>NC_058083.1:163660458-164407821 GCF_014858855.1 Bufo gargarizans
TGCGGGTCACACATGTTGCCATTTAGGCTTGTGGACTCTAAAGCCTTCCGCAGCCAAGTTTCGCAGTACCCAGCCACCACTATTTCTCAAGGTGTGCCATGCCCACCTTACACCAACATTTTTCGCCTAACATCACACGTGCCCTGACCAACACAGTTACTGGGAAGGTCCACATGGATATGGACAAGTGCATTCAGCCAGGGACGCTACATTTCCCTGATGGCACACTGGGTGAATGTTGTGGAAGCTGGGAGCGAGTCATACCCTGGGATGGCACAGGTGCTACCGACGCCAAGGATTGCGGGCCCTACTTCGATCAGGGTTTCCGCCAGAACCTACGTTAGTGGCTCCAACCTTCACTTCTCCTCCTCAGCCTCCCTCCTCCACTTCCAACTTATTATCCGCGTGAAACACCAGTCAGTCATCAGTCGGTAGCTGGAAGCAGTGTAGCACTGCAGTGGGGAAACAGCAACAGGCTGTGCTGAAGATGATATGCTTAGGGGACAAACGGCACACTGCCGCAGAGATGTGGCAGGGGATAAGAGACCAGACTGAGCTGTGGCTCTCGCCACTCAACCTAGAACCAGGCATGGTTGTGTCTGATAATGGCCGTAACTTGGTGGCAGCTTTGGAGCTCGGCCAACTCACACACATCCTATGCCTAGCCCACATCTTAAACTTAGTGGTTCAGTGGTTTCTCAAAACCTACTCCAATTTGTCTCAGCTACTGATGAACATGCACTGTATGTGTGCACATTTCCAGAAGTCACCGACAACTTCAGCCAGTCTGTCAATGCTGCATCAGCGCTTGAAATTGCCAGCTCACTGCTGTTGTGCGACGTGAGCAAGCGCTGGAACTCAATGTTCCACATGTTAGCCAGGCTTTGTGAGCATCAGAGGGGAGTAGTGGATGACCAGCTGTAACATGGTCGTCGCCTTTCCAGTCAGCTTCTGCTAATCAGAAGCGAGAGGTGGGCATGAATGTCTGACCTCTGTGAGGTTTTAAGAAACTTTGAGGAATCAACACAGATGGTGAGCGGCGATAACACCATTATAAGCGTAACCATCCCACTTCTGTGTCTACTCAAACGCTCGCTGCTCACAATTAAGGACTACGCTTTGCATGTGGAAGAGGTGGAAATGGTGGAAGATATTAAACAGGATGATAGCCAGACCATCCTCAGTTTGTCTTCTCAGCGCAAATTGGATGATGAACAGGAGGAGGAGCAGGAGACAGTTGCCTCCACTACAGAGGGTAGTACTCATGAAAGTTTAACTCCATCTGTTCAGCGTGGATGGGCGAAAGAGGAGGAAGAGGATAAGGAGATGATTGAGAGTGATCCTCCTGATGACGACAGCAAAGTCTTGCCTATTGGTACTCTCGCACACATGGCTGGTTTCATGTTAGGCTGCCTTTCCAGCGACCCGCGCGTTTTACGCATTTTAGACAACATGGATTACTGATTGTTCACCCTTCTCGACCCCCGCTACAAAGAGAACTTCTCATCTCTCATTCCTATGGTGGAGAGGATGAGCAAAACGGTGCAATACCAGAAGGTCCTTGTTGAAAAATTGCTAAAAAAAATTCCATTTGACAACACTGGTGGCAGAGTCTGTAGTTCCTTGGCCAACCGAGTTGGGGAGACAAGGGGAACACACAGCAGTTCCAACAGAGGCAGGGCATCACTCTCCAAAGCCTAAGACAGTTTCATTACACCACACCAGCACCTTCACCCTAATGTGCGGCTTACTGTCACAAGGAGGGAAAATTTTGGGAAGATGGTAAAGGAATACATAGCAGACCGTTTTAGCATCCTCAATGATCCCTCAGTGCCTTACAGCTACTGGGTGTCCAAGCTGGACATGTGACACAAACTGACGCTTTACGCCTTGGGGATGCTGGCCTGTCCTGCCATCAGCATTACGTCTGAGCAGGTATTTAGTGCTGCTGGTGGCATTATAACAGATAAGTGTATCCGCCTGTCAACTGAAAATGCTGACAGGTTGACTCTTATAAAAATGAACAAGGCCTGGATTGAGCATGACTTCTCGACTCCAGCAGAGGAAAGCTGATGAACATAAAGGCACTTTAAATGTGTTGTTTATAATGTACTGAATACACTGTATTCCCATGCACCCTTTCCACCACAAACAAGGGTATATGGTTGAATCTTCGGTTTCTCATCCTCCTCCTCCTCTTCCATCATATCAACATGCTTATTTGTCGCATATAATGCTCTTGCATATATACCCTTGCATATAATGTTTTACACGGTCAGCTCATCTACAGGCCCTCGCATATAATGTTTTACACAGTCAGCTCACCTACAGGCCCTCGCATATAATATTTTACAGGGTCAGCTTACCTGCAGGCCCTCACATACAATCTTTTAAAGGGACAGCTCACCTGCAGGCCCTCGCATATAATGTTTTACAGGGTCAGCTCACCTGCAGACCCGCACCTACAGCCTTTTCAGAGGGTCAGCTCACCAGCAGGCCCTCACCTACAATCTTTTACAGGGTCAGGTCTCCTGCAGGCCCTCGCATATAATGTTTTACAGAGTCAGCTCACCTACAGGCCCTCACATTAAATGTTTTACAGGGTCAGCTCACCAGCAGGCCCACGCATATAATGTTTTACAGGGTCAGCTCACCTACAAGCTCTCGCATATAATGTTTTACAGGGTCAGCTCACCTGCAGGCCCTTACCTACAATCTTTTGCAGGGTTAGCTCACCTACAGGCCCTTGCATATAATGTTTTACATTGTCAGCTCACTTTTAGCCCCTCGCCTATAATGTTTAAAGGGTCAGCTCACCAGCAGGCCCTTGCATATAATGTTTTACAAGGTCAGCTCACCTGCAGGCCCTCGCATATAATGTTTTACAGGGTCAGATCACCTACAGGCCCTCACCTACAATCTTTCACAGGGTTAGCTCACCTGCAGGCCCTGTATATAATGTTTTACAGGGTCAGCTCACCTGCAGGCCCTCACCTACAATCTTTTACAGGGTTAGCTCACCTGCAGACCCTTGTATATAATGTTTTACATTGTCAACTCACCTATAGGCCCTTACATATAATGTTTTAAAGGGTCAGCTCAGCTGCAGGCCCTCGCGTATAATCTTTTAGAGGGTCAGCTCACACTTATATGCCTTTCACATATAATGTTTTAAAGGGTCAGCTCAGCTGTAGGACCTTGTATATAATGTTTTAGAGGGTCAGCTCACCAGCAGTCCCTCACATATAATTTTTTATAGGGTCAGCTCACCAGAAGGCCCACACCATAATTCTTTTACAGGGTCCGCTCACCAGCAGGCCCTCACATATAATTTCTTACAGGGTCAGCTCACCAGCAGACCTTCACCTACAATCTTCTACAGGGTCAGCTCACCTGCAGGCCCTCACCTAAAATCTTTTACAGCGTCAGCTCACCTGCAGGCCCACGCATATAATGTTTTACAGGGTCAGCTCACCTGCAGGCCCTCTCCTGTAATGTTTTAGATGGTCAGCTCAGCAGCAGGCATAATGTTTTATAAGGTCAGCTCAGCAGCTGGCCCTCGCCCCTAATGTTTTAGATGGTAAGATCAGCAAGCACAAGCCCCAAATGTTTTGGAGGGTCGCCAGCAGGTTATCAATCATCATTTTTCAAGGGTGTGTATGATGCCCTCCTTTATGTGTAACAAAGGGTGTATTGGAGTGCCGGTTCACTTAGTGCATAGGCTTTATAAGTGTAAGAGTCCCACTACATGAACAATTGTACCACAATGTGAATGAGGCCCTCCTTTATGTTCTATACAGGTTGTATCGGAGTGCCTATTGCTTGCAATTTTTGACAGAACAATTTTTCCTCTAAAATCGATTTTATCTTTGGTTTTGTGCATATTATTGTCAGTCTGTAAAAGTGGTGTACTACTCGGACAACATCATTCCCAGCAGCGACCTGGGAGTCCAAGATGCAGCCAGACATCCTCCCCATGCTATTCCAGAACCATTTTGGTGGTGTTTCTATCAATTTCTGACCTTTTCCTATGATCCAGGCACCCTCCCCTCTTCCAAGCAGGGGGTGCCTGGTTTAATGCTCAGGTTCTCCAATTGATTTCTATTATACTCGGGTGCTCAATAGAGCACCCAAGCATCCCGATGTGTTCGGCCAGAGCACCTGAACACTTTGGTGCTCAATCAACACTAGGTGTGATGTCAGCACTGAAGCTAATAAACTACTTATAAAGTGCATTATGTACATATATAGCATAGATAGCATTGGGCAGTATAAAGGTGATGATAGATTCACTTATAAAATGTCTGAATAAAAATAGTCTGAACTCAGCTTTATACAGTAGCTTATCATTCAGTGTTATTGGGTTGACCTTTTATGGCTGCTAAAAATATCATATGGTTTGTTAATGTTCAAGTCTAGTTCCTTAGCTGAATGTTAATAAGAATGTTGTGAGTGTTCTCCCTCTGAACCTGCCACCACCAAGCAATGTGGGTTATCATTTAAGAAAATCAATTTAATTATTCTGCTCTGCGGTGTGAAAAGAGGAATGCTGCCTACATACATAAATAGGATTATAGACACACGCTAAAAAAAGCTAAGACCATTTGCAAATAATATAGGTATGCTTTAAGTTTTTGATGTAAAAGGTGCTGTTTGAACAGTTTGAATATGGATGTCATTTTTAACTATGTAGTTAAGAAGTAATAACAGAGAACATTGCACACATTTTGACTCTTATTAGCCTATTGGTCTTATACATTTCAGGTATGTTGATATAGTGGTCCCTCAGGTTACAATATTAATTACTTCCAGAACAACCATTGTATATTGAAACTTGAATAAATATAAAGTAAAAGTGGGGCACTCTCTTAAGTAAAGGGATCTTTATTGTAATAATATATATATATTTAAAAGATTGCAGTAGAATTAATATAACAATAAATGAACAATAAAATTAATATTCAATAAAAGTAATACAGGTAGCAAGTAAAACAGAATTACAGTCCTATTAAAATTGTATTAAATAACGACATAAGTTGATCCCAAAGAATAAATAAGTTATTCCATTATTTTCACTCTGGTAGTAGTTCATGCATGTGACAAATCAATTGATGTTATGGTTTATTTAGATGTCAGAATTTCCAGATATAACCAGTCACTTCATACACTTCAGTCTATGACTGGATGCAAAGTTCTCCTATTGAGGAATAGTAGACTCCACTTCAATGAATCTGCAACATTGTATGCATAAGGTAACTGAAGTTCAAGATGATGTAGCTATTCGCTTGTTGCGAATAATGTTAAAAAGCTACTGATGAGTACAGCGGCGTCCCGCTGTAATATTTCAACAAGCGATCGCTATAAGTGCAGTATAATCTTACCCGGAGGTTTTTTTTGGCTGGACGATGAGCCCTCGACTCGGCACGTTTAGTTGCTATAGTCCCGGTCTCAAGGGTTACTGCTTGAATTCAAAACTTGGCGCCACTTGGATTTGTTTGGTCCACATGTTTCTGGCGTCTCTGATGTCGCAGTTAGTAAGTTTTGAAGAAAATCCTTTTCATAAAGCAGTGTCCAGATCTCCGGAGTTATACAAGCCTTGTTTTCTTTAGGGGGGAACTTATTTATTCTTTGGGATCAACTTATGTCGTTATTTAATACAATTTTAATAGGACTGTAATTCTGTTTTACTTGCTACCTGTATTACTTTTATTGAATATTAATTTTATTGTTCATTTATTGTTATATTAATTCTACTGCAATCTTTTAAATATATATATTATTACAATAAAGATCCCTTTACTTAAGAGAGTGCCCCACTTTTACTTTATATTTATTCCACTTTCTCAGACTGGGTGTTGTCTGTTAGTGGGTGCACCTCTGGTGGTTCCCCCCCCTCATCCTAGTGCAACATTATTTTATTATAGTATATTGAAACTTGACTCCATAACTCTATGGAAAACTGATCCCAGGATCATCCCAAGACAAAGAAAAATAAAGATTTAAGATTCATAGGCAGATATAAAGGCAGATAAAGCAAGCAAAAAGTCAGAAGTAGATGCTGGAATCACTTTCTAGGATGAATACATCAGGGTTCTGCACAGTGTTCCAGAAAAATACAACGGAGCCACCCTGACCTGATGTCTAAAGGATCAGCTTACCTTGACACAGACAGGGGGCAGCACAGGACCGCTAGGCAGCCTAGTAGACAATCTGAGGCATTGCATGTTGAGTCTAGTTTCAACAGATCATGGTCCAGGAAAGACCATAGTAAGTTGAAAATATTGTATCCTAAGGCCATTGTATCTTGAGGGACCACTGTATTTAATAGTAATACCATGCAAAGCCTATGGACAAGAGTTGTACTGTTTCTGGAAAAAAAACTGAATAGTTTTCCCAAATCCAAAACCTTCACAGTCTCTTTAAAGTAGTACCTGATTTACATACATTTTCAACCATTACTGCCACACAAGTAAATTAATTTGAGTGATAAACATGTTTGTATCTACCTCTAGATTCTAGATCATCCCAGAAGAACTCTCCATGGGCACTATTGGCATCATCCAGTGCAACTATCAGGCCAAGAGGTTTTTTTCGACTGAAACAAATTAACAGTAACAAGATTAATGCACATAATTTTCACTTTATACCCAAGTGTATGCTCTTTAGTCTTACTCAGTTTTATTAAAGATAACTTTCCTTTAATTTTGGGTGCATCATACAATTCAGTTTATTCACTGCCTCTAGTCTTAGAATAAAGGCTAGTAGACATACCCATACTGCAGATCTGTATCCTATGGTCTGTCTACAACTCTATGGGCTCTTACTGTAATACCATATGCATCAGAAATATTGACTCATTTTACTAGAATTTATATTGAGACGTACAAAGTATTTTTTGATCATGTACAGAATCAGGCCAATTTCAGATGTGCCCAACCTTACGGTTCCACAAATTCTGTTAATGGGCATCATCAGTCATGCTGAACTAGGGGCTGAGGATAGCAGGACAAACAGACCTTTTATGGAGTTTTATAATTAGGAGTAATGTGATCATTCATTTTTTTCCCCTCAAATTCAGTTCCTTAAAGGAAATGCGTCACAAAAATGTTTTTCTGACAGTTAAAACCAGATAGCAACACATATACTTTTTTTCTAATCCGATTTTATTGTCTGATTGTAGATTTTTTTTAAATTCTATTTCCTAAACATGATTATGGGGGTGGCCATCTGGCCTGAGCTGTTCTTACCAGTATTTACAAAGCATTTAGAAAATTGCTTTATGACAGCCCCATGGGCACACAATCGTCAGGAGAGGACCTCATTGACTTCTATGGGAGAGTTTTCTAGGCATGCTCTGTGACCTGTGCAGAGGTCATTGTAAATGGTGGATACTGTCTTATCTTTACAGGAGGTAGTATCTCCTTATCATTGCAGGCAGGTTTAGAATAATATATAACTGCAGTAAAGTGATCTGTTCAGACCAAGAGGTGACACCTATTACCAGGCCTAGTGGCCAGTGTGAAAACTGCAGGATTTTAAGGTTCCTCTTTAAATAGAGATATTGACATGGAAAATTTTTAAATAATATCATCGAAAATTAAAAAAATATATATTATAAATGTGATTTAAACGATACGTAGGTAATTTTCTGATGACACATTCCCTGTAAGTGCTCTGGAAGCAGAGCTTCAGTGTGAATGTACTGAGATACTTCACAGCCCTTCTGCTCTGACAGCTATAGGATCCAACCAGGAGACTATTACAGCTGTCACTCAGAGCTAGGGGGGGGGGGGGGGACTGTGAAGCAGTCCAATGCAGACAGCACTTCAGAGTGAAGCTCTGCCTCCAGTGCACTTAAAGGGGTTGTGCAGTGCTAGCATATTAATGAACTACCCTCATGGTCCATGCTTGTCATCCCGCCCCATTCATCTCTGTTAAGCCAAGAGGAAAGGTGAGGAGGACACATCTGTAAATTGAAGAGGATCTTTCCTTTGAAGAATTGAGTCTAGAGGGGAATAAGATGACATACAGTGGCACATGGAATGCTCATGAAGCTGCAATACACAACCATAGGTACTCTGTGTGTTACAAGCTCGGTGCATACCGTTCTACAGTGTGCTCAAGGATTTGCTCTTAGATTTTCAAATAAAAAGAAACAATATAATTATCTGCTGTCATCTGTCATTTACAAAGGGATAGTAGCAAATACCTACAATTGCTTCCAAATCTTCCTATTACTAAAGCAATGTATCACGGAATCACACTTAATTCTTATCTTTTCATGTACTGTAGAATACTTTTCCAGAAGCTGTATGATGGGATAATGAAACTGTTCACCTTTCTCAAAGTCGTTTAACTCCGACCAAATGTCAGGCTTGAAGGGTAACTTTTCTTTTATTGGCATTGTGTTTTGGGATTAGGGGGGATCACGTTCAGTTGCACAAGCAACATCAGTATTGAGATTCTTTTCTTTCATCTCAGCAAAAGTTTTTTTTTTTTTTTTTTTTTCATTTAGTAGCTCTTCATATTTACAGATGCCTAACAGACCTCTTGGGATGAATAATGTCTGGCTGCTCGAAAATCAGCTTTCGTGTGGAAGGCAGTGTATAACGCTAAGATGTTGACATAATGCATAATGTTATGTCCATTTGAATGCTTCAAGCAGTATTTTATACAACTGTAAGGAAATTATCCTCTTACCATAATTACTGATAAGATGCAATTATCATTCTGCTAACTATCAAAGAGTGAATTTATAATAAACCCGAATGATCCTTTGTTTAAGTTCTTTATCATGCAATCACTTGGGTCTTTTATGAACAATTACTGCTTCTCTAACGAGAAATGTCTAGTAACTTCATTATTCTCATGTTAATGGCCTAATGGCACGGGCTATCTTATCTTATTATCCTCTCTACAATGTAATTCTCTGCTGCAATACAGCTGAGTTCTGGGAACTTGGTCTTGAGGCTCAACTGAGGCATCGTTACTATAATTGACCAGTGTAAAAATCACAAAAAGATCAATGAAACAATGGTCTACTCTTGACTCAAACTGACTGTTTGCACATAATGATCATCATGGTCGTTTGTGAAGTTGTATAATGTAATATATTGTTTTCAAACCTGTTTTTAAAAATAGCAGCTTACAGTATGTATGATAATTGTAATGATGGCAAAGTCCATCCAATGCTCACTTACTGGTAACATATTTTTGTTACAGGGCCTTTAGTCTAATTCTGCTCATCCTACTATAAAAATTCCAGATAGAAAGAGATAACTTATAAACATCAATGTTTCTTTTCTTTTATTTGCAGTTACTAAAAGGTTTAAATGGTGGCAATATTTAGATTTCACTACGGCCACCAATAAGACTTAATAACTGCATAAAAAGGAATTCTTATCAGAAAGCACAGGTGCCTGAGTTCATCTTTTATCCTTTATCCTAAGTTGTAAGATGGAAGATGGGCACCCAGAAAAATCACCTTCCCGATATTGATGGTGCTGTTATTTTTTTTTCTAATTTATTATTTTTAATTCTATTAATTTATATTGTACACTGTTTGGCCTCATGCACATGACCGTGCTGTTTTTTGCGGACCGCAAACTGCGGATCTGCAATAAAACGGAAGCCGCCTGTGTGCCTTGTGCAATTTGCGGAACGGAACGGGTGGCCCATTGTAGACATGCCTATTCTTGTCCGCAAAACAGAACGGAGCAACCGATGCGGACAGCACACGGAGTGCTGTCCTCATCTTTTGCGGCCCCATTGAGGTGAATGGGTCCGCACCCGAGCCGCAAAAACTGCAGCTCGGATGCGGACCCGAAAAGAGGTTGTGTGCATGAGGCCTTTATTAGTCAGCCTAGGTAGTAAAATAAAAGATGCTGATAGACTTCATATAGTACTGTATGGCAGAACTAGAAGTTTTCTAAATGAAGAAATGATAACAGAAACTGCATTGTGTATTTTCTCACAAATGTATTCAATTAATGAATGCAGCCACATTGTCACGACAATGGTCTGTGATTATAACGATTGAATGCGTCCAGTCAGAAGTTATATGAGGACACATTGCAGAAAGTCTGGCATCTGCAGGTGTTCAATCAGAACAAATGATGATTACAGAGTATAAGCATTGGAATAGGTAATAGGACTGTTGTTATTTCCATGTGCTGCCAAAATAAGTCACCGTTTTAAATGCCAATCAAGCTTCTTATTCATACCTGGCTTCAGTAGTAACATCTGGTTGCTGAGTAGGAAATATATAACCTCCTCTGAGATGAAGTCCAAGTTTGTCTGCTGGGAGAGACATGTTCACATGCTGTTTCCTGAATTCACTCTTTGAACCCTGCAAAGAATATCAGAATTAGAGAACTGCAGTACTGTATATTATTATATTCTTTAACCCCATTGTGTCTTTAGCAGTTCTTTGTGGGGTTAAATAAAAAATAAAAATAATAAAAACTGCAATTCTACATTATTATTATTTTTTTTTTGGGGGGGGGGGGTCTTTACTACATTCACTGTGCCATTTTACATTTAATCTGCACGTTAATATGATTACAGTGATACCAAAGTTCTGTATTTTTGTTCCATCATATTCTGACACCCATACATTTCAGATTTCCATCAATACAGCTATATGAAGGCTTGTTTTTGTGTGATAAATTGTAGTTTCTATTAGAACTTTTGGATCACCTTTTATTTATTTACTCATTTTCAGAAGTGAGGTGACCAAAAACAGTGATTTAGGTACACTATTTTGATTTTGTTATGCTATTGCCTCTACCTTGCAGGGTACATACATTTATATAGTAAGATAATAGTACAGTAATTGTCAGACGCAGTGATGCAAATTCTGTTGATTTTTCTATTGTTCATTAATTTTTAAGTGTAAAATTTGGAAACAGGAGTCCTTTGAATTCTTCATGCCTTTGTTCCATGAAAATTATTATTTTTTTTAAACTTTTATTTTAGTACCCCTAGAGCACTTGAAAATGCAATTGTTTGAAGATGTTTACCATAGAGTGCAATCATTTATTATTGAGTTCCATGCTGCTTGCAATGTCTTCCTATTATGCCCTATTACACGTACGGGGTTGAGATGGTATTATAAATCAGATTAAGCCAATCTTATTAATACCTGCTCATATGCCTTTGATGCTATTAATTACTGCTTCTGAGGAGTTAAATGGGTTTTCTGGAAGTACAATATTCATGTGCTATCCTAAGGGTAAGTGATTAATATCTGATCGGTGTAGGTCTGATTCCCAGCATTCCGATGAGCACTGTGAGCTTCTCACAGCAAGCCAAGCACAGCAACAAACATTTTATAGTGTTTGTACTTGGTATTGCAGTCCAGGCCTATTAAGTTGAATGGCACTGAGCTACAGATAAGCCATTTGACTGATGAATGTGGTGTCACTGGCCTAGGATGAGGCCATAGTGCTCACTAGACCCCTGCAATCAACCTCTTCAAATAGCTGAACAGTGGGTATTGGGAGTCAGCCTCCCACCCATCATATATTGATGACCTGTACAGAGAATAGGCCATCAATATTCTGTTCCTAGAAATCCCCTTTGAAAGGCCAGGATTGGAGTTATTTCCAATCCTGGTCACTGAGGGTGGTTGTCAACAGTTTTTAGCAGCTGGTGCCTGCTGAGAATAGAGCGGCCTAAACTCCATCCTCTGCTTTCACAATTATGCTGCTGAGGGGTTATCATTGTGCTCAGGCAAAATAGTTGTGTTTTACCTACAGCTGTATGTGATAATACTTACTGAGTAACAGAGAACGATCCCCACAGATCACTAAAAGGAAGAAAGAGTAGTGCTTACATATCACACTCTCTCTTCTGTGCAGGAGAGGAAACAAGGTGGACTCAAAAGAAAGTCTATGGACCCATCTGATTTATGTCTCCTGCAGTGAGGAGTGAGCACATTATGTGAGCGCTTCTCTCCCGTCTTTCTAGTGATTGGTGGGGGTCTCAGTGACCCTTTAGCATCATAGATAAAGTGGAATTAGCATAGAACTAAACATTGACAGTTTTCGTGAAATAGATGCTTGCTAATATGTGTGACTTACAGTTTCATAATCATACCACACGGCATCAGGAATGTAGGCACTGACAATTTCAGAATTCTAAAATGATAAATGAACATGTTTAATAAAAATATAACATACATGTATGTAATAGTTAATTCATATTTCATAATGTTCACAAAATAAAAAGAGGTTAGACTGTATTCAAACTCGGTTTGTGATTCTGGGCAAGCTGAAAGGCTCTGTCCAACTACAGTATGTGTATTAAGAGATATTCTACCTCGAATTAATGGTCCCTTAAAAAATAATCTTACCTAGAAGTGGAAATTATGTCTCTACATATGTTGTCTAATGGCACAAGACTTTTCGGTTGGATTAATACAGAATTCTAGGCCTCATATATGGGGAGTAGAGATGAGCAAATCGAAGCTGACAAAGTGGAATCCATTTAGAATTTCAGGAAAAACTTTGATTTGCAACGAATGCGAATTTCCTCGCGCTTCGTGGTAACTAATCACATTTTTCCTAAAATGGCGGCTACACGTGTGAGGACTGAGGACATGGGGCAAGGAACTCTGGGAAGGCAGGATCACCCACAATGCCACGCATGCAGCCAATCAGCAGCCAGCCAGCCCTGTGATGTCACAGCCCTATAAATACGTTGGTCATCTTACAGTCAGACATTTTCCAGCGTTCAGCGAGTGCAGGGACAGACGTGTGAAGGTGTTAGGGACAGCAATTGGAAAAGCAATTGTTGAAAAAAAAGACAGAAAAAACGATTTATAAGCGCAGGGAAAGGATCGGGAGGAATCCTTTCACAGCATCTTAGTGCAGGAAGACCATGTCCTCAACTCTCAGCATGTCCAGGCCATTATTATATAATATCAGGGTACATTACAACACCCTGGATATGCTGGGAGTTGTATACTTTATCTTATAGTGTACTCTAAAATTACATAACTGCTTGGACATGCTGGGAGTTGTAGTCTTCTCTTATACCTCCACCTGTAATGTGCTGTTAAGTAATAATGGCTTAGACATGTTGGGAGTTATAGTCCTCTCCTGTTATACCTCCTGCAGTAATGTGCTTTGAATTAGGGCAGGGACGATAGATAGGGGAGGGTAATCATCCTCCTAGGGGCGCAACTTCGCTACCCATAAAGGGGGGCACACTCATGGCCATTCAACTTCACAAGCCTCAGGCTGCTAGGCCTCAAGCCTGTGAGGCATTAGAACAGAGTAAGAACCCATAATGACATCACTGCAGCATCCTGCTCTGGGTCTCGCATAATGACGTCATCACGTGAGACCCGGAGCAGGAGTGGTGATGTCATTGGGACTGCATGCATCAGGACGCAGCAACACAAGCCACAGATAAAACTGTGATAGTAGTCAGTGTAGGTTAGATAGTCAGTGTAGGTTAGATAGTGATATAGTGTAGCTGATTGGTTCTGCTGTCTATACATACATGCTACATACATACATACATTCATACATAGTGCTGTGATGTCACAAGTTCACAACAATACTTAGTGCACCAATCACTAAAAGGTAGTCAGACCTGTTAAAATGTGAAGTTGCTCGTATTGCGCCAAAATATTTGCATCATTTTGTGCCGATTTCGCAATCGCGAATATATTGGAGCAATCTATCTACATATAAAGCTATTGTAATGTTCTGCCATGCCAACCATTTTCTCCAGTCTCAAGAAACTTCTATCAGCTTGAAAAATGTAGCTATAGTGACCCACGCCTGTATTTTGTGCGCATTATGCGAATATTACATTGCCGATTTTTCGCTATCAAGAAAATAATCACAAATTTGCGAATATATGATGAATATTCTACCAAATATTTGCGAAATATCGCATATTTGAATATTGCCCCTGCCGCTCATCCCTAGGACTCAACATATGCAGCATCATAAAGTTGTCTGGGAGAACCGTGGCTCTGAAGTGGTGGTCCAGCCTGCCATAGTGACCACTGCATCCCCCAGTGGCACGCACCCTGTTTCAGCAAGTCAAGGCTCCACCACCTCAGCCGAAGGGAGCTGTCTATCAATCCCTTCTTCTACTGGTCCAAATGCTCCTGCAACTGATGGCTTGTGCCAAGCCGAGGTGGAGAGTCCCAAGTCGGCATTTCTTTGCGAAAAAGGCAGTACCAGCCCTGCATAAATATGTAGAACAGAAGGTGTGCTAGTCCGTGAGCCTGTAGGTGTCTGCCAAAGTGCATGACATAGCCAATGTGTGGAACTACGGTCAGGGACAGTACATGTCCTTTACTGCCCACTGGGTTAATGTGTTCCTGCACACCCACACCAGCAATTTGGCCAGGTCATGCTGCTTCCGCCTCCACGTTGTCACGCCATTGGTCCTTAGACAATGTCCGCCTGTGCCTCCTCATCCTCCTCCATGTTATCAGCCTCCACTGCAGGGACAAGTCACAGTGCTCCTCCAGCATACCACATGTGCAGGGCACAGCGGTGTCACGCAGTTCTGCACCTCATTTGCCTGAGCGAACAGAGACACACAGGGGAGGAACTGCTCCATGTCGTTCATCAAGAAATCGAATCCTGGCTTTCTCCTCGACAAATGAAAATTGGAACCATGGTGACCGACAACGGGAAGAACACAGTGTCGGCGCTGTGTCAAGGAAGGCTGAGCCATGCGCCCTGCATGGCACACGTGTTCAATCTGGTTGTCAAGCGGTTCCTGAAGTCTTCCACCCATCTGCAAGACATCCTAAAAATGGTCAGGAATCTTTGCATGCACTTCAGCCACTCGTACACCGCAAAGTACACCCTTCTTGAGATGCAGCAGCAGAACGGCATCCCCCAACATAGGCTGATATGTGACGTTTCCATCCGTTGGAATTCCACCCTCCATATGTTGGACCGACTGTACGAACAAAGAAAGGCCATAAACAATTTCTTGATGATCCAAGCAGATAGGAGTACTCCCCTGTGTAACTTCAATGTCAGCCAGTGGCAGCTCATGTGTGACACTTGCCATTTGCTCAGGACCTTTGAGGATGCCACGTTATTTGTCAGTTGCCAGGACTACGGGATGAACAATGTCATTCCACTGCTTCATGTCCTGGAACAAATGCTGTTAACAATGGCTGGTCAGGGGACAGGAGACGTGGTGCCTAGATCTCACGACCACAAGAGCCCTATGGGGGGGGGCTGAACTGGAGGAGGAGGAGGGGGATGAGGACATTGGAGCACAGGCAATGTGTAGAGAAATGGGTGGTTTTTCTACTCAGCTGACAGGACAGGAGGAGCAGGAGCAGCCAGAGGAGCTACAGGGTGATGAGGAATATGAGACAGAGGACCCAGACACACTGTGGCAGTTCGCAGTGGAGATGGAGGCAGGGAGTCCTTTCCAATTCACTTGCAAAAATGGCCCAATGCATGCTCACTTGCTTGCATAATGACAGCAGAAATGTCACCATTCGGCAGAGGGATGACTTCTGGCTCTCCACCTTGTTGGACCCTTACTACCGATCCAGAATGGAGAGGGAAGACAAACTGAACTACTACATAGACATCCTATGTAGTCAGTTGGCCGCTGCCTATCTGCACCATCATCCATCCTCTCTCAGGTCTGACCAGGGGGGCCATCTGCGCTCACGTTCCACTGCCATGGCTGCTGGAGAGGGATGGGGTGGCAGGAGCACTACCTGCTCCATCAGCTGCAGACTTAGTCTACAGTCGCTGATGAGTAGCTTTCTTCACTAGCATAGTGAAGAAACTACTCACCAGCAGCAGCAGGTAGACCTAGAGCAGGACCTGAACCAGCAGGTGGTGGCATACTTGGACAGCACCCTGCCACCCCACATTGAAGATCCGCTAGACTACTGGGTAGCCAAACTGTATTTGTGGCTGCAACTAACAGAGTTTGCCCTTGAAAAGCTGTCCTGCCCTGCCAGTAGTGTGGCATCAGAGTGGGTGTTTAGTGTGCCGGGGGCAATAGTTACCCTAAGGAGAACTTGTCTGTCCACCCAAAATGTGGAGAGACTGACATTTGTCAAGATGAATCAGGCGTGGATCAGCAAGGATTTCCAACCATCAATGCCTGATGCATCAAACTAGATCATCCATGGTGCCACACCAACACTTTGATTAAAAAGACCGGTTTCTTCTGACTACCTGCCTCAGCTACTACTCTGTTGCCGCCACCCGTCTGATGCCACACATCTGATGCCATGTGCTCCTTCTTTCAGCCACCTTCATTAGCGGGCACTGGTATGACCGCCCAACTCCCCACTCTGTTACCGGTTCAATTTGTGGTCTCCTGGTGCTGCTGCTACTACTGCCATCTCCACACTATGTCACCATACCACTCTGTGGTATCCTCCTGCTGCTTCTGTTGCTACCATATCCACACTGTCACCTTGCCACTCTGTGGTATCCTCCTGCTGCTACTGCTGCTGCCATATCCACATTATGTCACCTTGCCACACTGTTATCTAATGATGCTGCTGCTGCCATCTCCAAACTATTTTACCTTGCCACTCTGTGGTCACCTGATGCTGCTGCTACTGCCATCTCCACACTATGTCACCTTGCAACTCTGTTGTACCTTCCTGCTGTGTTGCTGCCAGATCCAAATTATGTCACCTTGCTACTCTATGGTCTGATGATGTTGCTGCCATATCCACATTATGCCACCTTGCCACTCTGTGGTCTGATGCTGCTGATGCCATATCCACATTATGTCACCTTGCCACTCTGTGGTATCCTCATGCTGCTGCCAGATTCAAATTATGTCACCTTGCCACTCTGTGTTCTGATGATGCTGCTGCCATATCCACATTTGTCACCTTGCCACTCTGTGGTATCCTCCTGCTGCTACCGCTGCTGCCAAATCTTGCAACTCTGTTGTACCTTCCTGCTGTGCTGCTGCCAGATCCAAATTATGTCACCTTGCTACTCTATGGTCTGATGATGTTGCTGCCATATCCACATTATGTCACTTTGCCACTCTGTGGTCTGATGCTGCTGCTGCCATATCCACATTATGTCACCTTGCCACTCTGTGGTATTCTCCTGCTGCTGCCAGATTCAAATTATGTCACCTTGCCACTCTGTGGTCTGATGATGCTGCTGCCGCCATATCCACATTATGTCACCTTGCTACTCTATGGTATCCTCCTGCTGCTACTGCTGCTGCCATATTCATATTATGTCACCTTGCCACTCTGTGGTATCTTCCTGCTGCTACTGCAGCTGCCATATCCACAATATGTCACCTTGCCACCCTGTGGTCTGATGATACTGCTGCCATATCCACATTATGTCACCTTGCCACTCTGTGGTATCCTCCTGCTACTGCTGCTGCTGTCATATCCACATTATGTCGCCTTTCCACTTTTTGGTATCCTCCTGCTGATACTGCTGCTGCCATATCCACATTATGTCACCTTGCCACTCCGTGGTATCCTCCTGCTGCTGCCAGATTCAAATTATGTCACCTTGCCACTCTGTGGTCTGATGATGCTGCTGCCGCCATATCCACATTATGTCATCTTGCCACACTGTGATCTAATGATGCTGCTGCTGCCATCTCCTATTTTACCTTGCCACTCTGTGGTCTCCTGATGCTGCTGCTGCTACTGCCATCTCCACACTATGTCACCTTGCAACTCTGTTGTACCTTCCTGCTGTGCTGCTGCCAGATCCAAATTATGTCACCTTGCTACTCTATGGTCTTAATTATTTCTTGGCTGCAAATATGACCTAAAAGTTTTTCAGATTAGCCTGCCATTAAAATGAATAGTACCCGCCGCAAACTTGCGGTTTGCAAACATTTGATCGCGTTTGCACGATCACGTTTGCGAACAATCCCGGCAGATGTTCGTCCATCACTAATTGACAATATGTCACCTTGCCACTCCGTGGTCTGATGATGCTGCTGCCATATCCACATTATGTCACCTTTCCTCTCTGTGGTATCCTCCTGCTGCTACTGCTGCTGCCATACCCACATTATATCACCTTGCCACTCTGTGGTATCCTCCTGCTGCCATATCCACATTATGTCACCTTTTTTACTCAGTGGTCTAATGATGCTGATGCTGCCATCTCCACACTATGTCACCTTGCATTTTTGTGGTCTCCTGATGCTGCTGCTACTGCCATTTCCACACTATGTCACCTTGCCACAAACTTACTGCTGAAAAAGCTTTTATGCAGACGGATCTTCGGATCCGTCTGTATGAAAGTAACCTACGGCCACGGATCACGGACATGGATGCCAATCTTGTGTACATCCGTGTTCTTTCACGGACCCATTGACTTGAATGGGTCCGTGAACCGTTGTCCGTCAAAAAAATAGGACAGGTCATATTTTTTTGACGGACAGGAAACACGGATCACGGTCTCGGCTGCAAAACGGAGCATTTTCCGATTTTTCCACGGACCCATTGAAAGTCAATGGGTCAGCGAAAAAAAAAACGGAAAACGGCACAACGGCCACGGATGCACACAACGGTCGTGTGCATGAGGCCTAAGGCTGAGTTGATACTTCCGTTTTTTCATTTTTTGGCCCCGTGACTCCCCAAATAAGTGAAGTGTGCAGTGATTCTAAGAGTTACTCCTGTCATCTGCATGTCATACGGACTCACACTATTATTTCACTACCAAATCAGACCGCTATGCATGCTACTGCAAGGCACAGTGTTCTACACCAGTAGAAAGGCTCTCTGCAGCCAGAAAATAGCCGTTTTTTTTACGTAATTTGCAGATAATGTATTTGTATTGAAGCAAATTTGTCCGAAAAAATACTGGCAAATAGGCAAATTTAATTTTTGAAAAATTTGCTCATCTCTAATTAAGAGGGAAGATATGTGTCTCCAAGATTGGTGCAGGAAATCTTAGATGAGATGTATGTTATATTTGTGGTGTTTTCCCCATGATCACCTGGCCTAAGGTGAGGCCAGGTGCAAAATCCTGAGTGGGAGAATGGGAGGGAATTGAAGAGGAAGCCTATAGAAGCTCCATGTGGTTCCAGCCAGGAGGCCTGGGCAGCCACAAGGCTGAGGAAGCCTGAGTTTGGGGGACCCAGCGACACCTGAAGAAGAGAGGTGTCGCTCGGTCACAGTCAGAAGTACTGCTGGACCATATTCCACCCCCCTACCCTCAAGGTATTTTGCTGATTCCACCAGGAGGACTGGTGGGTTGCACTGGTCACAGCTAGGAGGCTGTCTGACCAAAGCTCAAAACCACAGTGTGAACACTGAGCTAGAGGTGAGTTAGGGAAAACCTTTGTATAGTGAGTGCCTAGCCGGGCAAGGGTTTATTGTTTTGTGATTTGATGTTGTGATGTGAAGCTGCAACTTCATGGTGCCGAATGATGCCAAACTTGGAAGTATGATTAGCTGTGTGACAAAAAAAGCACTGTTTGAGCTTGAAATCCCACTGTTTAGTGAGAAGAGTGATCCCTTACAGCCTTTATATGAATCCAGGGGCACATGGAAGTACATTAGAGCCTTCATGAGCCACTAATGAAGCCCAACCATGGCTCTGAGTATTTTGTGATTTTTAGGTAATTTTATCTATGCTAAAAATGCAGAAGCCAAGTCTAGCGTAGCCAGACTATAGGTAGAAATATGCAAATATACTGTATATCCCTTCATGTTGCACCAACTGTATACCATTTTTCTTTTAAGAGTACATGCATACAGCCAAGATCTATGTGTGCATTGCCTGTGCAGCAGTGTACAGAGGCCATAATGCTTCCCAGTGGATAGCCTCATGTCCACTAGTGTTGGGCACGAATATTCAAATTGTGAATATTAATTGTGAATATCGGCACTTTGAGAATTTGCTAATATTTAGAATATAGTGATATATATTAGTAATTTTTTTTTTTTTTAAATAAGTAACCGCCTTCTTGCTTGTGGGCCAATGAGAAGGCTGCAATGTGTCTGAGCTTAGCAACATCCCTAGCAACCAATAGGAAAGTTGCCTACCCCTTACTATATAAGAACCTCCCCAGAAGCCATTTTCTATAGTTTTTTAAAGTTCTGAGAGAGACAGCAGTGTCATTGCTGTGCTCTGTGCTTTCCACTTATACCATTAGATAGATAGTTAGATAGCTTATATATATAATACAGATAGTTAGTGTGAGATAGTCAGTGTAGTTATATCCTGATATAGTGGAGCTGACAGGTTCCAGTGCAGGGTGTTAGGTAGTGTGATAGGTTCTGCTGTCCATACATACATGCTACAGACATAGTGCTGTGACGTCACAACAATACTTAGTGCACCAATCAGTAATATGTAGTCAGACCTGCTAAAATGTGAAGTTTCACGTATTGCGCCAAAATGTTTGCATCATTAGTGCTGATTAGCGCAATCGTGAATATATTGGAGCACTCTATCTGCATATAAAGCTATTGTAATGTTCTGCCGTACCAACCATTTTCTCCAGTCTAAGGAAACTTCTAGCAGCTTGGAAAATGTAGCAAAAGTGACCCACGCCTATATTGTGTGTGCATTATGCGAATATTACATTGCCGATTTTCGCAATCAAAAAAATTATAATTGCAAATTCTAGAATTTGAGAATATATGATGAAAATTCTACAAAATATTGGCGAAATATTGCAAATTTGAATATTGCCCCTGCCACTCATTACTAATGTCCACCATGTGCTGTCATGCGTGCTCTGCGGGATGCCATGTGTACAGAGATATTCAGTCCTAAAAGCCACACTCCTAGAGGAGAACAACTCCATGCATCCATATGGAACTAAACAGAAAGACCCACATATTAGATTCATACAGAGGAGAAGCCTCATTTACCTCTAGACAAGCCCTATTATGGCTTATAAACGGAGCAGTGATATTTTCAAGTGTATGAGTCCCAAAATTAGCCTGACAGAAACAGGATATATTTTGTAGAACTGGACTGATGTTTATGAAAATGTGTCACATTAGAGAGCAAGGACCATTACTCCATAAGTACATCCTGAGCTATGCGCTATCATAAATGCTAAATAAATCAGTGACAAAAGGATAAAGGTAAAAGGATACAACAAAAACAAAATATATGTACCGCATCAAGAACAGGTGTTATAAGAAGGCCTGGTCCCCATAAGAATTGTCTGTCTATTGCCCAGGTTTCAGGATCAGAATAGAATCTAAAAATAAGATTAGAAAGATATGTTTAATTAGTCAGTTTAATTCATGAATTCAGCTGTAATAAATAACCACTGAACATGTACCTACTTGTATCATCTGTTACTTATATACTGTACTGTTACATTACTTTACTAAAGGGAAGGTTCTGGGTTGGCACACTTTAAGTATTATGAACAGCTATAATACACTAATGACATACGTAATAATAATAATAATAATAATCCTGCAGGGAAATCATAATCCCCGTCAGCTCCTTTGGGATCAAACTACACAATAAAGGCCATTTATGTCAGCCTGTATTCTGGCTCTGTGTTATGCTCAGGGAGGATGTGGTGATGCCATGCAGAGATGGCTAACCTCCGTCACTCCAGCTGTGGTGAACCTCCTTAGAACAGCCAAGCAAGGGGGCATCTTGGGAGTCATAGTTTTACCACAGAGTGCCGAAGGTTAGCCATCACAGCCATAGTGCATCACATAGATATTTATGTAGTACTTCATTTGTAGAACGCAGGCTTGTATAAATGAGGCCTGTATTCTGCTGGAGAAATGTAAGGAGCAAGCAAGTAAAGAATGCATTACAATACACATTTAGTGTAAAGCATTGTAGAGTGGATCAGACTCCCAAAAGTTGAAGTCCCACAGTGGGACAAAATAAAGGAAGAAAGGAAAAACAAAAAAAGTGTTTTACATAATAAAAAATAATTAAAGTCCAGATTGCTATTTTTTATTTTAGTACTTTCCCTTCTTCCCATTGCTGTCAGTGCCCAAAGCTACACTGAAATAGTTTGTCAGGACTGCTGAGTGTGTGGGGGTATCCTCTCTATTATATTAGAATGGCATAGCAATCCAGACTATGCAGGTATTAGCACAGACAGTGGGATAGCCAGGGGCAGAAATACAGATAATAGTCCAAGATCATGGTAAAAGATTCCCAATAAAAACCAAACTTATGACCAATGACACAGACATTTTTATTTTATTTTTATTTTTCAGTTATGCCTCTCCACAATTTGGCAGAATTTTGCCTTATTATTGTATAAGGCCTTGTTTACGAAGAAGGAAGGGCAATTTTTTCAGGCGCTGTGTGGGATACATGTACAGTACTGTGTCATTTATATATTTACTTTTGCCAGACAGATTTCTAAAGGAACGCGTGTATATTAGAGATGAGGGAACCTCTCAAGAAACGTAAGCGAAATAAAGAAATAAAGAAAGAGAAAAAGCTAATAATCTACCCAGAAACCTTCCTCTCTCGAATCAAATCAAATTGATTTGTTCACCATTAACCCCTTCCCAACCAGCACACTAATAGTACGGCGCTGTGGGAAGTGACTTCCCGACCAGCGCAAACTGTGCCAAAACAGCTATTTTTTTGTTTAATACCAAGCGATCAAAAAAGCATATGCACCCCCAAAATGGTATCAATCAAACCGTTATCTGATCCCGCAAAAATGAGACCCTACCTAAGACAATCGTCCAAAAAATAGGGCAGTCAGAAAATGCCACACAAAAACAAGATTTCATTCTGTTCAAAAATGCATTTACTGTGTAAAACTTAGAGGACCTTTCACTTGTATCCGTTCTCCCGTTATAGGCTCCGGTACCTTTGCTCCTTAAGTTATAGTAGGCGGGTCTTCCCTTGTCCTGTGGGCGTCTCCTTCTCCTAGGCTGCAGCGCTGGCCAATCGCAGCGCACAGCTCACAGCCTGGGAGAAAATTAAACTCCTAGGCTGTGAGCTGTGCGCTGCGATTGGCCAGCGCTGCAGCCTAGGAGAAGGAGACGCCCACAGGACAAGGGAAGAACCGCCTACTATAACTTAATGAGCAAAGGTACCGGAGCATATAACGGGAGAACGGAGCGGCGCCCGGGGATAATAGTAAGTGCAGTGAGATCCCCGGGCGCCCGCTCTATATGGCAGCATACTCAGTTCACATAGGTTATACAAGTGAAAGGTCCTCTTTAACAAAAATAAAAAGAATAGACATATAGGGTATCACCATGTCTGTAACAACCTGCCCTATAAAAGTATCATATTATATGCCCCCTCAGGTGAATACTATAAAAAAATTAAAAGAAACTACGCCAAAACAGCAATTTTTTCACCTTGCCTTACAAAAAGTGTAATACCAAGCAATCAAAAAGTCTTATGTACCCTAAAATGGTACCAATGAAAAGGTCACCTTATCCCGTAAAAAATGAGCGATTACTCAATAAAAAAAAAACATATGGCGCTCCTTCCATTCTGAATTCTGTCATGCACCCCCCCCGCCCCTCCCAGGTGTTTACCACCACATATCTGGTGTTGCTGTATTCAGGAGAAAATGAGCAACGCATTTTGGGTGCTTTTTCTCTTGTTACCCCTTGTAAAAATGAAAAATTTGGGGCTAAACAACATTTTATTGGAAGAAACAAAACTTTTCATTTTCATAGCCAAGTGTTCTCAAATTCTGTAAAACGCTTAGGGGGTCAAAATGCTCAGTACCCCTCTTAATATATTCTTTGAAGGGTGTAGTTTCCAAAATTGTGTCACTTTTTGAGGGTTTCCACTGTAGGGGTAACTCAGGGTCTCTTCAATTACAAAATGTTGCCCAAAAACCATTCTAGCAAAATCTGCCTCCAAAAGCCATATGGCGCTCCTTTCCTTCTGACCACTGTCACGTGCCCCCGATGAAGCAACTTACTTTCCATTCACGTGGGGGCCTCTTTTTTGACTTAGGAGCAGGTTCTAGAAGTGGAACTGACACTTATCGGACATTTATAGCATGTTCAATCTACATTATATAAATATACAGTTGGGAATACTTTGAACCAACACATCTCTATCTATCATGGTTCCTCAAAGAAAAGACAACTACTGTATCATTACAATTTAATGATGGTACTTACTCATGAAGTACTGGCCTCACCACAGTTTCTCCGATAGTGTGTGCTTTGTAGAACAGAGTGTAAAGGTATGGAAGCAGTGTGTATCGGATGTTTAGATAATGCCTTGATGACTGAACAAGAAGAGAATCTGCTCCATAGGAAGCAGGGTCTTGTGCCTGAAATTGAATAAATGAATAGTATTTATTCACCATAAATGCTAAGCAAAATTATAAGGATAAGGACATTTCTGCTATCAAAGTCTATTGTTCCCATTTCAGTTTTATTTTTATTTTTTGTTCTTTAGTTGTTAACATTTAAGCTTCTTTCACCAAGCCAGCCGCAAGCCAATGAAATGCCACAGGTCTCAATTCTCTAAACATTGGCAAGCAACTGTTATCTCTGGGGGAGACAAGTCTCTTATTTATGTACAGAAACATGCTTACAATTTAAGTGAAAAGCTATCCGTGTAATATATGAATGTCCAGGATTGCAGGAGGATTCTGAGTGGAGGAGCCTACTGGTAAGACATCTATATGCATCTAATAGGGCTTACAGACAGAGGTTGTCTTTTGGAGATAATTCCTTTATACTGTACATACAAAATTAACTTATAATACAACCACACAAGTAATACAACATAATAAAGTGTAGCCTATTTACACATTAATACTTCTTTATGCAAAAGAACACAGCATTATGTCCTAACTATGCAGTTCTTACTGCAGTAGGATCTAATGGTAAGTCCAGTGTGTCTATCAATAACAGACAGTAATGCTTTTGAATGCGAAATTCTGCAATCCTATAACTGTGGCTGCAGTCTCTAGTTCCCTACACCCACACAAACTTTAGAACCCTAAACAAGAGCTTCTCTCGCCTCTGTCTAAAGATTGCTGGATTCTAAGCACTCAGACCCCCATTATGTAAGCCTTTGATGTGTCCCTATGACATGGTAGGGTAATACTTTAAGGAATTTATATTTTGTTAATATAACCAAATAACATTGTGTATGTCCTATATAAAAATCTTCAGTATAATTGCACATTCAAGAAAACGTTACCTTGTAATTCTCAGCATTGTGGTTTCTAGCAAATGGATAAAATGCCCCAACTTGCATCCATCGTCTGCATAGCTCTTCAGAGGAATCATCAAAGAAGCCACAAATGTCTGCACCAATCTAAGGAGAAAATGTTAAAACATTCATTCGCAAAAAAAATATTTATTGTCAGATTTAAAAGGGTTTTCTCACAATGGACATTTATTATCTACAGGATAAATCATAAATAATTACTGGGGGCGCCATTGCTGAGAACCCTCACCCCAAATCACTAGAATTACCTGACTCCATTGAGAAGGACTTTGAATAAAGCAGGATTCAAATATACACAAGGTCACTCCATTCACAGTCTAGGGGACATATGAGGGCAGCCAAGGACAGTGCTTGTCTGTTTCTGTCAACACCATAGACATTGATAGGAGTTGCAGGACCCATGCTCAATCACCATTTTGGTCAAATTCCTTCTCACTGTGGTTAGGTAGATAGTGATAATTGCATTTGAGCTGTATGATTATAGGACAGAAGAGAATTGTAATTATGTTTTATTGACTGCGTCATGAAAGGTACAAATTTCCTTGGGGAGATCCAACAAATTGGGAATCTTTTTATTCTTTTTATGCAATGCTGCCTGGAAAAAAGTATCTGTCCTCCAAAAGAAAGGTAGGGCAGCTATTCTGAACCCTTGAACATGTTTCTACAATTCATGAAACCCCCAATGCCTATACTGCCTGAAAATAAAAACTTGTCGGGTCAGCTAAAGCATTGTAGGATTATAGTCCAGTAATATAATTGGGCTTGGATATGTTTACTGCTTTACAAACCATCTGTGAGCTTGCTGCAATCAGTTTTCTTTAGGTATTGTAAAAGTGACAGGTCTTGTACCTGTACTCTGGGAACCCTAGTTAGGAAACACCGCCCTAGTGACCGCTCTAGTGGGTGCCATGTACTGTAAGTCAATTTCCCAAAAATCACCTATAGGTGGCACTAGAGAAACAGTGTCCTGCATTCTGCCATGAACTAGCTAATGATATTAGCTGATAAAAAGCAGGGGCTGCTACAGAGTACATAGTACTAGGCCCTCATCCGCTTTGCGGACAAGAATAGTAATTTCTACAATGGGGCCCTCGAACAGTGCGGGATGCACACGGACCACATCCATATTTTGGGTATCCACAACTTGCTGACCACAAAACGGATAGGGCCATGTGCAGGAAGCCTAAGTAAGGGGCAGATCTCCATATTCATTTAAATTTAAAAAAAAATATGGTGAATATACTAATTCCCCATATTTTCCAAAATCACTTTTAGCTGTGCAATAATTTGTATTTAATTGAATTAACTCACAATTAACATTTCATAAGGACTTTGTTTAGATTGCTATCTTAGCCTTATGTTTCAAAGATGACTGTTTTGGTATCAATGACTATAAGGATCTCTTCTTATGAGGCATTTAGGCCACTGAAATATTTAGCTGCAAATGTTGCCTATTTCTCTTCTGCTCTCTGTGTTGACTGTCATAAAGCATCCAATTGGCAATGAAATGGATCATGATGTTCTACACAAATAAACACAATTTAGTGCTAATTCCCATAGATGACCATTTGTTTTGCAGGCTTATTCATGTAATGTGCTTACATAAGGTATTCCAAAAAGACTGAATTCAAGCATTCCTGGTATAGCCCATTTAATATCATTCCAGTTGGCAGCATTATCTCCAAGCCAATGTCCTGAGTGTTTGCCTGATCCAGCAAAAGTAGATCGAGAAAAAATGATGCTTCTTTTTCCAGGGAAAACAGCTTTGATGGCTCTGAAAATAAAAAGCCATTCTGAAATGTAGCTTACTGCAGCTATTGTCCTGATCACATGCATGCTGTAATGATTGCTCTGTTTCACAAAGGCTACGGATTGACAAAAGCAGCAACATTTCTATTTATTTAAAATATTTTTTTTTTAAACTGTAGTATTTTTCATCTTTGTTCATATATATACATGGCTAGTAATATCTAATATTAATAGTCTAACAGTTCCATAGGATATAAATTTCAGATTTTTCAGCATAAAGCATAATACAAATTACTTTTTGTTTGCATAAGGATTTTCATGTTAAAGAGTCACCATGAAATGCGGTGCAATCTGCAGTCAGCATGTTACAGGGCATTGATATACAGTTTATTGGAAAATATTCAGTAAAACTTATAATTTATATATTTATATCTTTGCTTTTTGGGACTTCAGTTGTACATGGGGGAAGTGATTGATGGCATTTCCTGTATAAGGCATTGGGGAATCATGGATGTGTGGTGTTCATGATTTCCTTGGACAGCACATGGAGCCATTGATTATGATGTCTTCATTCACATATCAGTGGTTTTCTACTGAGTGTGGGTCAGTGGAAAGTCTCAGAGACATACACTACTTTCCGTGGGTCCATAAAAATTACTGACACAACATTGATGCCAACAGTGTTCAGTCAGTGGTTTCTACAGACCATTGGTAGGAGATGCTGTAGAAACCCCTTTTTTAGCCAAGCAGTCTACATGAAGTACTGATGACACATGGACCAAAAACAGACTCTTTCTTCACAGATGAAACACTGGTCGTCTTCTCAAAGATCTCATCATGGGAATGAGGCCTAATGGTCCATTCACCCGTTCACAACTGTTTTGCGGTCCGCAAATTGCAGATCCGCAAAACACGGACACCGGCCATGTGCGTTCCGCATTTTGCATACCGCACATGGCCGGCATTATAATAGAAATGCCTTTTCTTGTCTGTGGTTGCGGACATGAATAGGACATGTTCTATTCTTTTGCAGGGCCGCGGAAAGGAAGTGCGGATGTGGACAGCACATTGTGTGCTGTCCGCATCTTTTGCGGCCCCATTGAAAATGAATGCGTCAGCACCCGTTCGCTAAATTGTGGAATGGATGCGGACCCATTTTGCGAACGTGTGTATGGACCCTAAGTGTGTCTATACCAGTTCCAAGTTTTTCAGTTCAAAAATCAAATACCGAAGTAATTTACCGAAGTATCGTGAGACTTCGGGAGTAACTGACTTTGCCTCATCGGAGTCCGCATCTCAGTACGGCATTATACCGAAGTTCTGAGTGAAGCAACTTCGAATCTATGAGCCAAAGCTCGCTTCGCTCATCTCTAATTGCTGTCAGTCCCTGATAGTTGTACGCAGGGCTGGTCTTGAATTCAGAAAGAGCAGAGGTTTGAATGTATAAATGACAGGTTTTCTGACTATAATTCAATCCGCTCAGCCGCTCTATAACATGCTATCTGCAGATGTGAGTCCATTACATATGAATGTTAAGTGAGTCCATTAATCAGTAGGAAAAGAACAATAATTTCTCCCCCCCAGTGTAAATTAGGTGGGGGGTCGGAGGGACATCAGGCTGAACACTCTCTGCAGGAATCTGAATTAAAGTGGATATTTTATTTTTTAAATTATTGCATGAAGAGAGCTATATGATGCTCGACTGTATCTGGCAGTGTAATGGATTGAAAGTGGTAATGCTTGATTGCTGTCCCATGCCAAATTTTATCACTATACTGGAAGTGCATTAGAAGACACAACAAATGGGACATTTTTTTTTTTTGTTGGGAGGGGGAAGTCATGTTTTCCTAACCATATACAACACTGTTCATAATTTTGAGATATATGGCCTTACATTCATAATGATATACAAACATGAAAAGGATTATCATAACATGTATATATGCAGTCAACTTACTCTTCTGTAGAAAGGACCATGGAATATCCATACAAACTATGTACATCATAATGGGAGCCCCAAGCTTGCCGTGCGTCCATACAGAGCGTCTTTGAATACATTACGCGATCCAAAATTGCTTAACAGAAAAAGACACAGATATTATTTTTTTTTATGTAGAAACCTTTTGCCACATTTTGTTCCTCTAGTTCCCGCAAAGATACTTTTCTTAGAAGAGTGAATTATAAATGTGCAAGCTCCTTGATATATGACCATGCAGCTTGTACTAAGGCTGTTTAATGAACATCATAGTTCAAAGTGATCAATAAGTCAAGCTGCAGACAAACTCTGCCATTAACCTTTACAACCACTATTAAAATATTTTGGAAGCACTTTTGAGGTGACACGTTAATTAGTGTCTCACTTGTATTTTGCTTCTTAGGCTTAAAAATAAATATCAAGTAGAAGAGGGTTACGGAGATCACATTAGGCAGCTCAGCTTGTTTTTATACCTATTTTTTAGTATGGAAAAATATGGGAGATTTTGAATTGTACATACCTGGAGAAATTATTATATGGTTATATATAGGGATGAGCGAACTCGAACTGTATAGTTCGGGTTCGTACCGAATTTTGGGGTGTCCGTGACACGGACCCGAACCCGGACATTTTCGTAAAAGTCCGGGTTCGGGTTCGGTGTTCGTCGCTTTCTTCGCGCTTTTGTGACGCTTTCTTGGCGCTTTTTGAAAGGCTGCAAAGCAGCCAATCAACAAGCGTCATACTACTTGCCCCAAGAGGCCATCACAGCCATGCCTACTATTGGCATGGCTGTGATTGGCCAGAGCACCATGTGACCCAGCCTCTATTTAAGCTGGAGTCACATAGCGCCGCCCGTCACTCTGCTCTGATTAGCGTAGGGAGAGGTTGCGGCTGCGACAGTAGGGCGAGATTAGGCAGATTAACTCCTCCAAAGGACTTGATTAACTGATCGATCTGCAGCTGTGGATCATTGAGCTGCTGATCCTCAATTGCTCACTGTTTTTAGGCTGCCCAGACCGTTTGTCAGTCACATTTTTCTGGGGTGATCGGCGGCCATTTTGTGTCTTGTGGTGCGCCAGCACAAGCTGCGACCAAGTGCATTTAACCCTCAATGGTGTGGTTGTTTTTTGGCTAAAGCCTACATCAGGGTGAAGCTGTCACACCAAGTGCATTTAACCAGCAATAGTCTGTTTATTTTTTGGCCATATACTACATCAGGGGCAAGCTGCGCCTGTCACCAAGTGCATTTAACCCTCAATTGGTGCGTTTGTTTTTTGGCTAAAGCCTACATCAGGGTGAAGCTGTCACACCAAGTGCATTTAACCAGCAATAGTCTGTTTATTTTTTGGCCATATACTACATCAGGGGCAAGCTGCGCCCGTCACCAAGTGCATTTAACCCTCAGTAGTGTGGTTGGTCAAGCTATCACACCAAGTGCATTTAACCAGCAATAGTCTGTTCATTTTTTGGCCATATACTAAATCAGGGGCAAGCTGCGCCCGTCACCAAGTGCATTTAACCAGCAATAGTCTGTTCATTTTTTGGCCATATACTACATCAGGGGCAAGCTGCGCCCGTCACCAAGTGCATTTAACCCTCAGTAGTGTGGTTGGTCAAGCTGTGACACCAAGTGCATTTAACCAGCAATAGTCTGTTCATTTTTTGGCCATATACTACATCAGGGGCAAGCTGCGCCCATCACCAAGTGCATTTAACCAGCAATAGTGTGGTTATTTTTTGGCCATATCCCAGTCTAATTCTGTCACTAAATCCATACCGGTCACCCAGCGCCTAAATACTAGGCCTCAAATTTATATCCCGCTAAATCTCTCGTTACCGCTGTCCTGTTGTGGCTGGGAAAGTTATTTAGTGTCCGTCAAAGCACATTTTTTGTTCTGGGTTGAAATACAATTCCCAATTTAGCAATTTAAAAATTTAGTGGTTTCTGCTGTATCAGAGCTATTTGAAATCTATCCCTAAAAGGGTATATAATATTCAAGGTGCACATAGGGACATTCAGAATAACTTCACACACCCGCTACTGTGCATTTCCAAGTCTAATTCTGTCACTAAACCCATACCTGTCACCCAGCGCCTAAATACTAGGCCTCAAATTCATATCCAGCTAAATCTGTCGTTAGTGCTGTAGCTGGGCGAGTTATTTAGTGTCCGTTCAAGCACATTTCTTGTTCTGGGTTGAAATACAATTCCCAATTTAGCAATTTCATAATTTAGTGGTTTCTGCTATATCAGAGCTATTTGAAATCTATCCCTAAAAGGGTAGATCATATTGAAGGTGCACATTGGGTCATTCAGAATAACTTCACACACACCCGCTACTGTGTATTTCCAAGTCTAATTCTGTCACTAAACCCATACCTGTCACCCAGCGCCTAAATACTAGGCCTCAAATTTATATCCAGCTAAATCTGTCCTTAGTGCTGTAGCTGGGCCAGTTATTTAGTGTCCGTTCAAGCACATTTCTTGTTCTGGGTTGAAATACAATTCCCAATTTAGCAATTTCATAATTTAGTGGTTTCTGCTATATCAGAGCTATTTGAAATCTATCCCTAAAAGGGTATATAATATTCAAGGTGCACATTGGGTCATTCAGAATAACTTCACACACACCCGCTACTGTGTATTTCCAAGTCTAATTCTGTCACTAAACCCATACCTGTCACCCAGCGCCTAAATACTAGGCCTCAAATTTATATCCAGCTAAATCTGTCCTTAGTGCTGTAGCTGGGCGAGTTATTTAGTGTCCGTTCAAGCACATTTCTTGTTCTGGGTTGAAATACAATTCCCAATTTAGCAATTTCATAATTTAGTGGTTTCTGCTATATCAGAGCTATTTGAAATCTATCCCTAAAAGGGTAGATCATATTGAAGGTGCACATAGGGACATTCAGAATAACTTCACACACCCGCTACTGTGCATTTCCAAGTCTAATTCTGTCACTAAACCCATACCTGTCACCCAGCGCCTAAATACTAGGCCTCAAATTTATATCCAGCTAAATCTGTCCTTAGTGCTGTAGCTGGGCGAGTTATTTAGTGTCCGTTCAAGCACATTTCTTGTTCTGGGTTGAAATACAATTCCCAATTTAGCAATTTCATAATTTAGTGGTTTCTGCTATATCAGAGCTATTTGAAATCTATCCCTAAAAGGGTAGATCATATTGAAGGTGCACATAGGGACATTCAGAATAACTTCACACACCCGCTACTGTGCATTTCCAAGTCTAATTCTGTCACTAAACCCATACCTGTCACCCAGCGCCTAAATACTAGGCCTCAAATTTATATCCAGCTAAATCTGTCCTTAGTGCTGTAGCTGGGCGAGTTATTTAGTGTCCGTTCAAGCACATTTCTTGTTCTGGGTTGAAATACAATTCCCAATTTAGCAATTTCATAATTTAGTGGTTTCTGCTATATCAGAGCTATTTGAAATCTATCCCTAAAAGGGTATATAATATTCAAGGTGCACATTGGGTCATTCAGAATAACTTCACACACACCCGCTACTGTGTATTTCTAAGTCTAATTCTGTCACTAAACCCATACCTGTCACCCAGCGCCTAAATACTAGGCCTCAAATTTATATCCTGCTAAATCTCTCGTTAACGCTGTCCTGTTGTGGCTGGGAAAGTTATTTAGTGTCCGTCAAAGCACATTTTTTGTTCTGGGTTGAAATACAATTCCCAATTTAGCAATTTCATAATTTAGTGGTTTCTGCTATATCAGAGCTATTTGAAATCTATCCCTAAAAGGGTATATAATATTCAAGGTGCACATTGGGTCATTCAGAATAACTTCACACACACCCGCTACTGTGTATTTCTAAGTCTAATTCTGTCAGTAAACCCATACCTGTCACCCAGCGCCTAAATACTAGGCCTCAAATTTATATCCTGCTAAATCTCTCGTTAACGCTGTCCTGTTGTGGCTGGGAAAGTTATTTAGTGTCCGTCAAAGCACATTTTTTGTTCTGGGTTGAAATACAATTCCCAATTTAGCAATTTCATAATTTAGTGGTTTCTGCTATATCAGAGCTATTTGAAATCTATCCCTAAAAGGGTATATAATATTCAAGGTGCACATTGGGTCATTCAGAATAACTTCACACACACACGCTTCTGTGCATTTCCAAGTCTAATTCTGTCACTAAATCCATACCGGTCACCCAGCGCCTAAATACTAGGCCTCAAATTTATATCCCGCTGAATTTGAATACAATACATTGGGCCAAATAATATATTTGTTGTTGTGGTGAACCATAACAATGAGAAAAACATCTAGTAAGGGACGCGGACGTGGACATGGTCGTGGTGGTGTTAGTGGACCCTCTGGTGCTGGGAGAGGACGTGGCCGTTCTGCCACATCCACACGTCCTAGTGTACCAACTACCTCAGGTCCCAGTAGCCGCCAGAATTTACAGCGATATATGGTGGGGCCCAATGCCGTTCTAAGGATGGTAAGGCCTGAGCAGGTACAGGCATTAGTCAATTGGGTGGCCGACAGTGGATCCAGCACGTTCACATTATCTCCCACCCAGTCTTCTGCAGAAAGCGCACAGATGGCGCCTGAAAACCAACCCCATCAGTCTGTCACATCACCCCCATGCATACCAGGGAAACTGTCTCAGCCTCAAGTTATGCAGCAGTCTCTTATGCTGTTTGAAGACTCCGCTGGCAGGGTTTCCCAAGGGCATCCACCTAGCCCTTCCCCAGCGGTGAAAGACATAGAATGCACTGACGCACAACCACTTATGTTTCCTGATGATGAGGACATGGGAATACCACCTCAGCATGTCTCTGATGATGACGAAACACAGGTGCCAACTGCTGCGTCTTTCTGCAGTGTGCAGACTGAACAGGAGGTCAGGGATCAAGACTGGGTGGAAGACGATGCAGGGGACGATGAGGTCCTAGACCCCACATGGAATGAAGGTCGTGCCACTGACTTTCACAGTTCGGAGGAAGAGGCAGTGGTGAGACCGAGCCAACAGCGTAGCAAAAGAGGGAGCAGTGGGCAAAAGCAGAACACCCGCCGCCAAGAGACTCCGCCTGCTACTGACCGCCGCCATCTGGGACCGAGCACCCCAAAGGCAGCTTCAAGGAGTTCCCTGGCATGGCACTTCTTCAAACAATGTGCTGACGACAAGACCCGAGTGGTTTGCACGCTGTGCCATCAGAGCCTGAAGCGAGGCATTAACGTTCTGAACCTGAGCACAACCTGCATGACCAGGCACCTGCATGCAAAGCATGAACTGCAGTGGAGTAAACACCTTAAAACCAAGGAAGTCACTCAGGCTCCCCCTGCTACCTCTTCTGCTGCTGCCGCCTCGGCCTATTCTGCTGCTGCCGCCTCGGCCTCTTCCTCCGCCTCTGGAGGAACGTTGGCACCTGCCGCCCAGCAAACAGGGGATGTACCACCAACACCACCACCACCACCTCCGTCACCAAGCGTCTCAACCATGTCACACGCCAGCGTTCAGCTCTCCATCTCACAAACATTTGATAGAAAGCGTAAATTCCCACCTAGCCACCCTCGATCCCTGGCCCTGAATGCCAGCATTTCTAAACTACTGGCCTATGAAATGCTGTCATTTAGGCTGGTGGACACAGACAGCTTCAAACAGCTCATGTCGCTTGCTGTCCCACAGTATGTTGTTCCCAGCCGGCACTACTTCTCCAAGAGAGCCGTGCCTTCCCTGCACAACCAAGTATCCGATAAAATCAAGTGTGCACTGCGCAACGCCATCTGTAGCAAGGTCCACCTAACCACAGATACGTGGACCAGTAAGCACGGCCAGGGACGCTATATCTCCCTAACTGCACACTGGGTAAATGTAGTGGCAGCTGGGCCCCAGGCGGAGAGCTGTTTGGCGCACGTCCTTCCGCCGCCAAGGATCGCAGGGCAACATTCTTTGCCTCCTGTTGCCTCCTCCTCCTACTCGACTTCCTCCTCCTCTTCTTCCACCTGCTCATCCAGTCAGCCACACACCTTCACCACCAACTTCAGCACAGCCCGGGGTAAACGTCAGCAGGCCATTCTGAAACTCATATGTTTGGGGGACAGGCCCCACACCGCACAGGAGTTGTGGCGGGGTATTGAACAACAGACCGACGAGTGGTTGCTGCCGGTGAGCCTCAAGCCCGGCCTGGTGGTGTGTGATAATGGGCGAAATCTCGTTGCAGCTCTGGGACTAGCCAATTTGACGCACATCCCTTGCTTGGCGCATGTGCTGAATTTGGTGGTGCAGAAGTTCATTCACAACTACCCCGACATGTCAGAGCTGCTGCATAAAGTGCGGGCCGTCTGTTCGCGCTTCCGGCGTTCACATCCTGCTGCTGCTCGCCTGTCTGCGCTACAGCGTAACTTCGGCCTTCCCGCTCACCGCCTCATATGCGACGTGCCCACCAGGTGGAACTCCACCTTGCACATGCTGGACAGACTGTGCGAGCAGCAGCAGGCCATAGTGGAGTTTCAGCTGCAGCACGCACGGGTCAGTCGCACTACAGAACAGCACCACTTCACCACCAATGACTGGGCCTCCATGCGAGACCTGTGTGCCCTGTTGCGCTGTTTCGAGTACTCCACCAACATGGCCAGTGGCGATGACACCGTTATCAGCGTTACAATACCACTTCTATGTCTCCTTGAGAAAACACTTAGGGCGATGATGGAAGAGGAGGTGGCCCAGGAGGAGGAGGAGGAAGAGGGGTCATTTTTAGCACTTTCAGGCCAGTCTCTTCGAAGTGACTCAGAGGATGAGGAGGAGGTGGAGGAGGATGAGGATGAAGCATGGTCACAGCGGGGTGGCACCCAACGCAGCTCGGGTCCATCACTGGTGCGTGACTGGGGGGAAAGGCAGGACGATGACGATACGCCTCCCACAGAGGACAGCTTGTCCTTACCCCTGGGCAGCCTGGCACACATGAGCGACTACATGCTGCAGTGCCTGCGCAACGACAGCAGAGTTGCCCACATTTTAACCTGTGCGGACTACTGGGTTGCCACCCTGCTGGATCCACGCTACAAAGACAATGTGCCCACCTTACTTCCTGCACTGGAGCGTGATAGGAAGATGCGCGAGTACAAGCGCACGTTGGTAGACGCGCTACTGAGAGCATTCCCAAATGTCACAGGGGAACAAGTGGAAGCCCAAGGCCAAGGCAGAGGAGGAGCAAGAGGTCGCCAAGGCAGCTGTGTCACGGCCAGCTCCTCTGAGGGCAGGGTTAGCATGGCAGAGATGTGGAAAACTTTTGTCAACACGCCACAGCTAACTGCACCACCACCTGATACGCAACGTGTTAGCAGGAGGCAACATTTCCCTAACATGGTGGAACAGTACGTGTGCACACCCCTCCACGTACTGACTGATGGTTCGGCCCCATTCAACTTCTGGGTCTCTAAATTGTCCACGTGGCCAGAGCTAGCCTTTTATGCCTTGGAGGTGCTGGCCTGCCCGGCAGCCAGCGTTTTGTCTGAACGTGTATTCAGCACGGCAGGGGGCGTCATTACAGACAAACGCAGCCGCCTGTCTACAGCCAATGTGGACAAGCTGACGTTCATAAAAATGAACCAGGCATGGATCCCACAGGACCTGTCCGTCCCTTGTCCAGATTAGACATTAACTACCTCCCCATAACCATATATTATTGGACTCCAGGGCACTTCCTCATTCAATCCTATTTTTATTTTCATTTTACCATTATATTGCGAGGCTACCCAAAGTTGAATGAACCTCTCCTCTGCCTGTGTGCTAGGCCTAAATATATGCCAATGGACTGTTGCAGTGGTGGCTGACATGAAGCCTGATTCTCTGCTATGACATGCAGACTAATTCTCTGCTGACATGAAGCCAGATTGTCTGTTACGGGACCTCTCTCCTCTGCCTGGGTGCTGGGCCTAAATTTATGACAATGGACTGTTGCAGTGGTGGCTGACGTGAAGCCTGATTCTCTGCTATGACATGCAGACTGATTCTCTGCTGACATGAAGCCAGATTGTCTGTTACGGGACCTCTCTGCTCTGCCTGTGTGCTAGGCCTAAATATATGCCAATGGACTGTTGCAGTGGTGGGTGACGTGAAGCCTCATTCTCTGCTATGACATGCAGACTGATTCTCTGCTGACATGAAGCCAGATCGTCTGTTACGGGACCTCTCTGCTCTGCCTGTGTGCTAGGCCTAAATATATGCCAATGGACTGTTGCAGTGGTGGGTGACGTGAAGCCTCATTCTCTGCTATGACATGCAGACTGATTCTCTGCTGACATGAAGCCAGATCGTCTGTTACGGGACCTCTCTGCTCTGCCTGTGTGCTAGGCCTAAATATATGCCAATGGACTGTTGCAGTGGTGGGTGACGTGAAGCCTCATTCTCTGCTATGACATGCAGACTGATTCTCTGCTGACATGAAGCCAGATCGTCTGTTACGGGACCTCTCTGCTCTGCCTGTGTGCTAGGCCTAAATATATGCCAATGGACTGTTGCAGTGGTGGCTGACGTGAAGCCTGATTCTCTGCTATGACATGCAGACTGATTCTCTGCTGACATGAAGCCAGATTGTCTGTTACGGGACCTCTCTGCTCTGCCTGTGTGCTAGGCCTAAATATATGCCAATGGACTGTTGCAGTGGTGGGTGACGTGAAGCCTCATTCTCTGCTATGACATGCAGACTGATTCTCTGCTGACATGAAGCCAGATCGTCTGTTACGGGACCTCTCTGCTCTGCCTGTGTGCTAGGCCTAAATATATGCCAATGGACTGTTGCAGTGGTGGGTGACGTGAAGCCTCATTCTCTGCTATGACATGCAGACTGATTCTCTGCTGACATGAAGCCAGATTGTCTGTTACGGGACCTCTCTGCTCTGCCTGTGTGCTAGGCCTAAATATATGCCAATGGACTGTTGCAGTGGTGGGTGACGTGAAGCCTCATTCTCTGCTATGACATGCAGACTGATTCTCTGCTGTCATGAAGCCAGATTGTCTGTTACGGGACCTCTCTGCTCTGCCTGTGTGCTAGGCCTAAATATATGCCAATGGACTGTTGCAGTGGTGGGTGACGTGAAGCCTCATTCTCTGCTATGACATGCAGACTGATTCTCTGCTGACATGAAGCCAGATCCTCTGTTACGGGACCTCTCTCCTCTGCCTGTGTGTGTGCTGGGCCTAAATATATGCCAATGGACTGTTGCAGTGGTGGCTGACGTGAAGCCTCATTCTCTGCTATGACATGCAGACTGATTCTCTGCTGACATGAAGCCAGATTCTCTGTTACGGGACCTCTCTGCTCTGCCTGTGTGTGTGCTGGGCCTAAATATATGCCAATGGACTGTTGCAGTGGTGGCTGACGTGAAGCCTCATTCTCTGCTATGACATGCAGACTGATTCTCTGCTGACATGAAGCCAGATTCTCTGTTACGGGACCTCTCTCCTCTGCCTGTGTGTGTGCTGGGCCTAAATATATGCCAATGGACTGTTGCAGTGGTGGCTGACGTGAAGCCTCATTCTCTGCTATGACATGCAGACTAATTCTCTGCTGACATGAAGACAGATTCTCTGTTACGGGACCTCCCTCCTCTGCCTGGGTGCTGGGCCTAAATATATGCCAATGGACTGTTGCAGTGGTGGCTGACGTGAAGCCTCATTCTCTGCTATGACATGCAGACTAATTCTCTGCTGACATGAAGACAGATTCTCTGTTACGGGACCTCTCTCCTCTGCCTGGGTGCCGGGGCCTAAATATCTGAGAATGGACTGTTCCAGTGGTGGGTGACGGGAAGCCAGATTCTCTGCTATGGAACCTCTCTCCAATTGATTTTGGTTAATTTTTATTTATTTAATTTTTATTTTAATTCATTTCTCTATCCACATTTGTTTGCAGGGGATTTACCTACATGTTGCTGCCTTTTGCAGCCCTCTAGCTCTTTCCTGGGCTGTTTTACAGCCTTTTTAGTGCCGATAAGTTCGGGTCCCCATTGACTTCAATGGGGTTCGGGTTCGGGACGAAGTTCGGATCGGGTTCGGATCCCGAACCCGAACATTTCCGGGATGTTCGGCCGAACTTCTCGAACCCGAACATCCAGGTGTTCGCTCAACTCTAGTTATATAATCAATCTTGTAAATGTAGCTTGATTGCTAGGCTAGGGTCAAACTGCTTTAAGGTGTTACATTTGGTCAGACCATTTTTAACACTTCAATGAATATATGCCTTAAACATATGCACGTATAAAGAATATTGTTTTTATAGTTGCGCGTCTGCCACTGACTCTCATTAAAAGCCAAAATGTATACTGTGCAGCCATTTTATTTTTTTAGAATGCATTTGTTATTCACGTAGTCGACTATAATTTTCAATACAGTAGAAGCAAAGGTATGGTCATTTTTACTGTTCAAAAGTGCATATTTCACATGAAGGACTACCTCTTTTAGAATACTATAATAGAGCATTGGGAAATAGACTTTATAAGCTAGACACCCATTCTGTTTGAAAATAGAGTACAAAAAGTGTACATTATATTCCATATATAAAGCCAAAATGTGCTGTGAACCTAGCCTTGTGAGTATTCAAAATGACCACTAGGAACAAGTAGCACAAATTCTAGAGATTTGGTTCATGATGTGGCTCCACATAGCATTCATTATACAGTAGCACTCTGATAACTGCACCCCTGAAAAATACGCTGCATTTATCAGCCCTATTAAAGTGTCGCTGAACTCTGAAAATACTGTGATATGTCATTGTACCATAGCAAAGGTATGCTGAGCCCTCCACTGATCGCTAAAATGAGGAGAAAGATGCACTTGCATAGAGTACTCTCTCCTCTCACTGCAAGAGACAAAATAGACTTGGGCCTATAGACTATCTATTGAGTCTGTCTTCTCCAGCAAGGATAGAACTCATGCTATGTGAGCGCTTCTCTCTTCTCATTTCAGTGATTGGTTGGGGTCTTGGCACTCAGACCCCACAGAGAATGACATATTGTTATGACATATCAAGAGTTTTTTTTTTTTAAGTTCAGAGACAACTTACGGTATGGGAAATTTTCACCTCAAAGGATGAGGAGCTGAGAACATTGATATGTAGTTTTATGGGAAAACTGGGAAATGCAGTTTTATGGGAAATTCCTGCTCATTCAGAACTTTGATATCAATGAGGTGTTCTTATCAGTGACTGACAGCTCTCTCTGTATACACAGTCATAGAGGGAAGGCTGTCAGTCACTCATATGATCACTATCTGGACTTGACTTCAAAGCCCAGAATGAGAAGATGTTATACTGAATATTTACACATAAAACTATCTGCTCAGCTTCTCCTGCTCCATAACAAGCTGCCTTTTATTTATATATATATATATATATATATATATATATATATACTGTATATATATATATATACAGTACAGACCAAAAGTTTGGACACACATTCTCATTCAAAGAGTTTTCTTTATTTTCATGACTATGAAGGCATCAAAACTATGAATTAACACATGTGGAATTATATACATAACAAAAAAGTGTGAAACAACAGAAAATATGTCATATTCTAGGTTCTTCAAAGTAGCCACCTTTTGCTTTGATTACTGCTTTCCACACTCTTGGCATTCTCTTGATGAGCTTCAAGAGGTAGTCCCCTGAAATGGTCTTCCAACAGTCTTGAAGGAGTTCCCAGAGATGCTTAGCACTTGTTGGCCCTTTTGCCTTCACTCTGCGGTCCAGTTCACCCCAAACCATCTCGATTGGGTTCAGGTCCGGTGACTGTGGAGGCCAGGTCATCTGGCGCAGCACCCCATCACTCTCCTTCATGGTCAATTAGCTCTTACTTTCAAAGTTTTCCCAATTTTTCGGATGACTGACTGACCTTAATTTCTTAAAGTAATGATTGCCACTCGTTATTCTTTACTTAGCTGCTTTTTTCTTGCCATAATACAAATTCTAACAGTCTATTCAGTAGGACTATCAGCTGTGTATCCACCTGACTTCTCCTCAATGCCACTGATGGTCCCAACCCCATCTATAAGGCAAGAAATCCCACTTCTTAAACCTGACAGGGCACACCTGTGAAGTAAAAACCATTTCAGGGGACTACCTCTTGAAGCTCATCAAGAGAATGCCAAGAGTGTGGAAAGCAGTAATCAAAGCAAAAGGTGGCTACTTTGAAGAACCTAGAATATGACATATTTTCTGTTGTTTCACACTTTTTTGTTATGTATATAATTCCACATGTGTTAATTCATAGTTTTGATGCCTTCAGTGTGAATCTACAATTTTCATAGTCATGAAAATAATGAAAAATCTTTGAATGAGAAGGTGTGTCCAAACTTTTGGTCTGTACTATATATATATATATATATATATATATATATATATATATATATATGTATATATAAGAAAGTTCAAGGCAGCACAAAAATGTAACCAAAGTAAGGAGTGCCAGCAATAAGACACAACCCCACCGTCTTGAAATACAAAGAAATAAAAGACTGCAGCACTTCCAAATGGTGCAAATACCCAGCCCCCAGCCACCCACCCACAGGCCATAGCACTAAATGCACAGCTTTCCAAATTACTGGCCCTGGAAATGTTGCCATTTAGGCTTGTGAAAACTGAGGCCTTCCGTAGCTTGATGTCGGTGGCCGTCCCGCGTTATGCAGTCAACAGCCGCCACTATTTTTCAAGGTGTGCCCTACCCTGGTATGGCACAGGTGCTAACATGTCAAGGATTGCGGGCCCTACGTCGATCAGGGTTTCTCCCAGCACCTACGGTAGTGGCTTTAACCCCCACTTCTCTTCCTCCGCCTCCTCCTCCACTTCCACCTCCGAATTATCCGCATGCAGCACCAGTCAGTCATCAGTCGGTAGCTGGAAGCAGTGCAGCACTGCAGTGGGGAAGCGGCAACAGACTGTGCTGAAGCTGATATGCTTTGGGGATAAACAGCACACCGCCACAGAGCTGTGACAGGGTATAAGGGACCATACTGAGCTGTGGCTCTCGCGACTCAACCTGAAACCAGGCATGGTTGTGTCTGATAATGGCCATAACTTGGTGGCGGCATGGAGCTCGGCAAGCGCAAACACATACCATCCCTAGCCCACATGTTCAACTTAGTAGTTCAGCGGTTTCTCAAAACCTACCCCAATTTGCCTGAGCTACTGGTGAAGGTGAGCCGCATGTGTGCCCATTTCTGAAAGTTATCTACAGCTGCCGCCGGTCTGGCAATGCTGCATCAGCACTTGCAATGGCCAGGTCACCTATTGTTGTGCGACGTGAGCACGCGCTGGAACTCAACTTTCTACTTGTTAGCCAGGCTTTGTGAGCAGCAGAGGGCAGTAGTGGAATACCAGCTACAACATGGCTGTCGTCTTTCCAGTCAGCTTCCTCTATTCACAAGTAAGGAGTGGGCATGGATGTCTCACCTCTGTGAGTTTTTAGGAAACTTTGAGGAATCAACACAGATAGTAAGCGGCAATAACGCTATTATCAGTGTAACCATCCCACTTCTGTGTCTACTCAAACGCTCACTGCTCACTATTAAGGACGACGCTTTGCATGTGGAAGAGTTGGAAATGGGGGAAGACATTACATAGGGTGATAGCCAGATCACCCTTAGTTCGTCTTCTTAGTGCGAATTGGACGATGAAGAGGAGGACGAGGAGGAGAAGGAGATGGTTGCCTCCGGTACAGAGTGTAGTACCCATGGAAGTTTAATTGTTGTTCAGCTTCCTCCTCTACCTTCTCCTCATTCTTTCAGCGTAACACCTTCACCACCAACTTCAGCACAGCCAGGGGGAAATGACAGCAGGCTGTTTTGAAACTAATCTGTTTGGGGGGAAAAAAAACACACCGCGCAGGAGCTGTGGATGGGCATGGAACAACAGACCGATGAGTGGTTAGTGCCACTGAGCCTCAAGCCTGGCCTGGTGGTGTGCGATAATGGGCAAAATCTCGTAGCAGCTCTGGGGCTAGCCAGTTTGACGCACATTTCTTGCCTGGTGCATGTGCTGAATTTGGTGATGCGGAGGTTCCTGAAAAAATACCCCAATATGTCAGAGCTGCTGCAGAAAGTGTGGGCCATCTGTGCGCGCTTTTGGCATTCTCACCCTGCTGCTGCTCACCTGTTTGCGATGCAGACTAACTTCGGCCTTCCCGCTCACTGCCTCAAATGCAACGTACCCACAAGGTGGAACTCCACCTTGCACTTGCTGGAGAGACTGTGCGAGCAGCAGCACGCACAGGTGAGTAACTCTGCGGAACAGCACGACTTCACCACCAACGAGTGGGCCTCCATGCGGGATGTGTGTGCCATGTTGCACTGTTTTGAGTACTCCAACAACATGGCCAGTGCCGATGACGCAGTTCTCAGCGTTACTATCTAGGTCTCCTTGAAAAAAAACACTACAGGCGATGATGGAAAAGGATGTGGAACAGGGGGAAGAGGAATAGGAAAAGGGATCATTTCCAGGGTTATCAGGCCAGTCATTCACAAGTGGCTCAGAGGGTGGGTTCTTGCACCAACAGAGGATAGGCACACACCTGTCCAGCCAGGGCACAGTTCTGCAGGATGAAGATGAGGAGTGGGACTATGAGAAGGAGGAACCGTGTTCACAGCAGGGTGGCAACCCAAAGCAGCTTATGGGCATCAATGGAGCATGGCTGGTGGGTTGCAGAGGACACAGACGATACACCACCCACAGAGGACAGCTTGTTGTTGCCTCTTGGCAACCTGGCACACATGAACGACTACATGCTGCAGTGCCTGCGCAATGACCGCCAAGTTGCCCACATTCTAACCAGTGCTGATTACTGGGTGGCCACCCTGCTGGATCCCAGCTACAAGGACAACGCACTGTCCTTAATTCAATCACTGGAGCATGATCGAAAGATGCGCGAGTACAAGCGCACACTGGTAGACAACCTGATGATGGCATTCAAACCTGACAGTGGGGGTTCAGTGGAAGCACAAGGCGAAGGCAGAGAAGAAAGAGAAAGTAGTCGCCAATGCAGCTGGCACACCGCCAGCACCTCAGAAGGGAGAATTAGCATGGCCAAAATGTGGAAAAGCTTTGTCAGCATGCCACGTCGCCACAACAACCAGCACAACCAGCTGATACGGAACATCTTAGCAGGAGGCAGCATTTCAGCAACATGGTGGAACAGTACGTGAGCACATGCCTACACGTACTGACTGATGGGTCTGCCCAATTCAACTTCTGGGTCTCCAAATTGGGTACATGGCCTGAGCTTGCCCTTTACGCCAATTGTATTGTCCGAACGTGTGTTTGGCACTGCAGGGGGGGTAATAACAGACAAGCACAGCCGCCTGTCCACAGCCAACGTGGACAAGCTTACGTTCATTAAAATGAACCAGGCATGGATCCCACAGGACTTGTCCATGCCTTGTGCTGAGCAGACAAGTATACCGGCCACACCCAGCCATTGTTATACTCCAGAGTACTTTTTGTTTACATTCTTTTTTCTATTTCCAAATGTTTTGGGGTCTTCCCAAGTTTATAAATAATAAAAAAAATAATAAAGGAGAAAAAATATATAAATACAGTGTTGGCTACCTCCACCACCACTTTTACCTACACTGCCAAGTCCACCACCTCCTCAACCTCCTACTCCACTTTGACCCCCACCTCCTAGTTCAAGATTATTATTTTATATTTTTTCTATTCTATGTTATTTTAAGTAATTTCCCTATCCACATTTGTTTGCAGGGCATCTGTCCTGCTCTTACCCCCATTTTGCTTCCTTTTGCAGCCCTCTAGCCCTTACTACGACTATTTTACAGCCATTTTAGTGCACCAAAGTTCAGGTCTCCATTGATTTCTATGGTATTCGGGTTCGGGTTCGAGTTTGGGTCAAGTTCGGGTCCCGAACCCGATCTTTGACCCGAAATTCTGCCGAACCTGGCGACCCGAACATCCACGGGTCCGCTCATTCCTAGTTATTACTGCTATTCCCTTAAACAGCTGCATGCACATCTTGTCTGTTCCATGCTGTGCTACTATTGTTTCCGCTACTATTGCAGCCACATACCACTATTACCCTACCTTTTATTCATACACACTGTATTGCTCCTTAAAAATCTTCCTTTGCTCCTTAAAAAGGAAGATTTTTCCAGGCTCAATCAGAACAAGCCTGTTTCTTCAGACAATGTATACAATCGCGTGTATAAATATGGGCTCGCATTCTGCCCCCAGTTAAGGCATAATTTTGGGATGTTTGTGCATAACAAGCCACTGTTTCTTATGACATTAACATATGTGTGTTCACTTATGTAGCGCTCATTCGGATATTTTCAGATATGGCGGTGCCTTCCTCCCAACGCCGTTTTGCCCTAAGGCTTCTTTTTCTAAAGCTACCCCCAAAGAAGCCTTAGGGCGAAACAGCGTTTGGAGGAAGTGTCGCCATATCTGTTGGTAATCCATGTATGTCTGCTTCTTTTTTGAACACGATGATAAGTTACTGAATTGGGTCTTCATATTTTGAGCCTTATATGAATAATGCTTGTGTTCGGCCTTATTGTGCATTCGATTCACCTATGACATGGATTCGGCATAGCTGATGTTGCGGAGCCCTCCATGCCCTCATTTGGATTTCTGGTTGTAGCCAATTAATTTTTATGTATTATTTATGTTTTTAATAATGATTTAATATTAAGTATATTTGATAATAAGTTATGTGGAGGCATTTTTATTATGGGTGATTTTTTTTATATATATATATATATATATATATATATATATATATAGAAATGGGTAAATACATGGCTACTAGTAATACAAAATGCTCTAAAAATTTTCACATTTTGGAAGCAAATGCCCACCAGTGTGTATTTCTGTGTGAAGCCGTCCTCCTTTTTTCCTGTCTTCTGAGCTACGAAGCTGGCTGAGAAATTTGCCAAAAATCGAATGAGCAAAAAATCTGATTCAGACTTGGTCCAAATTCCCACAATTTTGGAAAATTCAGGTTGAATTTAATTAGTTTAGAATTGATTTGATCATCTCTAGTAAGAGCCTTTAATGACTTGCTTATATAGTCACACGCATTTTCCTAATTTATCTTTGTGTGTAAGGGGACCCTTATTTTAAATGTCTTACCAGGTGTGTATGGAGGATAGTTCAAATTGCCAGAAGAACATCCCTTTTGTGATCCTTTGACAAAGCTGGAGACCTCATTCATATCCTGTTAACATATTGTTAAGATTATTCTCAAATACATATGAGCTCATAAATGTCCATAGTACTGCAAACTTTTAGAGTCAAAATCATAGTGAAAATTATAAGGTTCATTCACATAAGATAATTATTGTCTTTCTGTTTATGGCATAGATCGGGGATCGACAACCTTCAGAACTCTAGCTGTTCTGAAACTACAACTCCCAGAATCCACCTTTCACTTCTACGGGAGTTACAAGAACAATTAAGAAAAAATGTGCATGCTGGGAGTTGTAGTTTCACAGCAGCTGGAGTGATGAAGGTTGCTGATCCCTGGCATAGATGTTCCTCTGATCTGTGTCATAGGCATCCATGCTTAGGTAGGCTAATGATACATCTCTATCTCAGTAGGAAGACCTCTAGTATGTAATTTTGTCCCTGTGGAGCAATATACATACTGTATGTATCGGAGCATGTTGAATTCCAGGTTGTTCTTCCAACGCATTATTTTTCTCCTCAACGACAGACAGTGGTATACTATTAGGCTGTCCCTATATTATTAGGCTGATCCTGCTAAAATCAGTTAGTGCAGCCAACTTTAAGTTGGCCCTACACAATAAGGCCTAGTTCACACAAACGTATGGCTTTTATAGTTTTTTGCGGTCCGTTTCCTTTCCGTTTTTCCGTTCTGTTTTTCCGTATGCCACATACAGTGTACAGTAATTACATAGAAAAAATTGGGCACGGCATAACATTTTCAATAGATGGTTCCACAAAAACGGAAAGGATACAGAAGACATACGGATGCCTTTCCGTATGTGTTCATTTGTTTTTGCGGACCCATTGACTTGAATGGAGCCACGGAACGTGATTTGTGGGCAATAATAGGACATGTTCTATCTTTCAATGGAATGGAAAAACGGAAATACAGAAAAAGAATGCTTACGGAACACATTCCGTTTTTAATGAGGAACCATTATAATGAATGGTTCCGTATATGGACCGTATACGGAACACAAAAAAACGTCCCGTACACTCGCAAGTAAAACGATCATGTGAACTAGACCTAAATGTATGGTGGCTGAATCAAACAATTGAGACTGAATAAGCAGACCATCTGATGTGTATGAGGGCCTCATGAATCTCTCCTGACAGCTGATGTTGGGGGTCAAGGAGAAGAGAAAAGCCAGCACCAGAGGTATCAAGCAGCAACTTTCTCCCCACTCCCACTCCCAGCGCATGCATGCTTGGCCATGTTAAAGAGGACCTTTCACCGATCCTGACATTGTGAACTAAGTATACAGACATGGAGAGCGGCGCCCGGGGATCTCACTGCACTTACTATTAGCCCTGGGCGCCACTCCATTCTCCCGCTATGCCTTCCGGTATCTTCGGTCACTAAGTTATAGTAGGCGGAGATTTCGGTCACTAAGTTATGGTAGGCGGAGTCTGCCCTTGTTCTGCTGTAGCGCTGGCCAATCGCAGCGCAGAGCTCACAGGCGAGAACGGGAGAATGGAGTGGCGCCCAGGGATAATAGTAAGTGCAGTGAGATCCCCGGGCGCCGCTCTCCATGTCTGTATAGTTCAAAATGTCAGGATCTGTGAAAGGTCCTCTTTAAGTATGCATGTGCACTGTTAATCATGAGAGAAAGCTGTCAGCCAAATGAGCTTGTTTGGACATTTTTCTCAAGTGTATGGCTGAATTTAAAGCAATTAGTGTTAAACGAATCAAGCTTTGGATCATAGATCCAAAGTTGATTCACACAAAACTTCATTTTAATGCTGTATGGAGACTTGTGTCCGCACAGCATTAAAATTCATGGCCTCCGGCGAAGTGAAGTTCGTTATCATGAGACTTTGGTGAATAACTTCGGCATCTGATTTTTAAACTTGAAAACCATTTTAAAACAGGAATCCGAAGTTGGCTTCAGTACCGACTGGTACCTCTTACTGAAGCTGACTTCAGATCCAAATTGAGACTTCGGTAATAACGTATTCATCTCCGGACAGCATTTAAACAAAGTTTTGAAAGAATTCACTTCGGCTCTATGATCCGAAGTTCGATTAGCTCGACACTAAAATTGAACATCCAGTTCAAAAAAAAATTATAATAATCACATTGAGTAGGGAATGAAAAGAATACTTATCTGGTGCCCTCCTTTTCATCTTTTCAGTTGCAAATCCACAGATTTTGGGGTCTTCTTCTGCTATCCAAGATGGTCAATTCAATTCTTAGGCCCCTTTTCACAGATGTTCGGGCTTGGGATCGGTGTTTTGTAGATTGTATTATTTTCCCTTATAACATGGTTATAAGGAAAAATAATAGCATTTTGAATACAGAATGCATAGTACAATAGGGCTGGAGGGGTTAAAAATAAATAAATAAAAAATTAACTCACCTTAGTCCACTTGCTCACGTAGCCGGCATCTCCTTCTGTCTTGATCTTAGCTTTTTGTAGCAACAAGGACCTTTGGTGACGTCACAGTCATCACATGATCCATCACCATGGTAAAAGATCATGTGATCGATCATGTGATGACCGGAGTGACGTCATCACAGGTCCTGTTCATGTAATTAATGCTCACCCCAGGTCCTGTTCAGCAAAGGAGACAGAAGGAGATGCCGGGCTACGCGAAAAAGTGGACTAAGGTGAGTTAAATATTTTTTTTATTTTTTTTAACCCCTCCAGCGCTATTTTACTATGCATTCTGTATTCAGAATGCTATTATTTTCCCTTATAACCATGTTATAAGGGAAAATAATAATGATCGGGTCTCTATCCCGATCGTCTCCTAGCAACCGTGCGTGAAAATCGCACCGCTTCCGCACTTTTCACGCAACCCCATTCACTTCTATGGGGCCTGCGTTGCGTGGAATAACGCAACGCACAAAGAGGGGCATGCTGCGATTTTCACGCAACGCATAAGTTATGCGTGAAAATCACCGCTCATGTGAACAGCCCCATAGAAATGAATGGGACGGTATTCAGTGCGGGTGCAATGCGATCAACTCACGCATCGCATCCGCGCGGAATACTCGCCCGTGTGAAAGGGGCCTTAGACTACCTGATGCAAACTGTGCATTCGGTAGTTCAAGACATGTGAGCTGTGCTGGCCAATCCAAAAGCAAGGCTGTACAAGCAGGACATTTCTTGGACTACTGAGAAGCTGTGCAGCCATCTTGGATGACAGAAGGTGGCCCTTCAGCTGAAAAGGTGAAAACAAGATCTACAGGAATGCATTCTGTTAATTTCCCAGTTAATGTTATTTTAATTATTTTATTTTTTTCTTGAACCAGGGGGTTGCATTAATTATTCTGTAATATTTATTTCTAAGGCTACTTTCACACTGGCGTTTCTGGGTCCGCTTGTGAGATACGATTCAGGGCTCTCACTAGCGGCCCAAAGTGGATCAGTTCAACTCCAATGCATTCTGGATGGATAAGGATCCTCTCAGAATGCATCAGTTTGCCTCAGTTCAGTCTCCATTCCGCTCTGGAGGCGGACACTAAAACGCTGCTGGCGGCGTTTTGGTGTCCGCCTGACTATGCGCAGCCAAACGGATCGGTCCTGACTTACAATGTAAGTCAATGGGGACGGATCCATTTTCACTGACACAATATGGTGCAATTGAAAACTGATCCGTCCCCCATTGACTTTCAATGTAAGTCAGGACGGATCTGTTTTGACTTAGACTTTTTTCTTTTTAAGAATAATGCAAACGGATCCGTTCTGTACGTATACAAGCGTTTGCCTTATCGGTGCGAATCCGTCTGTGCAGATACACGCAGATTCACGTAGTGTGAAAGTAGCCTAAGTCTGCAGTAGTCAGTTGCTTATAATTGAATAAGCAAAGCAAATATTATTTAATCTGATCTGCCAAATGAATATCACAATCTTAAGTACACATGCAATTTGAACTTGGCTACATCTGTATTTGTAATAAAAGGTCGCTGCATCTTGTGTAATCTACCAGTAGCTAGTTTTGTTACTACTTTGACATAATAAAAAGACATCAGTTTGTTTCAGTGTACGGTGCATAAAGGTATTGTCTGTGATCTATTTGTAATAGAATGATGTAATTTTTTTATATAAAAATATTTTACTTACAATCCAAATTCCATCATAATTGACTTGCTTATAAAATTCCAGGCATTCATTCACCCACCACTTTGTACACTCCTCATTAGTATAATCAGGAAATACAGTAACTCCAGGCCAGACCTAAAATGCAACAAATAATTACATGTTTGATGGTCTCACATATGAAATCCTACTTTTGTTACATGAGCCAACCTCGAAACACTAACATTTACAGCGCAAACTTGTGTTTTAAATTACAAATTCTTATGGAGTGATGGAGATTTGTTCACCTCACATTTCATTATTGCTTCATTTCTCACTTAAACCCTATGAATTTGTCTTTGCTCTGTGATTGCTCACCTCCATATAGATTCATTGTTTCTGGGTAGGAGATCACTAATTATACAGGTCAACACACTTTCCCAAAACATTAATTTAGGTGACCTCACCAGCAATGCTTTCTCCCCATGAATAACCTTTTGCTTGTTCATGGTGTGATAGGTGGCATCTTTATAGTTGGCAGTTATTAGTTACAAACATTCCTAGCAATGCTCCTTCCCTAAAACTGTCCTGGTAAAAGGACCTTTAGAATTTGTTACACAGTTATTTAAACTGAAATAAGACTTAGGTCTATTATGTAAGTTTTATTGGATTAAATATAAGCTATTTGTTGCTATTTGGTTATAACCCTCAATGCCAGTATCATTAGATAAGCATCTTGACCTTGCTTGAATACTTCTTTTCTAGTAGGGTAATCCATTATTTAACTACTCTAATTGTAAAAGTTCATTTCTAAATTATTTTTCCTCCATATGAAAATTCAATCGCCCCACAATTGGACACAAAAAATCTAGTCCATTTTATTTCTCTGAATTAAAATAGAACATTTTTTGAGTATCCAACCTTCAGAATTGCAATTTACAAAAACATAAAGTTACCCATACCACTTAGTCTAAGGCCTCATGCACACGGCCGTTATTTTGGTCCGCATCCGAGCCGCAGTTTTTGCGGCTTGGGTGCGGACCCTTTCACTTCAATGGGGTCGCAAAAGATGCAGACAGCACTCCGTGTGCTGTCCGCATCTGTTGCTCCATTCCGTGGTCCGCAAAAAAAATATAACATGCCCTATTCTTGAACAGGCAGTTATATCAATGGCTGTCCGTGGCATTCCGCAAATTGCAGAAAGCACAAGGATGCCATCAGCGTTTTGCGTATCTGCAATTTGCACACTGCAAAACACACAACGGTCGTGTGCATGTAGCCTAAATATGATAAAAATGTACAATTTTAATTAAAATGATTATTTATTTGGTGAAATTTGACGCAGATCATTTTAGCCGACGTATGAAGACAATCAATTTCTGAAAAGAAGTCAGCTGTGTTTGAAATTTTCGATAGTCGGATGAAAGATCATTCATTCACATAAGATGGTTCATGATTTTATTTTAAAACAATAGGGGTCATTTATGACCAGATATACACCACTTGTGTGGCATAAATCTGGCGCAGATTCCGTTGCAAGCCATGTTGCAGAAGAATCTGCAACGTCTTCCTCGCTCACTCCGGTGGCCGTGGAGTGAGCGGGGAAGGGGACAGACTGGCAGGTCCGTCTCATTCATCATTTTCTACACGTGGTTTAGGTAAAGAAAATGGTCTAAATGTAAGGCAGCAAGGAAGCTGTCTTACATTTAGAATCAACGGTGGATATGCAGAAGTTATGTAGAGGCCTGTGCCTCTACATGACTTCAGAAATCCACCACCAGCACAGGGCCTTTTAAGACTGACATCCAAAATGTCTAAATGTTCCCCAATGTTCTTAGAAAGATCTTTCAACCATTGCTTGGTTGCATTTGGTAGCAATTTGAACAACTGCATTGGCTAGCATGCAGTAAATAGTATATGGACAATTTATTACTTCTATTTAATACGTATGGCTAACTTTAGATACTGCACCAATCTGAGACAAATTCTTCTTATTTGTCTAGAATGTGCACTAACTACATTAAAGCCAATGTCATGTAGTGGGCTTCTAAAGATAGAACCACTGCCAGACCCTTCTGGCGAGGCGACGGCTTATGTCCCAGGAGAACTAAAGCATTGGATAAAAATATTAATTTTCCTGATCCTTATCTCTACGACATCATCTATCTGGGAATAGTCAGTCTCCCTACACAAAGGTTTGGCCGACATAAGACTAATGTATATGGCTAGCTTTGGCATTTACAGGTGGCCCAATTAGAAGATCTTTTCATTCATGGTGTTGACAACAATATATTTCTCCTTTATAGCAGTAGATCAATAAACACTTGCATGGCTTTAAAGTGTCTTGAGGGGCTCAGTTCTGTTACATAAGAAATTGGATAAAGAACATAAAGTACTGTACAGACAGGAAGGTGGACATTAGCTGGTCTGTGAGGTGAGAAAAAATTTGTATGGCAAATTGGTTGAGATAATTCAACCCAGGACATTTCATCTGTGGTGGGTCCCAAGCTGTTCGATCTACGTAGTTTATGGTATCACTTAATTATGGAGTAAAATTTAACAGGAACCATAATTATGTTTATGATTCTCACATAATGGGACATTTCATATTCTTCATGTTTCCTATTATATTGAATGGAAATTTGATGTTAATGATAAAATGCAGCAAAAGTATTAGTAGTATTTATTATCTAAGATTGGAATCTTATAAAACATACCTCTCCAACAAGGGGGGTTCGCCCATCAGATTCATTTACCCACACACCAAGGGCTTGTCCTCTTTCATATGCTTCATACGGTAGATCACCTACTAGTTTTTGATTGGAGATGGCAGGATCCTGCAATGAAATATTTTACTTTATTGGTTACATTGCAAAAGTTTAACCTTCACTTTAATAGCAACATTTTTTCTAATATATTTTATAAACTCAATAAATCACTTTAGGATCAGGAATAATTCAGAAAATATTACAGGACAGTTGAATAGCATTAAACAGGGGTGGACTGTGAATTTAAAGTGGCCCTGGAAAAAAGCCTAAAAGTGGCATCATGTTGTAGGTGGGTCCAAATTGACAGAAGGCATGGCTACACATGTAGGCAGGGTCATCTAATACTATAAAGCAACACAAAATACTATCCTAGCAGAACCAAAGGCCACAGAGTAGCCCAGTATACTGCCCCAGTATGTGTCATTCTGTAGTGGCAATCAATAGTTACAATTTTTCTATCCTGCTCCTTCTCCAGTTTTCTTTGATTAAGATACGGATCAGGATTCTTAAAAGGTGAGATGTGGCCCACAGCATCAAGCCAGCCATACATTCAGCATGCTTCCTAGACTTCCTCTAGTAATTACTGTTATATTGGCCCCCAGTATTATTCTCATGTAGCCAAGGAAAGAAGAAAAAAATATAATACTTGAGTGCATATCCAAGGCCTTTTCCAGCCTATGGCCTGAGATGCCTATGTCCCTGCACTATTTCTACATTGCCTCATACTGTATAGTAGCCTGTAGCCTATGAGGGTAAACAACAGGGCAGGGAGTCATACCACAGTATTCAACACTATCCCTGATCTGAGGAAAGTTGAAATAGTACAGTTGAATTCAGGAGGGCATCTGCAGCTACGAGTGTTAATTATAGATAATTAGATCATTATGTACCCGGCTAGCAGCTGTGAGTAGGGCTTGTGCAGCCCCCATGGATTTGGTCCACCAAGAAATTTCCCTGTAGGGTCTATGGCCAGTCTACCCCTAGCATTAAAACTCTTCCTTTCCTTTAGAAAAAAGACAACTAAGGGGTGATCTAATAACTATGTATATATATATTAGGGGTCAATACAGAGATCTCTCCCATCATCTATTTATCCCCAGGTCTGTGACTGTGACGAGGGGACATCCTCTGAGTCTGGAGGAAAGAAGGAATCTTTTATTCCCCTAAAGTGGGGAAAATTGGCTTCTACCGCACAGAGTTTATATTTTTTTTTTTTGCCTTCCTCTGGATCAACTTTCAGGATGACAGGCCGAACTGGATGGACAAATGTCTTTTTTCGGCCTTATGTACTATGTTACTATGTTACCCTTTCATTTTCTTTTTTTTTTTCTTTATTTCTTTCTTTTCTTCAGGGTTACTTCACTGCTGGGTTTCCATGCTCATAATCCATTTAGCAAAGAATACAGGTTGCCATAGAAGGGCTGTCTCACCATACAATCTCTTTATCATGACGGTCAAAGCTCAATAATCTAATTGCTAATAGACAGGCCCCAGAAAACAACTGATTTGCCTGGGATTGTGAGACAGGCTGCTCATATGTGGTATTGAAATGAATGCATGTCATATATATCCACTGTACTTTATTGGTGGATCTCCCCTGTGGCTAATAGAGAGCTGTCCAAAATGTAGGACCTCCCCTTCTATAAAGTCAATATGGTTTAAACAGGCAGAATAACGGGATTGTCCTGATGGGCAAACTCAGTAACTAGAATATATGCTGATGAATTTGAATGGAATTTTGAAAAAAAAAAACACCCAAAATCTAAGGTAATATATACTTCCCCTTTAAACTCACCAATATGATGATATATTTTTGACCATTGGCATGCAGGTTTTTAGAAAAGTTTGGAAGATCTGCAAATTTTTCTTTGTCATAAGTGAAATCCTTTCTATTTTCCATGTAGTCGATGTCAGTAAATTGAACGTCCTAAAATGAGTGAAATACATAAAAAAACATTCATGATATATCCATAAATTAAGATGTCATATTCTACATAATTCAAATGTGTCCACCTTTACCTCTCTACTAATTTCTTTGAAAGAATCTGAATTTCTAAAAATTTGCAAATGTAATCAAAATGCACATTTTTTGAGTTACTCATCTCCGAATATCTTGAGCCAAGGCAAAGTTAAGGAAGCAGATATCTGTACAGTTACACCAATTTATGACATATTCTCATTTGTTATAAGTGTTATATATGTATATCAGTATTTTGTGCCAAATATGGAACATATTGTGATTTTCTAAGACATGCCTTTATTTTCAAAATTGTAACACATGGCACAGAACAAGCTTTAAGAAGCACTCCCACAAAAATGTTTATTCTCTGACCTATTACATGATGCAAATTGTAGTGAAAGGCACACTTCTTACTGTTGGCTATATTTGTTAGTTCTCCCCTTCATTCTGGTTCTCTATTATAGTAAAATGTGTTTTTTTTTTCCTATAAGTACAGGGAAGGTAGCATTTTTTTTATCAAGGCTGTATTTGTGAGTTATTTGCTTCCTTCTGGCCCTAATTTGTGTCATGTGACCAACACTCTGACTCTCCAACTGAGACATCATCTTATGAGTGAACAGGAGGGCAGTTTCTCTATTCATTCCTATGAGACTAATACAAAGGCTTCCTTAAGAATAAATGGAGAAGCTGACTTCCTGTCCACACATAAGAGGCTATCTCAGTTGGAGAGTCAGAGTGACGGTCATGTGGCAGAGCTGAGGACTTTGACATAAATACAGCCTTGATAAAAAGATTACCTCATCCGTGTACTTACAGAAAGAAAAAAAAAAACTTTCCTATAATGACATGGTATACCCTGAACTGATTCTCTTCATCTTTCATCTATTTTCACACCCACTCATAGTACTGCACTACGCACAATTCAGAAAAAAATTCCCTTTTAAGTTTATCTTACAGCTGGTCAAGACTAGGGTTGAGCGAATACAAAATGTACAGTTCAGGTGTTGTGGAAATTTTATTAGGATGTGTATTTAATATATTGTGTATTGTCATTATGTCTCTCAGTGTCAGGGTAAACCATTGGAGTGGATATCTTCCAGTGTATGTCCTGTCACAGCTGCTGGGTGCAGGGGTCTCCGTCGGTGAATGGTCCATGTGCTAAGCACTGGGCTGTGGGCCGGGGGAGACTGATGTGTTCAGCAGAGCAGTGTTTTGTTGGCTGATGTATGGATGCCGGCTAGGGCCCCCGCGCAAGACGCAAATTTATTGGCTTGGCGTGGATGCATTTGTTAAGAGAACAATATAAACTAAAGGAACGTGCGTTTGTTGTCTCTAGTGCGCCTGATCAGCCGCTGGAGATATTGACGCATGTGGATCATAGTAACTTTATCTGGCATTGATCACTAAGCAAGGCTGGATAAAGTTCACTCCAGTGGTAATGTTAGATTATTGTATACATGTGTTTGTTAGCTATGTTATTCTAAATGCTTGTCTTCCTATGTCATCACTTCCTGTATGTCATCACTTCCTGTATCCTTGTCTTGGGCCAGCCCCTTTACACCTTTTGTTTAGTCAATAAAGGACGGAGACTGGGCAAGGAGGGGGGGAGTTGCTCAGAATTTCAATCAAGATGGTAGCAACTAGGTCTGTCTCTTACTGCAGCTGATGGGAATAGATTTACCTTTTTCCTTACACAAACTTTGATGCGAGCTGATTACACTATTAATTTTTCTACAACAGATTATTACAAATTTCTATTTCAGATATCCATTCCCATCAGCTTCAGTAAGAGACAGACCCAGTTGCTACCATCTTGATTGAAATTCTGAGCAACTCCTCCCCTCCTTGTATCTAAATTCATCTTCACCTAAACCATTGTAATTTTTATTGAGTGACAGGACAGGCAGAGACAACATAATTTCACCTGGCCCCTGTACTCTAATGAGTTGCCTTGGGAATCAGCGCATGCACAGTACAAGCCTTATGCTTGCTGGGCCGAAGGAGTCTATACTGCACATGCTCGGATTACATCTCTCTACACCTGGAAGGGAAAGATGTTGGCATCAACTATCCCTATGCCAAGGTCCATCTCTTGCAGCTGTAAAGCAATATCATTGGTTAAGACACAGTACAGACTCCTTCTGCTCAGCAAGCTTGAGGCCTGTACTACATGTGCGCTGATCCCCGAGGTAAAAACACCATCACAAGAATACAGGGCCATGCAAAATTATGTCATCACTGCCTGGCAAGCGCACATCCAATAATTAATTTGGATTACTATGGAAGTTTGTTGCAGAAATTTTCTGTGATTAAAAATCAGTTCCATTCATTTGAAAGGTGAAAAGAACCAACTATCATTTGCACAAAACGTCTGCAACAAAATCTGCCTCATGTGAAGGAACACTGTCACAGTTTGCAGAGGTAAATCATTTTGTATCATGGCCTGTGACCAGCCGGTGGCAGTTGGAAGATGGAACTTACAGTAGCACGTGTGACTTGCTCATTCAGCTCAGTAGCAGGACCTGCATATTACTATGCAGACTGAACACCAGAGGGCACCATGGTAATGAAATAAAGGGAATATCTCAAAACTAGAGCATTTTTGTAGCAAAAAGTACATTACAAAAGTAAGTCGTTTTTAATGCTGCATTATGCAACACTAGTCTATAATGTTAAGACATCCCTTTTAATTTGTTAATTTACTGTAGCAATGTACTGGATTACAACAGACAGTAGATGTTAGTTTAACTAAATATAATAATGAGACAAGCAATAATTTGTTCAGTACATGGTTTTCCAATACTAAATACTATAATAAGTTTAAATTTAGCTGCCAAGTGTGATGAATACCACCCCTCGTGTCCGCTGACGTCAACCACGTCGAGCTCACGAGACCTGGTATGATCACGGGGTTTACCAACAACGTGAAGTTACGCCCTCCAGAGGAGCACGTAAGGTCAGGCTGGTATAGTTTACACACACACCTCCTGTCCACGCGGGCACAGAGAGGCAACAAGCTGGAAGGGCCTTTTCACTGCCGCAGTGAAAACAGCCCACACTCAGCCCGGGTAACTGCCACCAGTTTCTCGTTTGATATAAGCCCGGTCCGCTAACGGGATTATATAGGGTCAGAAACCAACCCGCGGTAGCTTATAACTAGGCCAAAACACGGACGTGGGGATTCGTGATCGAGATACAAGATAGCACAAGATTAAATTATAGATTTAATCGCTATAAGAGCGCACTAGATATAACACACTATACACAGACAATATATATACAGTGGTCTGAGGTTACAGATTACAGGGTATATGGTTACAATAGGATTAAGCAGTGTGAAAGTAAGTTACCAAGTATGATGAGAGTTCCTTGGCGATGTCCTGAGCAGGAGGCCACCCGAGGGGCTGTGTTCTCCTGCTATTTCCTGGGTCCCTCTAAACACATGTGTAGCATGCGACCCCTCTTCAGAAAAAGACGCCCCCTACTTGCTGGCACCAGGCTTTTAACCTGGAGCTGGCCCACCCCCTCCCTGCCTCAGGGAGGGGTCAACTCCCCCTCTTCTGGGCTGACGGTGAATGACCCACAAAACCCTTTAGGGGTCATAGCTCCAGACCAGAGGGTCACAGGGAGATGATTCTGGGACTAATGGACCTGCCTGGGTTCCGGCTACAAGTAGAGCCCAAACCTGGTACCGGTAGGTGGCTTCTATGGGGAGATATGGGTATCTCCCTACCCCGACTGGGTACGAGTAAACCAAGACCATGGGACCGTACCTCGTGGCCACCGGGACACAAATATGTATCCGGTTTGCGCCTGCGATGGCCAGGTGATTCATAATTCCTTATGAGAGGTAGGTGCCAATATGTCTAGGAAATCTCATTGATCCAGGCCAAAGCAGATACCCCCTGCTGGGGGGTTTTCCTGCAGATTCAGCTGGCTCCAAACTGGTGCATGGAGGTGTGAACTTTTCCTTGAAGCAGGGCCCTCCTGTGGAGTTCCTTACCTCTGCAATCTGTCAGCACATGGGGGGTGTAAACTTATTTTGCATGTACCCTGAGTCATGCCAAGAGATGCATAAAATTACAATCAGGGCTGGGGGGCTTTGAAGCAGGGAAATCCCTACCTCTGCTGTCTGTCAGCAAATGGGGGGTGTGAGGACATGGCTGACAGTAAATTTTAATCCATATTCCTCACACCTCCCCCTTTTAGAGGGCGCCAGGGGGCAGCACATTCCTGTGCTCCCCCGTGCGCCCATCCGCGCCCTCCCTGGTGGTTAATGGCAAAGTGGTACGGCCGGAGAGCCAGGCTCCTGCGTACCAACCTCCCATTCGTTCCTGACCCAGGTGGTCACCTGGATTGAGCCTGACCCTGAGGCCACAATGGCTGGCCTCAGACGGAACCATAAACGGCCGCACGCAGTCGGCTGCCTGTAGTACCGGGAAGCTGGAAAGGGCATGCTCCAGCGCCTGGAAGGCCGTCTCGCAGTCGTTGGTCAAATCGACTGCGGAGGGCAGCTTCTTCCTGGTGCGGTCCGTCAGGGGCCTCGCCAGGCTACTATAGTGGGGTGCGAACTCCCTATAGTACCCGGCGGAGCCCAGGAAGGATATCGCCTGGTGCTTGTCCCGGAGGGTGATCCAGGATGAGCTGGCATCCCTTCTCCCAGGTTCCGGTTCCGAGGCTTCCCTGCCTACCCGGGGCCCCTCACTTATGCCCAGCTGGCACTTTCCTGGCGTAAGGGTCAAGCCTGCCTGGCCGATCTGCCCGAGCATCTGCGCCAGATGCTCTCGGGGATCCTCCCATGTAGGACCGAAGACGGCAATGACCTCCAGGTACGCAGCCCTTCCATGCTTGTTTGCTAACATTTCCCGGAAGGGGTGGCCTTCTGGGAGGGCACCTGCCTCCCGTGCCTTCTGCCTTCCCCGGGCGTGGTCCAGGGTGACCAGGTGCATCCTGGCATTGAGCTGCTGGTGTGCGAGGTACGGTCCCTCCCAGGCCGCCTGAAGCTTAGTCTGAGGTACCGAAACCAGTATCCATGCTTGCGGACCCACGTGATGGGTCCTCTCACAAGCTAACTGGTCGTACCCCTGCTTCTGGACGGTCTGGGCCTGCCCCATACTGTCGTGCACCAACCGCGACAAGGCCGGCGCTTTTTCCTGGAAGCGCATGACACACTCGATGACCGACGCCCCAGGGGTGGCTAGGTCTCCACTCCAAGCCTCTGCCTTAGCGGCCCCTGGGTATCTGGTTACCGGAGTCTCATGCACAGCCCACAGAAATTCTGCCCTGTACGGATAGGATACCACAAATGGTCGGTCCCTAGGCCACGCCCCTGGTGAGCCCTGTGGGACCGTTTCCTGGCACAACCGACCTTGGTCCCAGACCGCCCTCTGGAGGTCTGAATCCAAGGGAGGCCGTGCCATATGCTCTGTGAGAGCTTTCAAGCTGGCGCTAGCCCCTAACGCCCCCTGAAACCCCTGGTGGGACGTGGTCAGAATGGATGAGACTGCCACGTCCCCTGCCAGTTCTACTAACTGCTGGTCCCTAGGCCACTCCTCCGGTGAGCCCTGCTGGACCGTGACCCGGCACAGCCTTCCTTGGTCCCAGACCACCTGCTTGAGGTCTGAGTCCGAGGGAGGCAGCGCCGCTTGCTCCCTGAGAGCGTTCAGGCTGGCGTCAGCCACTAACGCCACCTGAAACCCCTGACTGGACGTGGTCAGAATAGATGAGACTGCCACGTCCTCTGTCAGGTCCCTGGGACCTGTCTCTGGGCCTCCATCTGACTTGGCAGACACTTGGTCGGAAGGGGGAAAGCCATCAGACCCCTGAGGGGCCCCTAGGGCCCCAGCACTCCCACTGCGCGTGACAGCCGCTGCCACCGCTGGTAGTGCCTGCTTCCCCTCAACTCCCGACCAAGTCGCCAGTCCAGGCGGACTAACCTGGCCCCCTGACATCCCAGTGGTGGAGGAACACTGCACTGAGGCTTCACCTGGCAGTCCCACTTCTCCTGGGACAGCCCTGACCTCATTTGCATCCTCCCCCCCTGCAGCTGTCTGCCCCCTGCTTGTCCCCCCAGTCACCACACTGGAGGACAACAGGTCCCAGCATGCTTGCTGGCTACATCCTGGGGCTTCAGCCCAGCTGACAGGAATGACCCCCTCCCCACTGAGGGGAGAGGCACACATTACATCCCCCACATCCCCATCAACATGCATAATAGGTACATTCACAGTATTATCAGGGGGGGACATCACATCACATTCTGGGGAATCGGACCTTGGGGTGTCAGCGGCCACGTACATAGACACAAGCCGCCCCAGGTCCGTCCCCAGCAAAACACTGGCAGGGATATTTGCGGATACCCCCACCTCCCTTACTCCTCGGCCGGCGCCCCAGTCCAGATAAACCTTGGCGACGGGCAGCGCCGGGTCCACTCCTCCAATCCCGGAGACAGTGAGGGATCTCCCGGGCAGTAAATCATGGGGCGTCACCAGTTCAGGCCGTACCAGTGTCATTTCAGCGCCGGTGTCTCTAAGTCCCATGGCCACGGCCTGGCCCACGGTGACCGGTTGAACATTGTCAAGGGACCTCCCACCACCCCCACCCACACACAACACAGTGGACGGTTTCCGGGTTGATGACTGGGACGGATCCCTCGGGCGCTGGGGACACATGGCTTGGAAGTGTCCTGGCTGCTTACACAGGTGACAAAGTCGGGGTTCCCCCACCGACGTGGAAAGTGCAGCAGGGGCCGGTGCCCACTTGGGCCTAGGGGCAGGGGTAGCAGGTGCAGCGTGCGTCTTACCCCCTCTCAAGCCGACAGGTTTCCGGGCCTCTGAAGTCCTGTTGTTGGTGTATTCATCGGCCAGGGCTGCTGTTGCGGAGGCCCCCTTTGGCTTCCGGTCACGGAGGTACTGCTGGAGATCCTCTGGGCAGTTCCACAAGAACTGTTCTGTGGCGATGAGCTCCTTCAGCTGCTGGACGGTGGAGAGCTCCAATCCTGTGGTCCATTGGTCGACCGCTCTCAGCAAGGCCCGCATGTGATCAGCCCAGCTCTGGGTAGAACCCCGGTGCAAATTCCTGAGCCTTTTCCGGTACGACTCAGGGGTTAAGTTATACTGCCTGACCAGAGCCTGTTTGATGTCCTCATAGCTCAGGATGGTCTCGCTGGGCAGGTACCCGAAGATTTCAAGGGCTTTTCCCCTGAGCCGTGGCGTGAGGAATCTGACCCACTGGTCCTCTGGCAGCTGGTATTGATGGCAGGTGGTCTCAAATGCCAACAAAAAGGTGTCCAGGTCCCCATCTTTGTCCAGTAGGGGAAAGTCCTCCGCCCGCAGTTTCGGAATCCGGACCTCTGGAGACTCACATTGGGCTGGGGATGGCTGCTGGAATTGGAGCTTTAGCTGGAGCATCTGTAGCTGGTGCTCACGCTCGGCCCGCTCGCGACGCTCTGCAGCCTCTGCTTGCTCGCGACGCTCTGCAGCCTCTGCTCGCTCGCGACGCTCTGCAGCCTCTGCTTGCTCGCGACGCTCTGCAGCCGCCAGTAGGAGCTCAGAGGCTGCCTGGTCTCCAGCCTGGAGACGGTCCATGGCAGCTTGTAGGAGAGCAGCTGAGCCAGCTTGGCTGGGGGGAGGGGCAGGTGGAGCGAGGCCCGCCGCGGACCTCACCTCTGGCGACTGGCTCCTTGGGGAGCTTTGGTTGTGCTCCCACTCGCCTTCCACCTCCTCTCCGCCCCCATTTAAAGCATCGGCCATCTCCTTCGATTTGCTCCTTGTGATACTGGCCGTCATTGCAACGGGTGGTCACTGACACCACTGCAACCTGATGCACACACACCTTATTGTATCTGCCCTCAGACAGTCTAGTGTTGAGCTGATCTTAAGACTCCAGCAGCAAGAGCTACTGCTGGTCGTCTTTAGTGTCTGGGAGTATGGGTCTCACACTCACACACACTAGTATCTCGATCCCACTTTGCTGCCACCAATATGTGATGAATACCACCCCTCGTGTCCGCTGACGTCAACCACGTCGAGCTCACGAGACCTGGTATGATCACGGGGTTTACCAACAACGTGAAGTTACGCCCTCCAGAGGAGCACGTAAGGTCAGGCTGGTATAGTTTACACACACACCTCCTGTCCACGCGGGCACAGAGAGGCAACAAGCTGGAAGGGCCTTTTCACTGCCGCAGTGAAAACAGCCCACACTCAGCCCGGGTAACTGCCACCAGTTTCTCGTTTGATATAAGCCCGGTCCGCTAACGGGATTATATAGGGTCAGAAACCAACCCGCGGTAGCTTATAACTAGGCCAAAACACGGACGTGGGGATTCGTGATCGAGATACAAGATAGCACAAGATTAAATTATAGATTTAATCGCTATAAGAGCGCACTAGATATAACACACTATACACAGACAATATATATACAGTGGTCTGAGGTTACAGATTACAGGGTATATGGTTACAATAGGATTAAGCAGTGTGAAAGTAAGTTACCAAGTATGATGAGAGTTCCTTGGCGATGTCCTGAGCAGGAGGCCACCCGAGGGGCTGTGTTCTCCTGCTATTTCCTGGGTCCCTCTAAACACATGTGTAGCATGCGACCCCTCTTCAGAAAAAGACGCCCCCTACTTGCTGGCACCAGGCTTTTAACCTGGAGCTGGCCCACCCCCTCCCTGCCTCAGGGAGGGGTCAACTCCCCCTCTTCTGGGCTGACGGTGAATGACCCACAAAACCCTTTAGGGGTCATAGCTCCAGACCAGAGGGTCACAGGGAGATGATTCTGGGACTAATGGACCTGCCTGGGTTCCGGCTACAAGTAGAGCCCAAACCTGGTACCGGTAGGTGGCTTCTATGGGGAGATATGGGTATCTCCCTACCCCGACTGGGTACGAGTAAACCAAGACCATGGGACCGTACCTCGTGGCCACCGGGACACAAATATGTATCCGGTTTGCGCCTGCGATGGCCAGGTGATTCATAATTCCTTATGAGAGGTAGGTGCCAATATGTCTAGGAAATCTCATTGATCCAGGCCAAAGCAGATACCCCCTGCTGGGGGGTTTTCCTGCAGATTCAGCTGGCTCCAAACTGGTGCATGGAGGTGTGAACTTTTCCTTGAAGCAGGGCCCTCCTGTGGAGTTCCTTACCTCTGCAATCTGTCAGCACATGGGGGGTGTAAACTTATTTTGCATGTACCCTGAGTCATGCCAAGAGATGCATAAAATTACAATCAGGGCTGGGGGGCTTTGAAGCAGGGAAATCCCTACCTCTGCTGTCTGTCAGCAAATGGGGGGTGTGAGGACATGGCTGACAGTAAATTTTAATCCATATTCCTCACACCAAGTGACATAGTTTTATTTTTGAAAGCCATTAACTGCCTACTTCCATTTTGTTCTTTACTTAGGGAGTTATTTCCTAACAGAAATACATCTATATTAGGTATATTTCTGGCGCAAATTGTGGCACAAAGGTTTTTTGTGCCGCAATTTATGTCTTTTCCCTGCCCACGCCAGGTTTAAAAAAGTGGGCTTGGTGTTAGCAGGGAAAGGGGACTGGCCGGCAGGCCTGTCTCATTCATCATTATCTACGACTATTTTAGGTATAGAAAATAGTCTAAAACTCATCAATTTAAAAGCGGCAGTGGATCTGCTGAAGTTATATAGAGCCAATCGCCTCTACATAATTTTGGCGGAACACTGGCAGTGCCTTATTAATACCGGCGTCTAAATCATCGGTCTTAATAAATAATCCCCTCAGTGTCTTCCCTTCAAAATTAGATTTAAAAAAAATATAATAATAAAAAAAAAGGTCATACAAATATTAGGGAGTTGATCAAGTTGTATAACATTGCATTAATGTGTGCATTACACAGCAGCTGTTATTCGGTTTCAGGATGGTGGGCAGGTTTTGAAGCCTCTTCCTATTCTATGGATGCAATTCTATAAAATATAATATGTTGTTGTGAAACTCCACATTCAAATACATTTGCTCCTGAACCAGCAGATTTCCATTTTTAAAGTCAGAAAGTTTTGAAATAGTTCAGAAACGGCACTGTAACTAATACTGGGCAGTCTTAGGGAATATTGGCTTATATACCCATTTTCTACTCACATATGGAATATTAATTGCTCGGTTTCTTTGAACTACGTCCTTTACTTCATCAAGTGATTTGTAGCCCCATCGACTGAGATGGAACCCGAGAGTCCAATATGCAGGCATGTATGGTTTTCCAATAAACTAAAATAAATAAATAAAGATGATAATGATGATACAGACCAAGAATTGCATTTTTACAGTTGATTTTACACTTACATTGCAGTTATATCATAGCCATGGACATCAGTAAAAACAAGCACGAAAACTGATGCTTCCCATAACAGCAATTTTGGTTATAGCAACATGCAACACAAATAAAGAAAACACAAGTAATACAAGATGTATTTCTCTTTTATTTTTTGAAGAACTAAAGAGATAATCTTCTTCAATCATAAAAGAGGAAATGTTTTATCCCCTCAATATCCTGGACTGTTATTTGTGACTTAATATGTGCTTCATTCTCTGATAAAAATTTAAGCCAAAAAGCAATGCATACCTCTAGATACTCCATTACAACTTCTTCTGGATTGTTGCCAATGAATACATAAAAGTCCAGGATTCCTCCAATTGTTCTATAGGTTACTGCTGGTGTAGGCTGAATTATTACTTCTGCAATGTAAAATGGATTAAGAAATATGAAATGGCATAGATGATAATAATAATAATAATAATAATAATAATAATAACAATAGTAATAATAATAACAAGTTGTATAAGTGAAGACTCGGACTGGCATCTTAAGCGAGAGTTTCTTAGAGAAGAATGCAGATGGGCACCATTTACTATATCTCATATGTCTATTTGTATTTTAATTTTTTATTTTTTTATTTTTTTATTTTTTCATTTTTTGTAATTTTCTTTAAAAATCTTTAGTTTATTTTTATTTTTATTATTTTTATTTTTATTTTTATTTTTATGATAATTGTACTTTATTTTATTTTTATTGTCCTTTTTATTGTCTATTTTATTGTTCATTTCATCTATCATCTATCTTTACCTTTTTATTTTTTATTTTATTCCTATTTTTATATAGAAGGTTTGTTATGAAAAAATAATGTCTATAGTTCTTTTTATATTTGGTACTATATAGTATATATATGTTGCCCACAAAGTATGACACATGTGTGTCAAAAATCCTCTGTCTGGATCCATGACAAAATCAGGCTGCAAGTGGTAAATTCCCTGCAGCCAATTAATTAAGAATCCAGACCAGATATTTCATCAAACCCAAAAAGGGGATATAAAGACATGTCCAGTTTGTACACAGGTAGCATTTCACATTTGCCTACTGAGGAAGGAACTACGGTTCTGAAACGCGTCTAGGATAAATCAGTGTGAACAGGACCCAGCCAGTGGTGCGCTATTTCTGTCTAAGCATAAAAAAGGATCCGTGCTATTTATTATTTATAACCACCCGAGAAAAATCCATGCGGTAACGGCAGCGACTTAATCTCTGAAGAGGACTGATTCAACCACCATTTAAACAGTTCCTGTGAAGGGGAGTTGAACCCCGTACCGGTATAGTTCTGCTATACGAACTCCCGCTACTCCGACTGGCGCAGGTGGATGTCATCACCGACCAAGTGAACCATCTACAGGTCAGGTCACGTGAGACGCCGAGAAGGAGAAGCGGTGATACTACCTCGTGGCAGGAGGTAGTTAGCAGATACCGCTACGAGAACAAGTACAAAGTACCCTCCAGACATTATAAGAACATACCGTGGACCGCAGGGTGGATATCTTCTTACCGATAGGTATGTTGAACATTTGGCAAGTTATTCTATAACCATCTGAACATTGTCAAAGCATGGATTCAATGCGCTATTGACCGACACCACACAGCATAATCAAGTGGTCCTATTATCCCTTTGGAGTACTCCTGCTAGTTGGGTATATGCGTGAGCTCCGCATCTAAAATACCCATATATTTATGCTATTTTGATATACTACTAGGATATGTTTCATATTTAGTGGGCAATTAATTTTATTAATTTTACTATTTTACAATTACAACAGTAAATAATTGTGATTTTTATTAAGTGTAATAAATGCAAAAATACTGTGAGCCAGTCTAATTGTGTTTCAGTATTTTTTGGTTTTCAGCTGGTATCTGAAAGACTGGGCTCCAGTAGGTTGCTGGTGAGCTCCTCTGAATTGTCTATTACTAGGTGAAGGACCCTGCAGCAAGACTGCTCCTACCCTTACCTCGGATGGGTCAACTTCCACAATGAATGGCTGTGACACATCCGGTTGCACCAGTATAGAAGTAGAAGCAAAACATTCCTTCACTGCAGAAAAAGGTGTAATGCTGCATCAGACCAGACTGAGACACCTGCACCTTTCCTAGTCATGTCTGTTAAAGGTTTAACCACAGTTGAGTAGTTTGAAATGAATTTACGGTAGTAGTTGGTGAATAGTGATGGACAAACATCTGCCGAGAAGGTTCACGAACGCGATTGCGCGAACGCAATCAAATGTTAGCGAACCGCAAGTTTGCGGCGGGTCCCATTCATTTTAATGGCAGGCGAACCTGAAAAACCTACAGCTCATATTTGCAGCCAACAAATAATTACTAGACGTGCACAAATAGACCCGCAACATGGACAGTGACATACCAGATGTATTATTTGAATTTGCAATCTCCATTCATTTTTCTTTTTCAATGCGAAATATCGGCAATATAATTTTCACGTACGGGCATTCGCAAATGCACTATACAGTACCCAAATGCACCAATCTGTTTTTTTGGGGGCAATTGCGGACAAGAATAGGACATGTTCTATTTTTTTGCGGAAACGGAAGCACAGAAGCGGAAGTGCGGTTGCAAATGCGGATGCGGACAGCACATTCCGGCCCCATTGAATATGAATGGGTCTGCACCCGTTCCGCAAAATTGCGGAATTGATGGGGACCTATTTTGCAGACGTGTGAATGGAAAAGATATCCCTCAAAATGAAAATAAATTAAATTATTTAAGTTAAGCAAAAGCATAGATGTGGTAGGCAGCAACAAGTGCTCGGCGGCACTAAATCAGGTGCTCGGCGGCACCAAATCAGAAACCATATGTCCTACCACAATCCGGGGCGTTCCAGTGCACATCGATGAATCCAGGAGGGAAAGCAAAACAACATCCATCCCTGGGCTAGATGATGATGTAGTATTGAAGGACAGGATGGGCAAAGAACTGTCCCTGATAATGCCCTACAGGGGGGTGCTATTCTGGCCCCGATAGTCTAACCACAGACCACCCGCCCTGATAAGAGCGAGCCCGTCCTGAACCTTACCCTATATAAAAATGGCCCTAACAAGCCCCTAGCCCCTAGGCCCCTGACTTCCAGGTGATCACTATATAGATCTATGTGTTTTTGACTCATTATAAAAGTATATTATAAGTATATCGCACCCCTCTGTGTATCACACATATCAATAGCACACGTATACTAGCGCTTAAAAGGACTTTTGTGGCCCGATTAGCTAGCGTTTGGTGTCCCTTACAGCCTGTCCCTGCTCCACACAGCAACCTCTCCCTACACTGGCAAAACACTAAATGTAAAATTGCGGCCAGATCAGTTTTTTTTATAAAGTAGGGGGTATATCCATGTGCTTAAACGTCTCAATTGGCTGTCCTGTACTGATGGATGTGTCATGGGTCAAAGTTCTTCACAATGTAAAAGAATATGGCGGGCTAAAATTTCTCCATATGTTTGCATGTTTGGCAAATCTCGAACACGCAAAGTTCGCCGCAAAACGACCGCCGGGCGAACCGCAAGGCCATCTCTATTGGTGAACCCCAAAAACCGCATAAGCGCTTTCAGATTTTCGGGTCGATCCCAGTTTAAGACAGCACAGATCTTCTCTGGATCCATATGAAAACCTGAAGATGAGAGTAGGAAACCCAGGAATTCTACTTCTTGAACTGCAAATAAACACTTCTCCATCTTAGCCTACAATTTATTCTCTCTTAGGATCTGTAACACCTGTCTCACGTGATCATGATGTGTCCAAGACGCAGGCCTGGATACCTCTCCTGCCCTGCAACTGGACCTTTGCAAGCACCATCAGCTAGCACATCCACTTCTGTGTCCCAGCACAGCGTACAGATGTCCATACCCCAGGCCTTTGAACGAAAGCGCAAATACCCAACCACCCACCCACAGACCATAGCACTAAATGCGCACCTTTCCCACAGACCATAGCACTAAATGTGCACCTTTTTAAATTGCTAGAAATATTGCCATTTAGGCTTGTGGACACTGAGGCTTTCCGCAGCCTGATGGCAGCGGCGGTCCCTCATTACTCAGTCCCCAGCCATCAATATTTTTCCCGGTGTGCCGTTCCCAGCATGTGTCCCGTAACATCACCTGTGCCCTGACCAATGCAGTTATTGGGAAGGTCCACTTAACGACTGACACATGGACATGTGCTTGCGGCCAGGAACGCTACATCTTCCAGATGGCACACTTGGTGAACGTTGTGGAGGCCGGTAGCGAGTCGAACCCTTGAATGGCACAGGTGCTACCGACACAAAAGATTGCGGGCCCTACTTCCATCAGGATTTCCGCCACCATCTACATTAGTGGATGCAACCCCCCTTCTCCTCCTCCACCTCCTCCTCCACTTCCACCTCTGAATTATCATCTTGGAGCACAATCAGTCAGTAGCTGGAAGCAGTGTAGCACTGCAGTGGGGAAGCGGCAACAGGCCTGCTTAAACTAATTTGTTTAGCTGACAAACAGAACACCGCCACAGAGCTATATCAGGGTATAAGGGACCATGCTGAGCTGCGGCTCTCGCCACTAAACCTGCAACCAGGCATGGTTGTGTCTGATAATGGCTATAACTTGATGGCGGCTTTGGAGTTCGGCAAGTGCACACACATACCATGCCTAGTCCACGTGTTCAACTTAGTGGTTCAGCGGTTTCTCAAAACCTACCCCTATTTGCTGAGTGACTAGTGAAGTTGTGCCGCGTGTGTGCCCATTTCCGAAAGTCATCTACAGCTGCCGCTGGTCTGGCAACGCTGCAGCAGCACTTGCAATTACCAGCTCACCTATTGTTGTGTGACATAAGCACACTCTGGAACTCCACGTTACACATTTTGGCCAGGCTTTGTGAGCAGCAGAGGGCAGTAGTGGAATACCAGCTGCAACATGGTCGTCAACTTTCCAGTCAGCTTTCGCTCTTCACAAGTGACGAGTGGGCATGGATGTCTGACCTCTGTGAGGTTTTACGCAACTTTGAGGAATTATGGTCAGCGGCGATGCCACTATTGTCAGCGTAACCATCCCACTTCTGTGTCTACTGAAAAGCTTGCTGCTTACAATGGAGGACGCTTTGCATGGGGAACAGGTGGAAATGGGGGAAGACAGTACACAAGGTAATAGCCAGACTACCCTTCGTTCATCTTCTCAGCGTGAATTTGATGATGAGGAAGAGGAGGAGCAGGAGATGGTTGCCTCCGCTACAGAGGGTTGTACCCACAGCAGGGTTATTCCATCTGTTCAGCGTGGATAGGCAGACGATGAGGAAGAGGATGAGGAGATTGAAAGTCATTCTCCTGATGAGGACAGCAAAGTCTTGTCTGTTGGAACTCTGGCACACAAGGATGACTTTATGTTATGCTGCCTTTCCTGTGACCCTTGCGTTACACACATTTTGGCCAACACAGATTACTGGTTGTTCATCCTTCTCGACCCCCGCTACAAAGAGAACTTCTCATCTCTCATTCCTGTGGTGGAGAGTGTGGCGTCCCACGTATGTGTGTAAATGGGACACTTTAAACATCTGAATGCAGTATATGTGTTTATTTGCAATGTATGGTATTTTCTATTATCTGGCTGGCAATGTCATTACACCCACTCGGCCCTGGCTGGTGCTGGCATCACATAATATATATATATATATAGTGGGATGTGTCTAGCTTAGAGCAGATTGTTATGTTAGAGTCAGAGAGAGGAGAAGCAAGTTCCTGGAGGAGAAAAACAGGCTAATGTCACCATGTAGCTGTTTTCCTTTCCTCTGGGCCCTGATCAAGCCTGGAGAACACTGCCACAGCAACCAAGCACCAGACAGTGAGTCTATGTACAAAGATGAAGAGAGCCTAGCAAGGGTAACAGCTAAACTTAGCTCATGGACCTCATTAGCACAAGTGCCTGAGAGCAACTTTCCAAGTGCCAGGACACAAATAGACAATTAGTGCGCAGAATTGTCCTTATCCACTACACAAGCCTTCCGGGTCATAGTGGAAAAACCTATTTAGAAGAGTATCTTGCAAATAATGAAGCAGAAGTGTTTGCTTGCCACAAGGGAGATCGCCCTTAAAGGATAGCTCAAAGTAACTAGATATATCAACATACTTTAGTACCAGAGTGCTATAGAGTGGACTTGGGATTACCACCAGGATCCTTGCCTGTAAAGTGTCTACTTTAAAAAGGGACAACTCCTTCATTGACAACTGCCACTACCTGATAATAGAAGTAAAATTGAACTTATTATTATGCATGCTATACAAAAAGCTTTACATTGATAAACTGTACCAACTGTCCAGAGACTATTGATTTGCAGTAAATGTTCAACTGGTTTACAACAACCGAGAGTGCCCCGGAGGATTTTGTGCTGTCTTCCCATCCACTGTACACCAGTGCAGGGAGGCATCTGCTAACCATGAGTACATGAACTATTACACCCATCGGTCCACTGTGAGCCTCACGTGTTTTCCCCTGTGGTTTGGTGTGCTACAAGAGGACTAGCAAAATGGTGCAATACTAGAAGGCCCTTGTGGAAAAATTGCTCCACAAATTTCCAGCTGACAACACTGGCAGCAGAGTGCATAGTTCCTTGGGCAACCAAGGAGGGGAGACGAGGGGAACACACAGCAGTTCCAACAGAGGCAAGGCAACACTCTCCAACACCTGGGACAGTTTCATGACACCCTGCCAGCACCCTCATTCTGATGTGCGGCCTAGTGTCACAAGGAGAGGAACGTTTTGGAGGATGGTGAAGGAGTAATGTTTGGCTAATGTTTTAGAGAGTCAGCTCAGCAGCAGACCCTCACCCCTAATGTGTTAGATGGTCAGCTCAGCAGCAGACCCTCACCCCTAAAGTTTTAGATGGTCAGCTCAGCAGCAGGCCCTCACCAACAATGTTTTAGATGGTCAGCTCAGCAGCAGGCCCTCACCCAGAATTTTTTCCATAGTCAGATCAGCAGCAGGTACTCGCCCATAATGTTTTAGAGAGTCAGCTCAGCAGCAGACCCTCAACGATAATTTTTTAGATGGTCAGCTCAGCAGCAAGCCCTCAACCATAATTTTTCAAGGGTTTGTATGATGCACTCCTTTATGTGTAACAAAGGGTGTATTGGAGTGCCGGTTCCTTGTAATTTTTTGCAGCCTTTTCACTTAGTGCATAGGCTTTATGAGTGTAGAAGTCCCACAACCTTAACAATTGTACTACAATGTGAATAAGGCCCTCCTTTATGTGATATACAGGTTGCATTGGAGTGCCTCTTCCTTGTAATTTTTGGCAGCACTTGCACTATTATTCTCAGTCTGTAAAAGTGGCTTACTACTCGGACAACATTGTTCCCAGCAGCGACCTGGGAGTCCGATATGCATCCAGACATCCTCCCCATGCTGTTACCGAACCATTTCAGTGTTGTTGCCATCAATTTTGGACCTTTTCCTATGAACCAGACACCTTCCCCTCTTCAGAACAGGGGTTGCCTGGTTTAATGGTCGGGTTCTCCCATTGACTTCCATTGTGCTTGGGTGCTCTGTAGAGCACCTGAACATCCCAAAGTGTTCTACTCGAGCACCCGAGCTCCCGAACACTTTGGTTCTCGATTAACACTAGGGCGGATGTAAATTAACCTGTTCCGGACACATGACGTACCGGTACGGCATGATGTCCCGGTATTTAAGTATACATGACGTACCGGTACGTCATGTGTAGTTCCGATCACCACCGCCCGGTGGGCGGTGATCGGAACAAGGTGCCTGCTCAAATTATTGAGCAGGCACCCGGGGACAATGCGCGGGGGGGACCTGTGTCAATTCAGACCTGCGGTTTGCGGCTTTTACAGGTTGCGGCGGGCGACGGTGCCATCGGGTCCCCATGTGACTTTAGGGGGACCCGATGGCATGGAAGGTAGCGCAATGCCTTCCTTAGGCATCGGCGCTGCCTTTTTCTGAGGAACCTGTGAGATCCAGCCCCCTGGATCTCACAGGCCGGAAGCTGTATGAGTAATACACACTGTATTACTCATACAGCCAATGCATTCTAATACAGAAGTATTGGAATGCATTGTAAAGGGGATTAGACCCCCAAAAGTTGAAGTCCCAAAGTGGGACAAAAAAACTAAGTAAAAAAAAAGTTGAAAAAATAAACAAAAACTTCAATTTCCCTAAAATAAAGTAAAATTATTATTTTTTTAAATTAGGGGGAAAAAAAGTAAACATATTAGTTATCACCGCGTCCGTATCGACCGGCTCTATAAACATATCACATGACCTAACCCCTCAGATGAACACCGTAAGAAATAAAAAATAAAAACTGTGCTAAATAAACAATTTTTTTGTCACATTGCATCTCAAAAAGTACGACAGCAAGCGATCAAAAAGGCATATGTCCACCAAAATAGTACCAATCTAACAGTCACCTCATCCCACCAAAAATGAGCCCCTACCTAAGACAATTGCCCAAACACTAAAACATCAACATTGTGTAAAATAAAATATACAGTATACCTATTAGGTATTGCCGCGACCGTGACAACCCGGTATATAAAAATATCACATGATCTAACCTGTCAGATGAATGTTGTAAATAACAAAAAATAAAAACTGTGCCAAAACAGCTATTTCTTGTTACCATGCCTCACAAAAAGTGTAATATTGAGCAACCAAAAATCATATGTACCCTAAACTAGTACCAACAAAACTGCCACCCTATCCTGTAGTTTCTAAAATGGGGTCACTTTTTTGGAGTTTCTACTCTAGCGGTGCATCAGGGGGGGCTTTAAATGGGACATGGTGTCAAAAAACCAGTCTAGCAAAATCTGCCTTTCAAAACCCGTATGGCATTCTTTTCCTTCTGTGCCCTGCCGTGCGCCCGTACAGCAGCTTACGACCACATATGGGGTGTTTCTGTAAACTAAAGAATTAGTGCCATAAATATTGAGTTTTGTTTGGCTGTTAACCCTTGCTTTGTAACTGGAAAAAAATATTAAAATGGAAAATCTGCCAATAAAGTGAAATTTTGAAATTGTATCTCTATTTTCGATGAATTCTTGTGGAACACCTAAAGAGTTAAAAAAAGTTTGTTAAATTAGTTTTGAATAACTTGAGGGGTGTAGTTTCTTAGATGGGGTCACTTTTTTGGAGTTTCTACTCTGGGGGTGCATCAAGGGGGCTTCAAATGGGACATGGTGTCAAAAAACCAGTCCAACAAAATCTGCCTTCCAAAAACCATATGGCATTCCTTTCCTTCTGCGCCCTGCCATGTACCTGTACAGCGGTTTAAAACCACATGTGGGGTATTTCTGTAAACTACAGAATCAGAGCCATAAATATTTTGTTTTTTGGGGCTGTTAACCCTTGCTTTGTAACTGCTAAATTTAAAATAAAATGGAAAATCTGCCAAAAAGTGAAATTTTGAAATTGTCTCTCTATAACACCTAAAGGGTTAACAAAGTTTATAAAATCAGTTTTGGGGTTGTAGTTTCTAGAATGGGGTAAATTTTGGGTGGTTTCTATTATGTATGCCTCACAAAGTGACTTCAGACCTGAACTGGTCCTTAAAAAAGTTGTTTTTTGAAAATTTAAAGATTTGCTTCTAAACTTCGAAGCTTTGTAACGTCCCCCAAAAATAAAATGTCATTCCCAAAATTATCCTAACATGAAGTAGACTTATGGGGAGTGTAAAGTAATAACTATTTTGTAGGTATTACTATGTATTATAGAAGTAGAGAAATTGAAACTTGGAAATTTGCAAGTTTTTCCAAATTTTGGGCAAATTTGTTTTTCTTAAATAAATAAAAATGTTTTTTTTTACTCCATTTTACAAGTGTCATGAAGTACAATATGTGATGAAAAAACTATCTCAGAATGGCCTAGATAAGTCAAAGCGTTTTAAAGTTATCACCACATAAAGTGACACTGGTCAGATTTGCAAAAAATGGTCTGGTCCTTAAGGTGAAAATGAGCCTGTTCCCTAAGGGGTTAAAGTACAATTTACACAACTCTCTGAACTAATGAAATTATCCCTTCCCCCTGAAAATCTGTCCGGAAATGCAACCTTAGGTTCAGGACAGGCCTGGTAGCTACTACTGGCACCAGCAGCCTATAATCCCTGGATCTGCGTGCAGAGGTCAGCTACCTCTATAGACAGACCCTGCAATTGTCTAGCCAGTGCAGCCATTGGATCCATAGCCTCACTGACACAGACAAAAAATGACGGTTTGTCGCAGTTGATAATGTCACGGCACCGTGTGGGTAGTAAACTCCACACCAAATACAGGAGGGAAGGGAAAAGGTACTGGGCCTGGACACTAGGAAAAGGGGGAAGGTCACCACCTAGTGAATCCCTAAACCAAGCCCTGACTACTATCAGTATAAACAGACCTCGATGGTAGGGATGTTTATACACAGTAACTTAGAGCCCTATCTGACCCTAAAGGGCCCTGGAAATAGTGTCAGGACAAAAGATGACCTGTTCCTTCCCAGCTGAAGGAACAGGAAACTCCCTCAGGCCTAATACCAAAAGATAGGGGAATACAACAAACTAGAGATAGGGAAAATACACCTAAATCTGAAGTATGAAGTATCGGAAGTGGAGAAACAAACACCAGCACTTCCACAACCATAGCATGATGGGTGAGACCAGACTAAATAGAGTAGTTCGAATGACCAATTAAGCTAAACCTGAGACAAGAGGTGTGGTCATAACCAGCAACAACACAGAAACAAATGAAACTAAAGAGGCTGTCAGATCACATCATGTGCAGCCAGTCTCTTAGATCTTCTGACCCCTGTCATGGGAGTGACCGTGGCAGATGACTTCTAGATACAAAAGCAGGCCAGCTCGTATCCTCTCTCCCCAGGAACCTGCCTTCTTGAAGTTGTTGCAGGGACCCTCATAATCAATCATCTTGAGCATCTTATTGTTGTCTGCCGCAATGTGAGCAGGTAGTATTTGCATGTTGTTCCATAGTGGGCCCCCAGAATGAATTTTACCCGTATGCCCTAGGCACCCCAGTCCAACGCTGTAAGTGAACATATAACTAAACCAATATATACAAATTAGATCAAAATATTATGGTTCATCTAACCCCTGTCGATATACAGTATATCATGCAGGGTTGCTCCTGCTCTAGTTTATCCTGCTCATACAAATATGACATGGACAGCCAGTCATTTCAGTTGGCCTCATGTAATACTACAATCAACCGAAGGAGAAATGTATGGCTGGCCATAACCTTGTAAAAATAATATAACTAATAGCAATTAAACTAAATTGAATAGGCAGATAGACACAAATTTTAGATATTAATTTCAGAGGATATTTTATATAATATACAATATATCTCATTTTAAGGCCTTATGCACACGACCGTGGTGTCCGCAAAACACCGATGGTGTCCGTGCGCATTTCGCAATTTGCGGAACGGCACGTACAGCCTTCAATATAAATGCCTATTCTTGTCTGCAAAGCGCGGACAAGAATAGGACATGTTATATTTTTTTAGCAAGGCCACGGAACGGAGCAACGGATGCGGACAGCACACGGAGTGCTGTCCGCATCTTTTGCGGCCCCATTGAAGTGGGCTCGGATGCGGACCCAAACAACGACCGTGTGTATGAGGCCTAATGGTAATATATTTTACAACAAATACCATAATAAGGAAAACAGAGGCTATGAAAATGTATTGTCATAGAGATTGATTTAACATTATAAAGTACTTGCCCATTGCATTGCTGTTCATTAAAAAGACACCAAAGGATGCTCCTGTTTCATCCTCCAAACAGAGGAAAAATGTCTGTGCACCATATAAATTGAATCCATCCTACAAAATAAGCAGCACAATATAGTATTTTAGTGTAAACAGCAGATGCAAACCTTCGTTCATTACATACAATGGTGCCCTTTATCAATAGCATTGTAGGATGCATGCACTTAGGTGAATGAAAATGGAACAAGTGGAATGATAATTTTGTTGCAACTCTCTACTCATGTTAGACTAAGGGCCCTATTAAACTGCCAAATTTCTGGCCAATCATCAAGAACGAGTGTTCATGCAAATGCTCATTCCTATTAATTGTACCTTAGAATCAATCAGCTAATCACCCGATGAGCAAACAAATGCTCATTTGGAGGCTGATGGGCAACTTTTATCAGGGGAAATGCTCTTTTAACCCAACTCCCTTCTTTTAATGTTCACTCTGTGTGTCAAATCTTTGTCCAACCTTTAAGTAGCCATCATCTACTGTTCACCACACCCTGTCACTTGGCTCCTTCCACCACTACCTGGCTCTTAACTTTCCTCTCAACTGACATCTCTACTATCATCCTGGGGAACTTCAACATCCACATTGGCACACACTATTTGGCTACCTCCACACTCATCCACCTCTGCTCTCCATGTAATCTCAGACTCTCCTCTATATTTTTCCAACCCCAATCTTCTTAAATTATTTACCAGTATCTCAAATATCAAATATCTTGATAGCCACACACTCTCTCTCTCAATTTTTCCACTCTCCACCATATCTTCTATTCATGAAGCAGACTCAGCCACTGCTTTCTATAACATCACAATTACAGTACTTCAGCTCTTGACTTCTCTCATTCTTCTCACACACAACAAAACAGACATCCCTGGCGCACAAATCAGAAAAAAACTGAGGCAGGCTTTCAAAGTTGCAGAACAATGTTTGAAGTAAACCCATTCTAAGCAATACTTCATTATATACGTACAAACAAGCAGTTTTTAGCTTTACATCTGCATACACCTCTTTAAAACAACACTACAGCCAAATTCATACTGTATCTTCTTTGTCCCATAACCCCAAGCAATTATTTAAAACTTTTAGCTCCATACTCTGTCCCTCATCTCAGCAGAGGACTTTGACTCAATCTCAAACAAATTATGAACAAAAAAACAACAACTCAGCCAATGGTTGCCACAAACCCTCTACGCAACTGCTCTGTGCTCTTCTCACATAACCGGATTCTTCGCTGTCATTAAGAAAAGGTTTTCCACCCTATCTTCCAAATCAAATCTCAGCAACTGTGCCCTTTACCCAGTCTCATCTCACCATATCCCTAACCAAGGCATCTTCCATTCTTCTTATAAACATGCCACCACCACAAAAAGCCTCAAGAAGCCTTTCCTTGACTCACCCTCTCTTATCTAGCTACTGCCCCATATTGATACTACCATTTGTTTCAAACCTCCTGAAACAACATGTCCACCTTGAACTGCTCTTCCATTTCTCATTCCACTCACTTTTTGACTAACTACAATCTTATCACTAAGGATCTGTTAGCTATCAAAATTTAAACCTCACTTCTCTGTGCTCTTCCTTCTAGACCTGTCCTTTGCCTTCAGCACAGTCATTCGCTTCTTTTGCACACTTTCTTGTAAATTTTGTTTTTATTAGCAAACATAATGAGATCAATAAAAGCTTAAAAAGGTATAAAGTGAGGTAAATATCACCATTACCATAAGTGCAAATTTGTGTGCAATATATCCTATTGTAACAGCACAAGGATAATACTTCCTAATTCTGAGCCAAGAAAGAAGAATCAAACATGAGGTAAAAGACATTTCTACTGATTAACATCTAGTGTAGTCAATTCAAGCACATATTGGATATGAGGATCATTCGGATAACTCAATATAAATCAATCCGAAGACTGACTTGTAGAATGGTAAAAGGAAAGGTAGGAAGGGGGAAGGTTGGGGAAGGGAAGGGAAACAAGGGGTAAAACAATGAGGGGAAAAAAAAGTTGTCACATGTTCTTGTTAGGTAATTCAAGAAAGAAAGGAAGGAAAAAGGAAAAATCAAATGTTAAAGAGATATTTCAGTGAAAATGCTTAGATACTTTGTTAGTGGAAACATAATCACACCACTTGGCCCAGATCCCGAGGTACTTTTTGGGGTTGCCGGCAATAGTCCACATAAGTTTCTCGAACCGGCTAATAGTTAAGACCTCCGCCAACCAATCCTGAATAGTCTGTATTTCCACGCTCAGCCAGTGTCTGGGAATGATGGTCTTTAATGCCGCAATTAAGAAAGGAAACAAACGGTCTTTAAGGAGATTGTGTTTTTTATTATAGAGTCCAAGCAGAACCAGTTCTACATCTACCTCTACTTGTGACCCATATATGTCTGTAAGTATTTGATTAAATTTCTGCCACAGGGGAGTAATTTTAGAGCAGGAGAACCAGATGTGTGTTATAGAACCGACTCCATCACCGCATCTCCAGCAGAGCGTGGAAATTTCAGAATTGATTTTGTTTAGGATGACACCTAGAAATTAGCTTATAGTGTGACTCTTGAAGTCTAGTAGATGTAACCTTAGGTACAGATGAATGTAAAATTGACATGGTTTCTTGGTCATTAAATGGTTTTTTAAGCTCGGTCGACTAACTAGATAGGTATGGTGGAGGGGATACAGTCCAATTGATAATGGAATAAAACCTGGATATTCCATGGCATATGGGAGTCTTTTTCAGCATCAATTTAGAAAGGTCATGATCATTCTCTTGAGTCATGAATTGAGGATTCAGCACTGAGAGGTGCCTCAAGATCTGGTCATACTCCTTTCTAGAGAATTGGGGGAAATCACCACTTTCCAGATATTGTGTATGTTCCATTGGAGAGGCAGCTGAGTATAAAGCTTTCAGAGGCAGCATAAAGCCATTGGGGTGTGAGACAATTCTTTTCCTAACTAATCTCAAACTGTTTGGAATCGAGGCCAACAAAGGGAGTTCCAAGCAATTAGGAGATGGAATAGCATGTTTCTTAATAAGACTTTGCCAGACATGTATGGCATGCTTAGTATAGGGATTATCAATCCTAGTGTATAAGTGTTTATTATTCTTAGTCTTCCAGATCAGGTAATGGAGGGGGCATGGAGAACATCCCTCTTCCAAATCTACCCAGAGTTTTCTCGATGGATATACATTCCATTCCTTAATTCTGGTCAGGGTCACAGCAACGCTATATTTACCAATATCCGGAAGACCAAGTCCACCCCTAAACTTTGATCTAGTCAAAGTATTAAACGATAGACGGTTCTGCCCTCTCTTCCAAACAAAGGATAGAATCTTCCTTTTGACAGCAGTATAGAAATTTTTAGGTAATGCCATAGGAATTCCCTGAAGAAAATATAAAACCCTGGGGAGGGCGATCATTTTGATTAAGTTAACACGACCAAACCATGAAATGGATAGATCATTCCATTCTTCCAGGTCTGCTTTTATCTTTTGCATAAGAGTGTTGAAGTTCAGGCGGTAAAGGTCATTTAGGTTATTTGAAATGTTGACACCCAGGTATTTGAAATGTGTGACTGAGGGCTTAAGACTACTGATAGATTTTATAGTGTCCCACGTACGGATGTCTATGTTCACATTAAAAATTGTGGATTTAGTTAAATTGATTTTAAAGTATGATAAGGTACTAAATTGGTCCAGCTCCTTAAGAAGAGTTGGAATGGAAGTAAGCGGATTGGTGACAAAAAACTGTATATCATCTATGTAAGCTGCAGAACTATGGATAAGTCTACGTGTTTTCAGTCCCGCTATATTATTATTTTGTCTGACTTTGGCCAAAAGAGGTTCCAGGGAAATAATAAATAAGAGGGGAGATAGTGGACAACCCTGCCTAGTGCCATTTTGAATCTGAAAGTCCTGAGAAATAGTCCCATTTACTAAAACCCACGCGGATGGAGTGGTATACAAGGCTTATATTTTTCGAATTAAGGAAACTGGAAGACCGAACCTGGAGAGATTAGCCAAAAGAAATTTTCAGTTAAGCCTATCGAAGGCTTTCTCAGCATCGGTTGAAATAAAAGCCAAGGGTATTTTATTTTTCTTACAATACTCAAAGCCTAACAAGGCCTTTATAATATTGTCCTTGGCTTCCCCTCCAGGTATGAAGCCCACCTGCTTCGGATTTATAATTGATGGTAAGATATTCTGCATTCTAGTTGCTAGGACTTTGGCGTAAATTTTCAGGTCATTATTTAGAAGTGAAATCGGACGATAATTTTGGCATAAAGTGGGACCCATCATCGTTTCTTGCCTAAAATTAGTAGAGAGACCAACTTCATTGAAGTATTTAGTAATGTGGGGTACGAGAATTTCCTTATATTTTTTATAGTAAAAGATTCCAAAGCCATCCGGGCCTGGACACTTACCAGTTGGTAACTTAGTGATTGCTTCTTCTATTTCTCTCTGGGAAAGGGAGGATTTCAGTTGTTCTTTTTGAATCTTATTGAGGCATGGCAGGTTTATCCGCTTAAGATAATCTTGGATGACCGCATCCGTCGGGTTTGAAACCAGTTCACTAGCTTGCAAATTATAAAGTTTACTGTAGAAATTGCGAAAAACCGTAGCTATCCTATCAGTTATCTGCTCCGTATTGCCATTTTCGTTTTTAATTTTGTGGATAGTGGATTTATTTCTTTGTCTCTGAGTTAACTTGGCCAAATCCCTTCCGCATTTATTTGCGTGAATGAAATGTCTGAACTTGCTCATAAACAAGTATCTTTCGGATTGCATATTTAAAGTTTCCATAAGTTCCATTCTGGACTGCATGACCTCCCTTTCGGTGTCTTTAGCACAGGACAACTTATGTGATTTTTCTAACATTTGTATTTTAGCCGTTAAATCTAAGATCTTTTGCCTCTTCTCTCTTTTTTTCTGCGCACCAATCTGCATCAGATGTCCCCTGATAACAGCCTTATGTGCCTCCCAGAGGGTAGCCCAGGAAATGTCATCTTTATTATTCTCCTCAAAGAAAAACTTAATTTGAGAAGCAATAAAATTACAGTCCGGTTCTGATATTATCAAGGTATCGTTAAGTCGCCAATTAAAGGACCTGGTAGTTTTGTCCGCAGCAGATAAGTTAACAATAAGTGGGGCATGATCCGAATGCAAAAAATAATCATATTTCGCTCCACGAACTGTATCAAGTGTATTTTGCTTCACATAGATTTGGCCTATTCATGAGTATTGGTTGTGTGCTGTAGAGAAATATGAATAGTCTCTATCCCCAGGGTTATAAAAATCTCCACGCATCAACTAGCTGCCTATCGTGTAATAGTTTTTTAATCTTTTTAAGTTTGCTGTATGGGAAAGAGGTTTTACCTTTAGAGGTGTCAACATTTGGTTCTATGGAAATATTTAAATTTGCACACTTTCTGATCCATTGGTGTCAGAGACTTGGCCCTCTCTTGGATCACTTCATACTTCACCAACCAAATGTTTAGTGTCTCCCATTCACACACCACCTCCTCATCACACCCTTTCTTTGTCAGTGTCTTCTGTCCTGGGACCCTTACTTTTCTCCATCAATACCTTTGGCTGAGACAGTTAATAGAATTACAAGGCTTTCAGTAATATTTCTATGCTAATGATGCTGAAATCAACTTTACTAGCCTAGATGTCACATCTCTGCTATCCAGAATCCCAGCAGATCTATTAGCTATAACTAGAGGTGAAACTTGTAGATCCTTGGCCCCAGTGCAAAATCTGTAACAGGGCTCCTCTCTACGTGCTTTCTGTCATGCTGGTGTCTTCTTATATAACAGAATAGGTTTTGGGGCCTCCAAGGCTACTGGGCCCAGTAGCAACTGCTATGTCTGCACCCCCTATAGCTACTCCCATGGCTATATCCTCATTTTCCTCCTAACTGTTTAAAACTAAACATGGAGAAAACCAACTTCATCATCTTTTCCCCATTTCACTCAGCCACCAGACCAATGACAGCTAATATCTCTACACTTTCTCCAGTCTCACAAGTCCACTGCTTTGGGGGTAATATTTTATCCCAAATCAAAAGCATTTCATGTATTTGCTCCTTCCTTAACCCTGACTCAACAGAAATGCTACTATATGCTCTCATCATCTGCCACCTAAACTGTTGCAAAATGATCTTCTGGCCCCTCCAGTCTGATAGTCGTGTGCCCTCTAGCCTCAACTTTGCTTGCAGATCAATTCACCACTCTCATTTTTCTTTACCTCTACCCCTCTGCCAATCTCTACACTGTTTCCCCATTGACCACCAAGTTCAGATCAAAATGCTAACAACTACATAGAAGAATCTCCACAATCTGTCCCCACCTTACATTTCTGACCATTCATCATATTCTGGCCTCACAAGTTTTTCTTTTATGCCCCCCTTTTGATTGTTCCTCCTGAACATTCACAAACAACCTGAAAACTCTCCTCTTTACCATACCTTGTAATCTACAATAAACCCAGCTGCCACTAGACAGCCATCTAAGACTACTGTCACGTACTGTCTTCTTCCCTTGTAAATTGTCAGCCCTTCTGGGCAGGCTTATCTCCTCCTTCTCTGTACCATTCTGTTAATGAATTCATACATATTGTACTTATTTTCTATATATATATACCTCCTTTTAATACCTACAGCATTCTAGACGTATGAGTAATAAAAAAAAGAAGAAGAGGGTAAAGAAGAAAAGGTGGATCAAATAGAATTCAACGAAATAAACGTTTTCTGAATCTATTGCCTCACATTACAAAGTATTAGTAGAAGTCTAGAAGTCTATTTTTCCCAGCTGCAATCTCTCTCTTTCTCCCCAAATTCTCTAAATTGAATCACCTGAAATTCTGATAAAATAAGAATTTTTCAAACCTGATTTCCACCTGGCCCTGTGAGTATTATATGGAAGGGTGCAGGTGAGAAGCATTTACTGTGCTACACTATTGGTGTGCTTTTCCTACAGGAGCTGTAGTGGAAAGAGGAATTCTTGGAGTATACGGCATCCCACTAGTGCTTGCATAATTGGAAGATCTTTCTGAGAGAGGAGGAATTAGTGAAAAATCGCGCGGACCCGAAAAAACGCAGATTCTAGGCACAGACACATTAGTATTAAATATATTGTCTTTTGTCATTGCTGAATAATCCCAAATTACCAACAACCTTTTTTATGCAATTTCTTAAATTACACAGCCAGAATAATTTCTCCACTTTGGAGTATTCATTTCAATATACACTAATGAGCAATATATAATTTATCCTACAATAGTTTTACAAGCTTTAATGTACAATAAGCCTTTCTAAGACTTCACTTTATAATTACTTATTAAAAGCTTCACATTTGCAGAGTTGCTTGGGTACATTGCTTTACTTATGATTACTAAATGCAAGCTTACATTTAAACCGAGATACTGTAAACATGAGGTGTAATGAGCTTGTAATCATTAAATAAGGGATTATAAGAATAAGCACTTACTCCGTTGGGAAACCAATCTCTGGTAAATATAGGCCACCTTCTCCAGTTCATATCATGCTTATATTGTCGGTGAACATGTTCGCCTAAGCCATAAATATTGCTGCTAGGTAGTTTGATGGACAATTGTAAGTATTGGTCAGCGTAAATGAGTGGTCCTATGGTAGTATCAAATCTGGTGAAGCAGTAAGATTTTATTATTTTATTTGTATGGGATGACATTATAACAACTGCAAACAATAGTTTGTTATAAACATCATGCATTTGTGTTATTTATTTCTGAACATAAGGGCTTATCTAATCATTGTACCACTTAAATATGAGAGCTGATGCAAAAAAAAAAAAAAAAAATGCTTCTGCTGAGGAAATGTAATACTGTAAACAAAATAGGATCCATCACTCCGGAAAATAGACAATCTAAATGATCCAAGAGTCAGGCCAGATGATTATGCAGGAACCTGACCTGTACAATCAAGGAGAGGAAGGGGCTTTTGAAGGAAGCATGAGGAGTAAGGGTGTACAAAGTTGCTTGGGCCCACCCTTGGTACACTTAACTTCATAAAATTATGTTTTCTCCACAATAAAGCAATGTATTGGTAAATGAAAGGCATCATTGCTTTCCTGCAAGCAGACTCTTTCATGCAAGGTGAAAAACTACCAAGCATCTATAGTAATAACAATTTTAATCTACCAATTCATAACTCATCCAGAATTTATTTGGGATTTGCTTAGAGAGAAGTAATACCCCACTGGGAATCAGACACAAAAAACAGGTATACTTCTGACAAGAGATCAGGGTATTATAACAGAAAATTGCCATGGCTAGCTGAGGGGCCCTGTGGGTATTCTTGAGGGTTCTCTTTCTCATTAGGGAGATCAATAAGTATGCATGAGGCGTACTCTAGTTTAGCCAACACTGCTCTTCTTTTTGGGAAACATAAATGCAAATTAGCATATCTTATATCTGCTGGCATTAGATTGGCTTATGATCTTTTTGGAATAAAAGCTAATTTACTTACCTTTTGGTTTATTGGAAAGATATTAAAATTAACTTTCCTTGCAAAAAAATATATAAGAACATATGGGGTGGTTTAGCTTTTAAGGTTGTTTTTTTGTCAGTCTGGCTTTGATTTGTGTGCCTGCACCAAATTTATGAAATGGTGCACTTTAATAATATATCTGGCATGAGTGCAATGTGGTTAATAGCTTTAGTGTAAAAGTAGACTAGGTGGTTGCCTTGTGTAGGTTGTGACTCTTGCAAAAGTTGTACATAGTAAATGGGCCAAAATCCAGGTCTAATCTCACTTTAAGCTCTTAAACATAGACCACTGTGAAAATGTCACAAATCGAATCAAATGTTGTAGAAAATATAGAATTTGCATGAGTTGTGACTTTTTAGACCACAAAACTGACGTATCTGATTTGATAAATGTCCCTCATTATGCGTATCTGATGCCAGCAGATGTAAGATACTTAAATGTGCATATATTTATCGAAAAAAGGTAGAGCAGCATTAGCTGGACAACAATACACCTCAGGCATACTTGTTGGTCTCTCTTATGAGAAATAGCACCCTCCTCCAGAGTAACTCCAAGGCCATTTAGCTAACCAGGACAATTATCTCTTGAGACATGCATTAATCTTGTACTTTTAGAAGAAGAAGCATAATATCGTGGCACCCAGCACTCTTGTCCTTGCATGTTTCATTTCTAGTTATGTGCTCTGTGTGGGTCTCTCTATTCTTCTAGGACTCATATTTATTCTTTGAATTAAAAAAAAAAGAGTCCTTTGAGATGAGAGACTGTTCTATACAAATTTTCTGAGCAATTGGAGCATATTGGATTTGACTAGAATTGATTGGGGCCCGAAACTAATTTCAAGATACTGTATTTGCTTGCCTCAAGGATGATTTTTCATTTGCAATTGAAGTTAAATAGAAAAATTGGCATACAAAGTGTTTTGGTCATGGATCAGCAATTTTCAATTGAAGGAACTCCTAGGCCAGGCAACATAATTTATAAAGAAGGGTCTCCCAAAACTGGATATACAGGATATACAGGATATACATAGTATATATAGTATCATGGTATGTACAGTATGTATGACACAGGTTATAAAATAAAATGAATGCTTACAGGACTCTGGCTGTTGGTGATTTCCTTGAAACTTTAATTCCAAAGGGACTGTTTGCTAATTCAACATTATAATTTGGGTTTTGTTCTTCTGTTCCAGTAAAACTTTTAACATGTTCATGGGGGACTTCAAATCGTTGTTTTTTAGCATCTGTGATCTATAAAAAAAGAAAAATCAAGACATTGTATAGCTATACAAGTTTGCTACAGAATTTTGCAGCGAAACAGTTTAAGCACCAAATGTTATCCCATATTACCAACTCCATTTTCATATAGATTCTGCCAGTGAAAACTACTGATTGCTGGGATTTGGGGACAATAGATTTTACTACACTTTTTCTATTGAGCCCGAACCTTACTTTGCCCAAACAAGAATCAGCAGCATAGCATTGTCATATTAATCTGATTTGCATCTCTTTGTATCAGTTTTTTTTTTTTTTTAAGGCTGGGATCACATATAAAGTCTTTGTGGCATTTTTTTGTAGTCAAACATAAAAGTAGATACAAAAAGTATTTTTCTTTCCCTATCAACTGATCTTTCCCTGTGTTTGGCTAAAAATTTTGAATAAAAAACTGCCACAAAAAGTGCTTTCAGACTAAAATAAAGCCTTACTCACATTTCCATTTTTTACGAACGTGTGCACGATTTCTACAGACCACACACATATCCATTTACTGTGGGTTAGTGAAAAAAATAATAATCTCTGAGACATGTACTATTTTGGTCTGTGATGCAGACCAGAGACATGAAGAATCTTTGGCTCTTCCATTTGAAGCAATTTCACAGTGCTTTATTTAATCCAGTATATTACATTTATACAAGAAGAATTATATCTAGGTAAGTATATACAGGTGAAACTTGAAAAATTAGAATACCATGCAAAAGTCCATTTATTTCAGTAATGCAACTTAAAAGGAATTGCATTAATGCAGCTTAAAATTTGAATTTTGTGAAAAGGTTCAATATTCTAGGCTCAAAGTGTGACACTCTAGTCAGCTAATTAATCCATATCATATATATATCAAAATTGTAACTTTGGTGTTTCATAAGCTGTAAGCCATAATCATCCAAATTATAACAAATAAAAGCTTGAAATATCTCGCTTTGCATGCAATGAGTCTATCTCATACAGCCAGGTCCATAAATATTGGGACATCAACACAATTCTAACATTTTTGGCTCTATACTCCACCACAATGGATTTGAAATGAAACAAACAAGATGTGCTTTAACTGCAGACTGTCAGCTTTAATTTGAGGGTATTTACATCAAAAGGTGAACGGTGCAGGAATTACAACAGTTTGCATATGTGCCTCCCACTTATTAAGGGGCCAAAGGTAATGGGATAATTGGCTTCTCAGCTGTTCCATGGCCAGGTGTGTGTTATTCCCACATTATCCCAATTACAATGAACAGATAAAAGGTCCAGAGTTCATTTAAAGTGTGCTACTTGCATTTGGAATCTGTTTCTGTCAACTCTAAAGATGAGATCCAAAGAGCTGTCACTATCAGTGAAGCAAGCCATCATTAGGCTGAAAAAACAAATCAAACCCATCAAAGAGATAGCAAAAACATTAGGCATGGCCAAAACAACTGTTTGGAGCATTCTTAAAAAGAATGAATGCACCGGTGAGCTCTGCAACACAAAAATACCCAGAAGACCATGGAAAACAACTGTGGTGGATGACTGAAGAATTCTTTCCCTGGTGAAGAAAATATTATTCACAACAATTGGCCAGATTAAGAACACTCTCCAGGAGGTAGGTGTATGTGTGTCAAAGTCAAAAATCAAGAGAAGACTTCACCAGAGTGAATACAGAGGGTTCACCACAAGATGTAAACCATTGGTGAGCCTCAAAAACAGGAAGGCCAGATTAGAGTTTGCCAAACAACATCTAAAAAAGCCTTCACAGTTCTGGAACAACATCCTATGGACAGATGAGACCAAGATCAACTTGTACCAGAGTGATGGGAAGAGAAGAGTATGGAGATGGAAAGGAACTGCTCATGATCCTAAGGCTACTTTCACACTTGCGCTTGATCGGATCCGTTCTGAACGGATCCGATCATATTAATGCAGACGGAGGCTCCGTTCAGTACGGATCTGTCTGCATTAATAACTTAGAAAAATTTCTAAGTGTGCAAGATGCCTGAGCGGATCCGTTCAGACTTTCAATGTAAAGTCAATGGGGGACGGATCCGCTTGAAGATTAAGCCATATGGTGTCATCTTCAAGCGGATCCGTTCCCATTGACTTACATTGTAAGTCTGAACGGATCCGCTCGCCTCCGCACGGCCAGGCGGACGGCTGAACGTCGCCAGACTGATGCAGTCTGAGCGGATCCGCTCCATTCAGACTGCATCAGGGCTGGACGGAGGCGTTCGGGTCCGCTCGTGAGCTCCTTCAAACGGAGCTCACGAGCGCAAGTGTGAAAGTAGCCTAAGCATACCACCTCATCAGTGAAGCATGGTGGTGGTAGTGTCATGGTGTGGGCATGTATGGCTGCCAATGGAATTGTTTCTCTTGTATTTATTGATGATGTGACTGCTGACAAAAGCAGCAGGATGAATTCTGAAGTGTTTCGGGCAATATTATCTGCTCATATTAAGCCAAATGCTTCAGAACTTATTGGACAGCGCTTCACAGTGCAGATGGACAATGAGCCAAAGTGTACTGCAAAAGCAACCAAAGAGTTTTTTAAGTCAAGTCAATTACCTGACCTGAATCCACTTGAGCATGCATTTTACTTGCTGAAGACAAAACTGAAGGGAAAATACCCCAAGAACAAGCAGGAACTGAAGACAGTTGCCATAGAGCCCTGGCAGAGCATCACCAGGGATGAAACCAAGCGTCTGGTGATGTCTATGCGTTCCAGACTTCAGGCTGTAATTGACTGCAAAGGATTTGATAATATTTCAGAAATAGTGGGATCTTTAGTAAAATTTTACATTTAATGTTTGCATATAAAATAATAGGCCCATAAAGCTATAAAAAATGTTGCATTGAATACAACTCAAAAGCTGCAAATGTGTGTTAAATTGCAGTATAGCTGTAAATGAGGGAGGGGTCCAGTATAGGGACAGCAATACAGAGTGAGAGGAAAAACAGACAGAAGGACACAATGCTGGGTCTCAAGTCTGTCTCTGTCCCCACTCTAACTTGTAAACCCTAGAGTCTCCCTTCCTAGATTTAGACTGCCCATCTTCATCCAGCAGATGTGAACAGGTCCAGTCACTCCTGACACCACTGGTAATCCAAAAAAACAAGCAGAGAAATAGAAAAGTTTGGTAATACAGTGTTCCCACCTGACTAAATCAGGTATTGATAATGCAGCACTAATCAAACCTTTTTAATCTCAACAAACCTTGAACCGAAAACGATTTTTGGATTGCATTTCAGCAGTCAACTTTAAAGCTTCTATGTCGCCCCCAAATAAAGTTGGAAAATTGACTCTTTTCAGATCAGCTCTGAACCCTGCAAATAAAGCATAGATAACGGTGCATTCAGACTTTCCAATTCAAAATAGATGATAGTTACATTAAAGAAAAAAAAGAAAAAAAACTGTGTTAGAGTTATACAGTAAATAATCAGCAATTTCCTAACAATATGCCTACTAGAGCTGCTGTTTGAGTGCTGCATGTTCTCCTAACACCTTCCTGATGATGTTTTCTCTATTCTGCTAATTATAGTATTTATCTTTAGGCACATCATAATTGTTTAGTGATCTCTGATTACTATAATGTATAATACTTAAAGTGTACACCTACTTTTACAAAAAAACAATGTTTTATATGGTGACATTTCAAAGATTTTGATCACTGGTGGTCTAATTGCTGAGACTCCCACCAGTTGCCAATACAAGGAAATTCCCTCACACAGAGCGCTGTCTCTCCTCGCTGCTGAAGATGGGCTCAGTAGAAAGTCTATGAGCCTGTTTTCAGTTTTCAGATCCAGCAATATGGACGCAAACTGATGGCATTTGTCAGATGGATCAGGATGCGGATCCATCTGACAAATGCATTGACACACCGGATCCGTCTCTCCAGTGTCATCTGGAAAAACGGGTCCGGTATAAAATTTGTTTGCATTTTTAAAGGTCTGTGCATGCGCAGATGGGAAAGCTGGATCAGTTTTGCCTAAAAACTAAATGCCGGATCTGGCACTAATACACTTCAATGTAAATTAATGGCAGATCCGGCATTCTAGCAAGTGATCAGTATTTTTGTCCGGAGATAAAACTGCAGCATGCTGCGGTATTTTCTCCGTCCAAAAAACGTAAGAGGGGCTGAACTGATGCATCCTGATGCATACTGAACGGAATGCTCTCCATTCAGAATGCATTAGGATAAAACTGATCAGTTTTGAGCTCCTGTGACGGAACTCAATACCGGAAAACAAAAACGCTAGTGTCAAAGTACTCTAAGAGAGAACGCTTCTAGGATCCTGCAGCTGTATTCATATTTGTACTTTTTGAAATGAAAGCTAGTATGAAAATGTGAAAAATGTAGAGGAAGATTTCTCTTCTTTTGTACCACTCCTGGCTTAGATTATTATTATTTTTTAAGTGCTTCAAAAACTGCATCAAAACTGAATGTGGGAATTCAGCTTTATACTGCTGAGGCATACATGTTTTAACAGAGATGTTCACTCTGATCAGAAAGCTCCATTTATAATGGAAATTCTTTACTTTATAGTTAGGCATGCAATTGGGGGTATTTGCAGATACACGTGTTTAAGCTGAGAATTGTGGATGTGATTATGGGCTGTAGCAGATATCTTTTGTAAATCTATTATAGAACTGTAGAAGTATTTAGTGTTATTGTTATCTTGTGGAATTTTCTCAAATTCTTAAATCTCAGTTTGTGTAAGAGAGAGGTGTAATTTCAATATTTCATTATAAGAAAAAGCAAAAGGTCAGTTTTGTAAAAATAATTACTTGCAATTTTAAGCTACTTATACCTTGTGGGGTTTTTTCCCAGGAACCAAGAACGTTATATCCATGACTTTTTGAAAAATAACACCATGGGATATGGGTTTCATTAAAGGGGCTCCAGCAACAGCCTCGTTGTTTGCAGGCAGCCTGCGATAACACGGTCATAAAAAGAGTAATAAGTGAATGGTTAAAACAATAGTAACTAATCCTCTGAATAAGTCTATTAGGTGCAGCCAGTAGATTTGACAGAAACAACGTTAGAAGCATTGCTACTAAGGGAAATTATGGCGCCTATACACCTTCAATAGATGGATGAATGTTTGTTTGGCTGCCAGCTATCTCTTCCAACTTGAATCAGTCAAGCATGCATGTGCTTTAAATGGGAAGAGAGGAGAAACTCACTGTCAGCCACTTCTGGTGGTATCCAGGAGAACAAAAGGATTGGATTGAAATTTAACAAACCCGATCCTTGTTTTGGGAGCTTCCCACACACATTAAATATACACATTAGATTATCTGCTGGTCCTGCTGAAAACTTTGGGGCCAGCTGATAATCCTCTAATGTGTATTGGGGCCTTTATCCCTACGTAGTAGTTGGGGTCTCACTGTGTTGTCAAGCAGCCTCCTGCACACAGTAAACCATAAAGATTCTTAAACCCAGGGTATTTCTTAAGTAAAAAAGGTTCCTACTCACCTCAGATGCCACTCCATCTGGAAAACAATCTATACGTTCATTTTGAGATGTGGCTGGACATTGAGGTACAAATAGGGGTGTTTCTAAAAAGCAAAACATTTAAAAGAAATTAAAACACAAGATAACACTACATTTAGAATTAGAACTTTTTCTAAGCTTCTGATGATGTCTTTAAAAATGTTATATCTATGAGGCAAAGTGTATCAGGAGATAAGAATTCTATCCTCTAAGCTACTAATTTATTAACTTAATCACATCAAACAGCAGAAACAACAGGGAAACATTTACTGCCTTATTTAAACCATAAATATAGCATGGGGGAACTGGGATGATTAAAAATGATCATGTAAATCCACATTTGGGAAAAATTATTCTGAAAACCAGTTGAAGTAATGGGTTAAGAATAAATAGATTGAAAATATGAACTTCTTTTGTTTGAGGTAAAAGGGGGGGGGGGGACATCAAGCTTCAGAATTATCATGTGGTTGACTGTCCAAACAATCACAATTACATCGGGTTTTTACCTCCAGGCTTTGTTCCTGAGTGTCCTGTTGCAAAAAGCACAATAAAAGCTATTGATATGATTGTCATCATTAGAAATAGCACAATGAAAACCATCTCCAAAAAACTAAATTTCCGTTTCTTCCCCATCTGCAAAACAAACAAAAACACATTTCTTTAAAAAATTTCACCTAATTTGCAAAAATGACATTACATGGAATTTATGTATCTCATCCTGACTGCTCCATAGACAGACACAGTGGTATAAACAGCATAGAAAAGGATTGAGATGACAGTAGCTTTAATCCATTTAAAGGGGTTCTCTGGGCTTTTAATATTGATGACCTATCCTCAGGATAGGTCATCAATATCACATTGGCGGGGTTCCAATGTGGCGGCGAGATCAGTGTGCATGTGCCATCTCCCATCTCTCTTCCTGCTCACTGCTGCTTTGCCATAGATATAGCAGCAAGCAGGAAGAGAGACGGGAGTCGGCATGTGCACAATATGCGTGCCGTCTCTTCATACAGCTGTTCAGCGGTGGTGCCAGGTGTTGGATCCCCGCTGATCTGATATTGATTAGTGATGAGCGGCAGGGGTCATATTAGAATTCGCAATATTTCGATAATATTTTTTAGAATATTCGTCGAATATTCAAAAATTCACAATTTTTTTTACCTCGAAAAATCGGCAAGGTAATGATTGTGTAATATGCTCATTTTTTTATTCAAATTTTCGGATTCGATTTTTTTATTGCAAATTTTTCAACTTACGACTATTAGACAAAGAAGATTATAGCACTATATTAGCTAAATTGCTCTATATTCGATTTTTTCGAATATTCACTATATTGCTATAACAGTTTTTTCGAATATTCGTAATATTCTAAAACAAGAATATATAGCAATATAGCGAATATTCGAAAAAAACTAATATAGAGCAATTTAGCTAATATAGTGCTATAATCTTTTTTTTATAGTTGTCATTTTTTTCCAATCTGAACTTCAGATGAGAAAAAAATTACAACTGTTAGCGAAAGAAGATTATAGCACAATTAGCTAAATTGCTCTATATTCGTTTTTTTCTCGAATATTCGCTATATTGCTATAACTTAGTTTTTTCAAATATTTGTAATATTCTAAAACAAGAATATATAGCAATATAGTGAATATTCGAAAAAAACGAATATAGAGCAAAATTCGCAAACACTACTACTCCTAAAGTCAAGTATATTGCCCACAAGCTAGAAGCAGGAAGGGATCATGTGTATTGATAAAAAAAATCGGAAAAAAAATCGGGAAAAAAATTGAATATTCAAATTTACGAATATACATAACTATATTCGAAATATTTGCGAATTTTCAAAGTACCTATATTCGCGATAAAAATTTGAAATTCAAATATTCGTGATCAACACTAATATTGATGACCTATCCTGGGATAGATTATTATTAAGCCTAGAGAACCCCTTTAATGATATATTGGAATGTAAATCTAGTTGGGCTTGAGTAAAACAGTGTGCATATAGTCGAATAGTGATATGAACAGTACCATTGTTTTACAGTATCATTACAGTACCATTGTTTTACCTTTTACTACTGTATACACATGCTTAAAGGAACACTTCCAACAAAAATGTTTATCACATATTAACAGCCGCCTATATGGGAAAATTCTAGGTTATTTTGTTTCTTAAAAAAAAAGCATGGATGGTTTTCCAGTAATAATTTTTTAGGTCACTAAAGGCACGTGTGAAGGCACCCTTATAGAGCTGCCATACTATCTTCTCAATTCTGCACCTACTATCATCCTAACAAATCCCATTTTCCTCTTACAGAAGCAGTAAACTAACAGTGGATTATGCTATAGTATTTCTGTGTGTTTATATACATATGTACAATATGAGACCCATTTTAAAGGTTGGTAACTCATTCCAGTTGCATATTTATACCCATTAACATTATTTTTTTATTAGTTCCACACTTATGGTGACACTTGGGCAGCAGTATCACTGACTATCCCATACCCCTAAAGTCATTTTACATGGACTTATAATAAGGCCGATTATCAGGGATGAATGTTTGTTTAAACAGTATTTCCAAATAATTGTCCTATGTCAAAGGAGATCACCTAATGAATTAGCAAACACATTTTTTAGGAGATTGTGTCTTCTAGCCTGCACCAAAAATCTTTATTTCTGAGCAGCAGATTGTACTGTCTATACAATAATCTGCGGCCCATGATTTTCTTTGGGCATAAGCAATAATGATATTGATTGATTGTTCTCATACATCACACTGAGCAGAGATGATTGCTGCATGTAAATACAGCCCTATTTTCTACTGAAGATCAGGAACTAATCAGGAATGTTTACTTAGCGCCCAATAATTGCCTGATAAATTGGTCTATGTAAAAGGATATTCAAACCTACAAACTAAGGACCTTTTTATACTGGTTGATGATCAGTACAAATAACATTTGTCAGGTGATCAGATTGTTTTTTCCCCATGCAGGTGCATGTTTGCAGGAAACAAGCACCGATGGACCTGCAGTTACAACAGTTTGGTGCTCTTTACCAGGCAGAATATTTGCCTATATAAAAGGAACCTTATTGCTTTGCTTTTAGTCAATTGATAGAGTCATCCATAAATTTTCATGCAAAACCAGACAATGTATTACCAAATAGTACCTCCTTACAGACTGATTTACAGGTGAACCAACAACTCCCACAGCTCACCAAACAGCCTATTGCTAGCTTTTAATGGAACAGATTTAAGGGTCTAGGCCACAAAAAGTATTTCTCACCCATCCATGGGGGAATGTATTTATGGACCAAAATACACACTACTTACCCATAATAGTGGGTACTCAGGGACCCTCTGTTCTTGGAAATGCAGAGGGTCCCAGTGCTCAGAATCCAGAGATCTGACAATTATCACTGTGGATTGGTGAGAATTACTTTTGAGAAATACTTTTCCTGGGATAATACTTTTAATACTAGGGGCTCTTAGTGCTCTGCAAGCTAAACTTTAATTTGTGGTACCATTTATGTACACTGGAATATCCAGAAGAGCTGTTAGCCCACCAGATGCAGTAGTCTCTGAAATTGTTATGGCTATTTTAGGCTGCTGGCAGTTGCTCAAAGTACTACTGTAGGATGTAGTTCAATTGTATCATGACTACAATGCATGTGAAATATGCTATACAGGCTATAAAACTTGCATATTCTTGAAGTGGTATGTTACTGTGTAAGTGTTGTAGTGAATCTTGTGCCTCATTTTCTTTAGGAACTATAACATCTATAGTCCACCTACCCTTTTCTTTTGAAACCAATTTTGTGATGTAATAAATTGAACTTACAGCATTTACCCTGCCTATCATACCAGTTCCAATCATATCAGAGTGTACTTTGGCTTATGTCCAGCTTATGACCTTTGATTGCCATTGCATGCATTGCTTCATAACCTCAAAAATACATTTTTGGATTACAAACTATAGAAACAGAGTTTATAAACCTAATACTCTTAGAGTGCCAATACACCTTCAATGGTTGTTGACTAAACTCTTGTTTGCTTCAAAGTTATCACTTTTGACCCCTCCATACTAGAGATGAGAGAATAGATTCCTTAGAGTCAAAATTTGGCACTCATTTTTTTAAAAGAAATAAAGAAAGAGAGAGCACTGTTGATTCAGTTATAATTGATTTGTAAGTTAAACAAATTTGCTCAGCCATACACATAAATGCTTGTATGTGTTTTCAATAAGGAGAGAGAGAAAGGCTGCTGCCAGGCTCCTCTGGCAGAAGCTTATCTTCTGGGAGAGCACAAAGATTGGGCGTTTGGACAATCTTATTAAATAGGACAACATAAGATACCCTTCTGAGGATCAGTGAAGCTATAACTATCATGTTTTTGGCATGTAGAAAACACCAGTAAGGCCAAATGATATTATATCTAAAGACTGTAAAACTTTGGAACACAGTATGATAGGAAAAAAAATATGTTTCATAATGTTTTTACTTTTTCTGCCCAAGAAGATCCCATGTTAATAAAATGTTGTGTCTGGCACTCAACATCAATTTGTAGTCTGCATTGGCTGGCAGTCATCAGCTGTTGGCAGTTATGTTAGACCAGAACTCTCTTTATATATTTAAATACAAAATTAGAACATAATGTATATAAAATGTGAGATAAGTGAAACAAAAGCCTTCTTTTATCTGCAAACTTGGATCCTAAATCCAACAGGTTGTGTCTTAAATTTTTTTGAAACATCTTATATGTTAGCAGTGTTTTTCCGTTTCTCCAGCTCTGTACACCGTGTTAATTCGGTTGGCAGTCTGTTCTGCTAGCAGATTATTGGGGCTGAGCTGTGCCTAGGCCACTTGACCGATGAATGTGAGGTCAGATGGCCTAGGAAGAGGCCTTAGCATTCAAGGAGCGCAGCAGCATCTTTTTAAAGCTGATTTGTGGGGTTGTCAGCAGTCGGACCCCTGCCAATCTCATATTGATGCCCTTTTCTGAGCATAGGTCAGCAATATTTAAATCTAGGAGACCTTCTTGCTCACCCCACATCTCAGGTGAGTGCAGATAATGTTGTATCTGCCAACTCAAACTGAAGTTCTTAACTGCATCACAGATATCACCAGGTGCAGCGCAAGACCTAAACTCGAAACTATGATCTTTTTCCCTAAACGTCCTTTATTTATTTTTTACTCATGTATGTAGTTGCTAGAGAAACCTCTCAGGGTTGCAAAGTTTAGGTTAGTTGGCTTTCACAGTAACACAGAACTCACAATTTGATTTCCTATATTACAATTCATATTGACTGAAGTATTTTAAGCTGCATTTCTTGACATTGTGGGATCCAGCTGAAAATACGACATTTGACTCTCAATGTCCTATCAACTTTGATAAATGTTTATTTTTAGCATCTGTATTAATGTTCTAGCATGTAAATCTGATCTTTTTTAGCATGTGATTTACACGGATAAGCACACCAGCTGTTCATCTCTAGCCTAATCCTCAGAGACACAGGATGCTTACTAAACTTAGGAGACATGCCATGGCTGACAAACAGTGCAAGGCCTTGAAGAGACAACTGCTCAATCTTGTGTAAAGTACAACATGGCACAATCACTGTCTAACTGTACACCAGCAACCAAAATTCATTAAAACTAATCTCTGCTTTCCAGATCAATACCTTAGTGCCGTAATTGCATCTTACATTGGTTTAAAAGCATAATCGAGGGCAAAATGGAAATACTCGTAGAAAAGTAAACCTAATTCACTGCCTATGCTGAAATAAACAACAAGGTCATTTGCGTAATCTAATTGGCACATTAATATACATTAACTTTTATGGCTTTTACTTTTAAATACTGAAAGGAAACTCTAAATATCTGGGTTTATTCTATTGGGAACTAAAAAAAATGTTGTATTACAATTATTTACAGTGAAAACAGCAATAAAATACACATATCTAATAAAACAACATGCAAAATATATTAGAAAATAGCAATAAATGATGTAACTATGTCAAGGTCACAGGAATATAGACCATGCTAGCGAGCATATTATTCACCTAAAGATGTTTTTTTTTTCTGTCGTATATGTGGCACCTGTGGTTCCTATACTTAAAGGGACGCTCTTTATATGCCCCCCTACGTCTTATAATAAGTTCCCAATTCATATAAGTATTATCCCTGTGCGCATTATAAAACGTTAAAAATAATCTTTATAATCACCTGTCCTTTCTGCCCAAGGGGCGTTCTTTGTGCCGCATTTGTGCCCAGCCGCATCCCAACTGCCGGATCCTTAGAGACGCCCATCTCATTAGTATTCACTTGGCGCAATGTGATCCCGGCGAGCGAGGGTGCCGGGCGCATGCGCAGGATCTCCAAATGTCGGGGACTGGAAAATACCGCCCAGCGAAGTGAATACTAATGAGATGGGCGTGTCTAAGGATCCGGCAGTTGGGACGCGGCTGGGCACAAATGCGGCACAAAGAACGCCCCTTGGGCAGAAAGGACAGATGATTATAAAGATTATTTTTAACGTTTTATAATGCGCACAGAGATAATACTTGATATATATGAATTGGGACCTTATTATAAGACCTAGGGGGGCATATAAAGAGCTAATTATGCTCATATGGCGTGTCATTGTCCCTTTAAACTGATTTTTTCAGTTTCTGATTGGTGCTTGCAGTAGTGCCACAGCCTTCTCTTAGCTTTTCCTAGACTATATGTCACGTACATCAGTCACATGGCTTAGGCGCAGCTCAGCCACATAGAAGTGAATGAGGGCGATGCCAAACACAGCCGCTATACAGTTCTTGGTGGGCATGGAGAAGGCCACAGCTTGGTGCCTTCTCAACAGCTGACAGTGAGGGGCAGGTGTCAGACCCCCACCAATCAGATACTAATGACCTATCCAGAGGATAGGTCATTAGTTGTAAAGTCTTGGAAAACACTTTTAAATAGAGTTATGCTGCAGTTCCCTGGAGTGCCAATGTGCAGGTGATATACCGAAGAATTGTCAGTGGTCCAGTAAAGAAGGATATATGTAATACAGACCAAGAGCAACATTTTTTACCTATTTTAGATGAATTGGATCATTAAAAAATATTTCAAGGCATGCATATCCCTTAGGTATCTAAAGGCCCTGGGCAAAATTGGGGCAATTATCAGAAAGGAGCTTTCTTGGGAACAATTGCCCTGTGTAAGAGTACCGCCAATCACCTAAAATAAGCATACGCTTCTGCATCAGGTTGTAGCATTGGTGATGCAGACACCTAATTAATTATTTCTGGGCAGCAGATTGTACTATGTAACAGGGATCTGCTGCCCAGAAATAAGGATTCTCTATGGGAACCAAGGGGGAGATTTATTGTCTCCCTTGTGCCTGAAAAGTGACCTTAAAAGTCACAAACTATGGGTTTGTGGCTTTTAAAAAAAAGAAGTTGCATCTCCCACGTTTTCCGACGCCCTTACCATTTTTCAGAAAGGGGGTGTAGCAAGAGCAGGAAGGGGGTGTGGTCAGAAGCTGCAACAAATTTATCTTCATTTACGGTAGTTTTCTGATACAAATGAAGCCAGAAATCTATGGCAGCTCAGAGCTGCTGTAAATTGCTGTTGAGGACTGCAGGAGGATGATCCTAATTTATGATAAGCTGTGTGCCTCGTCATAAATTTGGTTCATCCTCTGGCAGTGCAGGGGATATCAAAACCTGCACAAAAAGTGCCAGTCTTGATACGTTTACCTCCAAAAAGTAGCAGCAATTGCTCATCTCCTTACAGAGGAGATGATTGCTATCTGTAAATATAGCTCTCATCTTCTTTGACAAGTGGGTAAATATCGAAAACAGTTCATTCCCAACAATTTCCTGCTGTGTCAGCCTGTGTAAAGTGATTTGATGGCTATTGACATCTTCAGGGCCCTTTTTTTATTGCATTTTTACTTTATTTTAATTTTATTTTTTATTGGTCTTTATTAAACATTAAAATGTTTTGTCAGTTAAAACAAGATAGTAACACATATGCTTTTTTCTAATCTGTTTTTATTTTCTGATTGCAGATTTTTTAAATTTTATTTCCTGAAAATGATTATGGGGGCTTCCATCTTTCCTTAACTGTTTTCAACAGCATTTAGAAAGCATTAGGAAAACTTCTTTACAGCAGCCCCATGGGCCATAGACACAATGGTCAGGAGGGGACCTCATTGACTTCTATGCGAGAGTTCTCTAGGCATGCTCTGTGACCAGTGCAGAGGTCATTGTACGAAGAAAGAATAGATAAGCTTTGATAATCACCTATTGTGAATGATGGATTCTGTCTTATCTGTCATTCTAATCCTGCCTATAATGATATCATCTCTGTGTGTAGATAAGCAGGTAACGTAAGTAAAGTGATCTGTACAGGACAAGTAGTGGTGTCAATTATTAGGCTTAGTGGGAAGTGCAAAAACTGCAGGATTTTATGTTTTTCATTTAAATGTAGATATCACATGGAAAAATAAAATAAAATAAATTATTTAAAGAATAATTTAACATAAAAACATGATTTAAACAATAAGTAATTTTCAGATTACACATTTCCTTTATAACTCAGCCTATTTGCAGACTCTCCCTTCTGAGTCCCATGAGCTGAAGGTGAAACCTTATTTGTGATCTTCTGACCTCATAAAGATTTATTAGAGCTAAACTCAAACTGATAAGAATATGGCTTAAATGTGTGTTTATGGGGTCAGGAGAGAAGAGATAAGGTTGACAGAACTCTGGAGGGACAGTCTTAAAATAGACAGATTTTAACTATATGTACCACAAAAACTGCTAATTTAAAAAAAAAATAAGATCAATTGATAGAATGATTTTTAGCCCAAAATGAGAAAAATTTTATTTAAAAAATTGCCTCGAAAGTTGTCCATAGCCTTTAAGTAAAAGTCTGTGATTTTATCTTTTATCTACCTTGAAGCATAGGCTCAAGTCATTAAGGGCTGTATTACACTGCCTGCTGTTTCAGCAGTGTTATCACCAATGGATGATAACACCCATCGGCACTCATTTGCCATAGCCTGATTACACAGGCTGATGCAAACTGAATGTGGAAAGAATGATTGCTACATCCCTCATGAACTCTCTTTCACAATTATTGTCTTGACCATTGTGAGGTCCAGTAAGGCCTTCAGCCTGTATGGCATGCAGAGTTACATATTTAGAACCCATCGGCATTCTGTGTACCTCTCTATGGTGTTTCTGTCATTTGCTTCATTTTACTCCTGTATATAGCGCGGACATACTCCAAAGTGCTTGGAACTCACCATCTAAGTTCCCTATCAGTATGTCTTTGGCATTATGCATATTTATTAAACTTAACTTTTCCCTTTGTCATCCAGCGGTCTTTAGTTTCTATTCTCTACTTACTCTTTGGTTTGTCACATATTCAGTTTAAGCAATCTACTTCACTGCTAATATAGTTCATTTTTTAGACTAAGTCAATCATTACAGAATATTGCTTGTATCTGTATAATATATCAACATTAATAGAAATATTCAGCTTTTATCCTTATCAAAAAAATGAAGATAAAAGAACATTGGAATCAGCTAAGTAAAAAGCTTATGTTGTAAAGCAACTAACCCTTGAAACTAATATGTAATTAGTAACATTAGGGTAGATTACAGACCTATCAACTGCTCACACACACAGGTCTTGGCAGGGCAATGTCTGACTCTGTAAACTGACTTCTTTTTATTAAAGGGGTTTTGCCATCACATACAATGGGGGCATATCACTAGGATATGCCCCCGTTGTCCGATAGGTGTGGGTCCCACCTCTGGGACATGCACCTACAATGAGAACAGAGCAGGGAAATTAATGGAGGGTGCACTGCGCATGTGCAGCCGCCCTTCATTCATTTCAATGGGGCCACCGAAAATAGCCGAGCGACCCATAGAAATGAATAGGAGCAGGGGTTACGGACGGTGCACTCCCATTCACTTGTATGGGAGCAGCGGGGAGCAGAGTTTGGTGGTGGGCGGACCCCGGGTTTCCCTCCATCCACAGCTCTCCCTACTCCGTTCTCCTTGTAGGTGCAGGTCCCAACAATGGGACCCACACCGATCAGACAATGGGGGAATATCCTAGTGATATGCCCCCATTGTATGTGATGAGAATACCACCTTTAAGCTATGCCTCATACTGGTGTTCTTTCATCTTCTATGTTTGGCCTCCACACCTTTCATGTAAATAGGAGCATAGAGGAGTGAATCATTTCGTATGAATATTTTTTTTTTAATCATAATGGGTTCTTTACCTGTAACGGGCTGTCCCCGCATTGGCAAAGCTCATCCCTGCCACTTGATTGACAGGGCTGGACATCTCATCTGGTCCTGAAAATCTTAGTAGCAGTACAAGCACAGAGGTGAGTAGGGGCACAATCACAGAGGCTCTGCTTCCGGAGCAGTAAATGTTCATGTGGTGATACCCAGAAGTGTAGCAAATTAGCGATGCAGGCTAGGGGGAAGTCGCAGAGCGTGATGAGGAGAAAGCAAAGCTGTTAAATATTTTTTTCTCCAATGTATTCACTCAGGAAAATAAAATCAGATGACATGCAGAATGCATAAATAAATTCCCCATTAAAAGTGTCCTGTCTGACCCAGGAAGAAGTACATCAGCGACTTAAAAAGATTAAAAAAGACAAATCGCCAGGACCGGATGGCATACACCCCCGTATCCTAAGGGAATTAAGTAATGTCATAGCCAGACCCTTATTTCTGATATTTGCAGATTCTATACTGACAGGGAATGTCCCACAGGATTGGCACATGGCAAATGTGATGCCAATATTTAAAAAGGGTCCAAAAACAGAGCCTGGAATCTATAGGCCGGTAAGTTTAACATCTGTTGTGGGTAAACTGTTTGAAGGTTTTCTGAGAGATGCTATATTAGAGCATCTCAATGGAAATAAGCAAATAACGCCATATCAGCATGGCTTCGTGAGGGATCGGTCATGTCAAACTAATTTAATCAGTTTCTATGAGGAGGTAAGTTCTAGACTTGACAGCGGTGAATCAATGGATGTCGTATATCTGGACTTCTCCAAAGCATGTGACACTGTACCATATAAAAGGTTAGTATATAAAATGAGAATGCTTGGACTGGGAGAAAACGTCTGTATGTGGGTAAGTAACTGGCTCAGTGATAGAAAACAGAGGGTGGTTATTAACGGTACACACTCAGATTGGGTCACTGTCACTAGTGGGGTACCTCAGGGGTCAGTATTGGGCCCTATTCTCTTCAATATATTTATTAATGATCTTGTAGAAGGCTTGCATAGTAAAGTATCAATTTTCGCAGATGACACTAAACTGTGTAAAGTAATTTACACTGAAGAGGACAGTGTACTACTACAGAGCGATCTGGATAGATTGGAGGCTTGGGCAGATAAGTGGCAGATGAGGTTTAACACTGACAAATGTAAAGTTATACACATGGGAAGGAATAATGCAAGTCACCCGTACATACTAAATGGTAAAACACTCGGTAACACTGACATGGAAAAAGGATCTAGGAATTTTAATAAACAGCAAACTAAGCTGCAAAAAACAGTGTCAGACAGCTGCTGCCAAGGCCAATAAGATAATGGGTTGCATCAGAAGGGGCATAGATTCCCGTGATAAGAACATAGTCCTACCACTTTACAAATCACTGGTCAGACCACACATGGAGTACTGTGTACAGTTCTGGGCTCCTGTAAACAAGGCAGACATAGCAGAGCTGGAGAAGGTCCAGAGGAGGGCATCTAAAGTAATAACTGGAATGGGGCAACTACAGTACCCTGAAAGATTATTAAAATTAGGGCTATTCACTTTAGAAAAAAGACGACTGAGGGGAGATCTAATTAATATGTATAAATATATCAGGGGTCAGTACAGAGATCTATCCCATCAGCTATTTATCCCCAGGACTGTGACTGTGACGAGGGGACATCCTCTGAGCCTGGAGGAAAGAAGGTTTGTACACAAACATAGAAGAGGATTCTTTACGGTAAGAGCAGTGAGACTATGGAACTCTCTGCCTGAGGAGGTGGTGATGGCGAGTACAATAAAGGAATTCAAGAGGGGCCTGGATGTATTTCTGGAGCGTAATAATATTACAGGCTATAGCTACTAGAGAGGGGTCATTGATCCAGGGAGTTATTCTGATTGCCTGATTGGAGTCGGGAAGGAATTTTTTATTCCCCTAAAGTGGGGAAAATTGGCTTCTACCTCACAGGGTTTTTTTTTCTTTTGCCTTCCTCTGGATCAACTTGCAGGATAACAGGCCGAACTGGATGGACAAATGTCTTTTTTCAGCCTTATGTACTATGTTACTATGTTACTATGTTACAGGTGCACAATTGTCAGGCTAGGACAAGATGACTGGCCCTGTCAATAAAAGGGCAGGGAGCAGCTTTGCCAGCAGTGGTCACAGCCCCTCGCACGATAAGAAAATCCTTATGAAGAAAGAATGGATTGAATCATCACTAAATGGGAGTGTCTGAGTAATATTAAAGGTCTATTTTAGTTAGAACCCCCCTTTAATTATAATTGCCCTACATTATTTGTAAAGTGTTGGCACAGTAAGTGTTCAATACAAAAGAACACCATGAATTGTAATTTCTGCTTTAAGTGGTCAAAATATTCTACTAAAACATGATGGACTACTATGAATTTCAAACTTCCTACTTCTGCCATGCAAATTTGTCAGCAGAATAGAAACTGAAGAGGACACAGATAGCTGATTTCATAAAATTGCTTGTAGTTTGCTCACAAGGAAGCCATGGCAATCATGAAGTGGGCTGGTCACCTCTCCTGAAACGTCTATTTCAGAAAGTACTTGTATTTGCCATTTCATAACAATTCTGAAGCATCTATTCTCTAATATTCCTCTAATATCACTAGATGTTTATAAATGAATTGCCCTTGGTTTACAATGAAGGTCCATTTGGGTGTTACCAGTTGGCCATGGTAGCACTGTTTCTATAGTGTCAGGTACACAATCCCAACTGGTTCCACTCAGCAGGGCTTTTATTGCAAACTGATAGCAAATTATTCATAAACTTCTACTAGAAATAACAAAGCAATGGCAAAACATGCATGTAGAGTCTTACTCATAGATGCTCCAGAATTATTACATGGGGAGCACAAGTAGATCCTAAAACAGACATGTCAGGAGAGGTGACAGGTCCTATTTAACTCTACGGGCTAATGTGCCACAGTATATTATTCCTAAGGCTAATTGAAGTAATTGCAATCATTCAAAACATCATTTTAGATTATTGTAATGTTAGTAACTCCATAAAATACTCTCATAGGATCACCATAGGAAATGACATTTGTAATTGAACACTTACCTACTTCTATGTAATTTGTGACAAGAGCATGTTCACTACACACATTGCTGAAATGTTTCTGAACTTTTTCTGTGCAATGTGTCTGTTGATTACAGTCGGAACTATAAGAACAGGAATGCCCTGAGGTCTGTACCACATGGTGGCCTGAGGAGATCTCCACCATTATTAATTTCCAAATTACTCAAACAACTGAACACATCAATCAAAATAGTTTGATGATCATTTGACCTCAGCTTGTCCTTTAACTACTCTCTGTCTCTCATGATTTGTACTGTGCAATCCCATCTGGTTCTGACCTCGGCTCATCTTTTGACCACTCTCTGTCTCTCATTTTTGTACTGTGTTGTCCTCCTGGTTCTGACCCATGTATGTACAACTCTGTCTTTGTGTGGTTTGTCTCTAGGTACTTGTCTGTCTCTGCACCATAGTAGTATAGAGACTGTTGACCAGTTGCGGTCTTGCTAACTACAGACATTTAACAGTAATTTAACACCTTCCTGAATTGTTCTACAATATAATTTTTTTCTTTTTCATTTTGGCAGTAGTATTCCATTGGAAATATACTATAAAATACCACCTCTGTAGCAGTTAATACAAATTGTAAGACCATCTATATAAATAGGTAATCTGCTGTCAGTTGACTGTTTACTGCTGTGAGGGGAAGATGTTATCTGCATGGTAGTGTTCATTATAATAGTTGGTATAGAACTAGGGTAATACTATGATACCTCTATTGTTCTCTAGATTTGATAAGATACTATAAATATAACCACTGAAGAACACTGCATTGATTAGTATAATGTGTGATAGTCTGAGTCACTAAAGGGGGGTTCTTTCTGGCCAGTTATAGACTGACTATTAGATAGACATGCTAAAAGTCCAAACAAAGAGGAAGCTAAAGAACCAGAATAGGAAGTAGAGTGACTTAAAAAAAATGATATCCACAAAACAATTTATCCATATGCATTTTTAATAAAAAAAAAATACATAAAATATTCACATACAGGCTGTTAATTTGTGCTAAAAATATTTTTATAAAGGTGTCCCTTTAACACTCAGATATGTACTATTACAGCGCTGTTGTAATGAGCTCAGGAGCTGTGTTCAGACAGTAAATTGCAGTTGCTGACTGTATTACACAGCTAGCACCCCTCTCTAATGGCCATTTAACCCTTTAGATGCTGAGGTCAAGGCATTTTTCCCAGGTGCCTCCACCAAGATTGGTCTGGCTCTGTGAGAGTAGTGTGAACCAAACCGTGCTAGGAGATCTCCTGTATCGACACATCCTTGGAAATGAACAAAAGCACAGTATGCCAGCTAATGTCAAAAGCCACTGTTGTATAAATTAGCAAAAAAAAGGCAGTGGGCGTCGAGTAAAGGTTTTTCATATTGTAGATAACATTTCTTATGCCTCACATACTGCAGCTAATTTGTCCCGATTTGTTATGCTTGATGCACTTTTGTGCATTACGCACTAATGTAGTGTGAAAGTTCAGGTCTTGCGCTGGATTCTGTGTGGCAAGGACTGCACTTTGTAACCCTTCATGTAGAATACTAGTTTGGATGTGACCTTTCCTCATGTGACAGCTATTATACATTAAAAGCAATTGGAAGGTTTATGAGTTTAGTGGCAGACATTTTTACGAAAGCTCTAGATTTCTAAGTATTATGAGAAATGTGGTTTAAAGTCACAGTTACCTGGATTTTCCCTGCAGTCAATAGTAATAATAAGCGCTGGTATTATTGCAGTCACTTATTAACTCAAGAGTTGGACTTTTTTTAAATGGACTGTAAATTATTCACACACAAGATCTCGTGGGGGCAAATGGGCAAATTTTAACTTCATCTCAAGTAGTTGAGCTGAGAGATTGCTAATTAACAAATCTTATGGCAGGTTTACATCAATGTGTCGTTTTATGTTCCTTTAATCCGTCAGAGGAAGAGAAATAAAAAAAAATCTTTATTTTGAGCATGTGTTGTGCTCATTTTGCATCCGTTTTAGCCATTTCTGTCTGAGATCCATTATTTTAGACGCAGAAAAAAAGTCCTTTGTGGAGGGCCGTTATTTCCTGCAGTCAAAAATAACGAATCTCAGATGGAAATGGCTAAAACGGATGCACAATGAGCACAGCAGATGCTCAAAATAAAGGATCCTTTTTTTTCTGTTTTTCTGATGGATCTGAAGAATGGGAAACCAAACATTATTGTGAACCTTCTCTTACTATGATATTGTGATGATTGCATGATTTTATATGGGGCTGTAGGTGACCCTGTATAGGACTATTGGTAAACCCTTATTGTAGTGATCAAATACGTAGCTCTATAGTGCTAATTAGCCATTGTTAATGGGCATATCCCATGATATTAGGCTTAGAGGGGTTGCCTCACTTCAGCAAATGCTATTTATCATGTACACAAAGTTAGTATAAGGGACTATTTATTGTATAGGGATTGCTCATTTCCTATAGTATGGAAGCACGGCCACTGCTGTTGGATTGCAAGGTGGTCTTAACCTCTGAATATGAGCAATGTGTAATGTGATGGAAAATTAAACCGGCCAGCAAAAGAGGCAATATGGAGAATCACAATAAATTAGTAAGTGGCTTGTATTAAATGAGTTTCCGAGACTTTGGATAGGTCATCAGTACTTGATCAGTGCAGGTACCGACATCTGGGACACCTGCTGATGAGCTGTATAGTGACTGTGGTTGGTATCACAGCTAAGACAGATGCATGACTACACATGGCCTAGGCAAAGCTGCAAGAAGGCAGTAGCAGTACTGCGAGTGTCGGTGCCTTCTCAAACAGCTTATTGGCAGGGGTCCGGGGTGCCGTATCCCCACCAGTAAGTCTCAGAAAACCCCTTTAACTTTGTCTACCTGATAAACGTAATTTGCTGAAGTGATAACCACAAGAAATACAAATATTATTGTGAGTATATGCTCTAATCATTTCCTTTTCTGACCAATTGTTAGTTTTACTCCCAAATATATATATATATATATATATATATATATATATATATACGTTTGTCTGCTGTAAGGCTCACATGGTGGCTTATTCAAGACCAACTTTTATAAACTCAGTTGGACGTAATAAAAAATTTACCACTGGTGCCTAATAAACATTTAAAAGGCCATACCCCCACCACAATGCTTTCCAAAGATAATTATCTTTGCTGCCATACATCCTTTTAGTACTGTGGTTTACAAATTTCCTGGGGAATCAGTAAGTATAGTGGGCTTATACGGTATTGATACATGCTGCCCCTTCTGTTTCTTATGTGCTTTGATCCTTGATTACTTTTTCAAGGGAGTCTGTGACCAGGAAATTCACTGTTAAAATAGGCAAAAGTCCTTGTAGGGTTAGCTCAGCCGAATGTAATGATATCTTTCAGTTAATGATCTGTTGCTTCATTCTGAAGAAAATAAATACTTTTAATCCTTATGCAAATGTTACGTGCATTCGTTATGGCCACGTACACACGTACCACTCTGTGGACCCTCGCTCCTCCTTCTTCCTCTGCCAGACCCTCCTTCTTCTTGATTGCCAGAGCCAGGTTCTTGCATGTTCATTCTACCTATTCCTGTGGGAGGAAGCAGGAGGAACAGAAGCACACAAAATGCCTTGGACTCACCCTTAGTGCACTTAGCTGCTATTGTGTATATGGATCAAAAGTATTTCTTCTCTAGAATGAAGCAAAGGATGGCAACATGAAATGTATCACTACATTCAGTTGAGCTAGGCCTACAAGGCATTGTCCTCCAACAGAGTCTGAAATTTTATAATGATGTCTTGCGTAGTGGTGGTATTAGACACGGGGCCAGATCTCACTTCAGTTCCTAAATTGCCGGAGGCTGACACATATGTAGCTAGAAATTTTGACTATAGGAGTAGTTCTGCTGGCAACTTCAGGAAACAGCCATTTAAAATGGCAACAGTAAAGAGTTGGACAGTTTTGCCAATGTATTTTGTGCAAAAAGACAGCTTTGAGGCCATGGATCTCAACTTATCTGTACATACAGTGAATTCATACATATGCCCATTCACAGAAATACTCAGAATGCAATATAAGAAAAGCCTCCTCCTTATCCTCTACCTGTTATTGCTGGATCACAAGAGCATTATCATCAGTAGTGCTTGCAAAAACCCTGGTTAGAAAAATGCAGGTGTAAAAGGCTTTTGACGGACACCACATAACTATGTAAATAAATATTTGCCTCTCCAAAAACATAATGGATTTACTACGAGTTCTCTCAGTTAAAATGCATTCATCATGTCCCTATATAAAAAAATATATATTTTAATTTGAGCCTCATAGAAAATGGATGGATTTATGACTTCTCTTCATCCTTAAAACCTCACTAAGTTATACTGTGCAAACTGTTTCCCAGGGGACATTGTGGTTATAAGACTCCTATGCCAGATGGCAGTCTTCCCAAGGAGAAACAATATTCCCACAAGCTGTGTAATACAGTTTGATATGTCTGATGATATAATGCATGTTCCATAAGGTTGGAGTAGGTTTCAGCTGTACATAATAATGCAACAATATGTTTCCATTAAATATTAAAGGTCATTTTAAATTTTATATCATATCATATACAGATGTCATAGTATAATCTATGAGCTGGGGAAGACACTGATATTTTGAATGAAGTGATCTATTCTGCTCTGTTTAAAGATTTTTGCCTGCTCCAAGCAGGTCACTTCACTTTCATGATTGTAGATTCTGGAGTATGCAGCAGACCCAGGGTAGGCTAGCCATTTATCAGTGTTGTATCTTTTGAGGACATTAGTGAAGGTAACAGCAAATGTGAGGAGCAAATGACACTACGGTCAAACGCTATAATGCAGAACATGTAACTGCACTGCTGAACGGCAAGTATATATTTTTTTCTTTTTCCACTAGTACACGACACAAAAGGCCTTAGAACATATAACTGCAAAGCTGAGCGGCAAATATATATTTTTCTTTTTCCAGTAATACACGCCACAAAAGGCTTTACAACATATAACTGCACCGCTGAACCGCAAATATATTTATTCTTTTTCCACTAATACACGCCACAAAAGGCTTTAGAATATATTAATGCACCGCTGAACGGCAAATATATTTTTTTCTTTTGCCACTAATACATGCCACAAAAGGTATTAGAACATTTAACTGCACCGCTAAACAGCAAATACATTTTTTCTTTTTCCACTAATACACGATAAAAAGACCTTTAGAACATATAACTGCACCGCTAAACGGCAAATATATTTTTATTTTGCCACTAATACACATCACAAAAGGCTCTAGAACATAACTTCACCGCTGAACGGCAAATATATATATATATTTTTTCCACTAATACTCAACACAAAAGGCTTTACAACATATAACTGCACCACTGAATGGCAAATATATTTTAATTTTGCCACTATTAGATGACAAAAAGGGCTTTAGAACATATAACTGCACCTCTGAACGGCAAATATATTTGACTTTTGCCACTAATACATGCCAAAAAGTGCTTTAGAACAAATAACTGCACCGCTGAATGGCAAATGAATTTTTATTTTGCCACTATTACACAATAAAAAGGATCTAGAACATATAACTGCACCGCTGAATGACAAATAGGCCCTTATTTTTTTCCACTTATACATGCCACAAAATTTTTTAGAACATAATTGCAGCGCTAAATGGCAAATATCATTTTTCTTTTTCCATTAATAGACGCCACAAAAGGGTTTAGAACATATAACTGCACCGCTGAACGGCAAATATATTTTTTATTTTTTTCAACTAATACACACCACAAAAGGCTTTAGAACATATAACTGCACCACTGAACAGCAAATATATATTTCTTTTTCCACTAATACACACCACAAAAGGCTTTAGAACATATAACTGCACCCCTGAATGACAAATATAAATATATATATATATATATATATATATATATATATATACAGTATATATATATATATATTTTTTTTATTGTTATTTTTTTGCCACTAATACACACCACAAAAGGCTAACATATAATTGCAAAGCTGAACGGTAGGTATATTTTTTTCTTTTTCCACTAATACATGACAAAAAGGACTGTAATTTTAGCACTTCACCACAGAACAGCTGATAAGCCCTCTTTTCCCACTAATACAAGCCAAAAAATGTTTTAGAACATATAACCGCACTGTGCAAGGGCAAATAAGAAGTATAAATATTTCATTGTAATAAACCCTGTTAATGCCTGTATCAAACAGCACTTGAACCCTAACCCTAACTCTGGAATTAAAGAGTTATATAATGGAAATTTGGATCCCCAGTCAGTGCAGCAAGGTGTAATAGGATTGTTCTTATTACCCAGGCTGTAACCTGCGTTCAACATAAATGCTATGAAATGATTCCTCCTATCCTTTCCCTACACCTTGAATAATCTTTCCCTGCACTTGTAAATCGTTTTTTTGCACAATTACGCTTTTTCTAGCACTTGCCCCTAGCGCATGCTGACGTCTCTCCCTGCACTAAGTACACTGGAAAATGGCAACATCCAAGATGGCTGAGGCTATTTATAGGGCTGTCACATGACAGGGCTGGCTGGCTGCTGATTGGCTGCGTGCATGGCATTATGGGTGATCCCACCTTCCCAGAATTCCTTGCTCCATGTCCTCACACATGCATCAGCCATTTTAGGAAAAAATTTGATTTGGTTCCACGAATCGGGAGGAAATTCGGCTTCGGTGCGAATCGAATTTTTCCTGAAATTCGGATCGAATTCCACTTTGTCAGCTTCAATTCGCTCATCGCAACATATAAAGCAAGTAATACAGTGCAATCATAGTACACCAATTCTTCAAATATCTAATATTACATATTTGGACCTATAGAATAAATTAAATCTATTACAAATTCACATTTTATGAAGCAATCTGGCTTAGAGAACACACTAGCATTTTTATTTTTTGTATGTCTTCAGATAATTCCATTTGTCCCAAAGAAATGAACAGCTTCTAGCAACAGGTTCACACGCTGCAGACATTTTTTGACTTATTTATCTGAATAGGGTTTTGTAGAAATCCATGCACATACTCTAGAAACCCCATTTATAAGAATGCAATGGATTTTCAGTCACATAAATTCCTGCAATCATTTTTCTGCCTGCATACATATGCTAAAACATAGTCCAAAAAAATGTAGCGTGAACTTGTCATAACACTGCAGGATCCAAAGATCCTAAGTAAGATCATATGTTTATCTACTCTAACAGTCAACTTGCACTTTGCTGTGATTTTGATAGCAAGAAAGGGTCCCCCTCAATACTAGGACCACAATAAGAAAAACTATAAATTGACCATGATCCTTACCTCGTAAAGCTCTTTTCTCCCTTCCTCTTTTGCTGCTCAACCGAATGAAGAGAACTTTAAACTTGGAGAGATTAGCTTTTATACTCCTGAGGCTATTCGCTCCTTCTTTATAGCCGAATGTGCTGAACTATCAGTTAGTGATAATATATCTGTAAAATGATTGCGAAAAATCATTAACTTGGAAAAAATGTTATCATTGATAAAGCCACCTAGTTAACAGTCTTTAACTCAAATAAAAAAAAAAAAGTCAAGGTGTAAACAAGTTACCTAATCTGAATTTTAAAGTAAATCATACAGAAAGCATTTTCATAGTATGTCATGTTTAAATATAAAGAAGTAGGGAATACATACCGTACCTATAAATAAAATGTATTTCTTTTAAGTATGGTTCATGCAAATTACGGTTAAGTCAGCGAGATAATTAATATTTTTGCAGAGACCCTGCAATATCTTAAAAAATATTAATATAATATTTTTCATTAGACCTCATATTAGACCAACAATGTTAATTAGACCTCAGCTCACAGCCCCAATCAGTCCCCCAATGTTATTAAGACCCCAATAAGACCTCATATCATACCCACAATCAGACCTGAGCTCAGACCCCAATGTGAATGACACCCAATCAGACATAATAGCCCCAATATAAATAAGACCCCCCTTTCAGACCTCAGATGAGACCCCCATACCTCAGATGAGACTTCCATGCCTCAGATTAGTCCTCCATGACTCAGATCAGACCGCCATGCATCATATCAGTCCCCAGCCTCATTTATTTAGCCCCCAGCCTCAGATCACATAAAATAAAAAATCCACCTAGCTCTCCTGCTCCGAACGCCACCGCTCCTTACCTCCAGCTCTCTCTTTTTTCTGCCGTCGGCTGTGCTGTGACTGGACGCGCACAGCATGAGGTCACAGAGTGCCCTCACGCTGTGTGCAGCCATAACACAGCCAACTTCAGAGGACCAGGAAGTGGTGAGTAAAGAGCCCGGGGAGTGATGCATTCACCGCTTCCCGGTCCTCCGGTCCTAATGAGCGCTTCTATAATGGAAGCGCTTATTAGTATATGCCCCACAAGATACAGTGACATTTTCCCCCCACTTTTGGGGAAAAAGTGTGTCTTACGAAAGGTGCTGTTTTCATCAAAAGACGGGAATGAACCGCTTCCTTAAGGACCAGCACTGACTATAATGGAATCTGGTTTCCTTTAGAAATTCCAGCATTTTACCTGGCCAGGAAACACAGGATACTGCGCTATTCTGTCCAAGATTATTGACAGAATCTGCAGCATAAGCGCCAACATATTCTCCAATACAGATGTGGGGGGAAGCCTAACATGGACTTTTGTGTCTGTAATCAACCCTTCATCAGTCAGAGCATACAGAATTTCATATATGGGGGTCTTTTTCTTTTCCAGGAAAAAGGAGTGAGAAGATAAGTGTCTTTCCATCAAATGCCTTTTGTGAGAATTAGGCTGGTTTATTTATGCCATAACCCAGACATTTACCAGCATATGGATCATAGCATCACATTAGTTGCACCCCAACCACAGACTTCAGTAAAGTCTCCATGTTACACTGTCCTTCTGTCTATACTGGATCTTTAAAGTAAAACCTGCAGAGCGCTCCTCTACTGATACACAATACACACTGCAATAATGGCTACTATCACTAGAAAGGAAGATCTGATAGATTTCTGAAGATGAAGAAGGTTTCCATCAGTCAGAACAGACATTTTTTTCTCACTGACTGTCACTAAAAGCTATTGCTTTATAGTAGTTTTACAAAACAAACAAGTACGACAAACCAGGACTTCTGTTCACACATGAGGACAGACATCATTTTATATTAAAGTGGTCATGCAGAGGCTAAATATGAATGACCTATCCGCTGTTAGAAGAAGTAATGGAGCTCATGCGAGCACTGCTTCCGATTAAAAATTACCTGTGAGTCGCATCCTTTGTAGAGGCGGTACAGTGTAATTACCATCCCATTCAAGCGAGTGCCAACTCTATTATACAGCTGGCAGTGATAGCAGAGTGCCAAGTGTATACTTAGAGCTGGAACTATATACCAAAACTATATACTATTATTTCTATTATACTATACTATATACTATTATTCTCTTCAAGTTAGCTACCTATTTGAAGTGACATAATAATACAGTGCGGGGAAGGAAGGGGTTAGAGGACCTATCATCTCGTCATACCTTTGCAGCCTTATCTTTTATCTCTTCTCTTCCACTGTTTGGCTGATATCGGTGCTATTAGTTTCTGTGCTCAATAGCAGTGAATTGTCAGGTGGGTGGTCCGCTGCAGCAAGCCACTGACACTGAGAGCTGGGGGCTGCCCACCTAACAACTTACTGCTATTGAGTTATGAAAGTAATAGAACTGACAGTGGTTAAATTGGGAAGATAAGGAAGAGAAAGAAGAGAAAACTGCATGGTACACAGCCGGTTGTATTTCTCTGAAGATTTTTTACTAGCCTCAAAGAAGTAGCCTGCTAAAACATTTCCTAAACATAATGACTTTTTTTGTTCATGTTTTCATTTTTTATTTACTATCTAAACATTAGTGTTGAGCGCGAATATTCAAATAGCTCATTTTAATCGAGAATATCATCACTTCGAGAATTTGCGACTATTTTGATATATAGTGCTATATATTCGTAAAATCAAATATTCAGTTTTTGTTTGTTTTGCTTTTTAGCACAGTACACATCAGGTGAAGGTTTTCTTCTAGCTTGTGGGCCAATGAGAAGGCTTTGTCACAGCTTAGCAACATCCCTAGCAACCAATAGAAAAGTTGCCTACCCCTTAGTATATAAGAACCTCCCCAGCAGCTATTTTCTAAAGTGTATTGCAGTTATGAAAGAGACAGCAGTGTCATTGCTGTGCTCTGTGCTTTGTTGTATTACATTAGACAGTTAACTTATACCATATATATAATACAGATAGTTAGTGGGAGATAGTCAGTGTAGGTTACATAGTGATATAGTGGAGCTGGTAGGTTCCAGTGCAGGGTGTATAGGCAGTGTAATAGGATCTGCTGTCCATACATACATGCTACAGACATAGTGCTGTGATGTCACAAGTTGCACGTATTGTAAAAAAATATGTGCATCATCAATTGCCAAAAATTTGCAATCGCAAATATATTGCAGCACCCTATCTGCATGAGAAGCTATTCTAATGTTCTGCCGTGCCAACCATTTTCTTCAGTCTCAGGAAACTTATACCAGCTTGAAAAATGTAGCATAAGTGACCCACACCTGTATTTCAAGCGGATTACACGAATATTACATTGCCGATTTTCGCAATCAAGAATATAATCTCGAAATTCTCGAATTTGCAAATGTATGACAAATATTCTACAAAATATTCACAAAATATTGCAAATTTGAATATTTCCCCTGCCGCTCATCACTACTAATTATAACAGAGCTATTGTTCAATATTTTTGTTAGATGTCTTTACTTTTAGGGCTCCTTTTATACTGGCACATGAAAATACAGATTTACCCCATCCGGACGTCTGCCATAAATGTACAGTGGAAGTCCTGTCTTTAAAGATGGTGCCCATTAGCGAGAGCAGAAGGCTCCATGACTATCTGTTTTGAACAACAGAAACCCAGAATAAGTGACTGTGATCTGCGAAAATGCCGAACACAGACAATTAACCCTTCTGATGCCATGGTCAAATGTAATCATGGCACCTGAGAGCACTAAAACCAGAATCTTTTTGATTCCTAGCCCAGGATGCCTTACCTGGCTTAGATCAGAGAAGGTTTTCTGTAGAAGAAAAAAGCCTGAGTCTTTACAAGACATCCAGGCCGATTACTATAATTTTCCAATATTGGCCTGCAGGTGGACACATTACATTGGAATATACTGAATCTTGTATCCTGTAATGGATATAAATCATTACAGAATACAATGGGCAATCTAATAATTGCTTGTTATAGTCACCTAGGGTGAATAAAAAAAAAAAAAAAAGTTGCTAAAAATATAACAAATAATTCATACCACCCCTTTCCATAGAATAAAATAAATAAATAACACAGGCATCCAAAAACGTCTGCACTTTTAAAATATAAAAATATGAATCCCATACAGCGAACAGAGCAATGTAAAAAAAAAAAAAAAAAAGCAAAATGGCCAATTCGTCTTTTTTGGTCTTTTCAAAATGTAATAAAAAGTAATCAAAACCTCAAACACACTCTAAATCAGTGCAAAAAGCAATCCCTGACAAAATTATTGGATGGAAAAATTAAAAAGGTATGGCTCTGGGAAAGCTGGGAGTAAAAAATTAAAAATACAAAAAAGTCACAAGGTCCAGAAAGGGTTCCTTATTATATTCTTTTTGCTTCTGTAGTTTGCTATTTTGTTTTGTTCAGGATCAAATAGTTACAAAAAAGCACAATAAAAACAACAATAAAAGTGCATGCATGTGACCTGTGCAAATACAGAAAATGCATTTTATTTTACTATTATAGCCTAAAAAGGTCACAATCACAAACCATAATTTGCAATTTTCTAGCATCTCAACACTTTTCTGATGTGGTGAGAAAAGGGGCAGGGATAGCAACAGGGACACTAAGAAACCGGTGCATCTAACACCAACACAGGGGGATCAAGATTGGCATATGGGGGCGCCGGTAGGAAATTCTGGGAATTCAGGGAAAATTTGATTCGATTTTCCCTGAATGGAGGAAAAAAGAGCCAACTGCCACCATCTTGATTGAAGTTCTCTCTCAAAATCCCGTGTGCAGTAGCGTATGAAGTCACCACACCGGCCAACGTGATGACGTCATCATGACCTGCGTAAGATTTTGTGCTAGATCTTCACAATTAAAAGGATGAGGGTAAGTATAATTTTAGCTTTTTTTTTTAAATGTTACACTGTATTATTGCTGTCAGATGCCGCAATCAGCTATGAACGTGGAATCTGAGGGCTACAATGATGGGGGGGGGGGCAAACTGATGCAATTGACGCAACCTGTCATTGCACCCACTACTTACAAAGACAAAGAAATGTGCTTTGTGACAAAGTTATTTGCCGAATCAAATTTTTCAATACTTGACTCATCACTAGGTGCCCCTCTTGATAAATGTCCCCAATTGACTTTCAGGAGATAATAATGGCATTAAAATGGATCCATTGAAACATGCAGTGCATTGAAAAAAGCACCATGGGGGGGAATGTATTACAATGATAATATTTAAGGTACAGCTGTTATTTCACACATGTGTCAGCACTGTCCTTAGTAATGCTCAGTTACAGCTTTGATAATAGATTTTTTTAAACCAAAATGACAGATACACTTTAAAGTCAGTTATGCTTGATCTGGGATGGAGTACCTTGGTCCAACTTTATGAAACAAACAGCGGGAGATTTATCAAAACTGGTGTAAAGGTAAACTGACTTAGTTACACATAAACCTGTCAGATTCCATCTTTAATTTTCCAAAGGAGCTTTGAAAGATGAAAAGTGGTATGTGATTGGTTGCAACTAAGCCAGTATTGCTTTATACCAGTTTTGATAAATCTCTCCCATACTGTTTGTCAACATTTTTGCCTCAAAATGCTACTGTAGTTTTTCTATGCAACCCTACACTACAAAGTTTCAGAAATATCTGCCAATGTGCATAAAAACATGGATATGTGAAGAAACCTTTTAAATGTATTTTTCATTTAAAACAAACAATATTAATATGGAAGCGTGAATGTGCATGTTGCATTTCCTTCACTTTTTCTTTCTTCCGTTAGTTTAGGAAAAATGTAAAAATGAATGTTCCTTATATTTCATGCATAATATCTGTTGTTTGTATTTTCAAACCCTTTGTTATTGAGTATTGAAAACTGTGCAAGGTAAGTCCAAGTGCAGCCTAGGAATTATCTGTAATTTTCATACAGATCCAAGGGCACAGTATATTAGCATAATTTACCCCTTAATGACTGGGCCTATTTTCATTTTTTATTTTTCCTCCTCATGTTCCAATAGCCATAACTTGTTTTTTTATTTTTCTGTTCACATAGCGATATGAGGGCTTAATTTTTTGTAGGGCAAGATGCATTTTTTTTTGCCACCATTTTATTTACCATGTATTACATTGGAAAACGGAAATAAACTGAAAAAAAACACCATAATTCTGCCAAGGTTTTGGGGTTTTGACATCACAGTGTTTACTGTGCACATTTTCTCTACATCGCCATTTCCTGACAGCCATAATTGTTTTATATTTTGGTCTATAGCTCTGTATGTGGGCTTGTTTTTTTGTGTAACAAACATTATTTTTTAATGGTACAATTTTTGTGGTATGTATGACTTTTTGATCACTGTTATTCAATTTTTTTGGGAAACAATGTTTTTTTTTTTTTTTCATTATAGCGTAGAAGGGTCTAAGGGAAAATGTCAGCAGGAAACTCAATCTGAAACTAGTCACAATACCTTTTATCGAATTAGACACTTGGTGCATAGTCACTCCTCCGCTTTTCTCTGTCAGTCCTTCCCTCTCTTATTTAACCCCTTCACGCAACATCACGTACATGTACGTGGGGGAATGTGGTGCCTCACCGCATCCCCACGTGCATGTACGTGATCGGCTTCACTGTCAGCGCAGGGACCTGAGCGCTGAAGATTCAGTGAAGCCGGCGTGCTGGGGTTGCTAGGCAACCCTAGAAGCCGGAAGGAGATGTATTGGCCCCCTGACCCGCCCACGATCGCTGTGATTGGTCCAATACTGCAGAGGGACCAATCGCAGCGCATCGGGGCAGGTAAGGGGGGTTAGGGAGGGACTGTGTGCCTCTCCTTCTATGATCGTCCCCATTCCTGTCAGGGAAGCAATCAGAGAAGGAGAGTGTGACAATATACTGTACCTATCACATGTATACTAGTCATGGAGCACTGCTACTTAGCGCTCCATGACTAGTATACTCGTCATGGCATAAAACTGTCACCATGTCTGCAGACATGGTGACAGCGCTGAGTGCCGGCTGCTACACACAGCCAGGCACTCAGGCTCAATGCCGAGGGGGGTCCTGTGACCCCCGTATCGGCGATCGGGTAGTTTCGGCACCCCCCCCCTATCGGCGATCGCTTTATGTCGTTTCTGATCCCTGCGGTCCCTGACCGCAGGGATCAGAAACCTAAAAATTGCCCCAAATCGATTTTTTTACCCCCCCTGCACCCCTGAATTCCATTTATGTGGCGGGGTGCAGGGGGCGGTTTGTGGGCGGTGCGGGGCCGGTGCGGGGCGGTGTGGCAGTTGCGGGAGGCGGGCGGTGCGGCAGGCGGGATCGCGATCCCCCGCCCGCCTCCCATTATAATCATCGTTGGTGTCTAGTGGGTATACCAGGGTGCCAGCACATTGCTGGCACCCTGGTATAAACGGCTGACATCGGTGATGCGATGTCAGCCGTTTAACCCTTTCCATACGGAAAAGGTTAACAGCTCAGGGAGCTCCCTCCCTCTCCCATCGGAGGGCTGCTGTACCTTTGCAGCCCCCCGATGGAGAGGGAGAGAGCTCCCAGACAGCCCCCCCAGAGCCCCGTCCTTACCCTTCCCCGTCTGCGCAGTTCTGAACATAACTGAGCAGACGGGGAAGGTTCCCATGGCAACAGGACGCCTCTCAGGCGTCCTGCTGTCCATGGTGCTGAACAGATCTATGCTGAAAGCATAGATCTGTTCAGTGTAAGTAAAATATAGTACAGTGCAATATATATTGTACTGTACTGTATTATACAGACATCAGACCCACTGGATCTTCAAGAACCAAGTGGGTCTGGGTCAAAAAAAAAGTGAAAAAAGTAAAAAAAAAGTAAACATCAAAAAACACATTTATCACTGATTAAACATGAGAAAAATAAAATTCCCTACACATGTTTGGTATCGCCGCGTCCGTAACGACCTGATCTATAAAACGGTCATGTTACTTTTCCCGAACGGTGAACGCCATAAAAATAAAAAACTATGATGAAATTGAAATTTTGCCCACCTTACTTCCCCAAAAAAGATAATAAACGTGATCAAAAAAGTCGCATGTACTCCAAAATTGTAACAATCAAACCGTCATTTCATCCCGCAAAAAATGAGACCCTACTTAAGATAATCGCCCAAAAACTGAAAAAACTATGGCTCTTAGACTATGGAAACACTAAAACATCATTTTTTTTGTTTCAAAAATGAAATCATTGTGTAAAACTTATATAAATAAAAAAAGTATACATATTAGGTATCGCCGCGTCCGTATCGACCGGCTCTATAAAAATATCACATGACCTAACCCCTCAGGTGACCACCGTAAAGAAATAAAAATAAAAACAGTGTAGAAAAAGCAATTTTTTGTCATCTTACGTCACAAAAAGTGTAATAGCAAGCGATCAAAAAGTCATATGCACCCCAACATAGTGCCAATCAAACCGTCATCTCATCTCGCAAAAAATGAGACCCTTCTTAAGATAATCGCCCCAAAACTGTAAAAACTATGGCTCTTAGACTATGGAGAAACGAAAAAAAAAAATTGTTTTAAAAATGAAATCATTGTATAAAACTTACATAAATAAAAAAAATGTATACATATTAGGTATCGCCACGTCCGTGACAACCTGCTCTATAAAATTACCACATGATCTAACCTGTCAGATGAATGTTGTAAATAACAATAAAAAAAACCATGCCAAAAAAGCTATTTCTTGTTACCTTGCCGCACAAAAAGTGTAATATAGAGCAACCAAAAATCATATGTACCCTAAACTAGTACCAACAAAACTGCCACCCTATCCCGTAGTTTCTAAAATGGGGTCACTTTTTTGGAGTTTCTACATCAGGGGGCTTCAAATGGGACATGGTATCAAAAAAACTGTCCAGCAAAATCTGGCTTCCAAAAACCACACGGCGCACCTTTCACTCTACGCCCCGCTGTGTGCCCGTACAGTAGTTTACGGCCACATATGGGGTGTTTCTGTAAACGGCAGAGTCAGGGCAATAAAGATACAGTCTTGTTTGGATGTTAACCCTTGCTTTGTTAGTGTAAAAAATTGGTTAAAATGGAAAATTAGGCAAAAAAATGAAATTCTCAAATTTCATCCCCATTTGCCAATAACTCCTGTACAACACCTAAAGGGTTAACAAAGTTTGTAAAAATCAGTTTTGAATACCTTGAGGGGTGTAGTTTATAGAATAGGGTCATTTTTGGGTGGTTTCTATTATGTAAGCCTCGCAAAGTGACTTCAGACCTGTAGTGGTCCCTAAAAATTGGATTTCTGAAAAATTTCAAGATTTGCTTCTAAACTTCTAAGCCTTGTAACATCCCCAAAAAATAAAATATCATTCCCAAAATAATTCAAACATGAAGTACACATATGGGGAATGTAAAGTCATCACAATTTTTGGGGGTATTACTATGTATTACAGAAGTAGAGAAACTGAAACTTTGAAATTTGCAAATTTTTCCAAATTTGGGGTAAATTTGGTATTTTTTTATGCAAAAAAAATTAATTTTGGGACTTAATTTTTCCAGTGTCATGAAGTACAATATGTGACGAAAAAACAATCTCAGAACGGCCTGGATAAGTCAAAGTGTTTTAACGTTATCAGCACTTAAAGTGACACTGGTCAGATTTGCAAAAAATGACCTGGTCCTTAAGGTGAAATAAGGCTGTGTCTTGAAGGGGTTAATTGACAGAGAAAGGCTGGAGAGTCTTTATCTAGCCTGACCCTAAAATCCCACAACTGCACTATTCGTTGCAAACTCAATCTACATGGAGCTATGCACAATGTCCTGATACGTCCATAAGAAACTGTACTGCACATGCCCCAAGCTTGTAATGGACAGTGCTAATGCAAGATTTCAGGGCCTACTTAACATATTTATTAAACATTTGTTTACTCTTGATTATGTCAACAAATCAGGGACAGAGTGATATGAGTATATTTTTGAGGCGGCATTGTGCCTGGTTTTAAACTGATTTTCCTGATGACAAACTCCTTTTGCATTGCTAATGGCGAATAAAATTGACCAAACTGATCTATTGCTGTGGCAAATTGGAATCCCAGAGCATTGGTTCAGAAGAGATTTGATATTCTCTTAACCGTACATTCAGAACTGAATGTGTGTAATTTACATTTCTGATTGTGTATTCAAAAAGAGCCATTGGCTTGTGAGTAGCTTGGTTTTCCTGATGGCTTAAAAAAAGACACTCCATGCATATAAGCAGACAACTCATGAATTGGTCCTGAAAATTCACCTGTGCTTTAGAATTTTAAAAGCTTGGTTATCATTTCTTTTCTCCCTGTCAGAAGGTCAGCCAAGTCTGTGTTCCTAATAAACTACTGAATGTTCCAGCCTCGAATGGAAGCCACAGAAAATAAAATTACCTAATAAGAGCTTCACATTGACAGTTCCTTTACCTTTCTCAAAAACAGTATTGCTGGTAAAAGAAAAATGTAATGCGGAATTCTAAAAGTTTAATAAAAAAAAAGTATTAAAGTATGAAAAAGTGCAGTTTAGAACAAAGTGCTATTAATTTAACATAAATGGACCATTTTAAACAAAATACAAACCTATTTAGCTTGAGCTCTACTGTTTGATATTTAAATAAGAATTGTTCATTACTATACATTACAAAGGCAGAATTATTATTAAAACTGGTAGTTAAATTCTTAAATTCTTATTAACCTTAACATGAACGGATGCAAAAATGTTGTTCTTAAATGGAATCTGTCACTAGTTTTATGCTGCTAGGTTCTAAAAGCTCCAGCCTATGCCATTGAGTCCTGATATTCATGAGCTTCGGGTTTTCTCTGCCATTTGCCACTGATTGACAGTTTTTTTCCAACTGAATTAGCAGAAGGTGGGCGGGGAAACCCAGGAGCTCATGAACATTAAGGACTAATTGGTAGAGATGAGAGAACTATTGAAAAATTAAATTTGTTGACTTCGCCAAAGATAGCCAAGAAATTTGATTAGTTCTGAATTAATTTGTCACAAATTGCAATAAGTCAGGTATACCCAGGCCACTCTTCTTTAGGGTATGCCCACACAGAGTTGCTGTTCTGCATGCCATCAGTTGCCTAAAGGCAGTCAAATCCACCAAGTGGTACAGCAGCAATTGTACATCAAGCAACTTGGCCACTTGAGAGTTCATTTAAACTCCAGAGAGTAGACACTTTGCTAAAATTTCAAGTTTATTATATCTTTTAACTCAATTAAAATATAATGTCCTATGCATTTTGTGTGCACAATTTATGCTTGGTCATAGTGAAGTGCTACCTGGGAATCAGCTCTTCATAGCACCACAATACAAAGTTCATGGTCTTGGGTCAGCTAATTGGTTTGCTGTTTATACCTTTATGGGTGGGAGTGCAGCTTGCACACAAGAGCAATACTGAGTCCATATATTTGTTTCCTGGCCACACATTCCATTAGGGATGACTGACAATAAAGCAGAAAATGAGGAGGAAGGGAAGGAGTCTGAACAGATGAAGCAGTAACTGATGCTGACGATGACAAGGACACTACTGTTTGTGGATGCAGTCTGGGTGCTACAAAGAAGACCCGGAAAAAGAAGACAATCTTGTTCCGATTGCTGACCAGTTCTATTTTCCCACTGTATCGAGAATCTCACTTCCTTCTGGGATTTGCGTCCCCACCTAATCCTTGGTTGAACTTGATGGACTTATGTCTTTTTTCAACTGTATTAACTATTAATGATGAACGAACATCAGCCGGGGCGGTTCGTGAACGCGATCTCACGAACGCGAACAAGTGTCACTTTAATGGCAAGCATACCTGAAAAACCTTTAGCTCATATTTGCAGCCACCAAATACTTAGTAGAAGTGCACAAATAGTCCCACACAATGAACAGTGACATACTAGAGGGGGATCAATGACAAAAAGTCCAACAAAAAATATTTATCTTAATCAGGGGACATTTTTATGCATCTTAAAGGGAAATTCTCTGTAATGTGCCCTGGTGGAGCCTAGAATTTTTTATTTTTTATTTTAGGCCAAGAAGTACAGGCTTCAAAAATTAGGCATTCACCTGACATAAAATAAATTCTGATTATTTGGCTCAAGGCAAAGTACAGACCAAAAGTAGGGACACACCTTCTCATTCAAAGAATTTCTTTATGACTATGAAAATTGTAGATTCACACTGAAGGCATCAAAACTATGAATTAACACGTGGAATTATATACATAACAAAAAAGTGTGAAACAACTGAAAAATGTCATATTCTAGGTTCTTTAAAGTAGCCACCTTTTGCTTTGATTACTGCTTTGCACACTCTTGGCATTCTCTTGATGAGCTTCAAGAAGTAGTCACCTGAAATGGTCTTCCAGCAGTCTTGAAGGAGTTCCCACAGATGCTTAGCACTTGTTGGCCCTTTTGCCTTCAATCTGCGGTCCAGCTCACCACAAACCATCTCGATTGGGTTCAGGTCCGGTGACTGTGGAGGCCAGGTCATCTGGCGAAGCACCCCATCACTCTCCTTCATGGTCAATTAGCCCTTACACAGCCTGGAGGTGTGTTTGGGGTCATTGTCCTGTTGAAAAATAAATGATGGTCCAACTAAACACAAACCGGATGGAATAGCATGCCGCTGCAAGATGCTGTGGTAGCCATGCTGGTTCAGTATGCCTTCAATTTTGACTAAATCCCCAACAGTGTAACCAGCAAAGCACCCCCACACCATCACACCTCCTCCTCCATGCTTCACGGTGGGAACCAGGCATGTAGAGTCCATCCGTTCACCTTTAATGCGTTGCACAAAGACACGGTGGTTGGAACCAAATATCTCAAATTTGGACTCATCAGACCAAAGCACAGATTTCCACTGGTCTAATGTCCATTCCTTGTGTTCTTTAGCCCAAACAAGTCTCTTCTGCTTGTTGCCTGTCCTTAACAGTGGTTTCCTAGCAGATATTCTACCATGAAGACCTGATCCACACAGTCTCCTCTCAGCTGTGTATCCACTTGACTTCTCCACAACGCAACTGATGGTCCCAACCCCATTTATAAGGCAAGAAATCTCACTTATTAAACCTGACAGGGCACACCTGTGAAGTGAAAACCATTTCAGGTGACTACCTCTTGAAGCTCATCAAGAGAATGCCAAGAGTGTGCAAAGCAGTAATCAAAGCAAAGGGTGGCTACTTTGAAGAACCTAGAATATGACATATTTTCAGTTGTTTCACACTTTTTTGTTATGTACATAATTCCACATGTGCTAATTCATAGTTTTAATGCCTTCTGTGTGAATCTACAATTTTCATAGTCATGAAAATAAAGAAAACTCTTTGAATGAGAAGGTGTGTCCAAACTTTTGGTCTGTACTGTACATTATGCGGTCAATGGATAAAAATTATACTGTAGACCACTGGAGTACAGGCCCCAAACATTAGGCATTTACCGGACAGAAAATATCAAGTGATTATGTGGTGTCATGCCTTGCTCAGGTTATGTGCAGAGGTCTGTCAGGTTAGCAGCACATGTGTAGCCTTTTGTTTTTGTTTTGAAGTTGAGGTGTATCCGCCTTCCTTCAGGTGCACTGGGTGGGGTCGTTGGTATGAGTTTAAATTACGCCCACTCCTAGTGTCCTGTGCGCGCTATAGCTTCTGTCTTGCTCAGAGGAAGGAAGGAAGGATTTGCTGTTCCTGCTCAGTAATATTACACGGTCAATGGATATCCATTTTTATGCAGGCCAGTACAAATACAGGTCAAATACATATGTTTAAAAGAACAAAAAATATAAAATTGGATTAAAAACATGGCTAACAAAATCCCCCCTCTTGCAAAAAACCCTAATGATAATAGTTAAGATTCGATAACATGTGGTCGTCACTGGTGTTGCATTCCTCCCAGGCCTCAACAATTATTCATTCACCGTACAGAAAATAACAAGTATGTGGCTGGAGGTAGATTACACGGTCATTGGATATCAATTTTACAGCAGGCCAGTGGACTACAGGCAGCAAAAATTATTCATTCACTGTATAAAAAAGAACAAGTATGTATGTGGCTCTAGGTAGATTACACGGTCATTGGATATCATTTTTACAGCAGGCCAGTGGACTACAGGCCACAAAAATTATGCATTCAACGGACATAAAAGAACAAGTAAGTATGTGGCTGGATGTAGATTACACAGTAATTGGATATCAATTTTACGGAAGGCCAGTGTATTTACAGGCCCAATAAATTATACATTTACCGTACATAAAAGATCAAGTGATTATGTGGCTGGTGGAATATTAGACGGTCAATGAATATCAATTTTACTGAAGGCCAAATATAAGTCAAATACATATGTATAAAATAACTAAAAATATAAAATTGGATTAAAAACATGGCTAACAAAATCCTCCCTCTTGAAAAAAACCCTAATGATAATAGTTGAAACACGTGGTCATCACAGGTGTTGAATTCCTCCAAGGCCCAAAACATTAGGCATTCAACGGACAGAAAAGGCCTTTTATGCCTCATTATTTACATAAGACGGGGACAATTCTTTGTTCTTGGTGTTGTAGGATATGTGTGGGCTGGCATGAGGAAATTCTATTAAACGTGGCCGTCATAGGTGTTGAATTCCTCATTCATTTTTATAAATAAGAGATAAGAAAGAAGGCGGTTATACAGTGCTGTTCCAGGTATAACCTGGAAGCATGGTGGGGGCGCCAGAGGGCCAGAGAGCCAGACACCAGTCTGCAGTATTCAGATATCATCCAATGCAAGAGTGGTGAACAAAATTAACTCTTATTAGAGTAGTAAGGTGAAAATGTACCAGGAAGTGAATAAAAAGTCTCTAAGTGACATACAAATAGACAGTATAAACTCTAGAATTTTAGTATGAAATCATATATAAAAATCAATTGTAGAATACATGAAATGTATTTAAACATAATCAACTTGGTGTATATCAACACATATTAGTGTATCACCTTTATGATCATAAAATAGGCACTGGTAAAGGACTTACTTTACCGGGAAAGGAAGTATAGGATAAGCACATAGCACCTATACTTGTACCTCCCCCACCGAGATTGCCTTGTAAAGGTTGATGTGACTTCTACATCCCCAAAGGATGACACCAGGGCTCTAAGTTCCAAAGTAGAGGTATTTAATAAATACAAAGCTTGACACATTTCGGGACAGTACCCCTTTATCAAGATTATAAGTAAAATACATACATGACAGGATATATATAGGGATAAAAAGGCACATTACTTCTGGTCAGCTGATCTAGAGGGCTGGTCATGTGCTGACATCACTTCCTATTAATACCTTAAAAAGACAAAGGGTTATATAATCCATTACAGTGAAAATCAATAATCATATATAATATATCATAAAGAGCAGTTAGTAGATAATGGGCATGTGGATTGATCACTAAATATAGGAAAAGAACACTATATATCTTGCTTAAGTTTGTAAAAAACAGAAATGGGAGTGTCTATTCATGCATTTCCAAATTGAACGCATGGGACTTTTTTATGATTAAGAAGTCATATGGGTCCAGATCTTTGTAACATGCTGCCCATTCAAGAGGCAACTATCAACTAATCCGGCGAGAAGATTTCTCTTCTAAACTACATGGACTGTGGCAACACAAATGTGGTGTATATGCTTGAGTGCCCCTGTGGGTTACAATACATTGGACGTACTTCTATAGAAACATAGACATAGAAACATAGAATGTGTTGGCAGATTAGAACCATTTGGCCCATCTAGTCTGCCCAATATACTGAATACTATGAATATTCCCTGGCCCTATCTTATATGAAGAATGGCCTTATGCCTATCCCATGCATGCTTAAACTCCTTCACTGTATTTGCAGCTACCACTTCTGCAGGAAGACTATTCCATGCATCCACTACTCTCTCAGTAAAGTAATACTTCCTGATATTACTTTTAAACCTTTGCTCCTCTAATTTAAAACTATCTCCTCTTGCAGCAGTTTTTCTCCTTTTAAATATTTTCTCATCTTTTACCGGCTTAATTCACATCACTCTAATATTTACAAAAAATATACCAAACATAGTGTCGCCAGAAATTTTGCGGCGATACACGCAAGCAACGCATATCTCTTACGTCTAACCCCAATACAACATCAGCAAGGCGAGAGCCATGGCAGTGTAGGATCTTTTAAAATGGCCAGAAATTTTCCTGGCCTGCCTCAAGACGTCCTGGACCCGGGGTATTTGGCAACGAATCACTGCACGACTAAGTTTAGGACGTGTGCCATACACAGCATGTGTGTAATTTAGCCTTATTTCTGTGCGCTCAGCAGATTGGCACCGTTGTTGCACACCACTTTACCAAATGTCAAATTGAGCGGGGTTAGCCACTGATCGGCCTGTGACTGCAAAGCTGAAAGGAGTGCACGAACGGTGTGTGGCTATTGGCTTCAAAGCACAACAACAGCAGCTCAGCATAGCAACGTCTCACCTGGCAAGTCAAATAGGTTCTGGGGAGCTTGGGGGGGGGCGCAGTGGAAGAGGTGGTAGCAGTGGAAAATGAGGAGTCAGCCAAGGAGGAGACGGAGGATGGAGTAGGAGGAGGAGAAGAAGAGGCAGTTTATATGGCAGTAGTTGGCGTTCCGACAAGCCAATAGTCAGCCGTTGGGCAAGATGGTCATCCAGAGTAATAATCTTTTTACAATCGAACATTTGGGCCATGGAAGGCACAATGGCACGGTGGAATGTTAAGTGGAGGACAAATGGGAGGAGAGAGGAGAAGGAGAAGAGACAGGAAGTGGAGCGCTGGGAGTGTGGCTTTGTGGGTTCTGATGGTGTTGCTGGTCGTCCATAGGTGAGTGTTGAGCTTACCGAGACTTATGTGTTGACAGCACAGGCTGCAGATGGCATCAATATTGTCAGCAGTGGACACGTTAAAAAAAGCCCATACTGCGGAGCCAAGTGCCGGCATCCTGGGAGCGCCAGATGTGACTGTGTATGGTGGATGGTTTGTTCCAGATACATTGGCAGTCTGCTTTCTGCCTCCTGTGCACTTTAAGTTCTGCCTGCTTCTCCTCCTTCTCCTCACTTTCTGCTGCACTGTCTCTATCTCTGAACTCCCCTCCTCTTCCTCTCTTGTGGATACACACGTGACATCCATCGACACATCATCATCGTCACTTTCACCACCACTGACATTAGAGATCTCGGAGTAGGCAGCAACAGTGGGGACCACTGATCTGGGTACTCAGACTGCTGGGTGGTGACCGTTGATACCTCCTCTTCCTGATCCAATGCCAAGAATGGCTGCGCTTTGGTAAGGTCTTGGAATAGATGGGAAAATAATTCCTCTGACTCGAGCGGAGGGGATATGGTGGTGGTGGTGGTGTATTTGGGGGTGCACACAGCAGAGAGTGAAGAGGATGCAGATAGAGAGGATAAGGAGGGTGCAGAAGCAGAAGGCTGAGTGAGCCATTCAACCAACTCTGGTGCATCCTTTGACGTAATCGCACGCACCTTCTACAACTTCCCACTTAGGCTTCGGCCTGGTGCACCTGCCCGACCACTACCACCCCTGCGAAATGGCCTGCCTCTGCCACTGCCTGTCATTTTCAAAATGACCCTGTTACAAAAGTCCCTATAGAAGAGCAGTATTTGTGGAAGAGGGTATATCACACCACTGCCTCAATCAGTATTTTTGGGGGGCAACTGGTATATCACACCAGTAGAAATTATTTGTTCCAATAGCGTTTGTCTCTCTGTGTTTCTGCGGTAATGCAGTGAAACCGCAAACAAATGCTGCACTACCCAAATGCACTATATAGAAAGTATTATACTGGTATTTAACACCCCTGCTTCAATCAGTTTTTATGGGGGGCACCTGGTATATCAAACCAGTTGAAATGATTTGTTCCAATAGCGTTTGTCACTCTGTGTAGCTGCGGTATCGCAGCAGAACCGCAAACAAATGCTGCCCTACCCAAATATACTATATAGAAAGTATATTATTAGTATGACACTCCCCTGCCTTAATCAATTTTCTTGGGGGGCAACTGGTATATCACACCAGTTGAAATGATTTGTTCCGAGAGTTTTTTCCCCTTTGCATAGCTGCAGTATGGCAGCAGAAGCACACACAACTGCTGCACAATACAAATGCACTATAATATACTTTCTATGTTAGAAAGTATATTATAAGTATATCACACCCCTCTGTAAGTCACACCTATCAATAGCACACCTATACCAGTCCTTAAAAAGACTTTGTGGCCCTATTAGCTAGTGTTTGGAGTCCCTAACAGTCTGTACCTGCTCCACACAGCAACCTTTCCCTACACTGGCAAAACACTGAATGGAAAATTGCGGCCAGATCGGGTTTATTTATAAGGTAGGGGGTATGTCCATGTGCTGAAACGTCTCAATTGGCTGTCCTTTACCACCTGATGGATGTGTCATGGGTTCAAAGCTCTTCACAATGTAAAAAAATATGGCACCGGCGGACATCGCCATATGTTTGCCCATTCAGCGAACCGCGAACGAGCAAAGTTCGCCGCGAAACGACCGTCGGGCAAACCATAAGGTCATCTCTATTAACTATCTAACTATGAGTGAGGCCACCTCATGTGCTTTGTTTGAAGAGCTGTGGTGCCTATGTTTTTTTGTTTTTTTAAATGCATTGCTCATGGCTTATTCTCTTTGCATTTTTTTTCTGCAGCGACTGTGGAGAGAAATTGCCATATGGGAGATACTCTCACAGACCTAACAGCAAGTGAGCTTGGCACATTTTGAGCCGGCACCTATATTGTCAGTGGCATCATCAGTTCCCCAGCTGACCACACGAGAAACAGATTTGTTATTATTATTATTTTTTAATGTCTTCACTAGAAATGAGCAAAGTTATAGAAAATTTGATTAGTCTGCTTCGCCAAATTTAACACAAAAATTCTCTGCAGGTGAAATAATGGTGAACCGAGATTGTGCTGTTCCCCTGCCATTGAACCCCTCAGATGCCACATTAATCGCTGATTGCAGCATCCGAGATTAACATTGAGGGCTTTCAGATGGCCATCGTGGCCTCTTTGCGAGCAAATGGATGAGGTATGTATTTTTTTGTCTTTATTGCCATTTTAAGGACAATTGATTTGTTACTAGAGATGGCCTTTGCGTGTTTGCGATTCGCCGAACATTCGAACATATGGAGTAATTTGCGCCCGCTATATTATTTTACATTGTGAAGAACTTTGACCCATGACTCATCCATCAGGTGGTACAGGACAGCCAATTGAGACATTTCAGCACATGGACATACCCCCTAACTTATAAATAAACCTGATCTGGCCACCATTTTACATTCAGTGTTTTGCCAGTGTAGGGAGAGGTTGCTGTGTGGAGCATGGACAGGCTGTTAGGGACACCAAACGCTAGCTAATAGGGCCACAAAAGTCATTTTAAGCGCTAGTATACGTGTGCTATCGATATGTGTGATACACAGAGGGGTGCAATATACTTATAATATACTTTAATAATGAGTCAAAAACACATAGATCTATATAGTGATCACCTGGAAGTCAGGGGCCTAGGCGCTAGGGGCTTACTAGGGCCATTTTTATATAGGGTAAGTTTCCGGACGGGGTTGCTCCTATCTGGGCGGGTGGTCTGTGTTTATGCTATCAGGGCCAGAATAGCACCCCCTGTAGGGCAATATCAGGGACAGTTCTTTGCCCACCCATTCCTTCAATACTATATCATCATCTAGCCCAGGGATGGATGTTTTTTTGCTTTCCCTCCTGCATTCATCGATGTGCACTGGAACGGCCCCGGATTGTGGTAGGACATATGGTTTCTGATTTGGTGCCGCCGAGCACCTGATTTAGTGCCGCCGAGCACTTGTTATTGCCTACCACATCTATGTTTTTTGGTTAACTTTAATAATTTCATTTTTTTCATTTTGAGGGATATCTTTTCCATTCACACGTCCGCAAAATGGGTCCACATCCGTTCCGCATTGGGGCCGAAATGTGCTGTACGCATCCGCGGATCCGCACTTCCGCATCTGTGCTTCTGTTTCCGCAAAAAAATAGAACATGTCCTATTCTTGTCCGCAATTGCAGACAAGATTAGGCATTTTCTATTATAGTGCCGGCGATGTGCGGTCCACAAATTGCGGAATGCACATTGCCAGTGTTCGTGTTTTGCGGATCCGCAAAACACTTACTGAAGTGTGAATGGACCCTCATAGTAAAATTATTAAAGGTTACGTTTTATCTTTATGTATATTCTAATGGATTTCCTTCCTTGTACAATGTTATAATATACTTTTCTATGTTAGAAAGTATATTATAGTGCATTTGTATTGTGCGGTAGTTGTGTGCGGTTCTGCTGCGATACTGCAGGTATATAGAGGGACAAGCGTTATTGGAACAAATAATTTCTACTGGTGTGATATACCAGTCGTTCCCCAAAAAAACTGATTGAAGCGGGGCGTTATATACCAATATACTTTCTTTATAGTGCATTTGGGTACTGTACAGTGCATTTGCGCATGCGCGTACGCAAAAATTATATTGCTGATATTGCGCATTGAAAACCAAAATAAATGGAGATCGCAAATTTGAATAATACATCTGATATGTCACTGTCCATGTTGTGGGACTGTTTGTGCACTTCTTGTAATTATTTCTTGGCTGCAAATACGAGCTGAAGTTTTTTTCAGGTTCACCTGCCATTAAAATGAATGGGACCCACCACAAACTTGCGGTTCGCGAACATTTAATCGCCTTTGCGCGATCGCGTTCGCGAACCGCCCCGGCAGATGTTCGTCCATCACTATTTGTTACCACAAAGCACAAGGAAATTTGGATTTGCAACGAATCGAAGTACAATTCGAATACTTCGATTTGGTCAAAACTAGTTGTGGCCATATGTTGTCTCTGCTCTTTATTGCCTCTATGGCCACCACCCTCCTCCTTTGATGCCAAATCCTCATCACCCTGATCTAGTTTCAAGGTCCAGCCCAACACACATCATCATAGCATCATGGAGGCTCAGTTTTTAGCACCCGTGCCTAGGTTCAGCTTCTGCACGGATTTTGCATGTTCTCACTGTGTTTGTTTGGGTTTCTTCTGGGTACTCTGGGGTCCTCTCACATGCCAAAGACATACAAATAGGGAACTTAGATTGTGAGCTTCACTGGAGACAGCAAACAATGATAATATCTTTAACCACTTCAACCCCGCTAGCTAAAACCCCCTTAATGACCAGGCCACTTTTACACTTCTGCACTACACTACTTTCACCGTTTATTGCTCGGTCATGCAACTTACCACCCAAATGAATTTTACCTCCTTTTCTTCTCACTAATAGAGCTTTCATTTGGTGGTATTTTATTGCTGCTGACATTTTTACTTTTTTTGTTATTAATCGAAATTTAACGATTTTTTTACAAAAAAATGACATTTTTCACTTTCAGCTGTAAAATTTTGCAAAAAAAACGACATCCATATATAAATTTTTCGCTAAATTTATTGTTCTACATGTCTTTGATAAAAAAAAAAATGTTTGGGAAAAAAAAAAAGGGTTTGGGTAAAAGTTATAGCGTTTACAAACTAAGGTACAAAAATGTGAATTTCCGCTTTTTGAAGCAGCTCTGACTTTCTGAGCACCTGTCATGTTTCCTGAGGTTCTACAATGCCCAGACAGTAGAAAACCCCCACAAATGACCCCATTTCGGAAAGTAGACACCCTAAGGTATTCGCTGATGGGCATAGTGAGTTCATAGAACTTTTTATTTTTTGTCACAAGTTAGCGGAAAATGATGTTTTTTTTTTTTTCTTACAAAGTCTCATATTCCACTAACTTGCGACAAAAACTAAAAAATTCTAGGAACTCGCCATGCCCCTCACGGAATACCTTGGGGTGTCTTCTTTCCAAAATGGGGTCACTTGTGGCGTAGTTATACTGCCCTGGCAATTTAGGGGCCCATATGTGTGAGAAGTAGTTTGCAATCAAAATGTGTAGAAAATGGCCTGCGAAATCCGAAAGGTGCTCTTTGGAATATGTGCCCCTTTGCCCTCCTAGGCTGCAATAAAGTGTCACACATCTGGTATCGCTGTACTCAGGAGAAGTTAGGGAATGTGTTTTGGGGTGTCATTTTACATATACCCATGCTGGGTGAGAGAAATATCTTGGCAAAAGACAACTTTTCCAATTTTTTTATACAAAGTTGGCATTTGACCAAGATATTTCTCTCACCCAGCATGGTTATATGTAAAATGACACCCCAAAACACTTTCCCCAACTTCTCCTGAGTATGGCGATACCAGATGTGTCACACTTTTTTGCAGCCAAAGTGGGCAAAGGGGCACATATTCCAAAGAGCACCTTTCGGATTTCGCAGGCCATTTTTTACACATTTTGATTGCAAAGTACTTCTCACACATATGGGCCCCTAAATTGCCAGGGCAGTATAACTACGCCACAAGTGACCCCATTTTGGAAAGAAGACACCCCAAGGTATTCCGTGAGGGGCATGGCAAGTTCCTAGAATTTTTTATTTTTTGTCACAAGTTAGCGGAACATGATGATTTATTTTATTTTATTTTTTTTCCTTACAAAGTCTCATATTCCACTAACTTGCGACAAAAAATAAAAAATTCTAGGATCTCGCCATGCCCCTCACGGAATACCTTGGGGTGTCTTCTTTCCAAAATGGGGTCACTTGTGGCGTAGTTATACTGCCCTGGCAATTTAGGGGCCCATATGTGTGAGAAGTACTTTGCAATCAAAATGTGTAAAAAATGGCCTGCGAAATCCGAAAGGTGCTCTTTGGAATGTGAGCCCCTTTGCCCACCTAGGCGGCAAAAAAGTGTCACACATGTGGTATCGCCGTACTCAGGAGAAGTTGGGGAATGTGTTTTGGGGTGTCATTTTACATATACCCATGCTGGGTGAGAGAAATATCTTGGCAAAAGACAACTTTTCCAATTTTTTTATACAAAGTTGGCATTTGACCAAGATATTTATCTCACCCAGCATGGGTATATGTAAAATGACACCCCAAATCACATTCCCCAACTTCTCCTGAGAACGGTGATACCACATGTGTGACACTTTTTTGCAGCCTAGATGCGCAAAGCGGCCCAAATTCCTTTTAGGTGGGCATTTTTAGACATTTGGATCCCAGACTTCTTCTCACGCTATAGGGCCCCTAACATGCCAGGGCAGTATAAATACCCCACATGTGACCCCATTTTGGAAAGAAGACACCCCAAGGTATTCCGTGAGGGGCATGGCGAGTTCATAGAATTTTTTTTTTTTGGCACAAGTTAGCGGAAATTTATTTTTTTTGTATTTTCTCACAAAGTCTCCCTTTCCGCTAACTTGGGACCAAAATTTCAATCTTCATGGACTCAATATGCCCCTCACGGAATACCTTAGGGTGTCTTCTTTCCGAAATGGGGTCACATGTGGGGTATTTAAACTGCCCTGGCATTTTAGGGGCCCTAAAGAGTGAGAAGAAGTCTGGAATATAAATGTCTAAAAAATTTTACGCATTTGGATTCCGTGAGGGGTATGGTGAGTTCATGTGAGATTTTATTTTTTGACACAAGTTAGTGGAATATGAGACTTAGTAAGAAAAAACAAAAACAAAAACAAACAAAAAATTTCCGCTAACTTGTGCCCAAAAAAAATGTCTGAATGGAGCCTTACAGGGGGGTGATCAATGACAGGGGGGTGATCAGGGAGTCTATATGGGGTGATCACCCCCCTGTCATTGATCACCCCCCTGTCATTGATCACCCCCCTGTAAGGCTCCATTCAGCTGTCCGTATGATTTTTTACGGATCCACGGATACAATGATCGGATCCGCAAAACACATGCGGATGTCTGAATGGAGCCTTACAGGGGGGGTGATCAATGACGGAGGTGATCAGGGAGTCTATATGGGTGATCACCCCTCTGTCATTGATCACCCCCCTGTAAGGCTCCATTCAGACGTCCGCATGTGTTTTGCGGATCCGATCCATGTATCAGTAGATCCGTAAAAATCATACGGACGTCTGAATGGAGCCTTACAGGGGGGTGATCAATGACGGAGGTGATCAGGGAGTCTATATGGGTGATCACCCCTCTGTCATTGATCACCCTCCTGTAAGGCTCCATTCAGACGTCCGCATGTGTTTTGCGGATCCGATCCATGTATCAGTGGATCCGTAAAAATCATACGGACGTCTGAATGGAGCCTTACAGGGGGGGTGATCAATGACAGGGGGGTGATCAGGGAGTCTATATGGGGTGATCAGGGGTGATCAGTGGTTCATAAGGGGTTAATAAGTGACAGGGAGGGGGGTGTAGTGTAGTGTAGTGTTTTCTGGTACTTTGCACAGCTACCTGTGTCCTCTGGTGGTCGATCCAAACAAAAGGGACCACCAGAGGACCAGGTAGCAGGTATATTAAACGCTGTTATCAAAACAGCGTCTAATATACCTGTTAGGGGTTAAAAAAATCACATCTCCAGCCTGCCAGCGAGCGATCGCCGCTGGCAGGCTGGAGATCCACTCGCTTACCTTCCGTTCCTGTGAGCGCGCGCGCCTGTGTGCGCGCGTTCACAGGAAATCTCGCGTCTCGCGAGATGACGCACATCTGCGTTAGGCGGTCCGGAGGCGGTTAAAGCACTACAGAATATGACAGTGCTATATAAATAAGTTTTAAAAAAAGTATTCCCCAATGCTTTGACTAAAATATTTTATGTCATTGTGGGCTCCGTGGTCCCTCTCATGATTTTGTCCTTAGTATTTTACCCAAGTACCACTGTAACATGGCTACGAATGCCCCTAGCACCACCACCATGGCTACAAGTGCCACTACTACTATCACCAACAACATAGCTATGCATTTTAGTCATTAAGTCCCTAGCCTCCAACTGAAACTTCTCATGGCAATCCAAACGCCAACTGTACTCAAGTTTGTCTTGAGTATCTTCCAAAGCACATGGAGTGTTGTTGTCTCTTCTTAGGAAAAAGAAGTTGCTCAACTCGGAGGGGGTAGTGAAAACAGAGATGATGCAAATGAGCGGCTACTGCTATTGCTGTTTCCATTATTACAACCACCCACATTCTCACATTAAGTTTCATTCTCCACTCTGTCATTTAGCAGACATTTTATTTTGAAGTCTATGTTAACAAAGACAAATCACAGGTCTGGTACACTTATTATTAAATGAAGCCAATTTGCAACATGTTTTGGGGAAAAAAATAGGCATAATAAGAGATGTCCTGGGTGTGATTAAAATATACACTGTTTATAGTGCACTAAAATACCTTGATTTAAATTCTTTGTACACTTTAAATGGAAGACAAATTGCAACAGATTTTTGGGAAAGCACAGGCTCAATAGGACGTCCCCTAGGTGTGGCAAAAATTTACATAGCTGTTGAGGTACTGAAATATGCTTTTTGCATGCGTATAAACTGTAGAAAAATTGGAACAGGTTCTCGGGAAAAAAACATGGCCAAGATAGGACATTCCTTGGTGCAATCAAATGTAGGAACTTTCTGGCACCACTACGAATGATTGACTGAAAAGCATTTTGGCCAAGCCTGCTGGCACACCTGAGATCATGTAATCCTCTGTCTTCCTCTTCCCTACCATGTTTCCCTTACTAGTGTACTCAATTTTAAATGTAAAATGGTGGGCCCCTTTTTGCGCAATACATCTAAAACTGCACAAAAACTTTGGATTGGCTTAAAAAATATATTTGTGAAATTCATGACGAATCTGATTTGATGATTTGATTCTCTCATCTTTAATTTGCATTTTTTCCATCTATCAGCAGAGTTTTATCGCACTTGTCCTGTATAGGAGCCATAATTCCTTAAAAAGAATTCTAACTTGAGAATCATGACACAAGGAAAGTAAAATATCACTGCACTTTTGCACAATCTGCATAAATCCACTTCATAAGCTAATGTCTTCTCCCTAGGTACTCCTCCAGGTTTACATTTGAAAACTGTTGCCATAAGTGGTGTCTCCCTGGATTTCACCTACCATCTTGAAAAACAGGTGGCTCTTGTAATTGCTGTGTATTTTAGAGTTGTATCACTAATGTGAAGTTTTTGTTTCCCAAAGTGACACAAGATGTTTTCAGAGTGATACTTGATTTTATTAGTTAAGTGTGCCATAACAAGAACAACAATTTAACTATTCATTTATCTACAGTAGGTTAATTGATTTCATGCTTTTATATTTAATATTTAACTTGCTATGATCAAGGAATATTATATATCCACAATTTCAGGGTGATGTGTACAAAGAAGAGCGGAATAATAAATTGGGGATGCTGGTACAGGCTGTTGTTCTCATACATGCCTAAGATTTGTTCTCCAGTGTCAATAACTATCATTTTTCAACATCACTGTTTATGTTTTTTTTGCTGGTATTAAAGGGGTTATTCAAGTTTGAATAGCCCCCTCTAGGATCCTCTGCCTTTCGACCATGCACATATTTACATGTAATGATGAGTGAAGTTCTGAAAAATTTTATTTGGCTGCTTTGCCAAATTTTACAAAAAATTCAATTTGTGATGAAGCTCAATCCTTTGTGTGCAGCGGGCGCAATGACGGGGAACGGCGATCGATCAGATGCTGCATTCATCGCTGATTACAGCATCTCATACTACAGTTTAAAAGAAAAATACTGACCTTATTAATTTGCTCATGTAGAGACCGTCACAGCCATCTTGATAAAAGACACTGCGCAAAATCTTGCATGGCGACATGATGAAGTCATCATGTCCTCACACTGGCCACATGTGGTGATGTCATCACTGATGACTAGAAATGACATGGAATTTGATCCGAATTTCAGGATAAATTAGATTTGCCTCGAAGCCAAATTTCCTCATGCTTAGTGTCAGTGAATCCATTAAACCTGAAATAGTGTAAAAAAAATAAATAAATCATACTTACCGCCTCCATTTGCTTGCGATGGGCCTGTCAGCCTCCATCTTGATTGAAAATCTCGGCCGAAATCCCGTGCGTGGTGACATATGATGTCACCATGCCGACCGGAGTGATGACATAATCTCGCGCCACGCGAGATTTCGCTCCAGATCTTTGCGCAAGATGGCGGTGGCCAGCCCATTGCAAGCAAATGGAGATGGTAAGTTTGATTTCATTTTTTTTTATTTTTATGTTTTAATATTTTTTAATGTTAATTTTACACAGTTTTTACACTCAGATGCCACAATCATGTATGAACGTGGCATCTAAGGGGTACAATGATGGGGGGAGGCGTTATCACTGCTCCCTGTCATTGCACCTGCTATTTACAAAAAAATGTGCTTCATGACGAAGTTATTCGTCACAAAGCAAATTTTTTTGTAAAGGCCGAATTGAACTTTTCATAAATTTGCTCATCTCTACTGATGTCGTCACCGTGCCCGGCCAGCACACTGATGTGGTGACCCCGTGTGAGATTTTACTCAGTGTCTTCAATCAATATTGCTGCAAGCAAACAAATAGATGAGACGAGTATGTACTTTTTTTTTTTTTACTGTCATTTCAGGAAAAATAAATTTGTTACCATTAAGCGTGAGAAAATTCGGCTTTGCGGCAAATCAAATTTTTCCTGAAATTTGGATCTGAGTTAATTTGTTTGGTTTCAATTCGCTCAACACTGCTTACCTGGTCCCCGATGCCAGTTTTCTCCAGGATCACTCCATGGCAGTGGTGGCATCTCCCCTGCTGGCAGAAATTAACATTTATCGATTGAGGGTGGTGCAGCTAATAGCAGGCAGCAATGGTGACTTGGGTTTGTTCATCCCCATGGCCTGCTGTTGGCTTCACACACCCCATCGATGGATGTTGATTTTTGTCAGCAGGGGAGATGATCCTGGAGGGAATCGGCACCTGGGCCCAGATAAGTATGTGCAGGGTCTCGTGGCTGGGCATCCTAGAGGGGGTTATTAAAACTTGCATACCCCTTTAACTGTTGAAAACTATGATTTTAAAATCAATATGAAATCTTTAAGCCACTTTTTGGTGTAGTTTTGACATGCTTTTTTTTTTTTTTTGAGGAGTGTATACTTCAATGCAAATCTGAATTTATGCAGTATTTATTTTTATTATTATTATTATTATTATTATTATTATTATTATTATTATTATTATGTTACTGCTTCTCATTCATTTCATTAGGAAATTCAGAATTTCAAACATCACCTGTATCCCTAGTTCATGGGTAATATTAGAATATAGGGATTTTACATTCAGAGTAAGAAATGCATAGTTTGGGGAGAAGATCAACACTTTGAAGCTCTGAATCAGTTGGGTAGAATCCCTAAGCTAATATGGTAATGTCAACACATGTTCCTGAAGAAATAACTCTATATAATTTGAAAAGTTGGATATCATAGATTTAATACCAGAAATTATCATCGACCCAGGTGAGTTTATTTTATCAATTTATATTAAGGTTTTTATGAATTTTTGGGACATTGTAAAAGAGCAGAATTTGATCATGATGAAGAAATCTTTCTCTTTTATTGAACAGTTTGGCTAATGATTCTTCGTTTATCAGTAGTTTACAACTGTAAAAAATGAGGAGGAATGTATCTATTAAAAAAGGGGCATAATACGTTTTACCAGAGAGTATACTAAGAGCTTACTGTATGTAATGTACTCTACTAAGTACTACTACTTCCCCTCATTTATCGTCCTCATGGATAGAAAATATCCTGATTATTCTTGAGAATTCTACAGCATGTATGGAAAGTCTTCAAACCCTTTCACTTTTCTCACATTTAATTATGTTATGGCCTTGTGCTAAAAAAAATTCAATTTTTTTGCCATCAATCTGAACTCAATACCCCATAATAAGAAAGTGAAAATAGGATGTTCAAAATCGGCAGTAATTACACCATCCAGCTTTTTGGGTATGATGCCACAACGTCTGCACACCTAGATTGGTGGATTTTCTACCATTATTCTCTGTAGATCCTCTCAAGCTCCGTCAGATTGGATGGGGACCATCAGTGGACAGACATTTTCAGGTCTCTCCAGAGATGTCCAATTGAGTTCAAGTCAGGGCTCTGGCTGGGCCATTCAAAGAATTTCAGAGAGTTGTCCTTAAACCACTCCCATGTTGTCTTGGCTGTGTGTTTAGGGTCATTGTCTTTTTGGAAAGTTAACCTTCAGCCCAGTCTAAGGTCCAGGGCACTCTGGATCAGGTTTTCATTATTTTTTTGCTCCATTCAGCTTTCCCTCAAATCTGACCAGTTTCCCTGTCACAGCCACTGAAAATCACCCCCATAGCATGATGCTGCAATCATTATGCTTCACTGTAGGGGTTTTACTGGCCTGATTTCCTCCACTGTGCACAGGTAGCTTTTCCTACTCATGATTAGTTTTTTGCTCTAATATGCCTTGTCATGCTGTGAGACCTTATATAGACAAGGATATGTCTTTCCAATTCATGTCAATTAAACTGAATTTACAACAGACTCCAATCAAGGTGTAGAAAAATCTCAAAGATGATAAAGAGAAATGGGAGACCCCCAGAGCTAAAGTTCAGCTTTCTCATTATGGAGTGCAGAATGATGGAGAAGAACTTAAAAAAAAAATCTTAGTACAAGAACAAAACATTACAAAAAATATAAAAAAAAGTGAAAGTATCTGAAGACTTTCCGAATGCACTGTAATAGACGTACATTCCCCTACACTGAGACTATGTCAGATAGACCCTTTGAAAAAATAAAAAATCAGTGACCTATATTCACTGAGAATTATAGCTTGAAAAGTGTTTAGGTGTACCATGTAAAAATGAGAAAGTCTTTATTTGTAACTAGTTAAAATGAGAATTTGGTTTCACTGAGAAATGTTTGATATTTTTTGTATCAGAAACACTGCTAAGATTCATTGAGTTATCAATTATTCTTTTACTATTGTTATTTTTTTTCTGCCAAAGTAAAATGGTTCAACAATATAAGTTTCCTTTTGAGGTCCAGAAAAAATTGGAATGAATTTGGAGGAGCATTGGGACAAAATGACAAAACTCGTAATTTATTTTCATTGAAATTCAAGATATACCGGTATTAAGATAAATAAAATATTTTTAAACATGTATTTTGTTATTCTTGTGCACATTTATTTCAAAATGGTTATGGTAATTTCCAGTGCCATTCCTTCGATTGTTACAAAAATGGGATGGACAGAAACGGAATGAGTGGTAGTTGTGTGTTCTGAATAATGGTAGTGAGTAAGGAGTGTCAGGTTCTGGGGAAAGGTTGGGCAAGGGAGGATACAGTGAACACAGTTACATGAGGAAGTCTGAAAAAAGATCACTCTGAGAGTGATATTCATTCAGATCCCAGAGAATGGGTAATAACAGAGGAAGATCCAGATTGTGTCTTAGAGATGTTAGACTGTGTAGAAGGTATAAAGCTAACAAAAGAAACATATTGCTCAAGTATGGAGAGATCAATTAGAGTGAGGTACGCATCTGATAGATGGAAGAATCAAGGAAATTATTTGATGGGTGAGAATTGTTAGACAGCATATGATAAACAGGAGGAGATACATCAAAGGTTGGGTGTAGGGTATTATTATTCTTTCTGCAGACAGCAGGTAATGTAGATGTAGAGACCAGTTTGGACTGTTTGAAATTTGAGTTAACTATAATTCTGTTATTTATAGCATTACTATCACTAGTAGATTCTCTTAAGGCTTTTTTTTTTTTTTTTTTTTTTCCTTAGTGGCCTTTAGATTGCATTGAATTTCAGCTATTTGTGTTGAAATTCAAGAGGAACAATTCTTGATATTTCAAGTGTTTAAGCCACTTAGGCCATGGAAAGGCTGTGTGTGCAGCTACTGTACAACAAATTGTATGGAGCTACATAACCGCCACATGCCACCACACAGACCTGGTCTGGTGCTGTATTTACAGAGATATTCTCTCATAGAAGCAATACCTTCAGGGTAAAATACCTTTGTTCATACAGAATCCAATGGAGCATGCCACAATTTGCTTGTGTTGTATTCCATTAAAAAACAAACAAAAAAACAAACAAACATGTATTTCTGTATACATTTGAAAACATCTTCTGGAGGCAGAGGCCAGTAATACCTCTGTGGTAGTCCTACTATGGCTATGTTTAAAAGAGTGCTGTAATAGGGGTGTGTGCATGAGTTCTAACCCTTAATTAAGGAAGATCAACCAAGCTAGGTATAGCATGCTGACTGTCACATCAGGCCACTCAGGACCCAGCACATGGCTCTGACACTTTCCAGAATCAGCACATAGTATGCAGCAGAGAATACAAGCAGAGTTGAGCAGACACCTGGATGTTCGGGTTCGATGGGTGCAGCTGAACTTTGGAACAAAGTTCGAGTTCGGGACCCGAACTTGACCCGATCTTGACCCCGAACCAGAACCCCATTTAAGTCAATTGGGACCTGAACTTTGGAGCACTAAAATGGCTGTAAAAATGTCATGGAAAGGGCATCAACATGTGGTTAAGAGCATGGCAAGCGCTCTTCAAACAAATGTGGATAGGGAAATTACTTTCAATAACATAAAATACGTATAAATAAAAATAATAATCTTGATCTAGGAGGACGAGGTCCATATGGAGTAGGAGGTTGAGGCGGCGGTGGATGTGGCCATGTAGGTGGAAGCGGCAGTGGAGAAGGAGGTAGCCTGCACTGATTTTTGGTTTTAAATTTATTTATATTTTTTTTAATTAGGGTACACCGCAAAACATTGGGAAATATAACCTATGATAACCCCCTGCAGTCGTGCTAAACACACGTTCAGATAATACACTGGCTGCAGGGCAGGCCGGCACCAATTTGAAGACACAGAAGTTGCAGGGGCTGAGCCCTGTCAGTCAGTTTGTGTAGGCGTGTGCAAACTTACTGCCCCACAATGTTGCACATCCCTTGATGTTCACGGTCCAATTTAATATCTGCTCTATCAACTTTCGATGTTCTTTTCTGCGCCTACCATGGTGATCACAGGTGGCGGGGAATCAGGGTTCCACGCCGGACAGGGAGCGTGAGAAAGAGAGACCACATCCAAGAGAGGATTCATTTTTTCAAATTTAAAATGATAGAGTGGAATTATGGGACAAATTGTTAAAGCGTAAAAGTGGGACAACTTTTTAAAGTTTAAGCATTGAATGAAAGGATGTGAATTAATGAAGAATTTAAAAAAATGTATTCCCTGTCAACTATGCAGAGCAGGAGTTTCTATCTGGCAAAATGTGAAAAATGTCACCTGACAATGTAATTTTTTTTTTTATTTAGAGGTGCCCCAGTGACATCCATCATCCATTTTGATATCTTCTCTATCAACTTTTGATGTTCTTTTCTGAGCCTACCATGTTGATCATGGTTATCGGCGAATCAGGGTTCCACGCCGGAGAAGGAGCGTGAGAAAAATAGACCAAATTTAAGGGAGATAAATTAATATTTATTTTATTTTTTGTATGGAGCGGAAATGTGGGAAAAGCTGTTATATCACAATGGTGGGACAAATTACAGAAGCCCAAATATAGACCAAAAGAGTAAAGCGGAATTATAGGAGAAGTTATTCAGGTGCAAATGTGGTAGAAATTACAGAAGCCCAAATGTGGGCCAAAAGAGTAAAGCGAAAATGAGGGAAAAGCTGTTAAAGCGCAAATGTGGTACAAATTACAGAAGACCAAATGTGGGCCAAAAGAGTAAAGCTGAAATGTGGGAAAAGCTGTTAAAGCGTAAATGTGGTACAAATTACAGAAGCCCAAATGTGGGCCAAAAGAGTAAAGCAGAAATGTGGGACAAAGTATTGAAGCACAAATGTTGGTCAAAACTGTAAAGCGGAATTGTGGGACAAATTATTGAAGCACAAATGTGGTACAACTTGTTAAAGTTTAAGCATTGAATCAAAGGAGGTGGTGCCCATCAATTAAAGAAGAATTGCTGAAATTTTATTCCCTGTCACCTATGCAAAGCAGGGGTTTATTCACGTCAACCCAAGAATGTAACAGAAAAATTTGTGAAATTTATTAGCATGTCTACTTGGTAGAGCAGTGGTACTTAACACCCAAAAATTGGTGAATTTCAACAGAAAATGAAACAGACACATTTTATTTATTTTTTTACACATCTACTAGGCATATCAGTGGTACATCACACCCAAAAATTGGTGAATTTCACCAGAAAATATAACTGACAATTAAAAAAAAAACTGTCTACTAGGTATAGCAGAGGTACTTCACACCCAAAAATTTGTGAATTTCACCAAAAAATGTAACTGACAAAGTAGTGAAATTAAATAAAATAAAATACGTACAAATAAAAAAAAATGTTTTAAATTATAAGGTGGAGTTCCATATGGAGTAGGAGTTTGAGGAAGCCGTGGACATAGCGGTGTAGGTGGAAGCGGTGGTGGAGGAGGACGAGGTAGCCAACACAGGTTTTTGGTTTTAATTACATTTTTTTAAATTAGGGTACACTCCAAAAGAGTGTGAAATATCAAATATACAAGAATGAGCAATTGCGCTGCAGTATAACAATGGCTGGTTAGTGCCAGTATACATGTCTATTCTGCACAAGGTGCAGACAAGTCCTGTGGGATCCATGCCTGGTTCATTTTAGTGAATGTGAGCTTGTCCACATTGGCTGTGGACAGGCGGCTGAGCTTATCTGTGACCACGCCCCCTGCCTTGCTAAACACACATTCAGATAATACAATGGCCGCAGGGCAGGCCAGCACCACCAAGGCGTAAAGGGCAAACTCAGCCAACAAACTAAACAAACCAATAACCCCCAAAAAATTTAGAGAACACACATTTAAAATATATGTAAGTTTATTAAGACATAATCAAATGACTAAAATTAAATAACATGAGGCAGAAGGGTGGAGGAGGGTGGGAGGCCCCGTGTAACAGGGTCAAAAGCTACCTCCCTCACAAAACACCCAACTGACAGGGAAAAAGGGGTCACAGCCCTGGGTAAAGAACCGCATAGATATGGGGGAACTGTGGGTTCGCCCAAAGTAACATATAATAATAAGTGTGCTGCATGCATATACAAAGTATTTATGGTCACACATAGCCAGATTGCCTGCCCAAGATGACTAGGTTGGCCGCATAGAAATGCAGATAGCCAAATGACTATAAGTGAGGCAGGACAAAAATGCTAGGTGCAAGCAGTAACCTTGAAATAAAAACCTAGCAAAGCATGACAACAAACCAAAAATTACCCATGATATGCTGGAACCCGAAGACTGTGACCGGAGCTGCACCTCGACGCATGTTTCGCCTGGAGAGGCTTCGTCAGGGCAAACTCAGGCCATGTGGCCAATTTGGAGACCCAGAAGTTAAAGGGGGCAGACCCGTCATTCAGTACGTGTGCACATATACTGCTCCACCATGTTGGTGAAATGCTGCCTCCTGCTAAGACGTTCCATATCAGCTGGTGGTGCTGGTTGTTGTGGCGTTCTGACAAAGATTTTTCACATTTCGCCCATGCTAACCCTGCCTTCTGAGGTGCTGGAGGTGCCCCAGCTGCGTTGGCGACCTCTTCCTTCGCCTTGTGCTTCCACTGTACCCCTGCTGTCAGGTGGGAATGCCACCAGAAGCGCGTCTACCAGCATGCGCTTGTACTCGCACATCTTACGATCACGCTCCAGTGATCGGAATTAAGAATGGTAAGTTGTCCTTGTAACGGGGATCCAGCAGTGTGGCCACCCAGTAATCAGCACAAGTAAGAATGTCGGTAACTCCGCGGTCGTTGCGGAGACACTGCAGCATGTAATCGCTCATGTGTTCCAGGCTGCCCAGATGCAACGAAAAGCTGCCCTCTGGAAGGTGTATCGTCTGTGTCCTCTGTATCCCCCCATCCACGCACGAGTGATGGCCATGAGCTGGTCTGGGTGCCACCCTGCTGTGAACATGGTTCCTCCTCCTCTATCTCCTCCTACTCATCCTCCACCTAGTCATTCTCCAGAACTGTGCCCTGGCTGGGCAATTGTGTACCTTGGGTTTGTGGGTGCAGGAACCCACCCTCGGAGCCACTTGGCAATGACTGGCCGGAAACCCTACAAAATTATCCCTCTTCCTCCTCCTTCTCCTGCTGTGCCACATCCTCTTCCATCATCGTCAGCAGTGCTTTTTCAAGGAGGCATAGAAATGGGATAGTTACGCTGAGAACGGCGTTGTCAGCACTGGCCATGTTGGTGGAGTACTCAAAACAGCGCAACAAGGAACACAGGTCTTGCATGGAGGCCAAGTCATTGGTGGTGAAGTAGTGCTGTTCCGCCGAGCGACTCACCCGTGCGTGCTGCAGCTGAAACTCCACTATCGCCTGCTGCTGCTTGCACAGTCTGGCCAGCATGTGCCAGGTGGAATTCCACCTTGTGGGCACGTCGCATATGAGGCGGTTAGCGGGAAGGCTGAAGTTAAGCTGCAGCGCTCACAGGTGAGCAGCAGCAGGGTGAGAAGTTGAAAGCGCGCTCAGACGGCCCGCACTTTATGCAGCAGCTCTGACATATCGGGGTAATTTTTGAGGAACCTCTGCACCACCAAATTCAGCGCATGCCCAGACAAGGGATGTGCGTCAAACCGGCTAGTCCCAGAGCTGCTACGAGATTTTGCCAATTATCGCACACCACAAGGCCGGGCTTGAGGCTCACTGGCACCAACCACTCATCGGTCTGTTGTTCAAGGCCCGTCCACAGCTCCTCCGCGGTGTGGGGTTTGTCCCCCAAACAGATTAGTTTTAAAACTGCCTGCTGTCACTTACCCCTGGCTGTGCTGAAGTTGGTGGTGAAGGTGTTACGCTGACCGGATGAGGAGCTGGTAGAGGATGAGGAAGCAGAGTAGGAGGAGGAAGCAACAGGAGGCAAACTGAAGCGCCCTGCAATCCTTGGTGGAAGGACATGTGCCAATCTGCTATCCGCCTCAGTCCCAGCCACCACTGCATTTACCCAGTGTGCTGTTATGGAGATATAACGTCCCTGACCGTGCTTACTTGTCCACGTATCCGTAGTGAGGTGCACCTTGCCACAGATGGCGTTACGCAGTGCACACCTGATTTTGTTCCCTACTTGGTTGTGCAGGGAAGGGATGGCTCGCCTGGAAAAGTAGTGGCGGCTGGGCATGACTTACTGTGGGACAGCCACCGCCATAAGTCCTTTAAAACTATCCGTCTCCACCAGACAAATTACAGCATTGCAAAAGCCAGTAATTTAGAAATGCTGGCATTCAGTGCTAGTCATAGCGGGTGGGTAGGGGGGTACTTCCTCTCTAACGTTTGGGAGATGGAGAGCTGAATGCTTCCGTGGAACATTGTGGAGCTGCTTGGTGACCCAGGTGGTGGTGTTGCTGGAAGATCCTCTGTTTGCGGGTTGGCAGGTGGCACTGTCACTCCAGAAGTGGATGAAGAGGCCGAGACTGCAGCAGAAGAGGAAGCAGGAGGAGCCAGAGACCTTTCTTGGTTTTTGAGATGTCTACTCCACTGCAGCTCGTGATTTGCACTTAAATGCCTGGTCATGCAGGTTGTGCTCAGGTTCAGAACGTGTCTTGTCGTCAGCACATTGTTTGAAGAACTGCCACGCCAGGAAACTCCTTGGAGCTGGCTTTGGTGTGCTTGGTCCCTTGCTGCGGTTGGCAGTAGCAGGCGTACTGTCTAGAGGACGGCCGCTCCGCTTTTGCACCTTGCTCCCTCTTCTGCTGTGCTGGTGTACATAGGTCACTCACAAAACCTTGATTCCATGTGGGATCGAGGACCTCATCGTCCTCCACATCATCTTCCACCTGTCTAAACCCCTGCTTGCCTTTTCGGTCTGCACATTTTTGAAAGCCCCAGCAGTTCGCACCTGTGTTTCGTCATCATCCGAGACGTTCTGCGATGGTCCTCCCATGTACTCATCTTGAAAGATAAGTGGTTGGGCATCGGTGCACTCAATCTCTTCCAGTTCCGGGCTAGGGCTAGGTGGATGGCCCTGGGAAACCCTGCTAGCAGAGTCATCAAAAAGCAGAAGAGACTGCTGCATGACTTTTGGCTCAGACTGCTTGGCTGATTTGCAAGGGGGTGAGGTGAAATACTGATGGACATCCGCTGCAGGTGCCAACTGTGGTCTTTCAGCATAAGACTGGGTGGGAGACAATGTAAAGGAAATGTAGGCACTGTCAGCAACCCAATCTACTATCGCCTGTACTTGTTCAGGCCTCACCATTCGTAGAGCCACATTAGGCCCGACCAAATATCGCTGCGGGTTCTGTCGCTTACTCGCACCTGAGGAAGGTGTTTCACTTGTGCGTGTAGCTGGCACAGATCGACCATGTCCTCTTCTTGCAACAGGAGCTCCACCAGAAGCACCACGACCTGGACCACGTCCCTTATTTGATGCTCTCCTCATATATCTCGAATTTAGGATGTAGCCCTAAATGGGTGTTTAATTAATAGTAGAATAGAACGACAGTATGTACAGGGTGTATCTCACACACCCTGAACCAGACTAGGCCTCAATTAAATTTGTTTGCCCAAAATGGCTGTATTTCAAATACTTGAATAGAAGCCCTGTATTTAAAAGGTGTATCTCACACGCCCTGAACCAGACTTGGCCTTAATTAAATTTGTTTGCCCAAAATGGCTGTATTTCAAATACCTGAATAGAAACCCTGTATTTAAAGGGTGTATCTCACACGCCCTGAACCAGACTAGGCCTCAATTAAATTTGTTTGCCAAAAATTACTGTATTTCAAATACCTGAATAAAACCGCTGTATTTAAATTCGAATTTCAAAAAAAAATTCAAATGCTGCAAGGCCTGAAAATTGTATATTTTGCCAAAAAAGGGTGTTTTATTAATAGAAGATCATACAGGGTGTATCTCGCAAGGCCTGACCCCCACTAGGCCGCAATTAAAGATTTGTGCACAAAATGGCTGCATTACAAATACCTGAATAGAAGCCCTGTATTTGAAGGGTGTATCTTACAATGACATCTGCAGCAGAGGCTGCCAAATTTTAATTTTTTGCCCAAACGGGTTTTTGTTAAATAACTGAATTTGACAGCTGTATATAACCCTGGAATTTCTAACGTCTTGATGCTGCAAGGCCTGAAAAATTGTGTATTTTGCCCTAAAAAGGGTGTTTTATTAATAGAAGAATATAAGCCCTGTATATACAGGGTGTATCTGACACGCCCCGACCCACACTAGGCCGCAATTAAAGGTTTGTGCGCAAAATGGCTGTATTTCAAATACCTGAATAGAACCCCTGTATTTAAAGGGTGTATCTCACATGTCCTGATCCTCACTAGGCCTCAATTAAAGATTTGTGCACCAAATGGCGGTATTTCAAATATCTGATTAGACCCCCTGTATTTAAAGAGTGTATCTCACAATGACATCTACAGCAAAGGCTGCCAACTATTATTTTTTTGCCCAAAAGGGTGTTAGTTTAATAACTAAATATGACAGCAGTATATAACCCTGGAATTTCAAACATCTTGATGCTGCAAGGGCGCAACAATTGTGTTTTTTGCCCCCAAAAAGGGTGTTTTGTTAATAGAAGAATATAAGCCCTGAATATACAGGGTGTATCTCACACGCCCTGATCCACACTAGGCCACAATTAAAGATTTGTGCACAAAATGGAGGTATTTCAAAAATCTGAATACAACCCCTGTATTTAAAGGGTGTATCTCACAATGACATCTGCAGCAAAGGCTGCCAACTAATTTTTTTTTGCCCAAACGGGTGTTAGTTTAATAACTGAATATGACAGCAGTATATAACCCTGGAATTTCAAACCTCTTGATGCTGCAAGGCCGCAATAAAAGATTTGTGCAACAAATGGCGGTATTTCAAATAACTGAATAGAACCCCTGTATTTAAAGGGTGTATCTCACAATGACATCTGCAGCAAAGGCTGCCAACAAATTTTTTTTTGCCCAAACTGGTGTTTGTTAAATAACTGAATATGGCAGCAGTATATAACCCTTGAATTTCAAATGTCTTGATACTGCAAGGGAGCAACAATAGTGTATTTCCCCCGAAAAAGGGTGTTTTATTAATAGAACAATATAACCTCTGTATATAAAGGGTGCATCTCACACGCCCTGACCCACACTAGGCCGCAATTAAAGGTTTGTGCACAAAATGGCTGTATTTCAAATACCTGATTAGAACCCCTGTATTTAACCGCCTCCGGACCGCCTAACGCAGATGTGCGGTCCGGAGGCGGCAGCCCTGCGCAGAGTGACGCATATACGCGTCATCTCGCGAGGGCCGAGATTTCCTGTGAAAGCGCGCACACAGGCGCGCACGCTCACAGGAACAGAAGGTAAGCGAGTGGATCTCCAGCCTGCCAGCGGCGATCGCTCGCTGGCAGGCTGGAGATGTAATTTTTTTTAACCCCTAACAGGTATATTAGACGCTGTTTTGATAACAGCGTCAAATATACCTGCTACCTGCTCCTCTGGTGGTCCCTTTTGTTTGGATCGACCACCAAAGGACACAGGTAGCTCATTAAAGTACCACAAAACACTACACTACACCCCCCCTGTCACTTATTAACCCCTTATGAACCCCTGATCACCCATGATCACCCCATAAAAACTCCCTGATCACCCCCCTGTCATTGATCACCCCCCTGTCAGGCTCCGTTCAGACGTCAGTATGATTTTTACGGATCCACGGATACATGGATCGGATCCGCAAAACGCATACGGACGTCTGAATGGAGCCTTACAGGGGGGTGATCAATGACAGGCGGGTGATCACCCATATAGATTCCCTGATCACCCCCTGTCATTGATCACCCCCCTGTCATTGATCACCCCCCTGTAAGGCTCCATTCAGATGTCCGTATGATTTTTACAGATCCACGGATGCATGGATCGGATCCGCAAAACACATACGGACGTCTGAATGGAGCCTTACAGGGGGGTGATCAATGACAGGCGAGTGATCACCCATATAGATTCCCTGATCACCCCCTGTCATTGATCACCCCCCGTCATTGATCACCCCCTGTAAGGCTCCATTCAGATGTCCGTATGATTTTTACAGATCCACGGATGCATGGATCGGATCCGCAAAACACATACGGACGTCTGAATGGAGCCTTACAGGGGGGTGATCAATGACAGGCGAGTGATCACCCATATAGATTCCCTGATCACCCCCTGTCATTGATCACCCCCCTGTAAGGCTCCATTCAGATGTCCGTATGATTTTTACAGATCCACGGATGCATGGATCGGATCCGCAAAACACATACGGACGTCTGAATGGAGCCTTACAGGGGGGTGATCAATGACAGGCGGGTGATCACCCATATAGATTCCCTGATCACCCCCTGTCATTGATCACCCCCCTGTCATTGATCACCCCCCTGTAAGGCTCCATTCAGATGTCCGTATGATTTTTACAGATCCACGGATACATGGATCGGATCCGCAAAACACATACGGACGTCTGAATGGAGCCTTACAGGGGGGTTATCAATGACAGGCGGGTGATCACCCATATAGATTCCCTGATCACCCCCTGTCATTGATCACCCCCCCTGTCATTGATCACCCCCCTGTAAGGCTCCGTTCAGATGTCCGTATGATTTTTACAGATCCACGGATACATGGATCGGAACCGCAAAACACATACGGACATCTGAATGGAGCCTTACAGGGGGGGGGATCAATGACAGGCGGGTGATCACCCATATAGATTCCCTGATCACCCCCTGTCATTGATCACCCCCCTGTAAGGCTCCGTTCAGACGTCCGTATGATTTTTACAGATCCACGGATACATGGATCGGATCCGCAAAACACATACGGACGTCTGAATGGAGCCTTACAGGGGGGTGATCAATGACAAGGAGGTGATCACGCATATAGACTTCCTGATCACCCCCCTGTCATTGATCACCCCCTCTGTCATTGATCACCCCCCTGTAAGGCTCCATTCAGACGTCCGTATGCGTGTTGCGGATCCGATCCATGTATCCGTGGATCCGTAAAAATCATACAGACGTCTGAATGGAGCCTTACAGGGGGGTGATCAATGACAGGGGGGTGATCAATGACAGGGTGGTGATCACCCCATATAGACTCCCTGATCACCCCCCTGTCATTGATCACCCCCCTGTAAGGCTCCATTCAGACATTTTTTGGGGCCCAAGTTAGCGGAAATTTTTTTTTATTTTTTTTTGTTTTTTCTTACTAAGTCTCATATTCCACTAACTTGTGTCAAAAAATAAAATCTCACATGAACTCACCATACCCCTCACGGAATCCAAATGCGTAACATTTTTTAGACATTTATATTCCAGACTTCTTCTCACACTTTAGGGCCCCTAAAATGCCAGGGCAGTATAAATACCCCACATGTGACCCCATTTCGGAAAGAAGACACCCCAAGGTATTCCGTGAGGGGCATATTGAGTCCATGAAAGATTGAAATTTTTGTCCCAAGTTAGCGGAAAGGGAGACTTTGTGAAAAAAAAAAATATATATATATCAATTTCCGCTAACTTGTGCCAAAAAAAAAAAAAAATTCTATGAACTCGCCATGCCCCTCATTGAATACCTTGGGGTGTCTTCTTTCCAAAATGGGTTCACATGTGGGGTTTTTATACTGCCCTGGATTTTTAGGGGCCCTAAAGCGTGAGAAGAAGTCTGGGATCCAAATGTCTAAAAATGCCCTCCTAAAAGGAATTTGGGCCGCTTTGCGCATCTAGGCTGCAAAAAAGTGTCACACATCTGGTATCGCCGTACTCAGGAGAAGTTGGGCAATGTGTTTTGGGGTGTCATTTTACATATACCCATGCTGGGTGAGATAAATATCTTGGTCAAATGCCAACTTTGTATAAAAAAAATGGGAAAAGTTGTCTTTTGCCAAGATATTTCTCTCACCCAGCATGGTTATATGTAAAATGACACCTCAAAACACATTGCCCTACTTCTCCTGAGTACGGCGATACCAGCTGTGTGACACTTTTTTGCAGCCAAGGTGGGCAAAGGGGCACATATTCCAAAGAGCACCTTTCGGATTTCGCAGGCCATTTTTTACACATTTTGATTGCAAACTACTTCTCACACATTTGGGCCCCTAAATTGCCAGGGCAGTATAACTACGCCACAAGTGACCCCATTTTGGAAAGAAGACACCCCAAGGTATTCCGTGAGGGGCATGGCGAGTTCCTAGAATTTTTTATTTTTTTGTCGCAAGTTAGTGGAATATGAGACTTTGTAAGGAAAAAAGAAAAAAAAAAATTTCCGCTAACTTGTGACAAAAAATAAGAAATTCTAGGAACTCGCCGTGCCCCTCATGGAATACCTTGGGGTGTCTTCTTTCCAAAATGGGGTCACTTGTGGGGTAGTTATACTGCCCTAGCAATTTAGGGGCCCAAATGTGTGAGAAGTAGTTTGCAATCAAAATGTGTAAAAAATGGCCTGCGAAATCCAAAAGGTGCACTTTGGAATATGTGCCCCTTTGCCCACCTTGGCTGCAAAAAACTGTCACACATCTGGTATCACCGTACTCAGGAAAAGGTGGGGAATGTGTTTTGGGGTGTCATTTTACATATACCCATGCTGGGTGAGAAAAATATCTTGGTCAAATGCCAACTTTGTATAAAAAAATTGGAAAAGTTGTCTTTTGCCAAGATATTTCTCTCACCCAGCATGGTTGTATGTAAAATGACACCCCAAAACACATTGCCCTACTTCTCCTGAGTACGGCGATACCAGATGTGTGTCACACTTTTTTGCAGCCAAGGTGGGCAAAGGGGCACATATTCCAAAGTGCACCTTTTCGGATTTCGCAGGCCATTTTTTACACATTTTGATTGCAAACTACTTCTCACACATTTGGGCCCCTAAATTGCCAGGGCAGTATAACTACGCCACAAGTGACCCCATTTTGGAAAGAAGACACCCTTAAGGTATTCCGTGAGGGGCATGGCGAGTTCCTAGAATTTTTTTATTTTTTGTCGCAAGTTAGTGGAATATGAGACTTTGTAAGAAAAAATAAATAAATCATCATTTTCCGCTAACTTGTGACAAAAAATAAAAAGTTCTATGAACTCACTATGCCCATCAGCGAATACCTTAGGGTGTCTACTTTCCGAAATGGGGTCATTTGTGGGGTTTTTCTACTGTCTGGGCATTGTAGAACCTCAGGAAACATGACAGGTGCTCAGAAAGTCAGAGCTGCTTCAAAAAGCGGAAATTCACATTTTTGTACCATAGTTTGTAAACGCTATAACTTGTACCCAAACCATTTTTTTTTGCCCAAACATTTTTTTTAATCAAAGACATGTAGAACAATAAATTTAGCGAAAAATTTATATATGGATTTTTTGCAAAATTTTACAGCTGAAAGTGAAAAATGTCATTTTTTTTGCAAAAAAATCGTTAAATTTCGATTAATAACAAAAAAAGTTAAAATGTCAGCAGCAATGAAATACCACCAAATGAAAGCTCTATTAGTGAGAAGAAAAGGAGGTAAAATTCATTTGGGTGGTAAGTTGCATGACCGAGTGATAAACGGTGAAAGTAGTGTAGGGCATAAGTGTAAAAAGTGGCCTGGTCATTAAGGGGGTTTCAGCTAGCGGGGTTGAAGTGGTTAAAGGATGTATCTCACACGCCCTGACCCACACTAGGCCTCAATTAAAGATTTGTGCACCAAATGGCGGTATTTCAAATATCTGAATATAACCCAAATATAAAAAGGGTATATCTCACAATGACATATGCAGCAAATAAACTTTTTTTGCCCTAACGGGTGTTTGTTTAATAACTGAATATTACAGCAGTATATAACCCTTGAATTTACCACGTGCTGATGCTGCAAGGGCTGTAAAATTGTGTATTTTGGCCAAAAAGTGTGATTTTAAAAACCCTGAAAATGATGGCTGTATTTCTAGCTTAAATTGCACACTGACTAATCCAGATGATGTATATTGCCAAAAAAGTGTTTTTTTTTTACTAACAGAATATGAAGGCTGTATATAACGTTTGAATTTTACACTTCCAGATGCAGCTAGGGATGTAAAATAGTGTATTTGGCACAAAAAGGGTGTTTTAAAAAAAACTGAAAATTATATATTTCTAGCTAAAATTGCACACTGACTAATCCTGCAAATACACCAGATGTTGTATATTGCCAAAAAAGGGTGATTTTTTTTTACAACCAGATTATTAGTACAGTTTTTCAAACTTGCTTTAGAATGTCACAAAAGATCAGATGCAGTGCTGGTGCACTAAGCTTGCATAAAATGGCCGCTGCCACCGACCACCTAACTAACAGACGGATAAGTTTTTTTTTTTTTGTTAATGGGCTCAGGGCAGTGTAAAAAGATTGTGCCCTGCACCCAAACAACTAATTGTATGTAGATTGCTGAGTTAGATTCTCTCCTATTCTCTCCCTGAAATCACGAGTAGGGATGAGCGAACTCGAACTGTATAGTTCGGGTTCGTACCGAATTTTGGGGTGTCCGTGACACGGACCCGAACCCGGACATTTTCGTAAAAGTCCGGGTTCGGGTTCGGTGTTCGTCGCTTTCTTGGCGCTTTTGTGACGCTTTCTTGGCGCTTTTTGAAAGGCTGCAAAGCAGCCAATCAACAAGCGTCATACTACTTGCCCCAAGAGGCCATCACAGCCATGCCTACTATTGGCATGGCTGTGATTGGCCAGAGCACCATGTGACCCAGCCTCTATTTAAGCTGGAGTCACATAGCGCCGCCTGTCACTCTGCTCTGATTAGCGTAGGGAGAGGTTGCGGCTGCGACAGTAGGGCGAGATTAGGCAGATTAACTCCTCCAAAGTACTTGATTATTGATCGATCTGCAGCTGTGGATCATTGAGCTGCTAATACTCAATTGCTCACTGTTTTTAGGCTGCCCAGACCGTTTGTCAGTCACATTTTTCTGGGGTGATCGGCGGCCATTTTGTGTCTTGTGGTGCGCCAGCACAAGCTGCGACCAAGTGCATTTAAACCTCAATGGTGTGGTTGTTTTTTGGCTAAAGCCTACATCAGGGTGAAGCTGTCACACCAAGTGCATTTAACCAGCAATAGTCTGTTTATTTTTTGGCCATATACTACATCAGGGGCAAGCTGCGCCCGTCACCAAGTGCATTTAACACTCAGTAGTGTGGTTGGTCAAGCTATCACACCAAGTGCATTCAACCAGCAATAGTCTGTTCATTTTTTGGCCATATACTAAATCAGGGGCAAGCTGCGCCCGTCACCAAGTGCATTTAACCCTCAGTAGTGTGGTTGGTCAAGCTATCACACCAAGTGCATTTAACCAGCAATAGTCTGTTCATTTTTTGGCCATATACTAAATCAGGGGCAAGCTGCGCCTGTCACCAAGTGCATTTAACCAGCAATAGTCTGTTCATTTTTTGGCCATATACTACATCAGGGGCAAGCTGCGCCCGTCACCAAGTGCATTTAACCCTCAGTAGTGTGGTTGGTCAAGCTATCACACCAAGTGCATTCAACCAGCAATAGTCTGTTCATTTTTTGGCCATATACTAAATCAGGGGCAAGCTGCGCCCGTCACCAAGTGCATTTAACCCTCAGTAGTGTGGTTGGTCAAGCTATCACACCAAGTGCATTTAACCAGCAATAGTCTGTTCATTTTTTGGCCATATACTAAATCAGGGGCAAGCTGCGCCTGTCACCAAGTGCATTTAACCAGCAATAGTCTGTTCATTTTTTGGCCATATACTACATCAGGGGCAAGCTGCGCCCGTCAGAAAGTGCATTTAACCCTCAGTAGTGTGGTTGGTCAAGCTGTCACACCAAGTGCATTTAACCAGCAATAGTCTGTTCATTTTTTGGCCATATACTACATCAGGGGCAAGCTGCGCCCGTCACCAAGTGCATTTAACCAGCAATAGTGTGGTTATTTTTTGGCCATATCCCAGTCTAATTCTGTCACTAAATCCATACCGGTCACCCAGCGCCTAAATACTAGGCCTCAAATTTATATCCCGCTAAATCTTTCGTTACCGCTGTACTGTTGTGGCTGGGCAAGTTATTTAGTGTCCGTCAAAGCAAATTTTTTGTTCAGGGTTGAAATACAATTCCCAATTTAGCAATTTCATAATTTAGTGGTTTCTGCTATATCAGAGTTATTTGAAATCTATCCCTAAAAGGGTATATAATATTCAAGGTGCACATAGGGTCATTCAGAATAACTTCACACACACGCTACTGTGCATTTCCAAGTACAATTCTGTTAGTAAATCCATACCGGTCACCCAGCGCCCAAATACTAGGCCTCAAATTTATATCCCGCTAAATCTCTCGTTACCGCTGTCCTGTTGTGGCTGGGAAAGTTATTTAGTGTCCGTCAAAGCACATTTTTTGTTCTGGGTTGAAATACAATTCCCAATTTAGCAATTTCATAATTTAGTGGTTTCTGCTATATCAGAGCTATTTGAAATCTATCCCTAAAAGGGTATATAATATTCAAGGTGCACATAGGGTCATTCAGAATAACTTCACACACACGCTACTGTGCATTTCCAAGTCTAATTCTGTCACTAAATCCATACCGGTCACCCAGCGCCTAAATACTAGGCCTCAAATTTATATCCCGCTAAATCTCTCGTTACCGCTGTCCTGTTGTGGCTGGGAAAGTTATTTAGTGTCCGTCAAAGCACATTTTTTGTTCTGGGTTGAAATACAATTCCCAATTTAGCAATTTCATAATTTAGTGGTTTCTGCTATATCAGAGCTATTTGAAATCTATCCCTAAAAGGGTATATAATATTCAAGGTGCACATAGGGTCATTCAGAATAACTTCACACACACGCTACTGTGCATTTCCAAGTCTAATTCTGTCACTAAATCCATACCGGTCACCCAGCGCCTAAATACTAGGCCTCAAATTTATATCCCGCTAAATCTCTCGTTACCGCTGTCCTGTTGTGGCTGGGAAAGTTATTTAGTGTCCGTCAAAGCACATTTTTTGTTCTGGGTTGAAATACAATTCCCAATTTAGCAATTTCATAATTTAGTGGTTTCTGCTATATCAGAGCTATTTGAAATCTATCCCTAAAAGGGTATATAATATTCAAGGTGCACATAGGGTCATTCAGAATAACTTCACACACACCCGCTACTGTGTATTTCCAAGTCTAATTCTGTCACTAAACCCATACCTGTCACCCAGCGCCTAAATACTAGGCCTCAAATTTATATCCTGCTAAATCTCTCGTTAGTGCTGTAGCTGGGCGAGTTATTTAGTGTCCGTTCAAGCACATTTCTTGTTCTGGGTTGAAATACAATTCCCAATTTAGCAATTTCATAATTTAGTGGTTTCTGCTATATCAGAGCTATTTGAAATCTATCCCTAAAAGGGTAGATCATATTGAAGGTGCACATAGGGACATTCAGAATAACTTCACACACACCCGCTACTGTGTATTTCCAAGTCTAATTCTGTCACTAAACCCATACCTGTCACCCAGCGCCTAAATACTAGGCCTCAAATTTATATCCAGCTAAATCTGTCCTTAGTGCTGTAGCTGGGCGAGTTATTTAGTGTCCGTTCAAGCACATTTCTTGTTCTGGGTTGAAATACAATTCCCAATTTAGCAATTTCATAATTTAGTGGTTTCTGCTATATCAGAGCTATTTGAAATCTATCCCTAAAAGGGTATATAATATTCAAGGTGCACATTGGGTCATTCAGAATAACTTCACACACACCCGCTACTGTGTATTTCCAAGTCTAATTCTGTCACTAAATCCATACCGGTCACCCAGCGCCTAAATACTAGGCCTCAAATTTATATCCCGCTGAATTTGAATACAATACATTGGGCCAAATAATATATTTGTTGTTGTGGTGAACCATAACAATGAGAAAAACATCTAGTAAGGGACGCGGACGTGGACATGGTCGTGGTGGTGTTAGTGGACCCTCTGGTGCTGGGAGAGGACGTGGCCGTTCTGCCACATCCACACGTCCTAGTGTACCAACTACCTCAGGTCCCAGTAGCCGCCAGAATTTACAGCGATATATGGTGGGGCCCAATGCCGTTCTAAGGATGGTAAGGCCTGAGCAGGTACAGGCATTAGTCAATTGGGTGGCCGACAGTGGATCCAGCACGTTCACATTATCTCCCACCCAGTCTTCTGCAGAAAGCGCACAGATGGCGCCTGAAAACCAACCCCATCAGTCTGTCACATCACCCCCATGCATACCAGGGAAACTGTCTCAGCCTCAAGTTATGCAGCAGTCTCTTATGCTGTTTGAAGACTCCGCTGGCAGGGTTTCCCAAGGGCATCCACCTAGCCCTTCCCCAGCGGTGAAAGACATAGAATGCACTGACGCACAACCACTTATGTTTCCTGATGATGAGGACATGGGAATACCACCTCAGCATGTCTCTGATGATGACGAAACACAGGTGCCAACTGCTGCGTCTTTCTGCAGTGTGCAGACTGAACAGGAGGTCAGGGATCAAGACTGGGTGGAAGACGATGCAGGGGACGATGAGGTCCTAGACACATGGAATGAAGGTCGTGCCACTGACTTTCACAGTTCGGAGGAAGAGGCAGTGGTGAGACCGAGCCAACAGCGTAGCAAAAGAGGGAGCAGTGGGCAAAAGCAGAACACCCGCCGCCAAGAGACTCCGCCTGCTACTGACCGCCGCCATCTGGGACCGAGCACCCCAAAGGCAGCTTCAAGGAGTTCCCTGGCATGGCACTTCTTCAAACAATGTGCTGACGACAAGACCCGAGTGGTTTGCACGCTGTGCCATCAGAGCCTGAAGCGAGGCATTAACGTTCTGAACCTGAGCACAACCTGCATGACCAGGCACCTGCATGCAAAGCATGAACTGCAGTGGAGTAAACACCTTAAAACCAAGGAAGTCACTCAGGCTCCCCCTGCTACCTCTTCTGCTGCTGCCGCCTCGGCCTCTTCTGCTGCTGCCGCCTCGGCCTCTTCCTCCGCCTCTGGAGGAACGTTGGCACCTGCCGCCCAGCAAACAGGGGATGTACCACCAACACCACCACCACCACCTCCGTCACCAAGCGTCTCAACCATGTCACACGGCAGCGTTCAGCTCTCCATCTCACAAACATTTGAGAGAAAGCGTAAATTCCCACCTAGCCACCCTCGATCCCTGGCCCTGAATGCCAGCATTTCTAAACTACTGGCCTATGAAATGCTGTAATTTAGGCTGGTGGACACAGACAGCTTCAAACAGCTCATGTCGCTTGCTGTCCCACAGTATGTTGTTCCCAGCCGCCACTACTTCTCCAAGAGAGCCGTGCCTTCCCTGCACAACCAAGTATCCGATAAAATCAAGTGTGCACTGCGCAACGCCATCTGTAGCAAGGTCCACCTAACCACAGATACGTGGACCAGTAAGCACGGCCAAGGACGCTATATCTCCCTAACTGCACACTGGGTAAATGTAGTGGCAGCTGGGCCCCAGGCGGAGAGCTGTTTGGCGCACGTCCTTCCGCCGCCAAGGATCGCAGGGCAACATTCTTTGCCTCCTGTTGCCACCTCCTCCTTCTCGGCTTCCTCCTCCTCTTCTTCCACCTGCTCATCCAGTCAGCCACACACCTTCACCACCAACTTCAGCACAGCCCGGGGTAAACGTCAGCAGGCCATTCTGAAACTCATATGTTTGGGGGACAGGCCCCACACCACACAGGAGTTGTGGCGGGGTATAGAACAACACACCGACGAGTGGTTGCTGCCGGTGAGCCTCAAGCCCGGCCTGGTGGTGTGTGATAATGGGCGAAATCTCGTTGCAGCTCTGGGACTAGCCAATTTGACGCACATCCCTTGTTTGGCGCATGTGCTGAATTTGGTGGTGCAGAAGTTCATACACAACTACCCCGACATGTCAGAGCTGCTGCATAAAGTGCGGGCCGTCTGTTCGTGCTTCCGGCGTTCACATCCTGCTGCTGCTCGCCTGTCTGCGCTACAGCGTAACTTCGGCCTTCCCGCTCACCGCCTCATATGCGACGTGCCCACCAGGTGGAACTCCACCTTGCACATGCTGGACAGACTGTGCGAGCAGCAGCAGGCCATAGTGGAGTTTCAGCTGCAGCACGCACGGGTCAGTCGCACTACAGAACAGCACCACTTCACCACCAATGACTGGGCCTCCATGCGAGACCTGTGTGCCCTGTTGCGCTGTTTCGAGTACTCCACCAACATGGCCAGTGGCGATGACGCCGTTATCAGCGTTACAATACCACTTCTATGTCTCCTTGAGAAAACACTTAGGGCGATGATGGAAGAGGAGGTGGCCCAGGAGGAGGAGGAGGAGGAAGAGGGGTCATTTTTAGCACTTTCAGGCCAGTCTCTTCGAAGTGACTCAGAGGGAGGTTTTTGGCAACAGCAGAGGCCAGGTACAAATGTGGCCAGCCAGGGCCCACTACTGGAGGACGAGGAGGACGAGGATGAGGAGGAGGTGGAGGAGGATGAGGATGAAGCATGGTCACAGCGGGGTGGCACCCAACGCAGCTCGGGTCCATCACTGGTGCGTGGCTGGGGGGAAAGGCAGGACGATGACGATACGCCTCCCACAGAGGACAGCTTGTCCTTACCCCTGGGCAGCCTGGCACACATGAGCGACTACATGCTGCAGTGCCTGCGCAACGACAGCAGAGTTGCCCACATTTTAACCTGTGCGGACTACTGGGTTGCCACCCTGCTGGATCCACGCTACAAAGACAATGTGCCCACCTTACTTCCTGCACTGGAGCGTGATAGGAAGATGCGCGAGTACAAGCACACGTTGGTAGACGCGCTACTGAGAGCATTCCCAAATGTCACAGGGGAACAAGTGGAAGCCCAAGGCCAAGGCAGAGGAGGAGCAAGAGGTCGCCAAGGCAGCTGTGTCAATGCCAGCTCCTTTGAGGGCAGGGTTAGCATGGCAGAGATGTGGAAAACTTTTGTCAACACGCCACAGCTAACTGCACCACCACCTGATACGCAACGTGTTAGCAGGAGGCAACATTTCACTAACATGGTGGAACAGTACATGTGCACACCCCTCCACGTACTGACTGATGGTTCGGCCCCATTCAACTTCTGGGTCTCTAAATTGTCCACGTGGCCAGAGCTAGCCTTTTATGCCTTGGAGGTGCTGGCCTGCCCAGCGGCCAGCGTTTTGTCTGAACGTGTATTCAGCACGGCAGGGGGCGTCATTACAGACAAACGCAGCCGCCTGTCTACAGCCAATGTGGACAAGCTGACGTTCATAAAAATGAACCAGGCATGGATCCCACAGGATCTGTCCGTCCCTTGTCCAGATTAGACATTAACTACCTCCCCTTAACCATATATTATTGGACTCCAGGGCACTTCCTCATTCAATCCTATTTTTATTTTCATTTTACTATTATATTGCGAGGCTACCCAAAGTTGAATGAACCTCTCCTCTGTCTGGGTGCCGGGGCCTAAATATATGCCAATGGACTGTTGCAGTGGTGGCTGACGTGAAGCCTCATTCTCTGCTATGACATGCAGACTAATTCTCTGCTGACATGAAGTCAGATCCTCTGTTACGGGACCTCTCTCCTCTGCCTGGGTGCTGGGCCTAAACTTATGAAAATGGACTCTTACAGTGGTGGGTGACGTGAAGCCTCATTCTCTGCTATGACATGCAGACTAATTCTCTGCTGACATGAAGCCAGATTGTCTGTTACGGGACCTCTCTCCTCTGCCTGGGTGCTGGGCCTAAATTTATGACAATGGACTGTTGCAGTGGTGGGTGACGTGAAGCCTGATTCTCTGCTATGACATGCAGACTGATTCTCTGCTGACATGAAGCCAGATTGTCTGTTACGGGACCTCTCTCCTCTGCCTGGGTGCTGGGCCTAAATATATGCCAATGGACCGTTGCAGTGGTGGCTGACGTGAAGCCTCATTCTCTGCTATGACATGCAGACTAATTCTCTGCTGACATGAAGTCAGATCCTCTGTTACGGGACCTCTCTCCTCTGCCTGGGTGCTGGGCCTAAACTTATGAAAATGGACTCTTACAGTGGTGGGTGACGTGAAGCCTGATTCTCTGCTATGACATGCAGACTAATTCTCTGCTGACATGAAGCCAGATTGTCTGTTACGGGACCTCTCTCCTCTGCCTGTGTGCTGGGCCTAAATTTATGACAATGGACTGTTGCAGTGGTGGGTGACGTGAAGCCTGATTCTCTGCTATGACATGCAGACTGATTCTCTACTGACATGAAGCCAGATTGTCTGTTACGGGACCTCTCTCCTCTGCCTGTGTGCTGGGCCTAAATATATGCCAATGGACTGTTGCAGTGGTGGCTGACGTGAAGCCTCATTCTCTGCTATGACATGCAGACTAATTCTCTGCTGACATGAAGTCAGATCCTCTGTTACGGGACCTCTCTCCTCTGCCTGGGTGCTGGGCCTAAACTTATGAAAATGGACTCTTACAGTGGTGGGTGACGTGAAGCCTCATTCTCTGCTATGACATGCAGACTAATTCTCTGCTGACATGAAGCCAGATTGTCTGTTACGGGACCTCTCTCCTCTGCCTGGGTGCTGGGCCTAAATTTATGACAATGGACTGTTGCAGTGGTGGGTGACGTGAAGCCTGATTCTCTGCTATGACATGCAGACTGATTCTCTGCTGACATGAAGCCAGATTGTCTGTTACGGGACCTCTCTCCTCTGCCTGGGTGCTGGGCCTAAATATATGCCAATGGACCGTTGCAGTGGTGGCTGACGTGAAGCCTCATTCTCTGCTATGACATGCAGACTAATTCTCTGCTGACATGAAGTCAGATCCTCTGTTACGGGACCTCTCTCCTCTGCCTGGGTGCTGGGCCTAAACTTATGAAAATGGACTCTTACAGTGGTGGGTGACGTGAAGCCTCATTCTCTGCTATGACATGCAGACTAATTCTCTGCTGACATGAAGCCAGATTGTCTGTTACGGGACCTCTCTCCTCTGCCTGGGTGCTGGGCCTAAATTTATGACAATGGACTGTTGCAGTGGTGGGTGACGTGAAGCCTGATTCTCTGCTATGACATGCAGACTGATTCTCTGCTGACATGAAGCCAGATTGTCTGTTACGGGACCTCTCTCCTCTGCCTGTGTGCTGGGCCTAAATATATGCCAATGGACTGTTGCAGTGGTGGCTGACGTGAAGCCTCATTCTCTGCTATGACATGCAGACTAATTCTCTGCTGACATGAAGCCAGATCCTCTGTTACGGGACCTCTCTCCTCTGCCTGGGTGCTGGGCCTAAATTTATGAAAATGGACTCTTACAGTGGTGGGTGACGTGAAGCCTGATTCTCTGCTATGACATGAAGACTGATTCTCTGCTGACATGAAGCCAGATTGTCTGTTACGGGACCTCTCTCCTCTGCCTGGGTGCTGGGCCTAAATATATGCCAATGGACTGTTCCAATGTTGGGTGACATGCAGACTGATTCTCTGCTGACATGAAGACAGATTCTCTGTTACGGGACCTCTCTCCTCTGCCTGGGTTCCGGGGCCTAAATATCTGAGAATGGACTGTTCCAGTGGTGGGTGACGGGAAGCCAGATTCTCTGCTATGGGACCTCTCTCCAATTGATTTTGGTTAATTTTTATTTATTTAATTTTTATTTTAATTCATTTCCCTATCCACATTTGTTTGCAGGGGATTTACCTACATGTTGCTGCCTTTTGCAGCCCTCTAGCCCTTTCCTGGGCTGTTTTACAGCCTTTTTAGTGCCGAAAAGTTCGGGTCCCCATTGACTTCAATGGGGTTCGGGTTCGGGGCGAAGTTCGGATCGGGTTCGGATCCCGAACCCGAACATTTTCGGGAAGTTCGGCCGAACTTCTCGAACCCGAACATCCAGGTGTTCGCTCAACTCTAATCACGAGTCCAGCAGCATCCTCTCCCTACACTTGTAACAGCACAGTGACGTGCAGTGCTACGTGACTCAAGCTTATATAGAGCCTGGGTCACATGCTGCACTGGCCAATTACAGCCATGCCATTACTAGGCATGGATGTGATGGCTTCTAAGGTCAGACCATTAAACGCATTTCAAAAAGCGCAGAGAAAGCGCCGAACACTGAACCCGAACACAAACTTTTACTGAAATGTTCGGGTTCGGGTCAGGGGTCCAAAAATACAAAAGTTCGGTACGAACCCAAACTTTACAGTTCAGGTTCGCTAAACCCTAAATACAAGGTCTTAGTAAGCAATGAAAGAATGTATATGCTGGGTCTCAAGCCAGGAGACCCAGCATATATAATGCAAGTCAATAGGAGAACCAGAGCATTAAACCAGGCACCCCCTGCTCTGAAGAGGAGAGGGTGTCTGGTTCATAGGAAAAGGTCAGAAATTGATGGAAACACCACCTGTAGATGAGCTGACTTTCAATCTCCTCATCCTCTTCCTCCTCTTCTGCCCACCCATGCAGTACAGATGGAATTAAACTTACATGGGTACTACCCTCTGCAGTGGAGGCAACCGTATCCGGCTCCTCCTCCTCCTCTCCATCGTCCAATTCGTGCTGAGAAGACAAACTGAGGCTGGTCTGGCTATCACCCTGTGTAATGTCTTCCCCCATTTCCACTTCTTCAACATGCAGAGCCTCATCCTTAATTGTGAGCAGCGAGCGTTTGAGTAGACACAGAAGTGGGATGGTGACGCTGATAATAGCATTATCACCACTCACCATCTGTGTTGATTCCTCAAAGTTTTTTAAAACCTCACAGAAGTCAGACATCCATGCTCACTCCTCGCTTGTGAATAGCGGAAGCTGACTGGAAAGGCAACGACCATGCTGCAGCTGGTATTTCACTACTGCCCTCTGCTGCTCAGAAAGCCTGGCCAACATGTGGAACGTCAAGTTTCAGCGCGTGTTCACGTCGCACCACAGCCGATGAACTGTCAATTTTAAGCGCTGCTGCAGCTTTGACAGACCGGCTGAAGCTATCGATGACTTACGGAAATGTGCAGACACACGGCGCACCTTCACCAGTAGCTCAGGCAAATTGGGGTAGGTTTTGATAAACTGCTGAACCACTAAGTTTAAGACGTGGGCTAGGCATGAGATGTATGTGAGCTTGCCGAGTTCCAAAGCCACCACCAAGTTACAGCTATTATCAGACACAACTATGCCTGGTTGTAGGTTGAGTGGCGAGAGCCACAGCTCTGGTCTCTAATTTCCTGCCACTGATCTGCAGCAGTCTGCTGTTTGTACCATAAGGATATCAGCTTCAACACGGCCAGTTGCCACTTCCCCACTGCAGTGCTACACTGCTTCCAGCTACCAATTCGTGGCTGACTGGTGCTGAATGCGGATAATTCAGAGGTGGAAGTGAAGGAGGAAGCGCAGGAGGAGAAGTGGGGTTTGGAGCTACTAACGTAAGTGCTGACGGAAACCCTGATCGACGTAGGGCCTGCAATCCTTGGTGTCGGTAGAACCTGTGCCATCCCAGGGTCCGACTTGCTCCCAGCCTCCACAAGGGTTCACCCAGTGTGCCGTCAGGGAAATGTAGCATCCTTGGCCGAATGCACTTGTTCATGTGTCCATGGTTAAGTGGACCTTCCCAGTAACTGCGTTGGTCAGGGGCATGTGTGATGTTACAGGAAACATGTTGCTGTAAGTCGGTCACGCCACACTTTGAAAAAAAATGTGTCTGTTTGGGACTGCATAACGCGGGATGGCCGCCGACATCAGGCTGCAGAAGGCTTCAGTGTCCAAAAACCTAAATAGCAACATTTTCAGGGCTAGTATTTTGGAAAGCTGCACATTTAGCACTATGGCCTGTGGGTCCGGTGCTGGGTAGGCCCGTCTCATTTTGCATAGATTTTGACTGTGGTGGATGCGCAAAAGTAATATGGAGGCCAGCACATCTGCATAACCATGGCGGATCAACCATCAGCACAGGGGTTATTAAGACTGGAGTCTAAAATGCTGATCTTAATAAATTACCCCCTACATCTATTTCATATTATTGAGATTAGATGAGCAGATTGATATATAGTTTTAAGGGAAAGAAGTTAGCAAAACTTGTAACTTATTTATTAAAATCTCTGCTCTTTTTCAGCTCAGTAGCCATGTGGTCGGCACTAAATAGTTATTGACAGCTCTATATGTAAACACATTTATAAAGGGAAAGCTATCCATCATTGATAAGACCACCTAAATGGTTAATGAGCTCAAAAACAGAATAGATTTTAAGAAATAAATTACAAGTTTATTTTCCCTTAACTCTACTGTATGTATTATTCTTCTCAGCTCCTCCTCTTCTATATCATACTGCCTACATATTGCACTACATTTTCATGGTGAGTCATGACATGTTTTCTTTAAGCTGTTTTTAGAGGACTGTTGAAGTTTTATCAGTGCTGAGCGATTAACTTCAAATGGACTATGGGTTTAATCATCTGATATTATTTGCGTGCAGAAAAACTCAATGAATTTGGGCAAAGTTCTGTATATAGCAATAAACTTCATGTAGCTCTTGCACTTTTTTATGCTCTCACAAGGTAATGTTTAATGAAGGACTTTTGAATCACTCATTGATATGTGAAATTACTTTTCACGATTGTGAAATGACTACTCACGATTGCTACACTATATAATTACGTGTCAAGTCATTTCCTTTTATATATAAACTGTCGGTTAATTTAAAATTCGATATAAAATATAACGGGGAAAGTGAAATGTCCCAATAACCGAGCAACATTTCATATTCTGTTGTGATGAAACAGAATATTTTGTTGTGAGCTTTCTCTGATTCTTAACATCATGTTATGGGTTATCCATTTACAGAAATGGAAACCAAGCTTTATAAAGCTTTATAAAAAATAAAAAGGCTATGCAATAGACTCACTTTATTCATTCTGACCCACCCTCATGCCCACTCTACTCAGTGAGACTCTGTTCTCTTGATTTCCAACTTGGCTAAAAAACAATTGAAGAGGTATTAACCCTTTAAAGGGGTTATCCCATCTTAGACAATGGGGGCACATCGCTAGGATATGACCCCATTGTCTGATAGGTGCCGGTCCCACCGCTGGGACCCGCACCTACAAGGAGAACAGAGCGGAGAAAGTAGAGGAGGGCACACTGCGCATGCGCAGCCGCCCTCCATTCATTTCTATGGAGCTGCCGAAAATAGCCTTCACTTCAATGGGAGAGATGGGGAGCTGCGCCTGGTGGTGGACGGACCCTGGGAAACCCGGGGTCCTCCAGCCACAACTCTCCCCGGCTCCGTTCTCCTTGTAGGTGCAGGTCCCAGAGTTGAGACCCGCACCTATCAGACAATGGGGGCATACCCTAGGGTCTAAGATGGGATAACACTTTTAACACTTACAATTAGAACCCCCCATGAAAATGTCACTTTTTATTGAAACATTTGAATCTCTGTCTCAAATAAACATGACAAACAATTCAGCTGCCTGAAGTGCATTTTAAACACCAAAGTGCCAACTAATTTTTCAAAGGTTTATTCCGGTTTTCACAAGGACCCCACCGATCATGACAACAGGGACCCATACCTCTCAAAGCCCCCTAAATAAATTGAGCTGCAGATTGAGCATGTCCACTGCCAGTCTTTAAGGTTCACTTATCTCTTACAGAGCTCCGGAGACCACTGAGCACAGTACTCAGCTATTTCCAAAACTTCCCTACAGATTAATTAAGTGGCAGTATGCATGAATAACGTGCTGCACCATTAATTTTTGGTTGAGAACAGGGCTCCAAGGGGGGCCTGTTCAGTGAATAGGAGATAACTTGTAAGATACGTAATAAACATTTAAGGATCAGTTATTTCCCCCTTTGTGTTCCAGCATTCATAACTTTTATTTTTTATTTTTTTATTCAGTGTAAAACCTTGATTTTCATGGGAAAAGTAGTCATTTTTATAAAAATCACTGTGAGGTATGTATTGACAGAGATAGAAAATCCACAATTTCAACATTATTTTTATTTATTTTTACAATATTTACTGTGTGGCACAAATAACAAGTCAACTTTATTCTATAGGTCAGTACAATTATAATGATAACAACTTTAGATAGCGTTTTTATCATATTCTACCACTTACACGATACAAACTACTTTTTTTATTACAAAATAATTCACTTTAGTTTTCTCACATTCCAAAGCCCATAGCATTTTTATTTTTCTAACAGTATAATTGTGTGAGAGCTTGTTTTTGCAAGACAATTTGTAGTTTGTATTAATATTTTGAGAGATGAGGCTCTTCCTGAGGCTTGCTCTACTAAGTGGGCTTCTTATTAAGTGGAGTTAAAAAAACAAGGAGTTCTAGTGCTGTGTGTGGTTTTGTGGGAGTGATTGCAGGTGGCTGAGTGTGGATTGCAGCAGAGATCATTGAAAGTTAAGTGTTTGTATTCTAGTACTGCCATTTAAAACTTTTATTTTTTTTTCTCTGCTTAATTAAGGGGAGTGCCCTGGGCAACCAGGTGCTATAAATTGACCCACTAAAACTCTCCTGAGCCTGCTCTTCCTGAGGCTTGCTCTACTAAGTGGGCTTCTTATTAAGTGGAGTTAAAAAAACAAGGAGTTCAAGAAAAGGAGTTTGGAAACTAAGGTTGGATATAATTTACTTGTGTGTTGTTGGCTTAATTTTACGTAGCCCATCAACTACAGGAGACAGGGTCTAAATCTAAATCATATATACTGTTTTACTTTTTTACTGTTGTAATCCCCATTTAGTATGAGTTGCACAATTTACAACGCAGTCCAGTGCACATCTTGCATGATGTATACAGACCTGGAACTGCAGTTCCAGGGTGCATATCTTTGTTCTAGATGTGAGCAAATAACCCGTTTGGAATCGCAAATCGAGTCTCTAAACGGGCAAGTTGCAACACTGAGAGGCATTGATAATTTGCAAAAGAGTTTGCTTCTCACCGAGCAAGCACTCTTTGGGGTAGATGAGGGGGAGGGTGACAGAGTGGAGGCTGAGGAAAGTGAGGTAGCTAGCTGGGTAACAGTTAGAAAGCAGGGTAGAGGGAAGAGTGCCAGGGAGGCTAGCCCTGATCTGACACACCCCAACAAGTTTGCACGTTTGGCAGATGAGGGGGATGTCAGTCCAGGGACGGCACTGCTGCAGCCGGACACTTCCTCTGCCAGTCAGGGGAATGTCAGCTCCAGTAAGCAGGGAACCAGGAGAGCAGGGCAGGCCAGACAGGTGCTGGTAGTGGGCGACTCCATTATTAGGGGAACAGATAGGGAAATCTGTCACAAAGACCGTGATCGCCGAACAGTGTGCTGTCTTCCTGACGCTAGAGTATGACACATCGTGGATCGGGTTGACAGATTACTGGGAGGGGCTGGAGAAGATCCAGCGGTCATGGTCCATATCGGAACCAATGACAAAGTTAGAGGTAGGTGGAGAGTCCTTAAAAATGATTTCAGGGATTTAGGTCAAAAGCTGAGGGCAAGGACCTCAAAGGTAGTATTTTCCGAAATACTGCCTGTACCACGAGCCACACAAGAAAGGCAACGGGAGATTAGGGAGATTAACAAGTGGCTCAAGAACTGGTGTAGGAAGGAGGGGTTTGGGTTCCTGGAGAACTGGGCTGATTTTTCTATCGGCTACAGGCTCTATCGTAGGGACGGGCTGCACCTCAATGGGGAAGGGGCAGCTGTGCTGGGGAGAAAGATGGCTAGAAGTTTGGAGGAGTGTTTAAACTAGGGACTGGGGGGGAGGGTAATTACGTTATACGACGGGAAGATAGCGCTGATAGAGACCGGGGGCAAGGTAATGGGACTGGGGGAGGAATGGAAGGAGGGACTAGAACAGTTCAGAAGGAAAGGTGTAGGGTAAAAAATATACATAAACCTCTCAAATGTATGTATACTAATGCCAGAAGTCTGACTAATAAAACTGGTGAACTGGAATTAGTGATGTGTGAGGAGAACTATGACATAGTGGGAATAACTGAGACATGGCTGGATGATAGCTATGACTGGGCGGTTAATGTACAAGGTTACAGTCTGTTTAGAAAGGATCGTCAAAACCGGAGAGGGGGAGGGGTCTGCCTTTATGTAAAGTCCGGTCTAAAGCCCACACTCCGCGAAGATATAAGTGAGGGACATGAACATGTGGAGTCACTGTGGGTAGAGATACATGGAGCTAAAAACAACAATAAATTACTAATAGGAGTTTACTATAAACCACCTAATATACCAGAGTCCACAGAAAATCTACTACTAAACGAGATAGACGAGGCGGCAAATCATAATGAGGTGGTTATTATGGGGGACTTCAACTACCCAGATATAGACTGGGAAACTGAAACTCGTATATCTCATAAAGGAAACAGGTTCTTGGCAATAACCAAAGACAATTACCTCTCCCAACTGGTTCAGGACCCGACTAGAGGGATGGCCATACTGGACTTAGTATTAACCAATAGGCCGGACAGAACAACAGACGTGCAGGTTGGGGGACACCTGGGAAATAGTGACCACAAAGTAATAACCTTCCAATTATCATTCAAAAGAGCGTTTCTACAGGGAGGAACAAAAATACCAAACTTTAAAAAAGCTAAATTTAGCCAACTAAGAGAGGCCATAGGCCAAACTAACTGGGACAAAGTCCTCAAAAATAAAAATACAGCCACAAAATGGGATATCTTTAAAAACATCCTAAAATCTCATTGTGAGAGGTACATACCGTATGGTAATAAAAGGTTAAGGAACAAAAAGAAACCAATGTGGATAAATAGAACTGTAAAGAAAGCAATAAATTACAAAAAGAAAGCATATCATTCACTGAAACAGGAGGGGAGCACGGAAGCACTGAAAAACTATAAGGAAAAAAATAAAACATGTAAAAAACAAATAAAAGCGGCCAAACTAGAGACCGAGAAATTAATTGCCAAAGAGAGTAAAACTAAGCCTAAAATGTTCTTTAATTATATAAATGTTAAAAAGTATAAATCTGAAGGTGTCGGCCCTTTAAAGAGTAATGAGGGGGAAGTCGCAGAGAGCGATGAGGAGAAAGCAAAGCTGTTAAATATTTTTTTCTCCAATGTATTCACTGAGGAAAATAAATTGTCAGATGACATTCAGAATGCAAAAATAAATTCCCCATTAAAAGTGTCCTGTCTGACCCAGGAAGAAGTACATCAGCGACTTAAAAAGATTAAAATAGACAAATCGCCAGGACCGGATGACATACACCCCCGTATCCTAAAGGAATTAAGTAATGTCATAGCCAGACCCTTATTTCTGATATTTGCAGACTCTATACTGACAGGGAATGTCCCACAGGATTGGCGCATGGCATATGTGGTGCCAATATTCAAAAAGGGGCCAAAAACAGAGCCTGGAAACTATAGACCGGTAAGTTTAACATCTGTTGTGGGTAAACTGTTTGAAGGTTTTCTGAGAGATGCTATATTAGAGCATCTCAACAGAAATAAGCAAATAACGCCATATCAGCATGGCTTCGTGAGGGATCGGTCATGTCAGACTAATTTAATCAGTTTCTATGAGGAGGTAAGTTCTAGACTTGACAGCGGCGAATCAATGGATGTCGTATATCTGGACTTCTCCAAAGCATTTGACACTGTTCCACATAAAAGGTTAGTATATAAAATGAGAATGCTCGGACTGGGAGAAAACGTCTGTAAGTAGGTAAGTAACTGGCTCAATGATAGAAAACAGAGGGTGGTAATTAACGGTACACACTCAGATTGGGTCACTGTCACTAGTAGGGTACCTCAGGGGTCAGTATTGGGCCCTATTCTCTTCAATATATTTATTAATGATCTTGTAGAAGGCTTGCATAGTAAAGTATAAATTTTCGCAGATGACACTAAACTGTGTAAAGTAATTTACACTGATGAGGACAGTATACTACTACAGAGGGATCTGGATAGATTGGAGGCTTGGGCAGATAAGTGGCAGGTGGGGTTTAACACTGATAAATGTAAAGTTATGCACATGGGAAGGAAAAATGCAAGTCACCCGTACATACTAAATGGTAAAACACTCGGTAACACTGACATGGAAAAGGATCTAGGAATTTTAATAAATAAAAAACAGTGTCAGGCAGCTGCTGCCAAGGCCAACAAGATAATGGGTTGCATCAGAAGGGGCATAGATTCCCGTGATAAGAACATAGTCCTACCACTTTACAAATCGCTAGTCAGACCACACATGGAGTACTGTGTACAGTTCTGGGCTCCTGTAAACAAGGCAGACATAGCAGAGCTGGAGAAGGTCCAGAGGAGGGCATCTAAAGTAATAACTGGAATGGGGCAACTACAGTACCCTGAAAGATTATCAAAATTAGGGTTATTCACTTTAGAAAAAAGACGACTGAAGGGAGATCTAATTAATATGTATAAATATATCAGGGGTCAGTACAGAGATCTATCCCATCAGCTATTTATCCCCAGGACTGTGACTGTGATGAGGGGACATCCTCTGCGTCTGGAGGAAAGAAGGTTTGTACACAAACATAGAAAAGGATTCTTTACGGTAAGAGCAGTGAGAATATGGAACTCTCTGCCTGAGGAGGTGGTGATGGTGAGTACAATAAAGGAATTCAAGAGGGGCCTGGACGTATTTCTGGAGCTTAATAATATTACAGGCTATAGCTACTAGAGAGGGGTCGTTGATCCAGGGAGTTATTCTGATTGCCTGATTGGAGTCGGGAAGGAAGTTTATATTCCCCTAAAGTGGAGAAAATTGGCTTCTACCTCACAGGGTTTTTTTTTTTTGCCTTCCTCTGGATCAACTTGCGGGATAACAGGCCGAACTGGATGAACAAATGTCTTTTTTCGGCCTTATGTACTATGCTACTATGTTACTATGTTACTATGAGCGAATCAAAGCTGACGAAGTGGAATCCGATCCGAATTTCAGGAAAAATTTGATTTGCACCGAATCTAAATTTCCTCAAGCTTCGTGGAAACAAATCAATTTTTTTTCCTAAAATGGCTGCTACATGTGTGAGGACGTGGACCAAGGAACTTTGGGAAGGCAGGATCACCTATAATGCCATGCATGCAGCCAATCAGCAGCCAGCCAGACCTGTGATGTCACAGCCCTATAATAGCCTCAGCTATCTTGGATTCATTTTCTAGTGTACTTAGTGCAGGGAGAGACATCAGCAGGCACTAGGGACAGTGCTAGAAAAACATAATTGTGCTAAAAAAATGATTTACAAGTGCAGGGAAAGATTATTAAAGGTGTATAGAAAGGATAGGGAGGAATCATTCACAGCATTTATGTTGAATAGGGGAGGTTACAGCCTGGGTAATAGGAACAATCCTATTACATCTTCCTGCACTGAGTGGGGATCCAAATTGCCATTATACAGCTCTGTAATTGCAGAAAACCATTCTTGTTATTGGGGTGTTGCAGCCATTAACAGAGTTCATTACAAGGAAATATTTATATGTCTTATTTGCCCTTGTGCTGTGCAGTTATATGTTCTAAAGCACTTTTTGGGCTTGTATTAGTGGGGAAAAGGGCGTATTAGCCGCTGTATGGTGAATTGCTAAAATTATAGCCCTTTAATAAAAATATATTTGCCGTTCAGTGGTGCAGTCATATGTTCTAAAGCCCTTTTTGCCATGTATTAGTGGCAAAAGAAATATATATTTGCCATTCAGCGGTGAAGTTATGTGTTCTAAAGCCCTTTTTGTTGTGTAATAATGGCAAAAGAAAAATATATTTGCCGTTTAGCGGTGCACTATATGTTCTAAAGCCTTTTTTTGGGTGTATTAGTAGGAAAACAAAAAGGGCTTATTAACCGTTGTGTAGTGAAGTGAGAAAATTGCTGACTTTTTTGGGGGTGTTTTAATTTCCTATTTAATTATTTGATCTAACAGTGTGTCAGACACAGAAGTGCCAGGCCCTGCACATGGGAGTGGCAGAGTCCTAAATGTTTATGGCGCAGGCAGAGGTTGCAGCAAAGTAAGGGGCTGTGGCAGCAGGGGTCACTTCGAGAGAACTGAACTTCCAGTGTCAGCTAGTGGTTGTGTCTTGACCAGCAACCCAGCGGTTCTTGAATCTCTGTTTTGGATCCACTCCTGTTTTTTTTGGGCATTAGAAATACTGATGAATTATTGACCAAATGCTGACCAAGTGAAGCTCCACAGACAGGATTAATTTTTTTGAGGGTTATTGTTCTGACGGATCAAGAGGAAGGGCAAAATAATCAGTGATGTGAACACAAACTTACTGCTGACACCTTCTCCACTCTGTCGGGGGGGGCTCTACTTGTATAAGCGTTTAATAGAACAGGTTCTGTAGACATCTATGTGGAATCAGCTGATGACGGTGTAAAAGGAGTGCGCTTCTTCTTGGCGCTATCGACCTGTAAGGCTGAGTTCATACTTGGTCAGTTATTTGGTCAGTTTTAGCCCTGCGACTGCCCAAATTAGTGAAGTGTGCAGTGATTCTGCGGCCACTTTCACATGAGTGAGTTTTCCACGTTTCCATGTGTACATGAGCATTTTTTTTTCACTCATCAGTTCTGTGTTGCGTGAAAAACGCAGCATGTTCTATATTCTGCATTTTTCACGCAGCCCTGGCCCCATAGAGGTGAATGCGGCTTCAGTGAAAAATGCATTTCATACGCAAGCAAGTGCGGGTGCAATGCCTTTTTCACTGGTGGTTGCTAAGAGATGTTGTTTGTAAATCTTCAGTTTTTATCATGTGCGTGAAAAACGCATCAAAATGCATTGCACCCGCACGGGTAAAAGTGAACGCAATCGCAGACAAAACAGACTGAACTTTCTTGCAAAATGGTGCGAGTTTCACTGAACGCACCCTGAATGAATCCACAGCCAATCCGCCACATGCGTGTGAAAGAGGCCTAAGAGTCAAGCCTGTCATTTAAATGTCATACGGACTCACAGTATTATTTCACCACCAGAGCAGACTCCCTATGCGTGTTACTGCAAGGCACAGTGTTCTACACCACTATAAAGGCTAAAAAAAAGCCAGGAAATAGCTGTTTTTTTTAACATGATTTGCCGCTAATAAATTTGAATCCCCATTTTTTCAAAAAATTTGAATTTTTTAAAAATGTGCTCATCTCTAACTATTTTGATAGCTTTTTTTCTGTTTTTGGTAGATGAGATGAATATAAAACAGAAATTCTGGTCATTATGAACATGGCATTTCTTTTCATGTTCATTTCTCTAATAATTACTGGAGAAAAGCTCTTTTTTCTTTTTCTTTTTTTCTGTAAAACCACGTAGGTGCCATGGCCAGCATTGACCATAGGATCTTAGGGTTTAAATAGATAACTAGACATAAAGGAGTGATTAGATGAGCAAGTTAATTTTCTCAGTCTTCTTCTAAAAGAAGAAAAAAAGCCTCGGCCACAAGTGACAAAGTGCAAATATAATCTCTGATTTATATGGAGGGAGATAATATAAAGAGTTAATGTCTAAACCCATTTGGGGACAGGAGGATGGCCTGTGAGCCTCCTCCTCCTCTCCAGGCTGGATGCTTGTCCCCTTCCAGCCTCTGATCTCCTCTTTCACACAGGCTGAAGTTACAGCTGCAAGTATAGTTTATGCACTCACTTCAACCTGCTCTTATTCATGCTAGATTGTGTCCAGAGCCATGTTCTTGGTTCTTGGCGTTAAAAAAGACAAAGATTGTGGCTCCAGTTCAATCTAAGTAAAACTCCTCAGAAGCAACCTCTCTGCAGTCACATAGCCCAGCCAATACTCCACTTGCCATTCTTTACTTAACTGGGAAGGGGATATCTGTTAGATCAGGCAGACTGGGGACATAACATCTTTAAGGGGTATTCCCATCACATACAATGTGTGCATATCGCTAGGATATGCCCCAATTGTCTGATAGGTGTGGGTTCCACCTCTTGGAACCGCACCTACGTCGAGAACAGAGCTTTCCCGGGGTCCAGCCACTGCCTAGCACTCTCCCCATACAAGTGAATGGGATTGCACCTCGCTTCCATGGCCACCACTCCTATTCATTTCTATGGGGCTGATTGAAATAGCCGAGCCAGCACTCGGCTATTTTCGGTGGCCCCATAGAAATGAATGGAGGGTGGCTGTGCAAGCTCAGCACACCCCCCACTACCTCTCCCCACTCAGATTCTCAGTGTAGGTGCGAGTCCCAGACGTGGGACCTGCACCAAACAGACAATGGGGGCATATCCTAGTGATATGCCCCCATTGTCTGTGATAGGAAAACCCCTTTAAGCCTTAGAGTCATTCAAAAGTTATTAAATGACACTTGGCACAATTATTTAACTGGCTCTAGACAGAGTTATGCATACAGTCATGAACAGAATTCTGGTGACATATTTACTTCAGCTCTTAAAAAAAAAATGGCTCCACATTTTAATGGATGATCAGTGCAGATAAAGATCAGCATCTGAACAACTAGATCCGTGCTAAGGCCTTATGCACATGGCCATTGCGCGGCCCGTAAACAGCGGGTCCGCAATATGTGTGCATCGACCGTGTGCTCCCCGCATCACTGATGCGGACACATTCACTTGAATGGCTCCGCAATCCAGAGCTGCGGTGCGGAACAGAGGCACAGCACTATGGAGTGCTTCCGTGGTGTATCTGTCTGTGCCTCCACACCGCAAAAATTAGAACATGTTCTATTTTTTTGTGGTGCGGACGGATCACGGATCCATTCAAGTTCAATGGGTCTCGATCTGCCCCGGCCGCCGCACAGACATTGCCTGTGCACTGGGGACCGAAAATTGCGGTCCCCAATGTACGGAGGGCCACACAACGGCGGTGTGCATGAGGCCTAATACAGGTGTAGCCGAGCTAAATTTGACTCTGATAACACCTGACACCGTGTTATTTAATTTATCTCATGACAGAAGCCATTGAAATCCATTGAAAAAGTCAGTTAACATGTTCTTGCCATTCTTTATTTAACGCGTTAACCATCAAGTGTAGCGCGGCTGCATCTTTATGACTGCATGACGATTATTACTTTGCAAATTAAATACAACATTCAAATTATTATTAAATTGAATATTGAAATAATTATTGAAATCTTTACAAACATGATTTGCATTTGACTTTTCAGAGTTATTTAAAGTTTGTATAGAAAACAATATTAGGGCAAAATAATTTAAGGACCCAACCCTGAACACAGTGCTTATTTATGGGTCAGGTGTTGGTTCTATGTCTTAGTTTTCCTTCTTAATATACAGTCATCTAACAAAAAAAGATCAAAAGAACCATAAAAATGAAAAAGAACATTCGCCTAACTTTTTTAAAAATACATTTATGTTCCAACAGTGTAAGCCCGAGTCACACATCACAGTCTATACTGTAGTTGGACCAGAGTGGTATGTCTTTGCAACTGTTGTACCTCTGATGAATAAAAAATGAGGAATATAATATGACTTTTTTTTTCTAAAATTTTATTTACCACAATATAACATCTGACTGCTGTGATATATATAAAAACTGTAGAAATGTGATCCCTTCCACTTGTATAGAATAGCTATAATAAGGCAGTGATACACTGCTAAGGATGCTTGTGCACACAGAGCAGTTTATGGCACACAGTTGAGAACAATGCAGCAAAACTATATACATTTTGCTGTTATGTTTTGCCCTTTGAAGCACAAACCACTTTACGTATGAACACTCTGCTTATTATCAATTAAGCTGGCATTGTTATATGCTTAATATTTTAAACTTCTTGTTACTCAGAGTTGATAAGATGGCAGGCAAACTTAGACCAAAAGGTCTTCATGCAGTGCTTAGGGGCCCTTTACAAGGGCCAAGAGTCTCACAGATATGATTGGGCAGTGTAAATGTGCCACCAATTACCCGATGAACGAGCACAACGCCTGTTCATCAATTTTTACAATTGTTTGTGTGCACGCAAAAGTGATTGTTTACCCGCAACAGATCGTGCCGTGCAAACACGATCTCCTGCCGGCAAACAACGAATCTCTATGGGGTAGAGCAGTGGTCTCCTCCTCTGGCGATCAGCTTAGAATTGTCCCATGCAAAAGGACCATCAGAAATAGATAAACATGCCACCAATAATACTGATAGCTTTTTATGTAGCAAAGTGGCCTTTGAATCCACTAAGGCACTAGGACCAAGTGTGACTTCTACTTATTTAGCCCCTCCTCATAGCTACACACCTGGATAGATAGATATATGGATTATTTTAAGATTGCTAAGCAAAGAGGGATCATCTTATGCACCCATATTTACTGAAAGCCCATAGTGCCATTACTGCAGGGATAATACTTAAAGGCTTTCTTCATTAAATGAACATATTATTAGCTTGTTCAAAGTACTAAGATTGAGAAAATAATTAATAATAATATTATAATTTAAATACCGGTAAGTTTATCAGATTTCCAGGGACACCTAATGTCCCTTACATATTGTGACTAGAAATATGTCACAGTATTTCTTATTCCTCCTTGTGTCTTTCCATTCCTCAAGAAACATTGGAAGATTTATCTGTTCAACCTGTTTTTATTTTATTTTTTGTGACATCTATATAAATCCAGTAGAAGGTAAAATTCAGTAGAAAATTGAATCATTTAATAGAAACGGCCAAAGACATGCTATATTATAAGGCTTCATTTAAACGACCGTATGTGTTTTGCGGTCTGCAAACTGCAAATCCACAAAATATGAATACCAGCCAAATTTTTCTCAGTTCTAATAGTAAATGGACAGGAATAGGACATGTTCTATAATTTGTGGGACAGACACGTGCATGTGAACAGCACACAGATCTGGTAGGCAACAGTAACTGAAGTAATAATTATGGTACTATAATACCATCTTAATTCTCAAATAGCCTTAAAGCAATCAGCATACATATATTGTCACAAAGTGGGTGTGGGCCCACGGTATCATTGAAAATGTTTGGTTTGGCGTGATTTCTAAGGTTGTTATCTATGTGCCCCCCCCCCCCCCAAAAAAAAATAATAATAATAATCACTGTTTCACCCTATACAGGGATCTGGACTCTGCTGCAGGGGAACCACCAGACTGCTACCTCTTGAAGACGTTTCTATTGACTATTTATCTAACCCAGGCAGATCAAGAGACACTGAAGGGGCAGGCAAAATGGTAATTAAAGGAAAAGGCAAGGTCAGGGCAGGCAGAGGTCATTCAATCCGGTTATCAGTCCAAAGTTTAGGGAAGGGAGCACAGGATCAACTCAAAAGACAAGTAGAGGTCAGGTAAGGCTGATGATGGTCAAATTTAGTAGACAGGGGGAGGTTGAGCACCGGAAGTCAGAATGGAATAAAGTACACCATGCAGGGATTAGCATGCTAAAATACCTAATGCTCAGACACCCTACCACATGGGAAGGTGCTTTAAGTATTCTAGGGAGGGGAACCATAGGATGGACAAATTATAGTGTACGCATGCTGGCCTTTTAAAAGCTGGAGAAAGTGTGCCCTACTCACAGACAGGCACTGCAGGCAGGAGAAGTGGAATATAGCCATCATGGAGTGGGTAAAGCAGCACTACACTGGCAACTGTGCCCTCAGAAAACGAACAGGGAGATGCTGACTAGTGATGGACGAACATCGGCCAGCACGATTCGTGAACGTGTGTTCATGATCAAATGTTCCCGATCACGGATCACGCGTTGGCAGAGGGGCCCTATTCACTTTAAAGGAACACTGACAGGCCAAATCAGCATATTTAGTTATATATATATGACATTACAGGTCTTATACAGTCTATTAAAAGCATCTAAGGGTACTTTCACACTAGCGTTTTTCTTTTCCGGCGCTGAGTTCCGTCCTAGGGGCTCAAATCCGGAAAAGAACTGATCAGTTTTATCCTAATGCATTCTGAATGGAGAGTCCGTCCCTCAGGATGCATCAGTATGTCTTCTGTTCAGTCTTTTTGACTGATCAGGCTTTTCAGAAAAACGTAGCATGCAGTATTTTTACCTCCGGCCAAAAATCCTGAACACTTTGACTGAACGCCGGATCCGGCCTTTTTCCCATTGACTTGCATTAACGCCGGATCCGGCGCCGTGTGTTCAGTCAAACCGGATCCCGCTTTTGCATGTTAAACCCGAAAAATGTGAAAAAAAAGTTAAAGTCCATAAATGGCGGATCCGTTTTTGCCAATGCATTTTTTCATTTTTAAAGGGAAATTCTCAAAAATGTGCCATGCTGGAGCCTAGAAATGTTTTATTTCCTATCAGTTTGATATATACATGTGCAGCACTCCATGTTTTTGTGTCCTGCAGAGTCCATTAAAAAAATGCATACGTTAACATAATTATTAATAACTGTATGGTGAACGGACGCCACTGTACGGCATCAGTCTGAGGCATCTGTTAGCGCATACATTTTTGGTATGCATTAAATGGATTACAAAAATAGGATGTGAACCCAGCCCTAGTGTCAGAAAAAGCACCAGTACACAGCGGAGCAGCGTGGCGGAGAGGGGAGGCCACCATTTACTGTCAGAGCGCTACCTTGTCCTTGTGGTCAGGGATGAGGACTGTGTTTCCCAAGGATTATTTTCTACTGAAAAATACAGGGCACAGTATAATACAATACAATCTATATAATATAAAGATATTAGCCCTACCCCCAAATAATAATACAATTAGGTGGTCATTTATTATATAGAAATATGTCTATGTTAGGCGCATTTCTGACACAGATTGTGGCGCAAAGGTCTTTAGCACCGCAATCTGCATATTTTTCCCGCTCATTCCAGGTCTAAAAAAGGATGGCGTGGGCAGGGAAAGGGATACAGTTATGGCCATCCAGTTATTGGATACCAACACCATACACTGACCGGATAACACCTCTGTACAGTGACCGGATAACACTGCCATACTGTAACAGGATAAAAGAGTATAAGAGGGCACAGTACAGGGAATGATTAGAGGCACTGCACAGGGTGAGGTAAGAGGGCCCAATGTAGGGTATAAGGGGGCACAGTACGGGGTGAGGGGCACAGTACATGACCCTGTGACATTAGAAGGTCCTTATGGGAATGCGGTTCATACTCCACCATAATAAGAGGCAGAGGAGTGAGAAAAAAGTGTGATTATGTGACTAGAGATAAAAAATTTAACTGTCGGCCAATACAGGCCCCAAAAATTAGGCAATAGGCATTCACCTGACAGCAAAGAACTTTGGATTCTGTGGCTGGAGGTACATTAGGCGGTCACAGAATAAGGGCTTATGCACAAAAACATATTTTCTTTCCATGCCTGTTATGTTTTTTTTGCGGACAGTATGAGGAACCATTCATTTCAATAGGTCCGCAAAAAATAACGGAAGGTACTCCGTGTGCATTCAGTTTCCGTATGTCCGTATTTCCGTTCCGCAAAAAAATAGAACATGTCCTATTTTTGTCTGCATTACGGGCAAGGATAGTACTGTTCTATTATGGGCCAGCTGTTTTGTTCCGCAAAATACAGAATGTACATAGACATCATCCATATTTTTGAGGATCAGTATTTTGCGGACCACAAAATACATACTGTTGTGTGCATGAACCCTAAATATGTAACTGTCGGCCAGTTCAGGCCCCAAAAATTAGGCAATAGGAATTCACCTGACAGCACAAAACTTTGGATTCTGTGGCTGGAGGTACATAAGGCTGTCACAGGATAAATATGTAACTGTCGGCCAATATAGGCCCATAAAATTAGGCAATAGGAATTCACCTGACAGCAAAGAACTTTGGATTCTGTTGCTGGAGGTACATTAGGCGGTCACAGGATAAATATGTAACTGTCGGACAGTACAGGCCCCAAAAATTAGACAATAGGCATTCAGATGACAGCAAAGAACTTTGGATTCTGTGGCTGGAGGTACATTAGGCGGTCACAGGATAAATATGTAACTGTCAGCCAGTACAGGCCCCAAAAATTAGGCAATAGGCATTCACTTGACAGCAAAGAACTTTGGATTCTGTGGCTGGAGGTACATTAGGCGGTCACTGGATAAAAATGTAACTGTCAGCCAGTACAGGCCCCAAAAATTTGCCAATAGGCATTCACCTGACAGCACAAAACTTTGGATTCTGTGGCTGGAGGTACATAAGGCGGTCACAGGATAAATATGTAACTGTCGGCCAATATAGGCCCATAAAATTAGGCAATAGGAATTCACCTGACAGCAAAGAACTTTGGATTCTGTTGCTGGAGGTACATTAGGCGGTCACAGGATAAATATGTAACTGTCGGACAGTACAGGCCCCAAAAATTAGACAATAGGCATTCAGATGACAGCAAAGAACTTTGGATTCTGTGGCTGGAGGTACATTAGGCGGTCACAGGATAATTATGTAACTGTCGGCCAGTACAGGCCCCAAAAATTAGGCAATAGGCATTCACTTGACAGCAAAGAACTTTGGATTCTGTGGCTGGGGGTACATTAGGCGGTCACAGGATAAATATGTAACTCTTGGCCAGTACAGGCCCCAAAAATGAAGCATTCATCTGACATAACAGGCCTTTTATTCCACTGTATATACAGTACATAAGGCAAGGACAATTCTTTGTTCTGGGTGTTGGAGGATAGGTGTGGGCTGGCATGAGGAAATTCAATTACACGTGGTCATCACAGGTGTCGAATAACTCAGAGATCCATGCCTCATTCATTTTTAAAAATGTGAAATAGTCCACACTGTCATGAGCTAGGCAAGTGCGCTTATCGGTCACGATCCCCCTTGCTGCAGTGAACGTCCTTTCTCAACGAGGGGCAAGCCAATTGATTTATGGCAAATTGTGCCAGCTTTGGCCACAGGTCAAGCCTGCACATCCAGTAGTCAAAGGGTTCCTCGCTTCTTGGAGCGTCCACATCGGCCGTTAACCCGATGTAGTCGGACACCTGTCGGTCTCAACGTTCCCTGAGGCTGGATCCGGAGGGCAGCTGTCGATGGGTTGCTTGCAAGAATGATCTCATATACCTTCTTTTTGTAGGCGCGGTAGGATACCATTTAGCTGTGGGTGGAAATTCCTCTGCCAGTGCCCGCAACAGCAGAATGCAGTATCTCTCGCAGCAAGGCCTGGAAATGCTGCTTTCTGACAGCCCTCTGTGATGCTGGTAACATGTCCGCCATTTTGTGTTTGTACCAGGGGTCTAATTAAGTTGCCATCCAGTACAGGTCCTTGACCGTTATGCTTTTTATACTGGGGTCCATCTTCAAACACTGGAGCATGAAGGCGCCCATTTGCACTAAATTGGAAGCTGTGGAGCGCCCTGGCTCCTGCTCATCACCCAGGAGAATGTTATCCTCGGACTCCACCCCCCAGCCACGGACAACACCAGGGATCCCCAAAAAGTTTAAAGCCCCCTCTTCTTGCTCCTCCTCCTCCCCCCAGCCACCATCCTCCTCTGACTACTCTTCATACTCCTGCTGACTTGTTTTAGATAGAGTAGCCCCCCCCTAGGAATTCCTTCAGCATTGTGACTTCCTCATCTTCCTGCTCCTGCTCCTCGTAAGGTATGATGCCACTGATGGCACCCTTGTTGCAACTAACCAGTTTGGTGATCTCATCAAATGGCCACAGAAGTCTGCATGCATTGCACATGATCAGCTACTGGCACGTTGAAAAGAAACCAAGCTCCCCAGAACCTGTCCTGCCGCAGAGTTCATACAGGTAGTCGTTAACAGCACGTTTCTGCTGGAGAAGCCTATGAAGCATATACAAGTTGCATCGGGCAGTCAAAAAATCAGATGTCTGACGGGCAAGTGAAGCCCCCACTGAACATCAGCAAGGTGAGCCATGGCTCAGTAAGATCTAAAATGGCCAGAGATTTTCCTGGCCTGCCGCAAGATGTCCTGGACCCCGGGGTATTTGGCAATGAATCACTGCAAGACTAAGTTCGGGACATGTGCCATGCACGGCATGTGTGAAATTTTGCACTGTTTCAGCACACTCAGCAGATTGGCACCATTGTCGCACACCACCTTACCAACTGTCAAATTAAGCAGGGTTAGCCACTGATTGGCCTGTGACTGCAGAGCTGAAAGCAGTGCAGGACCGGTGTGGCTCTTGGCTTCCAGGCACAATAGCCGCAGCATAGTATGGCAACCTCTCACCTGGCACGTCGAATAGGTTCTGGGGAGCTTGGGGGGTGCATCGGAAGAGGAGGTAGCAGTGGAAAAGGAGGAGTTAGCCGAGGAGGAGATGGAGGATGGAGTAGGAGGAGGTGAAGAAGAGGCAGGCCTGCATGCAATCCGTGGCGGTAACACCAAATATATACGGGTGCCACAGGTTACATGCTTGATGGCCGTCAGAAGGTTCACAAAGTGGGCAGTAAAAGTTATGTACTTTCCTTGCCCTTGTTTGCTAGACCACATGTTTGTGGTCAGATGTATCTTGGCACCGACACTGTGTGCCAGAGCTATATTAACTTGCCACTTAACGTGGCCTTATAGTTCAGGGATGCCCTTATGGGAGAAATATTTCCTTCCGGGGACCTTCCATTGTGGCGTGCTAATGGCAACAAATTTTCTAAAGGCCTCCGAGTCCACCAATTTATATGGCAGTAGTTGGTGGGCTAGGAGTTCCGACATGCCAGCAGTCAGCCGTTGGGAAAGAGGATTATCCGGCGTCATATATACGCTCAAACATTTAGGCCGCGGAAGCCTGCCTTGTGCCAGATGAATGCGACGGCAGCACGGTGGAAGGTGGAGTGGAGGACAAATGGGAGGAGAGAGGAGAAGAGGCAGGACATGGAGCACCGGGAGTGTGGCTTTGTGAGTTCTGACGGCATTGCTCCCACTGAGCTGGGTGATGGGAGGCCAGGAGCCTTCTTAAGGCGGTCAGCCCTAGGTGAGTGTTGGTCTTACCATGACTCCAGATACATTTGCAGTCTGCTTTTTGCCTCCTGTGCACTGCTAGTTCTGCCTGCTTCTCCTCCTTCTCCTTCCTATCTACTGCTCTGTCTCTCCCTCTGATCTCCCCTCCTCTTCCTTTCTTGTGGGCACCCATGTGACGTTCATTGACACGTCATCATCGTCACCTTCACCACCACTGACATTAAAGATCTCGGAGTAGGCAGCAACAGCGGGGACCACCCTCCTTGGGCTGATCTGGGTACTGTCGTCAGACCGCTGGCTGGCAGCCAATGCTACCTCCTCTTCCTCATCCGATGCCAAGAATGGCTGTGCATCGGTAAGGTTTGGGAATTGATGGGAAAATAATTCCTCTGACTCGAGTGGAGGGGCTATGGTGGTGGTGGTGGTGTTTTTGGGTGTGCACACAGCAGAGAGTGAGGAGGGTGCAGATACAGAGGATGAGGAGGGTGCAGAAGCGGAAGGCTGAGTGAGCCACTCAACCAACTCTGGTGTGTCCTTTGACGTAATCGCATGCACCTTCTCCAACTTCCCACTTAGGCTCTGGTCTGGTGCACCTGCCCGACCCCTACCACCCCTGCGGAATAGCATGCCTCTTCCTCTGCCTGTCATTTTCAAAATGACCATGTGACAAAGTCCCTATAGAAGAGCAGTATTTATGGAAGCAGGCATATAGAACCCCTTAATCAGTTTTTTGGGGGGGCAAATGGTATATCACAGTAATGATGAGCGGCATAGGCAATATTCGAATTTGCAATATTTTGCAAATTTTTTGCCAAATATTTGCCATAAATTTGCAAATTCGAGAATTCGTGATCTCCAGTCATAATTTACTTGATTACGAAAATCAGCAATGTAATATATTCGCGATAAAAATTTGCGATTAGAATACTTGCGATCAACACTAAGGGGTAGTCAACTTTCCAATTGGTTGCTAGGGATGTTGCTAAGTGCCGATATTTGCGAGTATAATTCGCAATTCGAATAGTCACGCTCAACACTAGATCACACCAGTTTCAATGAGCTGTTCCAATGGCGTTTGTCCCTTTGTATAGCTGCGGTATCTCAGAAGAACCGCACACAATTTCTGCACTATACAAATGCACTATATAGAAATTATATTATAGGTATATCACACCCCTGCCTCAATCTGATTTTTTTGGGGGCAACTTTCATATCACACCAGTTGCAATTAGTTGTTCCAATGTCGTTTGTCCCCCTGTATAGCTACAGTATCTCAGCAGAACCGCACACAAGTGCTGCACAATACAAATGCACTATATAGAAATTATATTCTAGGTATATTGCACCCCTGCCTCAATCAGATTTTTATGGGGGCTACTGGTATATCACACCAGATGCAATTAGTTGTTCCAATGACGTTTGTCCCTCTGTATAGCTGCGTTATTTCAGCAGAACCGCACACAAATGCAGCACAATACAAATGCACTGTATCAAAATTATATTATAGGTATATCACACCCCTGCCTCAATCAGATCTTTTGGGGGGCAATTGTTATATCACACCAGTTGCAATTAGTTGTTCCAATGTTGTTTGTCCCTCTGTATAGCTACAGTATCTCAGCAGAACCGCACACAAATGCTGCACTATACAAATGCACTATATAGAAATTAAACTCTAGGTATATTGCATTTCTGCGTCAATCAGATTTTGGGGGGGGGGGGGGCAACTGGTATATCACACCAGTTGCAATTTGTTGCTCCAATGGTGTTTGTCCCTCTGTATAGCTGTAGTATCTCAGCAGAACTGCACACAAATGCTGCATTATACAAATGCACTATATATGGAATTATATTCTAGGTATATCACACCCCTGCTTCAGTAAAAAAAAAAAAAAAGGGGCAACTGGTATAGCACACCAATAGAGTTTGACCCTCTGCATAGCTGCAGTATCGCAGCCCAACCTGCGCTAAATTGCTAAAACACGTTAGAGACCCAAAAGTCCTTTTAAGGACTATAGTTGTATCTGGCAGCAATATATATTTTTAGCGCAACCTGCGCTAAATAGCTTACAATTGTTTGGCTTCTGCAGACAGCGACATTATCCGCGCTACATCTCCTGTTTAACGTGTGCACAGCCTAAAAATATCTGTGACATCCAGTGTACTTTTTCCATAGACGGTGTCTGCTGTGGACAGTTACATTACCTGCGCTACATCTCCTGTATAACGTTTGCGTATCTGAAATATCAGTGACATTCAGTCAAATTTTTTTGCTGCCGGTGGCAGCGACATTACCTGTGCTACATTTCCTGTATAACGTTAGCGCATCTGAAACATCAGTGACATTTATTGTATTTTTTTTCACGCTGGTGACAGCAAAATTATCTGCGCTACATCTCCTGTTTAGCGTGTGCGCAGCCTTAAAATATCTGTGACATCCAGTGTATTTTACAGTAGACAGTGGCCGCTGCGGACAGTTACATTACCTGCGCTACATCTGCTGTATAACATTTGTGTATCCAAATATCAGTAACATTCAGTGTAATTTTTTTGCTGCTGGTGGCAGCGACATTAACTGCACTACATCTCCTGTATAACGTTTGCCCATTCTAAATATCAGTGACATTAATTCAGTGTAATTTTTTATTAGGCGGTGGTGACAGCGACATTACTTGCGCTATACCTCCTGTTTAACGTGTGCGCATCCTAAATATCAGTGACATTCTGTGACTTTATTTGTGCATACACTTACAAAACCTGCGTTCTGTATGTGTGACATACTTGCAAGCATATATACCATTTAATATGCGCAAGGCGAGCAGAAAGGGACGTGGAAGTGGCCGTGCTGCTGATGGTGCATGCAGAGGCCGTGGCCCTGGGCGCGATTAAACTGTGCCTGCTGCCAGAGCACAAGAAACACACTCATCCACGATACCCAGCTTCATGTTCCAGTTTGCAGGGTGGCGCAGGACATCACTCTCAAAGTCAGACCAGTGCGACCAGGTGGTCGGTTAAATTGCAGTAGATAACACCGCGCAACAATGATTTTGCTACTGAGAGAAAAACACATGTGATTTATACTAAAATGAGCGTGCTGATTCCAAATATGAACTCGGAATTTACCAGATTTTAAGTTATACATGCAAAGCCTATTCAGTTATAATATTAATGCATTATTTTTGAAATAATCCAATGGACATGTCCAGACCTGTCCGGACTCACACAGGCTGATGTCAGAAGTAAGTATATAAGGCAAGCTGGACAGATTTTGATAAAGTGATCTGTTATAGTGCTATAAGTTTTGAAACTTAATATGGATAAAAGCAAATGTGTTAACGATCCAGACAATTTCTGCTACATATGTGGCAAATACACTGCTTATGATCCGCGCAAGAATCTGACAAAGCGTGTGTGTCTTGCTTACAAGTATTACAAGATAAAAGCTGGGCACCTCATGTTTGTTGCACTGTGTGTTACTCTGGGCTAATGCAGTGGTTGAGTGGTAAAAGGAAAGGAATGGCTTTTGCAGTGCCTATGGTTTGGCGTGAGCAGAAAAATCACCAGACTGTTACTTTTGCATGACTAAAATCACTGGATATTCAAAGAGAAATAAGTCACAAATTGTGTATCCTGACTGTGAGTCTGCTCTTAAACTAGTACCACATGATGTAGAGCAGTGTTTTCCAACCAGTGTGCCTCCAGCTGTTGCAAAACTACAACTCCCAGCATGCCCGCACAGCCAAAGGCTGTCAAGGCATGCTGGGAGTTGTAGTTTTGCAACAGCTGGAGGCACACTGGTTGGGAAACACTGATGTAGAGAATCCAGTGCCTGCACCTCCCACAGCAGGATCGGCAACTGAAGCAGACAGTTCTGATCCTGACGAAGAAGAAGATGTTGATTGTCACAATGTATTTCCTGATCCAGGACAACTGGAGGGTCAGCCGCACTTGCAGAGCCAATCAGATTTAGATGATCTGGTAAAAAGATCTGTCATTATCTAAAGAAAAGTCAGAACTGCTAGCTTCTAGACTTCAGGAATGTAATTTGCCCAACGAGGCACAAAAACTTCACACTTTCATCATCGACACACCAAGTTAGTTGCATACTATGCAATGGAAAGCTATGTCTGTTTCTGTACTGATGTAAATGGTCTTATGATGGAGTTAGATGGTACACATGTTCCTGATGAATGGAGGCTATTCATAGACTCTAGAAAAAGCTGTCTTGTTGCACAATGGTAACGAAAAACCATCTGTTCCATTGGCTCATGCGGTTGGAATGAAAGAGACCTATGCTTCTATGGAGTTAATTTAGAAAATGATCAAATACACAGAACATAAATTAAAAATTTGTACTGACTATTGATAGACGAACATCAGCCTGGACAATTCGCAAATGTGCGTTTGCGATCAAATGTTCACAAACCGCAAGCTTGCAGTGGACCCCATTCACTTTAATGGCAGGCGAACCTGAAAAACCTTCAGGTCATATTTGCAGCCAGCAAACACTTATTAGAAGTACACAAATAGTCCCACAACATGGACAGTGATATACCAGAGGGGGATCATTGGCAAAAATTCCTACCAAAAATATGTATTTTAATCAGGGGCCATTTTTATAAGTCTTAAAGGGAAACTCTCAAAAATGTGCCATGCTGGAGCCTATAAATGTTTTATTTCCTATCGGTTAGATGTATACAATTGTGCAGCACTCCACGTTTTTGTATCCTGCAGAGTCCATTAAATAATGCATTTGTTAGGCATCTGTTAACGTATGCATTTTTGGTATGCATTAAATGGATGGCAAAAATAGGATGCAAACCCAGCCCTAGTGTCAGAATAAGCACCAGTACACATCGGAGCAGCGTGGCGGAGAGGGGAGGCCGCCATGTACTGACAGAGAACTACCTGATCCTGGTGATCAGGGATGAGGACTGTGTTTCCCAAAGATTATTTTCTACTGGGAAATACAGGGCAAAGTATAATACTCTAGAATCTATATAATATAAAGATATTAGCCCTACCCCCAAATAATAATACAATTAGGTGGTCATTTATTATATAGAAATACGTCTATGTTAGGCGTATTTCTGACACAGATTGTGGCGCAAAGGTCTTTAGCACCGCAATCTGTATATTTTTCCCGATCATGCCAGGTCTAAAAAAGGATGGCGTTGGCAGGGAAAGGGATACAGTTATGGCCATCCGGTTATTGAATACCAATGCCATACATTGACCGGATAACACCTCTGTACAGTGACAGGATAACGCCATACCATGACCGGATAAAAGAGTATAAGAGGGCAGAGTACAGGGAATGACTAGGGGCACTACACAGGGTGTGGTAAAATGGCACAATGTGGGGTATAAGGGGGCACAGTACAAGGTGGGGGGCACAGTCACATGACCCTGTGACATTAAAAGGTCCTTATGGTGAAGGCGATTCATACACCACCATAATTAGAGGCAGAGGAGTGAGACAGGGGTGTGATTATGTGGCTAGAGTTAAAAAATTTAAATGTCGGCAAGTACAGGCCCCAAAAATTAGGCAATAGGCATTCACCTGACAGCAAATAACTTTGGATTCTGTGGCGGGGGGTACATTAGGCGGTCACAGGATAAAAATTAGGCAATAGGCATTCACCTGACAGCAAAGAACTTTGGATTCTGTGGCTGGAGGTGCATTAGGAGGTCACAGTATAAAAATTTAACTGTCGGCTAGTATAGGCCCCAAAAATTTGTCAATAGGCATTCACCTGACATAAAAGGCCTTGGCTTCTGCTCATCTGCCAGGTGAATGTCATCCTCGGTCTCCTCCCCCCAGCCACGGACAACACCAGGGATCCCAGGAAAGTTTAAAGCCTGCTGTTGTTGCTCCTCCTCCTCCTGTCCCCAGCCACCATCCTCCTCTGACTACTCTTCAGACTCCTGCTGACTTGTCTCAGATGGAGTAGCCCCCCACCTGGGAATTTATTCAGCATAGCGACTTCCTCATCTTCCAGCTCCTGATCCTCCACGGCTTGATCAATGACACAACGCAATGCACGCTACATAAAGAAGGTGTAAGGTACGATGTCACTGATGGCGCCCTGGCTGCAACTAACCAGTTTGGTGATCTCATCAAATGTCTGCAGAAGTCTGCATCCGCCGCGCATGAGCACACACTGGCGCGGTGAGAAAAAAAACAAGCTTCCCAGAACCTATCTTGCCCAGAGTTCGTACAAGTAGTCGTTAACGGCACATTTCTGCTGGAGCGGCCTATCAAGCATACACAGGGTGGAGTTCCAGTGCATCGGGCAGTCACAAATCAGACATGATGGGCAAGTGGTGTTGACGCTGGACGTCAGCAAGGCGAGCAATGGCTGTGTAAAATCTTCTAAAATGGCCAGACATTTCCCTGGCCTACCACAAATCGTCCTAAACCCTGAGGAATTTGGCAACGAATTGCTGCATGACTAAGTTCAGGACATGTGTCATGCACGGCATGTGTGTCATTTTGCCCTGTTTCAGCACGCTCAGCAGATTGGCACCATTGTCACTCACCACTTTACCAACTGTCAAATTGAACGGGGTTAGCCACTGATCGGCCTGTGACCTCAGAGGTGAAAGGAGTGCAGAATCGGTGTGGCTCTTGGCTTCCAGCCACAACAGCTGCATCACAGCATGGCAATGTCTCACCTGGCACGTCGAATAGATTCTGGGGAGCTAAGGGGGTGCATCGGAAGAGGCGGTAGCAGTGGTAAAGGAGGGGTCAGCTGAGGAGGAGACGGAGGATGGAGTAGGAGGATGAGAAGAAGAGGCAGGCCTGTATGCAATCCATGGTGGTAACACCAAATAAACACGGATGCCATGGGTTACATGCTTGACGGCCGTGAGAAGGTTCACCCAGTGGGCAGTAAAAGTTGCTGGAAACAGGTATATGGCACCCCTCAATCTGTATTTTTTGGAAGCAGGTGTATTGCACCCCTCATTCAGTATTTGGTGGAAACAGGTATATAGCAATAGCACCCCTCAATCAGTATTTTTCAGAAACAGGTATATAGCACCCCCTCAATCAGTATTTGGCGGAAACAGGAATATGGCACCCCTCAATCATTATCTGGTGGAAGCAGGTGTATTGCAACGCTCAATCAGTATTTGGTGGAAGAAGGTATATAGCAATACCACCCCTCAATCAGTATTTAGTGGAAGAAGGTATATATTAATAGCACCCCTCAATCAGTATTTTGTGGAAGCAGGTGTATTTCACCCCTCAATCAGTATTTGGTGGAAGAAGGTATATGGCACCCCTCAATCATTATTTAGTGGAAGAAGGTATATGGCACCCCTCATTTGGTATTTGGTGGAAGAAGGTATATAGCAATAGCACCCCCCAATCAGTATTTAGTGAAAGAAGGTATATGGCACCCTTCATTCAGTATTTGGTGGAAGCAGGTATATAGCACCCCTCAATCAGTATTTGGTGGATTCAGGTATATAGCACTCCTCAATCAGTATTTGGTGGAAACAGGAATATGGCACTCCTCAATCATTATTTTGTGGAAGCAGGTGTATTGGAACGCTCAATCAGTATTTGGTGGAAGAAGGTATATAGCACTCTTCAATCAGTATTTGGCGGAAACAGGAATATGGCACCCCTCAATCATTATTTTGTGGAAGCAGGTGTATTTCACCCCTCAATCAGTATTTGGTGGAAGAAGGTATATAGCACCCCTCAATCATTATTTAGTGGAAGAAGGTATATGGCACCCCTCAATTATTATTTGGCGGAAAAAGGTGTATTGCACCCCTCATTTGGTATTTGGTGGAAGAAGGTACATAGCAATAGCACCCCTCAATCAGTATTTAGTGAAAGAAGGTATATGGCACCCCTTATTCAGTATTTGGTGGAAACAAGTATATAGCCCCCCTCAATCAGTATTTGGTGGAAACAGGTATATAGCACTCCTCAATCAGTATTTGGCGGAAACAGGTATATGGCACCCCTCAATCAGAATTTTGTGGAAGTAGGAGTATTGCATCCCTCAATCAGTATTTGGTGGAAGAAGGTATATAGCATTTGCAGCCCTCAGTCAGTATTTGGTGGAAGGTATATAGCATTTGCCGCCCTCAGTCAGTATTTGGTAAAAGCACATATATGGCACCCCTCAATCAGAATTTTGTGGAAGTAGGGGTATTGCATCCCTCAATCAGTATTTGGTGGAAGAAGGTATATAGCATTTGCAGCCCTTAATCAGTATTTGGTGAAAGAACGTATATGGCAACCCTCAATCAGTATTCAGAGAAAACAGGTATATAGCACACCTTAATCAGTATTTGCTGGAAACAGGTATATGGCACCCCTCAATCTGTATTTTTTGTAAGCAGGTGCAATGCACCCCTCAGTCAGTATTTGGTGGAAGAAGGTATATAGCATTTGTAGCCCTTAATCAGTATTTGGTGAAATAAAATATATGGCACCCCTCAATCAGTATTTGGAGGAAACAGGTATATAGCACTCCTCAATCAGTATTTGGTGGAAACAGGTATATGGCACCCCTCAATCTGTATTTTTTGTAAGCAGGTATATTGCACCCGTTAATCAGTATTTGGTGGAAGAAGGTATATAGCAATAGCACTCCTCAATCAGCATTTAGTGGAAAAAGGTATATGGCACCCCTCAATCAGTATTTTGCGGAAACAGGTATATAGCACCCCACAGTCAGTATTTGGCGAAAACAGGAATATGGCACCCCTCAATCATTATTTTGTGGAAGCAGGTGTATTGCAGTGCTCAATCAGTATTTGGTAGAAAAAGGTATATAGCAATAGCAGCCCTCAATCAGTATTTGGCAGAAACAGGTACGTAGCACCCCTCAATCAGTATTTAGCGGAAACAGGTATGTAACATAGTAACATAGTACATAAGGCCAAAAAAAGACATTTGTCCATCCAGTTCGACCTGTTATCCTGCAAGTTGATCCAGAGGAAAAAAAAAAAACTGTGAGGTAGAAGCCAATTTTCCCCACTTTAGGGGAATAAAAAGTTCCTTCCCAACTCCAATCAGGCAATCAAAATAACTCCCTGGATCAATGACCCCTCTCTAGAAGCTATAGCCTGTAATAATATTACGCTCCAGAAATACATCCAGGCCCCTCTTGAATTCCTTATTGTATTCACCATCACCACCTCCTCAGGCAGAGAGTTCCATAGTCTCACTGCTCTTACCGTAAAGAATCCTTTTCAATGTTTGTGTACAAACCTTCTTTCCTCCAGATGCAGAGGGTGTCCCCTCATCACAGTCACAGTCCTGGGGATAAATAGATGATGGGATAGATCTCTGTACTGACCCCTGATATATTTATACATATTAATTAGATCTCCCTTCAGTCGTCTTTTTTCTAAAGTGAATAACCCTAATTTTGATAATCTTTCAGGGTACTATAGTTGCCCCATTCCAGTTATTACTTTAGTTGCCCTCCTCTGGACCTTCTCCAGCTCTGCTATGTCTGCCTTGTTTACAGGAGCCCAGAACTGTACACAGTACTTCATGTGTGGTCTGACTAGCGATTTGTAAAGTGGTAGGACTTTGTTCTTATCATGGGCATCTATGACCCTTCTGATGCAACCCATTATTTTATTGGCCTTGGCAGCAGCTGCCTGACACTGGTTTTTGCAGCTTAGTTTGCTGTTTATTAAAATTCCTAGATCCTTTTCCATGTCAGTGTTACCGAGTGTTTTACCATTTAGTATCTACGGGTGACTTGCATTATTCCTTCCCATGTGCATAACTTTTACATTTGTCAGTGTTAAACCTCATCTGCCACTTATTTGCCTAAGCCTCCAATCTATCCAGATCCCTCTGTAGTAGTATACTGTCCTCATCAGTGTAAATTACTTTACACAGTTTAGTGTCATCTGCAAAAATTGATACTTTACTATGCAAGCCTTCTACAAGATCATTAATAAATATATTGAAGAGAATAGGGCCCAATACTGAGCCCTGAGGTACCCCACTAGTGACAGTGACCCAATCTGAGTGTGTACCGTTAATAACCACCCTCTGTTTTGAGGCAGTTACTTACCCACATACAGACGTTTTCTCCCAGTCCGAGCATTCTCATTTTATATACTATGTGGCACCCACCAATCAGTATTTGGTGGAAGAAGGTATATAGTAATAGCACCCCTCAATCAGTATGTTAGTGGAAGAAGATATATGACACCCCTCAATCATTTTGTGGAAGAAGGTATATGGCACCCCTCAATCAGTACTTGGCAGAAACAGGTATATAGCACCCCTCAACCAGTATTTGTCAGAAACAGGTATAAGGCACCTCTCAATCATTATTTTGTGGAAGCAGGTGTATTGCAGCGCTCAATCAGTATTTGGTGGAAGAGGTATATAGCAATAGCACCCCTCAATCAGTATTTGGCGGAATCAAATAATGATTGACTGGTGTCATATATCTTCTTCCACTAAAATACTGATTGAGGGGTGCTATTACTATATACCTTCTTCCACTAAATACTGATTGAGGGGTGCAATACACCTACTTCTATAAAATACTGATTGAAGAAGCAGGTGTATTACAGCTCTCAATCAGTATTTGGTGGAAGAAGGTATATAGCATCAGCAGCCCCCAATCAGTATTTAGTGGAAGAAGGTATATGGCACCCCTCAATCAGTATTTGGCGGAAACAGGTACATAGAACCCCTCAATCAGTATTTTGTGGAAGCAGGTGTATTGCAGCGCTCAATCAGTATTTGGTGGAAGAGGTATATAGCAATAGCACCCCCTCAATCAGTATTTGGCGGAAATCAAATTATGAGTGATGGGTGTCATACATCTTCTTCCACTAAAATACTGATTGAAGGGTGCTATTACTATATACCTTCTTCCACTAAATACTGTTTGATGGTTGCAATACACCTTCTTCCACAAAATACTGATTGAGGAAGCAGGTGTATTGCAGCGCTTAATCAGTATTTGGTGGAAGAAGGTATATAGCAATAGCAACCCTCAATCAGTATTTAGTGGAAGAAGGTATATGGCACCCCTCAATCAGTATTTGGCAGAAACAGGTATATAGCACCCCTCAATCAGTATTTGGCGGAAACAGGTATATGGCACCCCTCAATCAGCATTTGGCGGAAATAGGTATATAACACCCCTCAATCAGTATTTGGCGGAAACAGGTATTTGGCACCCCTCTATCAGTATTTAGTGGAAGCAGGTGTATTGCAGCCCTCAATCAGTATATGGTGGAAGAAGGTATATAGCAATTAGTGTTGATCACGAATATTCAAATTGTGAATTTTTATCGCGAATATAGGTACTTAAAAAATTCACAAATATTTAGAATATAATTATATATATTTGTAATTTTGAATATTCAAGATTTTTTTATTGCAAATTTTTCAATTGCCGAGTAAAAACATGACTCCTCCCTGCTTCTTGCATGTGGGCCAATGAGTCATTGGCCCACAAGCAAGAAGCAGGGAGGAATCATGACTTTAAATGGGATAAATGATGAATATTCTAAAAAAACTAATATATAGCCCTATATCGAATATATTTGTTTTTTGAATATTCGTAATATTCTAAAAGAAGAACATATAGCAATATAGCGAATATTCCAAAAAAACGAATATATATAGCAAAATAGCTAATATAGTGCTATGATCTTCTTTGTATAATAGTTGTAATTTTTTTCTCATCTGAAGTTCATCTGAAAAAAAAAAGATTATAGCACTATATTAGCTAAATTGCTCTATATTTGTTTTTGGGGAATATTCGCTATATTGCTATATATTCTTGTTTTAGAATATTACAAATATTCTAAAAAACAAATATATAAAGGCCAATACAAATTCTGGTATTAAGTATGTGTGAAATGAAAAGAAAATTATACATGGCTTATGTCCTGATGTCCTGGTACTTAAGGACACTAATGCATGAAGAGGGACATGAAAAGATATTGTGCCCTGATTCCCAAACACTGTAGCATCTACAGTCAGAAGAAGATGACGGTGGAGAACGACAATTAGTGTTTCACGAGGTGGATGATGAGTATGAGACACAGTTGTCAATAAGTGAGGTTGTTGTTAGGTCAATAAGTCAGGAGGATGACCACAGTGAGGAAGTGGAAAAGGAGGTGCTGGGCGATGAAGTCACTGACCCAACCTGGGAAGGTGGCAAGCAGAGCGAGGACAGCAGTAACAGAGGGGGAGGGATCCACATCACCGCAACAGGCTGGAAGAGGCAGTGGGGTGGCAAAGGGAGAAGGCAGGCCACACCAAATAGGCCCGCAACTGTTCCCCGGAGCACCCTCTTGCAGCAATCTCACTTGCCAAGGGGTAGGTGTTCCACAGTCTGGCACTTTTTTGAGGAAAGTGCGGACTATAAAATAATTTTCATTTGCAACCTGTGATGTACCAAAATTAGCAGGGGCGTGAACATTAGCAACCTCACCACCACTAGCATGATCCACCACATGGCATTAAAGCACCCTAATAGGTGGGCCGAACGCCTGGGACCACAACCAGTGTCTGCGGGTCACACTACTGCCTCCTCTTTCCCTGTGTTATGTGCTGGCCAACCCTCTATCCAAGACACAGGCCCTGATATCTCCCGCCATGAACCTGGACCTTCACAAGCACTATCAGCTAGCACATCCACTTTTGTGTCCCAGCGCTGCATACAGATGTCTATACCACAGGCCTATGAGTGAAAGCGCAAACACCCAGCCACCCACCCACAGACCATAGCACTAAATGCGCACCTTTCCAAATTGCTGGCCCTGGAAATGTTGCCATTTAGGCTTGTGGACATTGAGGCTTTCCACAGCCTGATGGCGGCGCTGTACCGCGGTACTCTGTCCCCAGCCGTCAATATTTTCACAGTGTGCAGTACCAGCCTTACACCAGCATGTGACCTGTAACATCACCCGTGCCCTGACCAACACAGTAATTGGGAAGGTCCACTTAACGGATGACACATGGACAAGTGCTTTTGGCCATGGACGCTACATTTCCCTGACGGCACACTGGGTGAATGTTGTGGAGGCCGGGAGCGAGTCGCACCCTGGGATGGCACAGGTGCTACCGACACCAAGGACGCCAACAATTGCGGGCCCTACATTCATCAGGGTTTCTGCCGCCACCTACGTTAGAGGCTGCACCCCCCCCCCCCCTTCTCCTCCTCCTCCTCCAGTTCCACCTCTGAATTATCATCTTGCAGCACCAGTCAGCCATCAGTCAGTAGCTGGAATCAGTGTAAAACTGCAGTGGGGAAGCTGCAACAGCCCATGCTTAAAATGATCTGCTTAGGTGACAAACAAGACACCGCCGCAGAGCTGTGGCAGGGGATAAGGAACCAGACTGAGCTGTGGCTCTCGCCACTCATCATACAACTAGGCATGGTTGTGTCTGATAATGGCCATAACTTGGTGGCGGCTTTGGAGCTCGGCAATCTCACACACATTCCACGTCTTAAACTTAGTGGTTCATCGGTTTCTCAAAACCTACCCCAATTTGCCTAAACTACTGGTGAAGGTGTGCCGTGTGTATGCCCATTTCCGCATACCGGTCTGGCAATGCTGCAGCAGTGCTTGCAATTGCCAGCTCACCGACTGTTGTGTGTGGTGAGCATGCGCTGGACTCAACGTTCCACATGTTGGCCAGGATTTGTGAGCAGCAGAGGGCAGTAGTGGAATGCCAGCTGCAACATGGTCGTCGCCTTTTCAGTCAGCTTCCGCTCTTCACAAGTGACGAGTGGGCATTGATGTCTGACCTGTGTGAAGTTTTACACAACTTAATCAACATAGAGGGTAGTACCCTTGGAAGTTTTATTCCATCTGTTCAGCGTGGATGGGTCGAAGAGGAGAAATAGGAGGAGGAGATTGAGAGTCATCCTCCTGATGAGGACAGTGAAGTCATGTCTGTTGGGACTCTGGCACATATGGCTGACTTTATGTTAGGCTGCCTTTCCTGTGACCCTCACATTGTATGTATTTTGGCTAACACCGATTACTGGTTGTTCACCCTTCTCGACCGCTGCTACAAAGAGAACTTCTCATCTCTCATTCCTGTGATGGAGAGGATGTGCAAAATGGTGCAATACCAGAAGGTCCTTGTGGAAAAATTGCTCCAAAAATATTCATCTGACAACGCTGGCTGCAGAGTATGTAGTTCCTTGGCCAACCAAGGAGAGGAGATGAGGGAACGCACAGCAGTTCCAACAGAGGCAGGGCAACACTCCCTAAGGCCTGGGACAGTTTTATGACACCCCGCCAGCACCCTCAAACTGATGCGTGACCTAGTGTCACAAGGAGGGAAACATTTTGGAAGATGGTGAAGGAGTACATAGCAGACCGTGTCAGCATCCTCAGTGATCCCTCTGTGCCTTTCAAATATTGAGTGTTCAAGAAGCTGGACACGTGGCACTAACTGGCGCTCTATGCCTTGGAGGTGCTGGCCTGCCCCACCGCCAGCGTTTTGTCAGAGCGTGTATTTAGTGCTACTAGGGGGCATAATAACTGATAAGCACATCCGCGTGTCAACTAAAAATGCTGACCGGTTAACTCTTATAAAAATGAACAAGGCCTGGATTGCCTATGACTTCTCTACTCCACCAGAGGACAGCAGATGGACATAAAGGCACTCTAAATGTGTATTTTATGGTGTATTGAATACACTAAATTCCCATGCACCCCTTACACCACTAAAAAGGTATATGGTTCCATCTTCCTTTTGTCGTCGTCCTCCTTCATTATATCAACATGCTTATTAGGCTTCCCTCGCTCCTAATGTTTTAGAGAGTCAGCTCAGGAGTGGGCCCTCACCCATAATGTTTTAGAGGGTCACCAGCATGCTCTCACCCATAATGTTTTTGAGGGTCACCATCAGGCCCTTAACCATAATGTTTTTGAGGGTCACCAGCAGGCAGGCCCTCAACCATAATGTTTTAGAGGGTCAGCTCATCAGCGGACCCTCACCCCTACATTTTTAGATGGTCAGCCCAGCAGCAGGCCCTCGCCCACAAAATGTTTTACATGGTCAGCTCGGCAGCAGGCCCATCAGGGTCACCAGCAGGCCATCAATCATAACTTTTCAAGGCTGTGTATGATGCCCTCCTTTATGTGCATAGGCTTTATGAGAGTAGGAGTCCCACGACCTGAACAATTGTACCACAATGTGAATGAGGCCCTCCTTTATGTGATATACAGGTTGTATCGGAGTGCCTCTTCCTTGTAATTTTTGGCAGCACTTGCACTTTATATACAAGTAAATATACAGGAAAGAATGTTTCCTAACAATTTTTCCTAAAAATAAAAATAAACAATTTTTCCTAAAAATAAAAATAAACAATTTTTCCTAAAATAAAAATAAACAATTTTTCAAAAAAAATAATAATTTATGTTATCTTCGGTTTTGTGCGTATTATTGTCAGTCTGTAAAAGTGGCGTTCTACTCGGACAGCATCGTTCCCAGCAGCAACCTGGGAGTTCAAGATGCATCCAGACATCATCCCCATGCTGTTCCCGAACCATTTCAGTGGTGTTTCCATCAATTTCTGACCTTTTCCTATAAACCAGACAACCTCCCCTCTTCAGAGCAGTGTGTGCCTGGTTTAATGCTCGTTGTCTCCCATTGTCTTCTATCGTGCTCGGGTGCTCGGTAGAGCACCTGAGCATCCCGAGGTGTTTGGTGCTCGACTAACACTACCAATTATGGCAAAACCCTGATGAATGTAGAGTCACATGATTCATCAATTTCATCCTTCCTGTCATTTTCCCTGCCAACCCTTTTTGCCTGATTCATCTGAAACAAATTGCAACAATTTTGGACTCGTTTGGCAAGACATATTTTTTAGGCAGATACATTTTTGTGAAATGCATAATGAATCCGATTAGTTCACTATCAATTCATTGATCTTTCGATTTTTAGAAATATTCAAATGAAAATAAGTTATGAAGTGGAAATGTTTTGTCATCCGCACGTAATAGCTTCTCAGTTGCAAAGCTAGTATTTCTGCAATTATGCATCCAGAAAATTAATGTACTAAGTAATCTTAAAAGCTCAGCTAATGCAAACAAACAGACTGATTACAATACTTTCAGTTGCCTTTTAATAATGTAATACAGTCTTGGCTAAATTAACATTGAGTGTATCACCTCAGTAATAAGGTTTTCTACGAAACAACTGAAAAGTGAACAAACACGATATTATACATTCCTGCATGTTTTTTTAAATCCATTTCAAGTACTTACAGCAACATTATGTCCTTTTCCACTGTAATACTTTCAGGAGTTGTCTTATGAAAGACACCCCTTTCAATATAAGAGAAATCAAAATAAATGTCCCTGTTCAGGAATCACTACAGGAGATATGTACTTATGACCATATGGTCAGCCATAACCAGAGTTATTGTCTGTTAGATTGAGGCCCCCAACAATGAACCGATAGTTGTAGGGCACAGGGGCAGACACAGACAGCAGAGGGGCCCTGTGTAAAGAAAGTGACTCCCCCAATACCAAATTCTCTGCCTAACCTAGCCCCTTCTAACATTACAAACAGCAATACAAAACATACAGGGTAAGGCTACTTTCACCCTGCTGCACTGCGATCTGGCCACCTGATCCAGCAGAGAATGCAAGGAATAGGCTGGACACAAGCTGTAGCATACAGATTGCCAGATTGTGTCCAGATCTCTGACGGACCCCATTATAGTTAATGGTCTCCATGGGCATTTTGTCTACATCCAGGAGAGCCGGTTCCGGTGAATTTCTAACACCGATATGAAAGTAGCCTAACACAGCACCACATACCTCTTACATCCAATGATGTCTTCTTTGATGTGAATGTTCTCTTTCCTCATCTTCTCCATTCAGACCAGACCACCATGGTGATTTATTGCATCCATCTCTCGTCTCTGCAGAGTTTTACAAACAGACATCTTAGCTTCCTACTTTTCTATCATCCTCCCCACCTTCTCTACATCCTATCAAGCACCCCAATACTCAGCTTGCTGTGCTCCCCAATACAATACTGCAGAAACAGATAAACCCCTGAATATAATACTACCACACAGATAGTGGATCTTCAATAATTATTGGCATACAGTGCTCTAAAAAATAACTGCAACCAGCAAATAGTGTCCATGACACTAATAATGTAAACAAAATGCCCACTTAAAAAAATACCTCTTCTTAGTGCCCCCAGTAAAGCCAATATCTCCATAGTGCCCTCATAATGTGTGCCAATTCCCCTACTGTGTGCCTGTACAAATAAAACCCTTTCTTAGTGCCCCTAGTTTAGCTAATGTCCGTATAATTTGGGCCAATATAAAATACTCCAATATAGTAGTAGATACCCCCCATAGTGCTCCCCCCATTCCCATAGTGCCCCCAAAATGTGTTCCAGTATGAAATGTCTCTATAGTGATGATCCCCACCCCATGATACACATATAGCATGCCAGTATAAAATGCTCCTATACAATGCCCCTGTCACGTGGGTGTCAAGAGCCACGTCTGACTCCGTTATACCCAGGGTCAGGAAGTTGCAGCGGGTGGCTGTGCGCTCTTTGTCAAAAGATTGCGCTGTTTCTTAATGATAGCTTTCTGTGTTTGTCTTGCAATCCTTTTTATCTCACTCAGGGATCCGTAGCTTCTTCTCCTCAGCTGTTTCTTGACCGTCACTCCCAACCTCCTTATATTCTCCCTCCCACTTCTCTGGTTGCCAGATATAGAGCTTCCTGCCTGGACTTCTATACTGACCCACTGGAGCTGTGATCCCTGGTTGTTGTTCCAGAGTGCTACCCTCCGGATCCCTGTTGGGCTTTTGTTGTCCGCTGTTGTTGCCTGATATTATATGTTTTGTCTGTATTGTCTGTCCTCTCCTTATTGTTTTCCATTAGTGTTAGTGATGAGGACTAGTGTCCCCACCGCCCTATTCACTACTTAGGGCTCATCTTAGGGAAAGCCAGGGTTTAGGCACGTGATTGGCGTACGGGTGAGAAACCCGTCTAGGGACTTTAGGGTAGTCAGGTGCCGCCCTCAAGGTGAGTTAGGCGTCACCACCTTTCTCTCTTCCTTGGACAGGGCCTTCCCTTTTCCTTCCCTTTGCATCACGTATGTGATCGGCACGCCGGTCGTGATAGCCCCCAGTAGAATCCCCACATAGTGCTCCTCTCCCCCACTTCTCTATAGTGCCCCCATAATATGTGCCAGTATAAAATGCCCTTATGTAATGCTCCACCAGTAGATGCCCCCATACTGCTCCTATACCCCACTTCTCCATAGTGCCCCATAATGTGTGCCACTATAAAATGCCCCTATATATTGCTCACCCAGTAGATGCCCCCATAGTGCTGCTCTCTCACACTTCTCCATAGTGCCGCCCATAATGTTTGCCTGTATAGTGTCAATATATAATGCCCCCCAGTAGATGCCTTCATAGTGCTCCTCTTCCCCACTTCTCCATAGTGTCCCCATAATTTGTGCAAGTTTATAATTCCAATATATAATTCCCCCCAGTAGATGCCCCCATAGTGCTTCTCTCCCCCACTTCTCCATAATGCCCCCATAATGTGTGCCAGTATGAAATACCCCTATAAAATGCTCCACCAATATGTGGGTCAGTATATAGGGCCTCCAGCAGATGTCCCCATAGTGTTCTTCTCCCCCCTTTCCCATACAGGATAACAGCATAGTGTAAATGATTAAAACACATATACTTACCTCCATGTTGCTTTCAGTTCAGTGCTGTACACTGCCCGGCTCAGACAGCGCAATTTCATCATTGCACCACCTGCACCGTACTTAGATAGGCTACAGGCACTAGGCCACAGGTCTATAAGAGGAACGGGGAAGGGAAAAGCCTCTGCCCTGCCCCAAGGCAGCAACCATCTGTATAGCTGTCCTTAGGATGGCGATACAGTTGAATATAGAGAGATGAGTGCTTCCACAATAGAAGCACTCTTTTACCTTGGCCCTGAAGTTGCAGTTTGGAATGGACTCCCCTCCCATGCTGGGCACCTGTGCAGCCGAACCAGCTGAACAGGCGCTATGTCTGCCCCTGGAAGGGTATAAAAGGGAAGAGAATGCAACATTTTTAATCCTTTAAAAAAAATTACTTAACAACATATCACTTGAGTGTAAGGGAAGTATGGAGCTAGCTCATGAGCTGAACCCTCTCCATGTGTGGTTGGTGCCATCTTCATAATACATCTCAGACCATCTATGGCAAAATTGCGAAGTTATGATCGGTTGCAATAGCAGCATGAGGCCCTGTGAAGGCTAACAGATCTGCCATAGAATTTGCCTGTGGCAGGGCTTAATAGAAAGCTTGGAAAAGTCCCATAGACTGCATTAATATATTTCTGTAGTCTTTTTTATAAGCAATCCAAGGATCACATGCTCAAGTCCACTAAGAGGAGTAAACATTAAAATAATATAAAATAAAATAAAATAAATGTGTGTAAAATAATACAAAATTATAAAAATTCAAATCAACCTCTTTCCTCAGTTCTACTTTTAAATAGACAATAAAGTCTGAAAAGAGTAAGGGATGGCCCTCCAAGGAAAATATTCAGATGCAAGTTTATTATAGATTCAGCATCAGAGTATAAATTATCACATGAAAGAAAATGGCCAGTTTGCAATTTTTGAGGCAGTCTTCTTTGTGATAAGGACAACAGACTTATATGTGTCTCACATGTTCTTCAAGAAAAGACTGTTCGCAATGTTTCCTGACCAAAAAAAAAACCTCAGGCCTCCTGTCAGACCTAGTAACATGCTGTCAGACCTGGTATACACCACTATTGTCATGGAAAGGCCTGCCAGACTCCCAGAACAGTTGAAAGTCTTTCCTGTGCTGCTGAAATATCCATCTTTGGTGGTTCCTAACCTTTTTTGTACCAGGGACCGGTTTCATGGAGGCCAAGTTTCGCAAGGTCCAGAGAGGGGGGGGGGGGGGGGTTAGCGGCGGCAGGAGAGGATATTGGGGGGGGGGGGGGTGGGATCTAGTGAATCACACACATAACAAAACACAATTAATAATTCCATTTAGGTCCCCACTCAGTGAATTATAGATGATGTCTCCTCAGGCTGGAGTCGTTCTCTTCCCTTTTTTTCTCATCCCTACACAGATGACTTCTCCTGACCTCAACTTGTTTCTGCATAATTTAACCTATTTAGCATCTCTTTAGAATCTCCTTGTTGTCCCTTCTCAAAATTAGTCAAGCATGACATACACTTTTCAATTGTTTAATTGACCAAATTATGAGCCATGTTTTTAATCAGTAATTCAACAAAAATTCAACTGGTAAACTGCTCTTATTGAAGAGGTCACATCCTCACAATGGCCTATATAACATATGTCTGGTGGGCTCCAGCTCCTGGTATCTCCATTAATCAGTTGAATAAAGGAGTTGTGGTGGTCCAAAGAGTGCCACATCCCCTTTATTGTTTTCCAAATAGGCACATCGCCATGCATTTAGTTGTGGCTGGTCTTAGTACAGCAACTCAGAGGGGATCAGTTACATTAAAGGGCTTCTGCACTTTCATTTAACTGATTATCTATCCTCTGGATAGATCATCTTCTTCTGATCGGCGGGGGTCCGACACAGTGCTAGTAATTCATTCTTAAACTTCTAGCAGGAATAATAAAGGGATGGAACAATATAGAGTTGTAATAGCAGATGCTCGAGAATTGTTAGTGCAAGGGGGATGCAAGTAATCACTACAACAGCCATGTCTGGAGAGGGAACAGGTCTTTATTAACTCTTTAGGTAATCAATGGTATTGTTATACAGGGTAGAGGGTAGGGACTGCAGAAGAATTTCTATTCTAAAACTAACATGTAAGATGCTATAAAAACATAACTCCATTCAGCTAGTTTTACAAGGTACAGAAGTCATAATTAGAGCCATCTAACACTTATTGGTGACAGCAAAATGCCATCTATCAATTAATTTAATTTCAGGGACGTGGGATTACCCCATACTTTTCTCCTGCCAATATTTAAACATTGGTGCCTTGAGAAAAGCATGTGAATTATATAACCTGATCATCTGCATTTACTTACTGAGTATATTGCTTTACTGATTTTGTGGGATGAGGTACCCTGTTTGCTTGCACAGCTTACATAGCAGGTTTACAACATCCTATCTCAGCACGGTGACCTCTTTATGTGCTTTCTTCTACTGTTACCATGGTAATATATTACCCTATTCCATCATAGGGATACATTAAATCTAGCATTGCTGTCAATGGCTTCTATTCATATAGGGGTTCTCCAGGAATGAATTAAAATGGCTGCCAGCATCCTGTCCTAGAATGTTAGGACTGGTTGCCTCCACGGCAGAGCTGCCTAGGGGAACCTTCCGACACACTTTGCTCTGGAACTTGCATATACTACATATTGGTGAACGTTCCTGTCAGGCTGCTCAGCCATGATGGAATATCGTAGGCAGGATCACATGATTGACATTTATTGTAGAGCAGTTTAGTTAGTCATTGAGGAAACGCGTTGGGACATTGTGATCTTTTGTTAATATATGTATGTGTATGCATATATCGTCGGGACAACGCAACCGATGATTTATATAAATAATATATATATACACAGACATATATATTTACATTGATGGATATGTGTGTGAGTAAGATCGAGTGTCGCGTCGTGGGTGCCCTACACTCATAGGACACCTACACCGGACCCCACTCATTGCACATCTTAAACCAGTCTTTATGTCCTCTTTGCAACCCATTTGGCCTATCACCAATAGGACCGATTTCTGTCTTTTGGGCAAAGCTGGGCAGTCCACATTCAGGGAGGGTGACATTAGGGTCAGAGCATCAGCTAGGGTGACGAAGAGAGATTGACAGGGCTGCTTAGGGTTTCGACCCATCACTGTATCTTTCTGTCTTAGTACTTACGTACATTTCATCCTGCCTGTCATCATTTTTTTGCTGTCCCTATATACGGTCCTCTCCCATCTCCGCCATCTATTAGGAGTGGTTACAAAACCTAGTGTTTGAAAATAAAGGGCCTACAATTTTATCTTCAATACATTATTAAATGTTAAGTTTTAACTTAAATAAGCTACCCACTATTTGTTAATATATTCTTTTGGATCTATAGGGTCTAGCAAATTAGACATTACCATAGTCTGACAGACTATAATCGGTTGTGTTATCACAGTTTAGTTGGGCCCTGTTCCCTCACCCTCACCCCCCCCCCCCCCTCCTAGGCAGCTCTAGGACAGGTTGCTGACAACCATTTTAAATCATTCCCAGAAAACATTTTTTATGGGACCAATTGTTTTCGCAAAATGCACCAAATGCATGATAAAAATTAGAGGAAGGTGTAGCAAACAATCATGTTCCAACACATGAAAATGAGGATTTAAAAATTCACAAATTGTAGATACACATGGATTTTAGTGCAGGCTTCACATTTTGAAACCTGTTTGCAAGAGGGTTTCACTCATTGCAATGTAACCTGTAGAATCCAAGGCAAATTATGTTGGTAACTCATGCACATTTTTCTGGAGCGTGGTGGTAAAATCCACAATGTGTAAATCCTCTTCAGCCAGAAGCCAATCCAACTCATGTGAGGGAGAAACTCCCTTCTAGACTCTCAGAAGAATAAGCCCCTGGATCACCAACCCATCTCAGCAACACCGTGCACATAGCTTGTACTGCAAACTGAAGAAAAGCATCCAGGCCATTTTTCTAAATCTTTCTACAAATTACCCAGAAAGCACTTCTATGCCGCTGCTTTAGTAATATGTCTTGCTCCTTAAAAAAATAAGCTAATTGTGAATAAACACCTTTGTAAAGAATATTAATTGGAATAGAAAATGAAATATGGTAAGTAACACTTTCCAGTAGTAATGGACTGATGCCTCCTAGATACATGGTTAATGAAACTTCAAGAAAGGTTTCACGTTACAAGCTGAATTTTAATAGATGCTGTTGATTAGCTCCTAGCGATGTAAGAAATACAAAAAATTGCTTAACTTTACCTAGACTATGCATGTTCCTACGGGTGAAGGTGCTATGTGCCAAAAGTAAAGCAGACAAAAGAGGTGTAATTCAGAGATTTAGAGATTCTCAGTCAGGTACTCACTGGTTTGTTACAGCAAGAAATTCAGTTGCAACTTCACAGTCAGCACATCTGCAAGAGTGATTATTTTACGAGGCAGGGAATCACGCCAGCAAAAGTCAAAGGAAGTGATGTAAGCATCCAAACACACGTTCGCTATACAGTAATCACAGTCATTGTGATTAACAAATCGTTCTTCCTGGGAAAAGCTTATAAGTAAAATCATATTGACACAGGGGCAAGAAAAAAAAAAAAAATTCCCCTGTTTATTCATAAAGAGTTTAGTCTAAAAGAAAAAAAACGCATGCAAAATAAATCAATAAAATGCTCTGCTTTCAATGGACAGGAAGCAAAAACAGATGTTATCTTTCAGATTTCCCCTTACAATATTCCTTTACGGCATACACAGCTGGTTTCTATGCAAAAAATCAGGGCTGACATTACTATTTTACAGCCGCCTTTATCACTCGGGGACAATTCACTTAACTGTGTAGATCTGTTACTGACAGACTGATTTTAATGCTTCCTCCATTCCATTATGTATAACAAGGACTCGAGGATGTGCATGGTTATCGCCAACAGACTTAAGTATATTTCTCTTTCAAAGGCTTCTCTGGGGATGACCTGTCACTTTAATACTAAGGGACTCGAAGGCTTTCATGGGTGGCTTTTGTAATTTGCTTTGTACCTGTACCACTCATACTTTTAGTTACATAGTTAATACAATTGAAAAATGACATAAATCAATCAAGTTCAAACAAGGCATTGGTGGGAATGTGAATTTTACAAAAAGGGAGTAAGACCCAGACTTTTTGTAAGCATTTATGTTATTTACTTTTAACAATTCATCCAAGGATAGTTGAAGACTAGTGTCAGAGGTCCAGCAGGATGTTCTGGCACTGACCTGCCGGACATCTGCGCACTCCAGCATTGCCAGATGGTAGGTATGTAAGGCTCCGTCTGGCCCCATTCACAATCAGCCAGAAGAAAACCACTGCACGCAGCAGTTTTCTTCCGGCCGATTCTCTGCATATTTGCCAAAGTGCGGCTGGATCTCCACTGGTCCCCATTTCAGTGAATTACAATGAATGGGGCAGTACGGAGCCTTACCAACTTCCAGCAATGCCAGAGTGTGCTGAGGTCCAGCTTGATCTCTGATGTTAGTCTGCAACTAGCCTAAACCCTTTTTAAAAATGCCCAATGTCCCTGCTGTGACCACGTCCTGAGGAAGTGTATTCCACAGATTCACAGTTCTTACAGTAAAGAAGCTTTGACTCTTCTGGACATTGAACCTTTTCTTCCCCAGTCGGAAGCATTGCCCCATTGTCTTTTGAGGGCATTTTACACTGAACAGATTTTCACAATATTTTTTTGTATGGCCCATTTATATATTTGTATAGCTTAATCATGTCCCCCCCTTAGATGTCTCTTCTCAAGTATGAAGAAATTTAATTATTTTATTCTTTCTTCATAACTAAGACCCTCCATGCCCCTTATCAGTTTAGTTGCTCTTCTTTGCACTTTTTCCAGCTCCAGGAAATCCTTTCTATCGACTGGTGCCCAGAACCAAACTGCATATACCAGATGAGGCCACACCAAGATGGTGACGCGAAACACGTGTCTCTAGGAGGTGCCACTAGCCGGGTCTGTATTGTGTATATGTTGTGAATCATGTTTTTTTTTTATCTAGGTGGGGGGGCCACATGGTTTGATTTTGTATTTATTTATACTTGTTTTTCCATCCCACCTTTTCCACTACTTGCAATGCTATAACTTGATGTCCCAACGTGTTTTGTGCACTCTCCATGTGGTTGTGTCTGCCTTTGCCAATTTATGCATCTTTTTATTTATTTTATCGATTTCAATAAAGATACATTTTTGCATATACATTTTTGTATCATATCTGTTTATATGCTGAGTGCCTGGGTTTTTCCCATCTAGGAGCACACCGAAGGTTTGTTAACCACTTCAGCCCCGCTAGGTGAAACCCCCTTCATGACCAGAGCACTTTTTACACTTCGGCACTACACTACTTTCACCGTTTATCGCTCGGTCATGCAACTTACCATACAAATGAATTTTACCTCCTTTTCTTCTCACTAATAGAGCTTTCATTTGGTGGTATTTCATTGCTGCTGGCATTTTTACTTTTTTTGTTATTAATCAAAATGTAACGATTTTTTTGCAAAAAAATGACATTTTTCACTTTCAGCTGTAAAATTTTGCAAAAAAAACGACATCCATATATAAATTTTTCGCCAAATTTATTGTTCTACATGTCTTTGATAAAAAAAAATGTTTGGGCAAAAAAAAAATGGTTTGGGTAAAAGTTATAGCATTTACAAACTATGGTACAAAAATGTGAATTTCCGCTTTTTGAAACAGCTCTGACTTTCTGAGCACCTGTCATGATTCCTGAGGTTCTACAATGCCCAAACAGTAGAAAACCCCCACAAATGACCCCATTTCGGAAAGTAGACACCCTAAGGTATTCGCTGATGGGCATAGTGAGTTCATAGAACTTTTTATTTTTTGTCACAAGTTAGCGGAAAATGATGATGATTTTATTTTTTTTATTTTTTCTTACAAAGTCTCATATTCCACTAACTTGCGACAAAAAATAAAAAATTCTAGGAACTCACCATGCCCCTCACGGAATACCTTGGGGTGTCTTCTTTCCAAAATGGGGTCACTTGTGGGGTAGTTATACTGCCCTGGCAATTTAGGGGCCCAAATGTGTGAGAAGTACTTTGCAATCAAAATGTGTAAAAAATGGCCTGCGAAATCCGAAAGGTGCACTTTGGAATATGTGCCCCTTTGCCCACCTTGTCTGCAAAAAAGTGTCACACATCTGGTATCGCCGTACTCAGGAGAAGTTGGGGAATGTGTTTTGGGGTGTCATTTTACATATACCTATGCTGGGTGAGAGAAATATCCTGGCAAAAGACAACTTTTCCAATTTTTTTATACAAAGTTGGCATTTGATCAAGATGTTTATCTCACCCAGCATGGGTATATGTAAAATGACACCCCAAAACACATTCCCCAACTTCTCCTGAGTACGGCGATACCAGATGTGTGACACTTTTTTGCAGCCTAGATGCGCAAAGGGGCCCAAATTCCTTTTAGGAGGGCATTTTTAGACATTTGGATCCCAGACTTCTTCTCATGCTTTAGGGCCCCTAAAAAGCCAGGGCAGTATAAATACCCCACATGTGATCCCACTTTGGAAAGAAGACACCCCAAGGTATCCAATGAGGGGCCTGTGGCAAGTTCATAGAAATTATTATTTTTTTGCATAAGTTAGCGGAAATTTTTTATTTATTTTTTTTCTCACAAAGTCTCACTTTCCGCTAAGGCTACTTTCACACTTGCGTTAGGAGCGGATCCGTCTGGTGTCTGCACAGACAGATCCGCTCCTATAATGCAAACGCTTGCATCCGTTCAGAACGGATCCGTTTGCATAACTGTTTATTTCAGATCTGATTTTTCACTTCGGAAAACTCAGATCCGACAGTATATTCTAAACACAGAAGCGTTCCCATGGTGATGGGGACGCTTCATGTTAGAATATACTGAGAACTGTGTACACGACTGCCCCCTGCTGCCTGGCAGATGCTGCCAGGCAGCAGGGGGCAGACCCCCCCCCTCCTGTATTTAACTTATTGGTGGCCAGTGCGGCCCCCCCTCCCTCCCCAGTATTAAATATGACCCGTGCGGCCTCCCCCTCCCTCCCTCCCCAGTATTAAATATGACCAGTGAGGCCCCCTCCCTCTATATTTATTGGTGGCCGGGCCAGTGCGGATTCCAAGTATTGTGAGCAGTGCGGCCTCCCCTCTCCCCCCCTAATTAAAATCACCCCCCCCCCCCATCATTGGTGGCAGCGGAGAGTACCGATCGGAGTCCCAGTTTAAATCGCTGGGGCTCCGATCGGTTACCATGGCAACCAAGACGCTATTGCAGTCTTGGCTGCCATGGTTACTTGGCAATAAATACAAGCATTATACTTACCTGAAGAGCTGCGATGTCTGACCGGCCGGGAGCTCCTCCTACTGGTAAGTGAAAGGTCTGTGCGGCGCATTGCCTATAGCACAGACCTGTCACTTACCAGTAGGAGGAGCGCCCGGCCGGTCAGACATCGCAGCTCTTCAGGTAAGTATAATGCTTGTATTTATTGCCAAGTAACCATGGCAGCCAAGACTGCAATAGCGTCTTGGTTGCCATGGTAACCGATCGGAGCCCCAGCGATTTAAACTGGGACTCCGATCGGTACTCTCCGCTGCCACCAATGATGGGGGGGGTGACTTTAATTAGGGGGGGGAGAGGGGAGGCCGCACTGCTCACAATACTTGGAATCCGCACTGGCCCGGCCACCAATAAATATAGAGGGAGGGGGCCGCACTGGTAATATTTAATACTGGGGAGGGAGGGAGGGGGAGGCCGCACTGATCATATTTAATACTTGGGAGGGAGGGAGGGGGAGGCCGCCGCACTGGTAATATTTAATACTGGGGAGGGAGGGGGAGGCCGCACTGGTCATATTTAATACTGGGGAGGGAGGGAGGGAGGGAGGGGGAGGCCGCCGCACTGGTAATATTTAATACTGGGGAGGGAGGGGGAGGCCGCACTGGTCATATTTAATACTGGGGAGGGAGGGAGGGAGGGGGAGGCCGCCGCTCTGGTAATATTTAATACTGGGGAGGGAGGGGGGCCCGCACTGGCCACCAATAAGTTAATTACAGGAGGAGGGGGGGTCTGTACACAGTTCTCAGTATATTCTAACATGAAGCGTCCCCATCACCATGGGAACGCCTCTGTGTTAGAATATACTGTCGGATCTGAGGTTTACGATGTAACTCAAATCCGATGGTATATTCTAACATAGAGGCGTTCCCATGGTGATGGGGACGCTTCAAGTTAAAATATACCATCGGATCGGAGAAAACTCCGATCTGATGGGGACTCCTGACTTTGCATTGAAAGTCAATGGGGGACGGATCCGTTTGAAATTGCACCATATTGTGTCAACGTCAAACGGATCCGTCCCCATTGACTTGCATTGTAAGTCTGGACGGATCCGTTTGGCTCCGCACGGCCAGGCGGACACGAAAACGCTGCAAGCAGCGTTCAGGTGTCCGCCTGCTGAGCGGAGCGGAGGCCAAACGGTGCCAAACTGATGCATTCTGAGCAGATCCGCATCCACTCAGAATGCATTGGGGCTGTACGGATCCGTTCGGGGCCGCTTGTGAGAGCCTTCAAACGGAAATCACAAGCGGAGCCCCGAACGCTAGTGTGAAAGTAGCCTAACTTAGGACAAAAATTTAAATCTATCATGGACTTCTTTCCAAAATGGGGTCAGTTGTGGGGTGTTTGTACTGCCCTGGCATTTGAGGGTCTCCGCAATCATTACATGTATGGCCAGCATTAGGAGTTTCTGCTATTCTCCTTATATTGAGCATACAGGTAATTCGTTTTTTTTTCCGTTCAGCCTCTGGGCTGAAAGAAAAAAATGAACGGCACAGATTTCTTCATTCGCATCGATTAATGTGGATGAAAAAATCTCTGCCAAAAAAAAAAAATGGAGGGGAAAGGCGTCTGCCAGGACATAGGAGCTCCGCCCTACATCCATACCCACTTAGCTCGTATGCCCTGGCAAACCAGATTTCTCCATTCACATCAATCGATGTGGATGAATAAATCATTGCCGGGATTTTTTTTTATTTTTTTTTATATATATATATACAAAGTGCTTGCCAAAGCATAGGAACGCCGCCTCCTCCTCAGCTCGTATGCCTTGGCAAACGTATCTGTCACTGCAGAGGAGAAAATCCCGTCTTGCAGCGCCGCATACACCGACTTGCGTGTAATCTGACAGCAGCGCAATGCTTCTGTCAGAATGCACATCGGTGCTGCAGCTAGTCAATCGGTTGGTCCACCTGGAAGGTAAAAAAAGAAAAAAAAAAAAAAAAGAAAAAACCAGGCCGCAACGCAATAATTTTATTAACTTTGCAACAGAACATATAAACTTTAACTTTTTTAACTGAACATTAACGTGTTTGCTTACTGGTGTGTTTTTTTTTTCAGGTGTCCGCCTGCTGAGCGGAGCGGAGGCCAAACGGTGCCAAACTGATGCATTCTGAGCAGATCCGCATCCACTCAGAATGCATTGGGGCTGTACGGATCCGTTCGGGGCCGCTTGTGAGAGCCTTCAAACGGAACTCACAAGCGGAGCCCCGAACGCTAGTGTGAAAGTAGCCTAACTTAGGACAAAAATTTAAATCTATCATGGACTTCTTTCCAAAATGGGGTCAGTTGTGGGGTGTTTGTACTGCCCTGGCATTTGAGGGTCTCCGCAATCATTACATGTATGGCCAGCATTAGGAGTTTCTGCTATTCTCCTTATATTGAGCATACAGATAATTCGTTTTTTTTTCCGTTCAGCCTCTGGGCTGAAAGAAAAAAATGAACGGCACAGATTTCTTCATTCGCATCGATTAATGTGGATGAAAAAATCTCTGCCAAAAAAAAAAAATGGAGGGGAAAGGCGTCTGCCAGGACATAGGAGCTCCGCCCTACATCCATACCCACTTAGCTCGTATGCCCTGGCAAACCAGATTTCTCCATTCACATCAATCGATGTGGATGAATAAATCATTGCCGGGATTTTTTTTTATTTTTTTTTATATATATATATACAAAGTGCTTGCCAAAGCATAGGAACGCCGCCTCCTCCTCAGCTCGTATGCCTTGGCAAACGTATCTGTCACTGCAGAGGAGAAAATCCCGTCTTGCAGCGCCGCATACACCGACTTGCGTGTAATCTGACAGCAGCGCAATGCTTCTGTCAGAATGCACATCGGTGCTGCAGCTAGTCAATCGGTTGGTCCACCTGGAAGGTAAAAAAAGAAAAAAAAAAAAAAAAGAAAAAACCAGGCCGCAACGCAATAATTTTATTAACTTTGCAACAGAACATATAAACTTTAACTTTTTTAACTGAACATTAACGTGTTTGCTTACTGGTGTGTTTTTTTTTTTTTTTTTTTTTTTTTACCTTTATAGAACAAACCTCTCCTTCCCCATGGGTCAATGTGCAAAGCGCAAATCGCCCAAAGATGTGGCGAAGTGCGTTATGCACTTTGTCCCATGTGAAAGGAGACGTTTGCAGCAGCAGTGAGTGAATGGGCCCTAATAGCCCTGTGTGCCTGTCCTGGTGAGATGATCCCTATGCTAATAGTGTACCTGTGAGTGGTACTTCCGGAAACACTCTCCAAAGCATAGGGCAGGGTGGTCCGGACAGTCAGGACAGAAATAGCGGGTGTCACGCCTTATTCCACTCCTGCTACAGACACGACATTTTTTCGGGGTGACTGTTGGGTTGAGGTACCAGGAACGACATTGGGGAAATGTCGCTCGTGTAGACGGCTAACTACACTGGTGGTTGGGGCCACGGAACCTCCTGGATACAGGAGGTTCTCGATGATCTCTTCCTGAAATTTGAGTAAGAATCCAGTTCTCCCAGCCTTACTGTAGAGAACAAAACTATTGTACAGAGCCAATTGAATTAAATATACAGACACCTTCTTATACCAGCGTCTGGTGCGTCGGGAAACTAAATACGGAGACAACATCTGGTCATTGAAGTCCACCCCTCCCATGTGGAGGTTATAGTCGTGGACTGAGAGGGGCTTTTCAATGACACGGGTTGCTCGCTCAATTTGTATTGTCGTGTCTGCGTGAATGGAGGAGAGCATGTAAACGTCACGCTTGTCTCTCCATTTCACCGCGAGCAGTTCTTCGTTACACAGTGCGGCCCTCTGCCCCCTTGCAAGACGGGTGGTAACGTGCCGTTAGGGGAAGCCCGCGCGACTAGTTCGCGCGGTACCACAGGCGCCAATCCGTTCTAGAAACAAATGCCTAAAGAGGGCCACACTTGTGTAAAAATTGTCCACATAAAGATGGTACCCCTTGCCGAATAAGAGTGACACCAAGTCCCAAACTGTCTTCCCACTGCTCCCCAGGTAGTCAGGGCAACCGACCGGCTCCAGGGTCTAATCTTTTCCCTCATAGACACGAAATTTGTGGGTATAGCCTGTGGCCCATTCACAGAGCTTATACAATTTGACCCCATACCGGGCGCGCTTGCTTGGGATGTATTGTTTGAAGCCAAGGCGCCCGGTAAAATGTATCAGGGACTCGTCTATGCAGATGTTTTGCTCTGGGGTATAAATATCTGCAAATTTCTGGTTGAAATGGTCTATGAGGGGCCGAATTTTGTGGAGCCGGTCAAAAGCAGGGTGGCCCCTGGGACGGGAGGCGGTGTTGTCACTAAAGTGCAGGAACCGCAGGATGGCCTCAAAACGTGCCCTGGACATGGCAGCAGAGAACATGGGCATGTGATGAATCGGGTTCGTGGACCAATATGACCGCAATTCATGCTTTTTTGTCAGGCCCATGTTGAGGAGGAGGCCCAGAAAAGTTTTAAGTTCGGAAACTTGGACTGGTTTCCACCGGAAAGGCTGGGCATAAAAGCTTCCCGGGTTAGCGGTGATAAATTGTGTGGCATACCTGTTTGTTTCGGCCACAACTATGTCTAAAAGCTCCGCAGTCAAGAACAGCTCAAAAAATCCCAGGGCCGAACCGATCTGAGCTGTCTCAACCCGAACTCCAGACTGGGTGGTGAAAGGGAAAACTACAGGTGCGGCTGAAGTTGGGGACTGCCAATCAGGGTTTGCCAACACCTCTGGGATTCTAGGGGCTCTACGGGCACGTCTTTGCGGTGGCTGCGACGGGGTCACTACTGCACGTGCCACCGTACCAGCTTCAACTGCCCTTCTGGTGCTCGCTACTTCACCAGGTTGTACGGCAGTGCTGGTACTAGGTCCAGGGAGGGCTGGGCTGCTGGTGTATGCCTCACCATGTAATCCGACAGCACCAGCCCCACTCTGCTGCTCTTGCGGTCTAGCGACACGGGGCCGGGTACACCTGGTGGTATCAGGGACCTCAGCCTCCTCGTCCGAACTTTGGGTCAGAGAGCCACTGCTTTCTACAGGTTCGTATTCTGACCCGCTGGATTCATCAGATGAGGGTTCCCACTCCTCATCCGACTGGGTCAGAAGCCTGTAGGCCTCTTCAGAAGAATACCCCCTGTTAGACATGTGGGCAACTAAATTTAGGGGTATTCCCTGAGACTACCCAAGAAAAAAAAAGCAAGCCTGTCTTACAAAGTGGAGGCTAGCGAAGTACCGGAGGCCGCTGCGGTTGATAAAAAATATCAAAACTGATTTTTTTTATCGCCGCAGTGTGTGTAAAGTGAATGTGCAGTGATCAAAAAAAAATTTTTTTTTGCCACTGCGGTGGGGCGGGTGTGGGCGAACGCATGTGTGGGCAAACACTGCGTTTTGGGTGGAGGGCGAACTAAAGTGACACTAGTACTATTATAGATCTGACCGTGATCAGTTTTGATCACTTCCAGATACTATAAAAGTACAAATGCTGATTAGCGATACGCTAATCAGCGAATAACGGACTGCGGTGCGGTGGGCTGGGCGCTAACTGATCGCTAACTACCTAACCAAGGGACCTAAACTATACCTAAAACCTAACGGTCAATAACAGTGAAAAAAAAAAGTGACAGTTTGCACTGATCACTTTTTTCTTTTCACTTGTGATTGACAGGGGTGATCAAAGGGGTGATCAAAGGGTTAATTGGGGTTCAGGGGGGTGATCAGGGGCTAAAGTGTAGTGTTTGGTGTACTCACTGTGAAGCCTGCTCCTCTGCTGGATCCAACCGACGAAAAGAACCAGCAGAGGAGCAGGCAGCCATATATCAGATCATATTTACTAATATGATCTGATATCTGGCACTTTGATTGGCTTTTTTTAAAAATCAGCAACCTGCCAGCCACGATCATTGGCTGGCAGGTTGCTGACGAAATACTCCTGTGCGAAATGCCGGCGCGAACTGCGCATGCGCGCGTGCATATTCACGTCATCTCGCGTCTCGCGAGATGACGCGTATATGCGTGACTGTGCGCAGCGCTGCCACCTCCGGACCGCACATCTGCGTTAGACGGTCCGGAGGTGGTTAAAGAGGACCTTTCACTAGTTTAAAAACGAAAAACTAACTATATCAGTGGGCAGAGCAGCGCCCAGGGGTCCCCCTGCACTTACTAATATGCCGGGGCGCCGCTCCGTTCGACCGGTATAGGCTCCGGTGTCTGCAGCTCCCTCTGTTGTACTGGGCGGAGTTTTTGCCCACTGATATAGTTAGTTTTTTGTTTTTAAACTAGTGAAAGGTCCTCTTTAAGTGGTAATATTACATCCCTGCCTCCCGAGTCCATGCCTCATTTAATATATGAAAATATCCTGATAGCCAGAGAGGTAGCTGATTGACATTGTGTGCTGTCATTTCATCTAAGATCTACAAGTACTCATGTTATAGACAGCGGTACAGTATTGGAAAGCTAAATTCCTTGTAGGACAGGAATAGATGAAACTTTATTTTGGATTATGTTCAATCTAACCTGAATCGTCCAGATATCCAAGACTTGAGCCTTGTTCACACATACATGAGTTGGGGCATTAGTACTAGGAATGGAGTTGTGACTTGTGTATGTAAGATGACTATATGACACTTGATAATATAGCCTTTGTTTATATTCTGTGCCATTTGCTATATTTTATAAGCCATGCCCCCTTGTTAGGAAAATCTTCTGTGCTGTCTGCCTAGAGGTCCTGTCCATAAGATGGCCGGTGATGGAGGGTCATATCACCATGTGATGTCTCCTCTATTCAAACACACTGCACTAAACTCCCAAAAGTGTAGGCGCAGATGGCAGGTGCAGTGTATCTGAATGGAAAAGACATCACATGGAGGCGATTCACCTGGTCACATGATCCTCCATCAGCAGCCCTTTTATGGACAAGACCTCTGTGTGGACAGCACAAAAGACTTGGCACACAAGGGGGCATATGTTATGAATATAGAAAATGGCACATCATTTCAAGAAAGGCTATATTAGTAGCATATATACATCTTGCAAACATTTTGGTTAACAGTAACTAGAAAGTGATCAACCCCTTTGAGAGCTTGATTGAGCTCTTCAGTTTGTTGGAAGTAAGAGTTCATAAAAAAGTCCCACAAACTGTTGGAAAATTACAAAAGGGCAAAAGGGCCATGCATACCATATAGGCAGAACATTCATTTCATGATGACCTTAGAGAGAGGAGGTCTGGGAATGCTTAGTCCTATTGTTTTTACTGCTGGGTGGTCACATCTGCACAAAAATGGTGTCCCGTGTCTCCTATGTATGCACTGAACCAACAATACATGCCACGCTTAAAAGTAATGTTCAACCCAAAGGAAAAAAGTACCTTGTATGAACCTTATACCCAAACCCTCTAGATAATTTCGCTCCATGTCTCACAGAATAACAGATGGAAAAAAAATAAAAAATGAAATGATTTCATGTAATATTTGAAGTTATTTTGATAATGGAAGTTCTACAACCTGCATGAATGGAGCTGTATTCTAACATACAGATGAGGTATCTATTGTGATATCATAAGACTAGTAGATCTGCAAGCAAAACTTCTACATTATCATAGCTACTATGAAAGTTTTGACTAATTGCACAAGTTAGAATGAAGACAAATTTAAAAGACACCATGGGGGTCATTTATGATACTGAAATATGCAGTTTCAGGTGCAGATTGTGTCGCAGAGGTGAGTTGTGCCGCAATCTGCGACTTTTCACCATGTCATGACTATGTATTACATGAACAACCACTAGGGGTATCTCTATGGGGATGCAAAGCGAGCACTCGCACACAACATCTAATACTTGAGGGATCCCAAAGGCCCCTCTGCCATGTAATAAGAGACCAATATTATAAACAGATGAGGGGGCACACTCAGAAGGAAAACACTGTTGGATGATGTAAATTTGATTTAATAAAAATAATATAAAAACAAACCCCTAAAATACACATAAAACATATACATCAAAATATCTGAATATGAAATATGCAGCAACCAAATGCATAAGAATATAGCAAAAAACACCAGTTAGGTTTGCAGATATAAATGTAGCGATCACTGCTGTATATTTGAATATCTAACACACAATTTGATGATGAGGCAATCTAATTGGAAATTGATGGAGACAGCACTGTGGCCCCTTAAGATGATGTTGGAAAGCCCGCACTATGCTGCAGCTATAGTGCCGTGGCTTTGAACAATGTTCCAATTGGGAATGGAGTGTAGGTGCCTTTTTCCTTGATTATCAGGATTCTGTGTCCTTAGATATATGCATCCACTTAGGCTGCTAGTAGTGGCTCGGATTAAAGATCAAAGTCCGATACTTCGTTTATACAGAGATGCGTATATACCCTCCAAGTTACTTACTGATTCTTGCCGCTGTGACTTCTTATCCTTACCCCTTCTTGCTGCGAGACTGCAGCGCTGGTATCCCAGGTGGCCGTACACGGCCGGCTGTGGCGTCCCACGTGACCTGGTCTCTGGGGTTCCGGGTAGACGCTTGTCTATGACGTCACTACTATGCGGCTGTAACTTTGGTATTGGAGGTGAACCGTTGGTATTTGTAGACCGCTGGTATTTTTCGATGATATTTAGCGATCTTGCTGATGTTAAGGTTCCTTTCTGGTGCTATCTGGTGCTATGGCGGCGGTACATTGACGATATCCTGTTCATTTGGTGCAATACAACTGAATCCCTCAATTCATTCCTCAGTGATATAAACAAAAATGATAACAACCTGATATTCAGCCCAATCATCAGTAAAGAGAAAGTTGAATTCCTGGATTTGGAAATATGGATTAAAGGTAATCAGCTACAATGTAATACTTTTTTCAAGCCAGTGGCCAAAAATAGCATCATCAGATTTGCTAGTTGCCATCTTCCCCGATGGCTGATCAACATACCAACCAGCCAGTTTCGCAGATTAAAGCGAAACTGTACGGTTGATAGCAAGTTTGATGAAGAGGCCACTGGCTTGAAACAACAATTTGTGGAAAGAGACTATCCAATCCAGATCATAGAGAAATCTCTGGAGAAAGTAAAAAAGATGGAAAGGAAAAGCTTCTTTGAGATAGGTCCATCACAAATACGAGATGAAAAAATAAGAATCATTCTTCCGTTTAGTTCCCAACATAAAATGATAGAAAGAAGCATCCGAAAACATTGGGAACACCTGCTAAATGATAAACTAATTGGCCCACTGTTAAGTGATGTACCAAAAATAACATACACAAGAGCGAACAACCTAGCAGGCAAAGTAGCCCCAACTGTCAAAATTAAGATGGATAGTCAACAACAACAAAAACAAAAAAAGAATTGGCTGATAACCAATGGATTCTTCAAATGTGGGAGATGCACTAACTGCAAAATCACTAGCTTCCCCAAAAAAACAACTAGGGTAACATCTACAGTAAATTCATTTAGTGTAGAAATACAAGAATGCTTGACCTGCGACTCTACAGACGTGATATACCTGCTGGAATGTGGATGTAAGAAACAATACATAGGGAGAACAAAAAGGACACTTAAAAAGAGGGTAGCTGAACATGTGGCAAATATAAGCATTCGATAGGGTTAATTGGTCATATCTAAGACATGTTTTACGGATCTTCGGCATTCCTGACTCTTTTTCTCAAGCGACATTTGCGATGTATGAGTGTGCATCAGCAGCTGTCCTAGTTAATGGCACAATAGCCTCGCCATTTTCCATTAGAAATGGAACACGTCAGGGTTGCCCTCTATCACCCCTTCTTTTTATCTTGGCCCTGGAGCCCCTACTGGCCACCATAAGATTGGACCGGGAGGTAATGGGTCTATGTTTGGGAGGTAGGGAACAAAAGTTAGCTGCCTTTGCTGATGACGTCCTTGTGATGACGGTCAACCCTAAGACTTCCCTACCCCGAATTCAGTCCCACCTAAATGAATATAGCAACCTTTCGGACTTCAAAATCAATTCTAGTAAATCGCTAGTTCTCTGCCTAGGTGTCCCACTAACAACTAAACATCAATTGATGATAAACTCCCCTTTTAACTGGTCTTCCCCCACTATTACCTATCTTGGAGTCAAGATCAGCTCTAACATATCGGACCTATTCTCCCTCAACTATACCCCACTGAAACAGTCACTCTTTGAAGCCATTGATCACCTAGCTCGAAACAATCCCACACTGTCTTGGTTTGGTCGCAAAAACCTAATCATGTCCCTAATACTTCCACGACTCACATATTTGCAACAAGTTCTTCCCATATCGGTCCCTAAACATTATTATGATTCCATTATGCAGAAATTCAGGTTCTTTATTTGGAATGGAAAAAAGGCGAGACTATCCAGTGCTCTCCTCACCAAGCCTAGACAGGCAGGGGGAATTGGTCTGCCAAATCCTGAACTATACGGTCATCCAACTCTCACGGGCCTTGGCTTGGTTACGCCCCTCTCCACCACCCATAGTGGTTCAGATGGAACTAGACGTTCTGAATAGCCCAGCCAGGGCGCTCCTCTTAGGCCACAAACAAGTCCCTCCTTGCCCCATGACCTATTACCCAATACTTAAAGCCACCTTAGAGGCTTGGAAATGGCTGTCCTCCACGCATTGCTCTATCCCTTTCCCCTCTCCACTCCTGTCCGTATCTGATGTATTAAACACGGCCCCCTCGGAACTGAGGAGGGCGACCTCTTCGGAGCTCTCGTCATCCAAGACCCCTATAATTTCTCTATGCCCTTCTGAATCCTCATCCGCGTGATTTTTTCTCTGTTTCCTACATTAGATCCTACCTGAAACAACATGTCACACTAGGAGACCTCACGCGCCCGTGGGTTTGGCTTGAATCTCTGATATCTCAATGTCAGACACCAAAAAAACTAATCTCACAGATCTATAGCAAACTCCGCTCACCCCCTATGCTAGCTAAGCCATCATTTATTGCGCACTGGGAATTGGATCTAAACACTGCAATCCCATTTGAGTTACTGCCTACTTTGCTGGAATCTCCCCACGGGACCTCCCGCTGCGTCAGAATCCAAGAAAATGGCTACAAAATCCTTACTAGATGGTACAACACGCCAGATAAAACATCAAGGTACGCCAGATCTGCTTCTGGCGCCTGCTGGAGATGCCTTGGGGAGAGAGGGACTTTCCTACACATATGGTGGACTTGTCCCCTTATCCATACATGGTGGAGTGAGGTCTTTTCACTCGCTAACAAAGTTTGCGGCACCTCGATCAATCTGTCACCTCAAATGGCCCTTCTATCCCTCCCTCAATCTAAAGAAGATGCTAAACCTCCATTCGTATTCACACAGATGTTGATAGCGGCCCGCCTCCTCATTCCTAAATTCTGGCTCCGCCCTGAAGTTCCAACCCTGGAACAGTGGATCCTAAAAATTGACCAGATACATAGATTTGAGGAGTTGTCAGCCTGGGAAGCACGCGCTCATGGGTCTTTCCTCAAAAAATGGTCCTTATGGTCCAAATTTAGGTCTCCCAAGCCGTAATATATCTTCTCTGAGTGTAGCCCATGTGGGTGGTTGTCTTACATCCTCGACCAGCATGTGTCATACTCTTTAGGGGTAATTTCCTAGCCTCGTTATGCATACCTCCACGTCTCCCCTCAGGCCTTACCTGCCTTTTTGGGATCAGATTCTGACCTCTCCTCATCACTTCTTTACTTGGCTTGGCTATGTCTTGATTATGTGTCGGCTATACTCCAAATAACGTCCAGTGCCTCTCTGCTAATTATTGATGTATGCCTGCTCCATGTCTCATATCGATGTCTTGCATCTGCTTGGCCTGCGAGCCTTTACCTTGGTTTCTTGTTATAAAAATTTACAATAAAAATATAAATAAAAAATAAAAAACATGTGGCAAATATAAAAAAAGGTTTAGAAACACACTCCCTATCGAAACATTTTAAGATCCAACACAATTGTGATCCAACTAGCCTCAAATTTACAGCTATAGAAAGGGTCAAAAAAATGTGGAGAGGAGGAAACCATATTGCTCACATGTCGAGACAGGAATCCCGCAGAATTTTTGAGTACGATACCATCGTCCCAAGGGGGCTTAATGCGGAGATGGAAGTATTCGGATTCCTGTGAATGGGGGTGGGCTGCTTGGTGGGGATGAGACACCACAGATTGGTCAGTTACAGACACTGTGGTCTCCCTTCCCCACCGGACAGCTTCCCCTACATGCTACCCCTTAGAAATGAGCACTGATGAAATAAAAACAATGAAGCACAAAGACGCACTAAATAACAACATTGGTTGATGCGTTTTTGGGTCCATTGACCCTAAAAGGGACCATTAGATCCTGCTGAATATAAAAATATGAAAACCGCATGTGAGACGCAATTCACATTGATGCGGTTTCAATGCGGTTTTCTTGAAAATCAAGTCTTGACTATGCAGATCACTCATACAATTGTTTTAAACTATATGGCGATATTTATACTGTTATTATTTAATGTGAATGTTATTTAAATTGTGTTATTTTATATCATGATGGAAGAAAAACAGCGATCAAATCCATCCCACTCATTAGATTGTACACAGGAGAGTTAATTGATGGGTGGGACAATATGGTATTTAAGGAGTGAGAATCCACTCACTCGGTGGCCACTGAGGAAGAGGTGCAATACCTCGAAACGCGTCTGGCATATCAGAGTGAGCGTGGATTCTAAACAACAAAGAAAGGAACCTTAACATCAGCAAGATCGCTAAATATCATCGAAAAATACCAGCGGTCTACAAATACCAACGGTTCACCTCCAATACCAAAGTTACAGCCGCATAGTAGTGACGTCATAGACAAGCGTCTACCCGGAACCCCAGAGACCAGGTCACGTGGGACGCCACAGCCGGCCGTGTACGGCCACCTGGGATACCAGCGCTGCAGTCTCGCAGCAAGAAGGGGTAAGGATAAGAAGTCACAGCGGCAAGAATCAGTAAGTAACTTGGAGGGTATATACGCATCTCTGTATAAACGAAGTATCGGACTTTGATCTTTAATCCGAGCCACTACTAGCAGCCTAAGTGGATGCATATATCTAAGGACACAGAATCCTGATAATCAAGAAAAAAGGCACCTACACTCCATTCCCAATTGGAACATTGTTCAAAGCCACGGCACTATAGCTGCAGCATAGTGCGGGCTTTCCAACATCATCTTAAGGGGCCACAGTGCTGTCTCCATCAATTTACAATTAGATTGCCTCATCATCAAATTGTGTGTTAGATATTCAAATATACAGCAGTGATCGCTACATTTATATCTGCAAACCTAAGTGGGACACTGGTGTTTTTTGCTATATTCTTATGCATTTGGTTGCTGCATATTTCATATTCAGATATTTTGATGTATATGTTTTATGTGTATTTTAGGGGTTTGTTTTTATATTATTTTTATTAAATCAAATTTACATCATCCAACAGTGTTTTCCTTCTAAGTGTGCCCCCTCATCTATTTATTTACAGTATATCAATTTTTGGTCTTGAGGGTAAGACCTGAGGGTGAGCACCTATCCATACGAAATAGCAGTGAGCCGCTGTATTCTTTTCATTCTATTCAATATTATAAACAGCACATTATACTGTAGGTGACGGCCCTGTTACAGATTTTACATTGGGGCCTGGAACCTTCACCTTACACCTCTGTTCCTCACCCGTTCATGAGGAATAGCTCTGCACAGACTTGTGACAATCAGGACAAACTTGAAAGTGACTGTACAATGTGTATATCAAATGCAGTCTGCACATTTTCCTATGGTACTTTACAACTTTCCGATTCAATGCTTGTCTGGTCATGAAATCATTCAAATTAGACATAAGCAGTGAAACTAGTATTTGGCACATCTCACAGAAAGCTGCCGCTCCAACTGGTTAGGTGACCTGAAAACAAGAATTAAGTATCCCATTATATCAGTGACATTGAGTGTGAAAAATATTGCGAAATGCCAGCAGAAGCCTAACTGTATAGTTCTGTGAAATACTGGATGTACAAAAGAGTATGTACAGTACAGTGAGGAAATGTATTTGTATCCCTTTTAACACATATTTGCACACTCACTACATAAAAATTAGCCTTACACTCACTACATCACCATGATTAGTGAGTGTGTGCTCATGTTTATGTAGTTAGTCTGCTTATGTTAATGTGGTGTGTGTGCTTCTGTTTTATGTAGTGAGTGTGCTCATGTTTATGTAGTGTATGTGCACATGTTTATGTAGTGTGTGCTTATGTTTATGTAGTGTGTGTGCTTATGTTTATGTAGTAAGTGAGCTCATGTTTATGTAGTAAGTGTGCTCATGTTCATGTAGTGAGTGTGTGCTCGTGTTTATTTAGTGAGTGTGCTCATGTTTATGTAGTGTATGTGCTCATGTTTATGTAGTAAGTGTGCTCATGTTCATGTAGTGTGTGTGCACATGTTTATGTAGTGTGTGCTTATGTTTATGTAGTGTATGTGCTTATGTTTATGTAGTGTATGTGCTTATGTTTATGTAGTAAGTGTGCTCATGTTCATGTAGTGTATGTGCTCATGTTTATGTAGTAAGTGTGCTCATGTTCATGTAGTGTGTGTGCGCATGTTTATGTAGTAAGTGTGCTCATGTTCATGTAGTGTGTGTGCGCATGTTTATGTAGTGTGTGTGCTTATGTTTATGTAGTGTATGTGCTTATGTTTATGTAGTGTATGTGCTTATGTTTATGTAGTAAGTGTGCTCATGTTCATGTAGTGTGTGTGCACATGTTTATGTAGTGTGTGCTTATGTTTATGTAGTGTATGTGCTTATGTTTATGTAGTGTATGTGCTCATGTTTATGTAGTAAGTGTGCTCATGTTTATGTAGTGTGTGCTTATGTTTATGTAGTGTATGTGCTTATGTTTATGTAGTGAGTGTGCTTATGTTTATGTAGTAAGTGTGCTCATGTTCATGTAGTGTGTGTGCACATGTTTATGTAGTGTGTGCTTATGTTTATGTATTGAGTGTGTGTTCATGTTTATGTAGTGAGTGTGCTCATGTTTATGTAGTGAGTGTGCTCATGTTTGTGTAGTGAGTGTTCATGTTTATGTAGTGAGTGTGTGCTTATGTTTATGTAGTGAGTGTGCTCATGTATATGTATACATATAGTATATGTATGCCTGCATAAGTGAATGTAGTGATTGTTTGCATAAGTGTATGCAGACAATACACAATGAGGGAGTACATTTTAAAGAGAAAGTGAGCTTTGTAAAAATGTTTTAAATGGGTGAAAGTGATGAGACCCTTCAGTCAGTAAAATTAGGAGATGCTGAAGACTGGCTGAAGATGGGTGGTGGAGGTCTTAGTGTTCGGCTAAATGGCGACATGTGTTGTGCAACAAGAAATCCGTGTGATATTTAAATTGCTAATGTTTGCAAATGGCATCGCAATGTGACACGCAACATACATGACTACGTAACAATGGTTTAAATGTAAGACAGCTAGGAAGTTGTCTTACATTTAGAACTGTCGCTGGATGTGCCTATGTTTTAGATAGGCCGCACGTCTTCATAACTTTGGCAGATCCTCCACCAGCTATGGGCCTTTATTAAGACCGGTGTCTGAAATGTCGGTCTTAATAAATGTGCCCCTTTGTGTATATCATGTATGTCATTTTCTTAACCTAATTTATCATTTGTTTCTGAACGAGAGGAATTACACTGGTCAACTATCATAACTAACTGACTAACTTTGGGGTGGTGGTTGTCTATCTCTGTGTTAGGGACAATCCAGGCTAACTAGGAGGCTCCTGACATGGGATTACCTGTATCGGTGCGAAAATTCCATTTTTAGGCAAGGCCTACAGAATACTAAAAACTTGTTCCTTTGTTCCAGTGCCTATAAGTCCTTAAAATCATTTTAAGGCACTTATTTGTATTTTGAGATACTTAGATATTCATAAAGGTTATGTTTTAATGGAGGTGGTCTGTGATATATATTGCTATGGCGACTAAGGCTGCTTTCACACTAGCGTTCGGGTGTCCGCTCGTGAGCTCCGTTTGAAGGGGCTCACGAGCGGACCCGAACGCAGCCGTCCAGCCCTGATGCAGTCTGAATGGAGCGGATCCGCTCAGACTGCATCAGTCTGGCGGCGTTCAGCCTCCGCTCCGCTCAGCAGGCGGACAGCTGAACGCTGCTTGCAGCGTTCGGGTGTCCGCCTGGCCGTGCGGAGGCGTGCGGATCCGTCCAGACTTACAATGTAAGTCAATGGGGACGGATCCGTTTGAAGATGCCACAATATGGCTCAATCTTCAAGCGGATCCGTCCCCCATTGACTTTACATTGAAAGTCTGGACGGATCCGTCCGAGGCCATTTTCACACTTAGCTTTTTTTTGCCATTTTAATGCAGACGGATCCGTTCTAAAACGGAGCCTCCGTCTGCATTAATATGATCGGATCCGATCGAACGCTAGTGTGAAAGTAGCCTAAGCCTGTTTTCCTTTACACCACTTTTGATAAATCTCCCCCCATCTGTTCCAAAGGCCCCTCTGCCATGTAATAAGAGACCAATATTATAAACAGCACATTATACTGTAGGTGACGGCCCTGTTACAGATTTTACATTGGGGCCTGGAAGCTTCGCCTTACACCTCTGTTCCTCACCCGTTCATGAGAAACAGCTCTGCACAGACTTATGACAATGAGGACAAACTTGCAAGTGACTGTACAATGTGTATATCAAATGCAGTCTGCACATTTTCCTATGGTACTTTACAACTTTCCGATTCAATGCTTGTCTGGTCTTGAAATCATTCAAATTAGACATAAGCAGTGAAACTAGTATTTGGCACATCTCACAGAAAGCTGCCGCTCCAACTGGTTAGGTGACCTGAAAACAAGAAATAAGTATCCCATTATATCAATGACGTTGAGTGTGATGCTAAAAAAATATTGCAAAATGCCAGCAGCAGCCTAACTGTATAGTTCTGTGTAATACTGGATGTACAAAAGAGTATGTACAGTACAGTGAGAAAATGTATTTGTATCCCTTTTAGATGTCTACTATGTGCATATTAGCACACTCACTACATAAACCTCAGCACACACTCACTACATAAACATGAGCACACACTCTCTACATAAACATGAGCACACACTCTCTACATAAACATGAGCACACACTCACTACATAAACATGAGCACACTCACTACATAAACATGAGCACACTCACTACATAAACAGGAGCACACACTCACTACATAAACATGAGCACACTCACTACATAAACATGAGCACACTCACTACATAAACATGAGCACACACTCACTACATAAACATGAGCATACAGTCACTACATGGTGAGTAGTGAGCATGCTTATGTTTATGAAGTGTGTGTATGCTCATGTTTATGTAGTGAGTGTGCTCATGTTTATCTAGTGAGTGTGCTCATGTTTATGTAATATGTGTGCTCATTTATATGTAGTGAGTGTGCTCAAGTTTATGTAGTGAGTGTGCTTATGTTTATGTAGTGAGTGTGCTTATGTTTATGTAGGGAGTGTGCTCATGAGTCACGGCCTTTGGTGTGCTCTGTGACACTTATGCCGCACTTGCTGTTGCCAGTGGCAACGTGTTGCTGTTTCAGCATGCAGGGGCAGTGTCACGGCCTTTGTGGCGTGTGCCGTGACATGGTTGCCTTGCATGTTGTTGCCTATGGTATCGTGTAGCATTTATGCTGGTGTGTGCACTTCCACTTTCAGTTGTTTCCTCCTCTGTCCGGTGCTGGAGTGGTTTACCACCTTGTTGGGCATGGTCACTAGGTGCTTCATCTTACCTGTGGCTAGAGGCCAGGAGTCAGTGGTACTCCAGCCATGGTGTGTGTTGAAGTTTTGCTCCTGGTCTTCATGTTCCATCTCCCAGAGTGAGGGCCTCCTAGTGGGACATTGAGGTCTCCAGCGATGTCTTCCCTCCTTTACATGTGTTGTATGTTTGGTGTGGGGTTATGATTTGGTGTGTTGTTATTGAACCACTAGCGTGTATGCAGTGCCGTCTGGGGCTGCCATGCCCCTTGCGGTATGGGGGTCCTAGCGGAATTTGGTGTGCTGAATACCTGTGTGAGTTGCTGATATGGTGTCCTGTTTGGTGTTAGGGCTCTGGTACGTATTCACGGGTTCCAGTTGTGGTGGCAGCAGCAGGCAAGTGTGTTGTCTTATTTTCTTATCTGACTATTCTCTTGCTGCATATGGTCTTTACCTTTCCCTGCTTCTAAGCCTTTTGAGACTCCTGTTCTTCCATGTCCTGGAAGAACATGGTGACTCTCCTCAGTTCCTTTGTGAGGGATTCTCAGGGCGACTCAGGGCCTCAGGTATCCAGGGTATGAGCCGTCCTACCATCCAGGTCTGCTAATACGGTGAGGAGTTAGGACTAGGTATAGGGATGCATTAGGAGGTGACCTGCTATCCTTGTGTTCAGGCCTAGTTGCTTCTCTTATCCCCCAGTCATCGTACAGTGTTTTTTTTTCCCTTCTCCCTACCGTGACATCAAGTTTATGTAGTGTAGTGAGTTTTCTCATGTTTATGTAGTGAGCGTGCCTATTGTTTATCTAGTGTGTATGTGCTCATGTTTATGTAGTGAGTGTGCTCATGTTTATGTAGTGAATGTGCTCATGTTTATGTAGTGTGCGTGTGTGCTCTTGATAATGTAGTGAGTGTGCTCATGTTTATGTAGTGTGCGTGTGTGCTCATGATAATGTAGTGAGTGTGCTCATGTGTATGTAGTATATGTGCTCAAGTTTGTGTGTGGAGTGTGCTCATGTTTATGTAGTGACTGTGCTTATGTTTATGTAGTGTGTGTGCTCATGTTTATGTGTTGAGTGTGCTCATGTTTATGTAGTGACTGTGCTTATGTTTATGTAGTGTGTGTGCTCATGTTTATGTGTTGAGTGTGCTCATGTTTATGTAGTGACTGTGCTTATGTTTATGTAGTGTGTGTGCTCATGTTTATGTGTTGAGTGTGCTCATGTTTGTATATGTATGCCTGCATAAGTGTATGTAGTGAGTGTCTGCATGAGTGTATGTAGTGAGAAGAATGTGTACATGTGTTCTTATGTGTGTGCACTAATATATAACTATTTTATAATCATTACACAATAAGGAAGTACATCTTAAAGAGTAACTGAGCTTTGTAAAAATGTTTTAAATGTGTGAAAGTGCTGAGACCCTTTCAGTCAGTAAAATGTGGAGATTCTGAAGATGGGTGGTGGAGGTCTTAAGGTTCGGCTAAATTGCGACATGTGTTGCGCAACAAGAAAGCCGTGTGATATTTCAATTGCTAATGTTTGCAAATGGCATCACAATGTGACACACAACATACATGACTACGTAAAAATGGCCTAAATGTTAAGACGGCTAAGAAGTTGTCTTACATTTAGAACTGGCGCGAGATGCACTGAAGTTAGAGATAGGCCCACACCTCTTTATAACCAGTGATCAGCGGCAGGGGCAATATTCAAATTCAAGATATTTGGGCGAATATTTGTCATATATTTTCAAATTTTCAAATTTGTGATCTCGTCATTATTTTCTTGATTGCGAAAATCCGCAATTGGAAAATTAGAGATAGAAATTCACGATAAAAATTTGTGATACAAAAAGTTGCGATCAACACTACTCCTAAAGTCAAAGATATTGCAGCCTTTTCATTGGCCCACAAGCAAGATGAAGTGAGGGATCATGGGTACTGATGAAAAAAAATCTAGAATATTTGCGATTACAAAGATATAGCACTATATTCTGTTTTGCGGACAAGAATAGGCATTTCTACAATGGGCCGCCTGTTCTGTTCCGCAATTTGCGGACCACAAAAAACTGAACGGTTGTGTGCATGAGGCCTTAGTGTATGTAGTAAGAAGAATGTGTACATGTGTTCTTATATGTGTGCACTATTAATGTATATAATCATTACACAATAAGGAAGTACATCCTAAAGGGTTTCTGTCATGAGAAATAACGTTATGTAGCTGACTGACATTAGCAATGTGCTAATGTCAGCAGTACATAACAGTAGGCTTTATAACTCCCTGCCTGCCGTGTTGAGCATAAATATTAGAATAGCAAATTTTTATCGCAAATAGTATATTGACTTTCGAGTTCTCCTCATCGTCCCATAAATCATGCACAAGTGCTGTCCCCTTTAGTATTTGGCGCACTCCTGCTGCCGCCTTCCTCACTGTTCCTGCGCCGAAGGAAGGAAGCCGGCATCAGGAGTGCGTCCTTCACTCACTGTGCCTGCGCCAAATACTAAACGGGACAGCGCAGGTGCAGGATTTACGGGATGATGAGGAGAACTCGAAAGTCAATCAACTTGACCTGGGCGTGCCAAAGGGTGCATAGACCAAGCCTCTAGGTGCTGAAGCAAGGCCCTAATAGCACCTAGAGGCTCATTAGCATATTATTTATTTTAAGAGAACAGAGGCAGGCAGGGAGTTATAAAGCATACTGTTATGTACTGCTGACATTAGCACATCGCTAATGTCAATCAGCTACATAATGTTATTTCTCATGACAGAAACCCTTTAAAGAGTAACTGAGCTTTGTAAAAAGGTTTTAAATAGGTGAAAGTGCTGAGACCCTTTCAGTCAGTAAAATGAGGAGATGCTGAAGACTGGCTGAAGATGGGTGGTGGAGGTCTTAAGGTTCGGCTAAATGGTGACATGTGTTGTGCAACAAGAAATCCGTGTGATATTTCAACTGCTAACGTTTGCATATGGCATCGCAATGTGACACACAACATACATGACTACGTAACAATGGTCTAAATGTAAGACAGCTAGGAAGTTGTCTTACATTTAGAACTGTCGCTGGATGTGCCAAAGTTTTAGATAGGCCCGCACCTCTAAATAACTTTGGCAGATCCTCAGCCAGCTATGGGCCTTTATTAAGACCGGTGTCTGAAATGTCGGTCTTAATAAATGTGCCCCTTTGTGTATATCATGTATATCATTTTCTTAATATAATTGATCATTTGTTTCTGAATTAGAGGAATTACAATAATCAACTATCATGACTAACTGACTAACTTTGGGGTGGTGGTTGTCTATCTCTGTGTCAGGGACAATATAGGCTAACTAGGAGGTTCCTGACATGGGATTACCCGTATCGGTAATTCAGGGCCTACAACATACGGAAAACTTTTTCCTTTGTTCCAGTGCCTATAAGTCCTAAATCATTTTAAGGCACTTATCGGTATTCTTAGATACTTAGTTATTCATAAAGGCTATGTTTTAATGGTGGTGGTCTTTGATATATATTGCTATGGTGACTAAGCCTGTTTTCCTCCCATAGAACCCATGTAAAATACAGAAGATACTTCATAATATAACAGCATAATCACATTGACAACAATTACAAGTAGAGATGGCCTTGCGGTTCGCCCCCGGCGGTCTTTTCGTGGAGCACTTTGCTCATTCGCGGTTCCCCGAACAAGCGAACATATGGCGATCTCCACCGGCGACATATTCATTTGCATTGTGCCGAAATTTGACACATCCATCAGATGGGACAGAACAGTCAATTGAGACGTTTTAGAACATGGACACACCCCCTACCCTATAAATAAACCTGATCTGGCTGCCATTTTATATTCAGTCTTTTGCCAGTGTAGGGAGAGGTTGCTGTATGGCGCAGGGACAGACTGTTAGGGACACCAAACACTAGCTAATAGGGCCACAAAAGTACTTTTAAGGACTGGTATAGGTGTGCTATCGATAGGTGTGACATACTGAGGGGTGTTATATACTTATAATATACCTTCTAACATAGAAAGTCTAATATGGTGCAGTTATATTGTGCAGCAGTTGTGTGCGGCTCTGCTGAGATACTGCATCTAGATAGAGGGACAAACGCTATTGGAATAACTAATTGCAACTGGTGTGATATACCTGTTGCCCCTTAAAAGAAAACTGATTGAGGGGTGTGATATACCTATAATATACCTTCTAACATAGAAAGTATATTATAGTGCATTTGTATTGTGCAGCCGTTGTGTGCAGTTCTGGTGAGATACCGCAGCTAGAAAGAGGGATAAATGCTATTGGAATAACTAATTGCAACTGGTGAGATATACTTGTTGCCCTCAAAAAAATTAATAAGGGGTGCAATATACCTGCTTCCACAAAATACTGATAGAAGGGGATTGATATACTGGCTTCCACAAAATATTGATTGAGGCCTGCAATACACCAGCTTCCACCAAATATTGATTATAGGGGTTTAATTTACCGGCTTCCAGCAAATACTCATTAAGGGGTTCTATATACCTGTTTCCACAAAATACTGATAGAGGGGATTTATTTACCGACTTTCACAAGATATTGATTGAGGCCTGCGATACACCAACTTCTACCAAATATTGATTAAGGGGTTTGATACATCGGCTTCCAGCAAATACTCATTAAGGGGATCTATATACCTGTTTCCACAAAATACTGATAGAGGTGATTGATATACAGGCTTCCACCAAATATTAAATGAGGCCTGCAATACACCAGCTTCCACCAAATATTGATTAAGGGGTTTGATAAAACGGCTTCCAGGAAATACTCATTAAGGAGTCTATGTACCTGTTTCAACAAAATACTGATTGAGGGGTGTGATACACCAGCTTCCAAAAAATATTGCTTGAGGCCTGCGATACACCAGATTCCACCAAATATTGATTAAGGGGGTTGATAAAACGGCTTCCAGGAAATACTGATTAAGGGGTTCTATATACCTGTTTCCACAAAATACTGATAGAGGGGATTGATATACCGGCTTCCACCAAATATTGATTGAGGCCTGCGATACATCAGTTTACATCAAATTTTAATTAAGGGGTTTGATATATCAGCTTCCAGGAAATACTCATTAAAGGGTTCTATATACCTGTTTCCACAAAATACTTATAGAGGGGATTTATATACCGGCTTTTACAAAATATTAAATGAGGCCTGCGATACAACAGCTTCCACCAAATATTGATTAAGGGGTTTGATATATCAGCAGTCAACAAATATTAAGGTGATATAAATACCTGTTTCAACAAAATACTGATTGAGGGTGTTGATACACCAGCTTCCACCAAATATTGATCAAGTGGTTTGATATATTAGCTTCCAGCAAATACTCAAAAAGGGGTTTCTATATACCTGTTTCCAAAAAATATTGATAGAGGGGATTTATATACCAGCTACCAGCAAATACTCATTAAGGGGTTCTATACCCCAAATATTGATTGAGGCCTGCGATACACCAGCTTCCAACAAATCATGATTAAGAGGTTTGATTTACCGGCTTCCAGCAAATACTCATTAAGGGGTTCTATATAACTGTTTCCACAAAATATTATTAGAGGGGATTGATATACCAGCTTACACCAAATATAGATTGAGGCCTGCAATACACCGGCTTCCACCAAATATTTATTATAGGGGTTTGATTTATCGGCTTCCAGCAAATACTCATTAAGGAGTTCTATATACCTGTTTCCACAGAATACTGATAGAGGGGATTGATATACCAGAAAATACTTAAAATACTGATATGGCCTATGATACAATGGTTTACATCAAATTTTCATTAAGGGGTTTGATATACCGGCTTCCAGGAAATACTCATTAAGGGGTTCTATATACCTGTTTCCACAAAATACAGATAGAGGGGATTGATATACCGGCTTCAACCAAATATTGATTAAGGCCTGCAATACACCAGCTTCCACCAAATATTAATCAAGGGGTTTGATATATCAGCTTCCAGCAAATACTTATTAAGGGGATATATATAATATATATATATATATATATATATATATATACCAGCTTCCACAAAATATTGATTGAGGCGTTTGATATACCAGCTTCCAGCAAACACTCATTAAGGGGTTCTATATACCTGTTTTAAATATTATTAGAGGGGATTGATATACCGGCTTACACCAAATATTGATTAAGGCCTGCAATACACCAGCTTCCACCAAATATTGATTAAGGGGTTTGATATACTGGCTTCCAGCAAATACTCATTAAGGGGTTCTATATACCTGTTTCCACAAAATACTGATAGAGGGGATTTATATACCGGCTTCCATCAAATATTGATTGAGGCCTGCAATACACCGGCTTCCATCAAATATTGATTATAGGGGTTTGATTTACCGGCTTCCAGCAAATACTCTTTAAGGGGTTCTATATACCTGTTTCCACAAAATACTGATAGAGGAGATTGATATAACAGCTTTCACAAAATATTTATTGAGGTCTGCAATACACCAGCTTCTACCAATTATTGATTAAGGGGTTTGATATACCAGCTTCCAGCAAATGCTTAATAAGGGGTTCTATATACCTGTTTCCACAAAATACTGATAGAGGGGATTGATATACCTGCTTCCACCAAATATTGATTGAGGCCTGCTATACATCAGCTTCCACCAAATATTGAATATAGGGGTTTGATATACTGGCTTCCAGCAAATACTGTCATGGTCTTACCTCCTTGCTGTTCCCTTCGTTTGACATGTGCTGGCGGCCATCTTGGTTTCTGGGTTTTCTTGTAGCCTCCCACCCTGCGGCTCCTCCTTCCCACTGGGAGGAGCTGGATGCCTAGCTCATATATATAGGAGGTCTGTGGCTTCAGTTCCTTGCTTGGTCCTCCTGTGTTCACATGCTTCCAAGACTGCTGCTGCTTCTGGTTCCTGATCCTGGCCTCGTCTGACTACCCCGTTGGTTCCTGATTCCGGCTTCGTCTGACTACCCCGTTGGTTCCTGATTCCGGCTTCGTCTGACTACCCCGTTGGTTCCTGTTCCTGGCTTCGTCTGACTATCCTTCTGGTTCCTGACCTCTGTCTCCGCAAGACCCTGCTTCGGTTTAGCCATCCGTTCGGACTTTGCTTACGGCTTGCTCTTCAATAAAACCTTCTTATTTTCCACTTATCCCTTGTTGTACGTCTGGTTCATGGTTCCATGACATTAGGACCAAGCCATGAATTCTGACGGTACAGGGCCACCCTCGCTACCTACGCTGGTTGCCAGACTTGATCAGCAGGATCACCTGTTGGGTCGGTTCGCTGTGGCGTTGCAAACCCTGCTTGAACGCACGGCTCATTTAGCTTCCGTTGCCGATGGGTCGGTTGTCGCTCCTGGGCCCGCTCCTACTGCCGCTCCGGTTGTTGCGCCAGAGTCTACCCTGACACCTGTTGCTGCGCCTGTGGTGTTTCAGGGTATGACCGGTTCTGCCCCCCTTCCACAGCGCTTTGGGGGAGAGCCAACTCAGTGCCGAGGTTTCCTTAACCAGGTGGGCATTTACTTCGAGTTGCTGCCACATGCCTTTCCTACTGAGAGATCAAGGGTGGGCTTCTTGATCTCGCTGCTCTCGGACAAGGCCTTGGCCTGGGCCAGCCCTTTAAGGGAGAACAACAATCCGGTGGTTGCCGAGTTTTCCGGTTTTGTTGCTTCTCTTCGGAAGGTATTCGATGTGCCGGCTCGTGCTGCCTCTGCTGCGAAGCTCCTTATGTCCATCAGACAGGGTTCACGATCCGTAGCTGAATACGCCATTGAGTTTCGTACCCTGGCAGCAGAGGTGGGCTGGAATAATGAGGCTCTGGTCGCTGCTTTCTCTCATGGTCTCTCGGATGCCTTGAAGGATGAGGTTGCAGCTAAGGACCTACCAGTGGAGCTCGAGTCTCTTATTTCTTTCCTGATTTTGATTGACACCAGACTCAGGGAGAGACCTTCCTTTAAGGAGAGCCTGCGGAGGTCTTCTAACAGATTGGCGCCTACGTTTGCTGTCCCACCCGTGCCTCCCTCTCCTCCCACGCCTCCTGGGGATGACTTGTCTGGGGGTGAACCCATGCAGCGGGGGTTTGCTCGCCTGTCTGAGGGGGAGAGGGTACTCCGGAGACGCGAGGGCCGATGCATGTACTGTGGTCTCGGTGGGCATTTTCGGTTGACATGTCCGAACCGTCCGGGAGAACGCTCGCACCTGAGGTCCTGTCGGGGGCAGATCTTGGGTGGAGTCTCCTCGTCCCCGGTTTCCCGTGTTGACAAACCACTGATCACGGTTGTCCTCTCCTGGGTCGGGGGCTCGGTGACGACCCAGGCGTTGGTGGACTCTGGTGCTGGTGGTTTGTTCATTGATAGAGTGTTCGTTGCCGCCAATTCCATTCCTCTGCAGCCTCGAGGTTCCCCACTGGCTCTTGAGGCGATAGACGGCAGACCCCTTCTGCCGCCACACGTGACTCATGAGACCCTTCCAGTGGGGATAGCCATTGGTGCCGTTCACAGAGAGTCGGTCTGTCTCCAGGTTATTTCGTCTCCACACTACTCGGTGGTCTTGGGGTACCCCTGGCTCCAGAAGCATAATCCGACTTTCGATTGGAGATCGGTCGAGATCCTCTCGTGGTCACCGCAGTGTGGGGCTAGTTGCATCCATGGGCCTGTCAAGTTGCTGTGTACTTCCTCGGACTCTCTGTTGCCTCCTGAATACGAAGAGTACCGGGATGTATTCGATAAGGTGCGCGCGGTTGCCCTACCTCCGCACCGCCCATACGATTGTGCCATAGAGTTATAATCCGGTGCCGTTCCTCCTCGTGGCAAAGTCTATCCACTGTCGGTAGCGGAGAATGAGGCCATGGAGGAGTACGTGAGGGAGGCGCTTTCACGCGGACACATTCGCAAATCCTCGTCCCCGGCAGGGGCTGGATTTTTCTTTGTGAAAAAGAAGGGCGGCGAGTTGAGGCCTTGCATCGATTACAGGGGTCTCAATCGCATCACGATCAAGAACGCTTACCCGATACCCTTGATTTCCGAGCTGTTCGATCGCCTCAAAGGGGCCACGGTCTTTACCAAACTCGACCTGAGGGCGGCATATAACCTGGTAAGGATCAAGGCGGGCGATGAGTGGAAGACCGCGTTTAACACCAGGACCGGTCATTATGAATCCTTGGTTATGCCCTTTGGGTTGTGCAATGCGCCCGCAGTCTTCCAGGAATTCATCAACGATGTTTTCCGTGACCTGTTGCAGCAGTGTGTGGTGGTCTATTTGGATGACATCTTGGTATATTCTGCATCCATGGAGGCCCACATTCTGGATGTCAGACGAGTGTTGCAACGCTTACGAGAGAACAAGCTGTTCGGTAAGCTTGAGAAATGCGAATTTCACCGATCCCAGGTAACCTTCTTAGGTTACATCATTTCCGCTGAGGGGTTCTCCATGGATCCTGAGAAGGTTTCGGCTGTCTTACAGTGGCCCCAGCCCAGTGGGCTTCGTGCCCTGCAGCGCTTTTTGGGCTTCGCCAATTATTATCGGAAGTTCATCAGGGACTTTTCCATGCTAGCCAAGCCTCTCACGGATCTGACCAGGAAGGGCAGTAATCCTCAGGTCTGGCCGCTCGAGGCCATCCGAGCTTTTGAGGCTCTAAAGTCCGCCTTTGTGTCGGCTCCGATTCTGTCGCATCCCAACCCTGGGTTGCCTTTTGTCCTCGAGGTGGACGCGTCTGAGACGGGAGTAGGCGCCCTCCTGTCTCAGCGTAGAACACCAGAGGGTCCTCTGCTTCCTTGTGGGTTTTACTCCCGGAAACTGTCTTCCGCGGAGTGCAACTATCAGATTGGTGACAGGGAGTTATTGGCCATCGTGCAGGCCCTTAAAGAATGGAGGCACTTGCTCGAGGGCTCGGTGGTTCCGGTTCTCATCCTGACGGACCACAAGAATCTGACCTACCTCTCTGAGGCCAAGAGATTGACACCACGTCAGGCCAGATGGGCTCTGTTCTTGTCACGTTTTAATTACGTGGTCTCCTACCTACCCGGCTCCAAGAACATCAGAGCGGATGCCTTATCACGGCAGTACTCCGAGCTGTCCGGGGAGGAGTCGATTCCGACTACGGTCATACCCCCGAATCAGATCCTGGCCGCTATTCGCACCAGCCTGACTTCTCCTCTGGGTGAGCAGATTTTGGCGGCTCAATCTGGTGCTCCCTCTGGGAGACCCAACGGCAGATGTTTTGTGCCTGAGGAGTTGCGCACTCGGTTGTTGCGAACCTACCATAACTCCAAGGCCGCGGGGCACCCTGGAAAGAATCAGCTGTCCTGGGCGGTTTCACGTCTGTTCTGGTGGCCTTCTCTACGTTCCGACATCGCCGCATATGTAGCGGCATGCTCCGTTTGTGCCCAGAGTAAGTCCCCTCGGCACCTTCCGTTGGGCCTTTTGCAACCCATAGCCACCGGGGAGCGTCCATGGTCACACCTGGGGATGGATTTCATTGTGGACCTCCCTGCATCCCGAGGCCATACGGTCATTCTCATGATTGTGGATCGGTTTTCCAAAATGTGCCACTGTGTTCCTCTCAAGAAGTTACCCTCTGCACAAGAGTTGGCCTCGATTTTTGCCAGGGAGGTCTTCCGGTTGCACGGTTTGCCCAAGGAGATTGTGTCGGATCGGGGGAGTCAGTTTGTGTCCAGGTTCTGGCGCGCCTTTTGCTCCCAGTTGGGGATTCATCTCTCTTTCTCCTCGGCCTACCACCCTCAGTCCAATGGGGCCGCAGAACGATCCAATCAGGCCTTGGAGCAATTCCTTCGTTGCTATGTCTCCGATCACCAAGACAATTGGGTTGACCTCCTGCCTTGGGCTGAGTTTGCCAGGAACACGGCGGTGAACTCTTCCTCTGGGACGTCTCCCTTCATGGCCAATTATGGGTTCCAACCTGCCGTGTTACCGGAGGTATTCTCTCCCCAGGATATTCCGGCTGTGGAGGATCACCTTTCCGTCCTACGTGCTTCTTGGGTACAGATCCAGAGGTCCCTTGAGGTCTCTGCGCAGCGCCAGAAACTCCAGGCTGATCGCAGACGAGCGCCCGCTCCTTCCTACCAGGTCGGAGACCGCGTATGGTTGTCCACCCGCAACCTCAACCTTCGAGTGCCCACTCCCAAGCTGGCGCCTCGCTTTGTTGGTCCCTTCCGAGTGCTTCGCAGGGTAAACCCGGTAGCCTATGCCCTTGCGCTTCCTCCTGGAATGCGGATCTCCAACGTGTTTCATGTCTCCCTGTTGAAGCCACTGGTGTGTAATCGTTTCACTTCCTCGATTCCTCGGCCTCGTCCGGTCCAAGTGGGCAATCGTGAGGAGTATGAGGTGAGCAATATCCTGGACTCACGCCTGGTCCGCGGCCGGGTGCAGTTTTTGGTCCATTGGCGTGGTTACGGTCCAGAGGAGCGTTCCTGGGTTCCCTCCGCAGATGTCCATGCTCCTGTCTTGCTCCGAGCCTTCCACGCACGCTTCCCTCAGAAACCGTTCCTTACTCCGCGGAGGAGGGGCCCTTGAGGGGGAGGTACTGTCATGGTCTTACCTCCTTGCTGTTCCCTTCGTTTGACATGTGCTGGCGGCCATCTTGGTTTCTGGGTTTTCTTGTAGCCTCCCACCCTGCGGCTCCTCCTTCCCACTGGGAGGAGCTGGATGCCTAGCTCATATATATAGGAGGTCTGTGGCTTCAGTTCCTTGCTTGGTCCTCCTGTGTTCACATGCTTCCAAGACTGCTGCTGCTTCTGGTTCCTGATCCTGGCCTCGTCTGACTACCCCGTTGGTTCCTGATTCCGGCTTCGTCTGACTACCCCGTTGGTTCCTGATTCCGGCTTCGTCTGACTACCCCGTTAGTTACTGTTCCTGGCTTCGTCTGACTATCCTTCTGGTTCCTGACCTCTGTCTCCGCAAGACCCTGCTTCGGTTTAGCCATCCGTTCGGACTTTGCTTACGGCTTGCTCTTCAATAAAACCTTCTTATTTTCCACTTATCCCTTGTTGTACGTCTGGTTCATGGTTCCATGACAAATACTCATTAAGGGGTTCTATATACCTGTTTCCACAAAATACTGATAGAGGGGATTTATATACCGGCTTCCATCAAATATTGATTGAGGCCTGCAATACACCGGCTTCCATCAAATATTGATTATAGGGGTTTGATTTACCGGCTTCCAGCAAATACTCTTTAAGGGGTTCTATATACCTGTTTCCACAAAATACTGATAGAGGAGATTGATATAACAGCTTTCACAAAATATTTATTGAGGTCTGCAATACACCAGCTTCTACCAATTATTGATTAAGGGGTTTGATATACCAGCTTCCAGCAAATGCTTAATAAGGGGTTCTATATACCTGTTTCCACAAAATACTGATAGAGGGGATTGATATACCTGCTTCCACCAAATATTGATTGAGGCCTGCTATACATCAGCTTCCACCAAATATTAAATATAGGGGTTTGATATACTGGCTTCCAGCAAATACTCATTAATGGGTTCTATATACCTGTTTCCACAAAATACTGATAGCGGGGATAGATATACCGGCTTCCACCAAATATTGATTGAGGCCTGCAATACATCGGTCTCCATCAAATATTGAATATAGGGGTTTGATTTACCGGCTTCCAGCAAATGCTTATTAAGCAGTTCTATATACCTGTTTCCACAAAATACTGATAGAGGGCATTGATATACCGGCTTCCACCAAATATTTATTGAGGCCTGCTATAAATTGGCTTTCACCAAATATTGATCAAGAGTTTTGATATACCAGCTTCCAACAAATACTCATTATGGGGTTTTATATACCAGTTTCCACAAAATACAGATAGAGGGGCTTGATATACCAGCTTCTACCAAATATTTATTGAGGCCTGCAATACACTGGCTTCTACCAAATATTGATTAGGGGTTTGATATACTGGCTTCCAGCAAATACTTAATAAGGGGTTCTATATGCCTGTTTCCACAAAATACTGATAGAGGGGATTAATGTACCGACTTCCATCAAATATTGATTGAGTTCTTCCATACCATGGCTTCCACCAAATATTGATTAAGGGGTTTGACACCACCTGGCCGTCAGATGTTTGATTTGTGACAGCCCGATGCACTGGAACTCCACCTTGTATATGCTTGAGAGGCTGCTCCAGCAGCAACATGCCGTTAAAGGGAACCTGTCACCGGGATTTTTTGTATAGAGCTGAGTACATGGGTTGCTAGATGGCCGCTAGCACATCGCAATACCCAGTCCCCATAGCTCTGTGTGCTTTTATTGTGTAAGAATAACGATTTGATACATATGCAAATTAACCTGAGATGAGTCCTGTCCCTGACTCATCTCACCTACAGGACTCATCTCAGGTTAATTTGCATATGTATCAAATCGTTATTTTTACACAATAAAAGCACACAGAGCTATGGGGACTGGGTATTGTGGATGTGCTAGCGGCCATCTAGCAACCCATGTCCTCAGCTCTATACACAAAATCTCGGTGACAGGTTCCCTTTAAGAACTACCTGTGCGAACTCTGCAGCAGGACAGGTTCTGGGTAGCTTGGTTTCTTTTCACCGCGCAAGTGGCTGCTCATGCGTGACACATGCAGACTTCTGCAGCCATTTGATGAGATCACCAAACTGGTCAGTCGCAGCCAGGGCGCCATCAGTGACATCGTACCTTACGCCTTTTTTCTAGGGCGTGTTTTGAGTCGTGTCATTGATCAAGCTGTCGAGTAGCAGGAGCTGGAAGATGAGGAAGTTGCAATGCTGAATGAATTCCCAGGGGGGGCAACTCCATCTGAGACAAGTCAGAGGAGGATGGTGCCTGGGGGGAGGAGGAGGAGGAGGAGCAAGAGCAGGCTTTAAACTTTTTGGGGATCCCTGGTGTTGTCCGTGGATGGGGGGAGGAGACCGAGGACGGCGTTCTCCATTCCGATAAGCAGGAGCCAGGGCACTCAATCGGTTCCAATTTAGTGCAAATGGGGGCCTTGATGCTCCAGTGTTTGAAGACGGACCCCCATATAAAAAGCATAAAGGGCAAAGACCAGTACTGAGTGGCAACGTTCTTAGACCCCCAATACAAGCACAAAATGGCAGACATGTTACCAGCATCACAGAGGGCTGGCAGAATGCAGCATTTCCAGGCCTTGCTGTGAGAGATGCTGCATTCTGCTGTTGCGAGGCTGGCAAATTAATTTCCACCCACAGAGAAACAGGTGTGAGTACCAATCCTACCGCGCCTGCAAGAATAGGGCGGATTGAAGATGTGCTGGTCACTTCGGATATGAGATCATTCTTGAAGCAAACCCATCGAAAGCCGCCCTCTGGATCCAGCCTCAGGGAACGCCTAGACGAACAGGTGTCAAAGTACATCGGTTTAACGGCCTATGTGGACGCTCTGAGAAGCAAAGAACCCCTGGACTACTGGGTGTGCAGGCTTGACCTGTCCAAGTCAGACCAGTGTGGACAGTTGGTTGGACTGCTAAAGATAATGCTTCCAGTCGACTAAGCACCACCCTCTTTTCCACCAAGTCCAGTTTTTGTAGCCAAGAGTCTGGTCAACTGAATCCTCTCTCTGATCATCCTTCCTCCCACTATGGAGAGGCTTGCCAAATGAGTGATCCCACACTCGGATATTCCGAGGAGCTCTATCCAATGCCACTATTACATTTGGCCCTCGCGCCCAGCACGCTTGAAGAGGGACTTGAAATATTGTGCCCTGATTCCCAACCTCTTGAGCCTTCACAGTCTCAAGAAGATGACGGTGGTGAACGGCAATCATTCGTTGACGAGGTGGATGATGATGAGACACAGATACCAATCAATGAGGTTGTGGTTAGGTCAAGTCAGGAGGATGAGCAAAGTCAGAAACATGGGAAGGTGAAAAGCCGGGCGAGGACAGCATTTCAGAGGGGAGCGATCCGCAGCACCGCAACAGGCTGGAAGAGGCAGTGGGGTTGCAAAAGGGAGAACTCGGCCCACACCAAACAGGCCCGCAACCGTTACACCGAGCACCTTCATGTGTAAATCTACCTTGCCAAGGGGTAGGTTTTCCACAGTATGGCGCTATTTTGAGGAAAGTGCAGACGAGTGGTAGTTTGCAACCTGTGCCGTACCAAAATGATGAACACTCGCAGTCTTACCACCACCAGCCTGATCCGCCACATGGCATCCAAGAACCCTTACAAGTGGGCCGAACGCCTGGGTCCACAATCTGGGTCTGCGGGTCACACCACTGCCTCCTCTTCCCCTGTGTTACGCACTGCTGGCCAATCCCCTGTCGAAGGTGCAGGCCCGGATGCCCCCTGCACCAGGACCTTCGCATGAACCATCAGCAACAACTTCCAATTCCCTGTCCCAGCACAGCATCCAAATGTCCATAACACAGTCATTTGAACACAAGCACAAATACCCACCCACAGGCCATAGCACTAAATGCACAACTTTCAAAATTATTGGCCCTTGAAATGTTGTCATTTAGGCTTGTGGAAACTGAGGCCTTCCGCAGCCTGAAGTCGGCGGCCGTCCTTCGGTACGCAGTCCCCAAACTCCACTATTTTTCACTGTGTGCCGTGCCCGCCTTACACCAGAATGTGTCCCAGAACATAACCCGTGCCCTGACCAATGCAGTTACTGGGAAGGTCCACTTAACTACGGACACATGAACAAGTGCTGGTGGCCAGGGATGCTACATTTTCCTGATGGCACACTGGGTGAATATTGTGCAGGTCAGGAGTGAGTCGTACCCTGGGATAGTACAGGTGCTACCCACGCCCAGGATTGCGGGGCCCTACGTCCATCAGGGTCTCCGCCAGCAGCTATATTACTGTCTCCAACCGACACTTCTCCTCCTTCGCCACTTCCACCTCCAGCAGCAGTCAGGCATCAGTCGCTAACTGGAAGATGTGTAACACTGCTGTGGGTAAGCGTCAACAGGCCGTGCTGAAGTTTATATGTTTAGGGGACAAACAACACACCGCTGCAGAGCTGTGGCAGGGTATAAGGGACCAGACTGAGCTGTGGCTCTCGCTGCTCAACCTACAACCAGGCATGGTTATGTCTGACAATGGCCATAACTTGGTGGCAGCTTTGGAGCTCGGCAACCTGACACACATGCCATGCCTAGCCCACATCTTAAACTTGGTGGTTCAGCGGTTTAGCAAAACCTACCCCAATTTGCCAGAGCTTCCTATGAAGGCGCGCCACGTGTGTGCCCATTTCCGCAAATCATCCACAGCTTAAGCCGGTCTCTAAACGCTCCAGCTTCCAGCTCACCGACTGTTGTGCGACGTGAGCACATGCTGGAACTCTACGTTCCACATGTTGGCCAGGCTTTGTGAGCAGCAGAGGGCAGTTGTGGTATACCAGCTGCAACATGGTCGCCGCATTTCAAGTCAACTGCCACTATTCACAAGCGAGGAGTGGTTATTGATGTCAGACCTCTGTGAGGTTTTAAAAACTTTGATGAATCCACACAGATGGTTAGTGGCGATAATGCTATTATCAGCGCAACCATCCCACTGGTGTGTCTATTTAAACAATCACTGCTCACAATTAAGGACAACACTCTGAATGTGGCAGACAAGGAAATGGGGGAGGACATTACACAGGGTGATAGCCAGCCCACCCTAAGTTTGTCTTCTCCGCGCGCGTTGGATAATGAAGAGGAGGAGGAGCTGGAGACAGTTGCCTCTGCTACAGAGGGTAGTACCCATGGGACTTTAATTCCATCTGTTCAGCGTGGATGGGCAGAAGAGGAGGAGGAGATGGAGAATCATCCTGGGTGTTCACCCTTCCTGACCCCCACTACAAAGAGAACTCCTCATCTCTCATTCCTCTGGTGGAGAGGACGAGCAAAATGGTGCAATACCAGAAGATCTTTGTTGGAAAATTGCTCCAGAATTTCTCATCTGACAACGCTGTCGGCAGAGTCTGTAATTCCTTAGGCAACCGAGGAAGGGAGACAAGGGGAACACACAGCATTTCCAACAAAGGAAGAGCAACACTCTCCAAGGCATGGGACACTTTCATGACACCCCGCCAGCAATCTCACCCTGAAGCGCGGCCTAGTGGTACAAGGAGGTAAAAGTTTTGGAAGATGGTGAAGGAATACATAGCAGACCGTGTCAGTGTCCTAAATGATCTCTCAGTGCCTTACAACTACTGGGTGTCCAAGCTGGACATATGGCACGAACTTGCGCTCTACGCCTTGGAGGTGCTGGCCTGCCCAGCCGCCACCGTTTTGTCTGAGCGTGTATTTAGTGCTGCTGGTGGCATTTTAACAGATAAGCATATCTACTTGTCCACTGGCAATGCTGACAGGTTGACTCAGATAAAATGAACAAGGCCTTGATTGCCCCTGACTTTTGAACTCTACCAGAGGAGAGCTGAGCTGATAATGAACATAAAGGCAATTTCAATCTACTGTAGTGTATTCCCATGCACCTTTTGGTTAAATCTTGTTTTCTCCTCCTCCTCCTCCTCCTCCTCATCATCAATCCAGATTGTCTATATTCCCTCCACTCTAATTTTTTTTAATAGGGTCAGCTCAACTGCAGGCCCTTAAATCACATTTTTTTTTATAGGGTCAGTTCAGCAGCAGGCCCTCGCCCATAATGTTTTATGGGTTCAGTTCAGCAGCAGGCCCTCATCCATAATGTTTTAAAGGGTGAGTTCAGCAGCAGGCCCTCGCCCCTAATGTTTTAGAGGGTCAGCTTAGCAGCAGGCCATCGCATATAATGTTTTACAGGGTCATCAGACCAGCAGGCCCGCAACTTAAATCTTTTACTTGGTCAGCTCACCTGCAGGCCCGCAACTCAATATGAATGAGGCCCTCCTTTATGTGATATACAGGTTGTATCGGAATGCCTCTTCATTGCAACTTTTGGCAGGACTTGCACTTTATATACAAGTAAATATACAGGAAAGAATGTTTTCAATCAATGTTTCCTATAAAAGGAATTTTTCAGTTTTGTTTTGTGCGTAAAACCTTACCTTAATTAGATTGTGGGTCTGGTGATCACTTTTAGCCCTTTTTAAGCTGCATCACCAGCAGTAGGGTGAGAAAAATGAAGGGCAAGGTGACATGGTGTGGAGATGGCAGCATGAGGAGGCCACATAGTGGAACAATGACTGAGAATGGATAAAAGACTGAGGCCACAGATTGCTTAGAAAGATGCAGATGGAAACAATCTATGGAGCTGTATCATGGTCTCTGTAGATTAATGCAGACCAGGGCCGTAGCTATAGGGGAAGCAGGTGAAGCTGGGGCCCTGACCCAGAAGGGGTCCATGCAGGAGTAGGAGGATTAAATGATTTGGTCAGGGCCCCCTCAACAGTATTACACAATGAAATTAGATACAGTGACAGTATAGACAGTGTATAAAACTGATGGAACAGCTGCCGGCCCTGGTCTGAGAGAGCGATCTTTACTAGCCACAGGAATGGGGGCGGCATGAAAGGAAGGGGTTGCTAAAAAATTACTGTGGGATGCAGCCCTATTCTAAAATTTGCTGTGGGGCCCAGTCAATTCTAGCTATGCCACTGATGCAGCCCACAAAAGCAAGTTGGGTTTGTCGATAAGAAAAACCTTAATTAAATTGTGGGCCTGGTGATCACTTTAAGGCTTTTTAAGAAGCAGCAGCAGCATGGTGATAAAAATGAGTGGCAAGGTGACATGTTGTGCAGATTGCAGCATGAGGAGGCCACATAGTGGCACATCGACTGAGTCTGGATAAAAGACAAAGGCCACATGCAGACGAGCGTGTCCGGATTAGGTCCGGATGTGTCCCGGGTGCATGGCGGCAAACCCGCGCGAGTAGGTACGCAATTGCAGTCAGTTTTAACTGCGATTGCATTACGTTGTTCAGTTTTTATCGCGCATGATAAAAAACTGAATGTGGTACACAGACTCGAACTTCTTCACTGAAGTTCAGGTTTGGGTTCAGTGTTGTGTAGATGTAATTATTTTCCCTTATAACATGGTTATTAGGGAAAATAATAGCACTCTTTAATACAGAATGCATAGTACAAGGTCAATTGAGGGTAAAAAAATTTAAAAATAAATTAACTCGCCTCCTCCAATTGATCGCTTAGCTGCCGGTCTCCTGTTCTTTCTTCAGGACCTGTCAAAGGACCTGTGGTGATGTCACCTAGCTCATCACATGGTCCATCACCACGGTGATGGACCATGTGATGTGACGTCACCACAGGTCCTTTAGCCGGCAGCTCATGATTAAAGAAGTAAGAAGAGACCGGCTGCTACGCGATCAAGAGGAGGTGGTGAGTTATTTTTTTTTTATTTCTTAACCCTCAATTGACCTTCTACTAAGCATTCTGTATTAAAGAATGGTATTATTTTTCCTTATAACCATGTTATAAGGGAAAATAATACAGTGAATAGACTGTCATCTTAGCAACCATGCGTGAAAATAGCACCGCATCAGCACTTGTTTGCGGATGCTTGCGATTTTCACGCAGCCCCATTTACTTCTATGGGGCCTGTGTTGCGTGGGAAAACACAATATAGAGCATGCTGCAATTTTCACGCAACGCACAAGTGATGCGTGAAAATCACCGCTCATGTGCAAAGCCCCATAGAAACAAATGGGTCCGGATTCAGTGCACTCGTGTCGAAAACTCGCCTGTGTGAACGGGGCCTAAGGCCACAGATTGTTTAGAAAGATGCAGATGGAAACAATATGTGGAGCTGTATCACCGTCACCTGCAGATTAATGCAGCCATCAAATACAAGTTGGGTTTGTCGGTTCCACCTCAACTCACATGCAGGCTCGCAACTCATGCTGCCTTGCTTTGAAGTAGTAGCCGTAGCTGTTTTTCAGGCTCCCTCTCCGAAATCGAACTATGATTCCCCGTTATCGGTGATCACCATGGTAGGCGCATAAAAGAACATCAAAAGTTGATGAAGAGAAGATATCCAAATAGATCGTGGACGTGACAGGGACTTGCGATGAAGCAGAAGTTATCTAGAGTCAACAAAGCGGGAGCAGGGCCTGACGCCCCTCTGGGCACCTTACTGGCTCATTTGCATACCAAATAAACTGGATTTTCAGAGGATAAAAACTACTATTGCGGGAACAAAGGCACATCTGGAAATAAGGTACTAAGTGCTATTAGGCCATGGCGTTACTTCATTAGCAATTATCCTGGTGACAGATTTCCTTTAAAACTCTCCTACAGCAGTGAAAAATAAATGGCTGGGTTGTTATGGAAACCTGGAGTAAAACTGTGTATGTGGAGGCTGAAGGACCTGTGAGCTTCTATTGGGTGATGAGGGTCATGTGACTAAGCTTCTATTGGCTAATGCATTTTTTGGGAATATCTCGGACGGTACGTCCTAGAGAGCTGAGACCTGGTCTAAAACTTTTCCGGACACCTGATGTACCTGTGTGCCAAATTTTGTGATTGTAAATGCTTTGGTGTGGATTCCTTTAGCGAACACACACAAAAGCTCAGCTTTATATGTTAGATTGAATATACAGGAAAGAATGTTTCCTAAAAATTATACTGTAAAATAGATTTTTTTTTTGGGGGGGGGGTTTGTGAGTATTTTTGTCAGTCTGTAAAAGTGCCGTACAACTCGGATAACATGGTTCCCAGCAGCGACCTGGGAGTCGAAGATGCATCCAGACAAAAATTTGGGTGCTCGATCATCACTAACGACCACGTGTTATCGAATTTCGCCTATTATCATTTGGGGTTTATTCAAGAGGGGGGATTTTGTTAGCCATGTTTTTAATCCAATTTTAATCCAATATTTTTAGTTCTTTTAAACATATGTATTTGACATTTATTTGTACTGGCCTGCAGAAAAATTGTTATCCAATGACCGACTAATATACCTCTAGCCACATGATCACTTGATGTTTTCTGTACGGTGAATGCCCAATGTTTGGGTCCTGTACTCCACTGGCCTGCAGAAAAATTGATATCCTATGACCATCTAATGCACCTCCAGCCAAATGATCACTTGATTTTTTTCTGTACGGTGAATGCCTAATGTTTGGGTCCTGTACTCCACTGGCCTGCAGTAAAATTGTTATTCAGTGACCACATAATGTACCTCGAGCCACATAATCACAATTTATTTTATTTCAGGTGAATGCCTAATTTTTAGGGCCCGTACTCCCTACAAATTTTCTAGGCTCCAGCAGGGCACATTTTTGAGAATTTCCATTTAAGACGCATAAAAATGGCCCATGAATATATATATATTTTTTTTGTGTTCGCAAATCGTCCCGGACGATGTTCTTCCATCACTAATTACATGTCACAAAACCAGGGACACATGTTATTTTACTTTCTAAATGTGAAGAAAGTGACTGAGCAGTATGGGACCATAGCAAGCTCCGGTGATCATAATAGGTGAACATAAATCAACATGAGGTAAGAAGAATACTTAACCCCTTTATACCACACATTTTTTTGTTAAGAGGGAATATTTCACCTATATATTTTACTGCCACTTGAAACCAGATAGTGACATACAGTCTGCATACATTTTATGATTGTAGTTATTTTTATTCTATTTCCTGAACATTGTTATCAGGGCAGCCATCTTGAATGAGCTCTTGTTACCAACATTTAGAGATATATTTTACAACAGCCACCATGGGCAATAGACAGGATGGGCAGAAGATGACGCACTGATTTTTATGAAACAGGTTTATAAGCATGACCTGTGACCTGTGCAGAGGTCAGGAGGAAGTAGATAAGATTTGATGTCACCACTGTGAACTGTGTGATTCTTTTATTATCTATATATGCGTTATTTATCATTCTAATCCCGCCTATAATGAGATGACTGAACAATAGTGATTTGTACAAGCTTTACGCATCTAGCTGAAGAAAATACCTACACCTACAATGCAAGTGTGATAGCCCACATCAAAATAAGCACTCCAAAAAGTAAAATAAAATTGTATTTTATTAAATCTAATTTAAACATGATCACATTAAAATCATTGGGATCCACATGATGGCAAGAGATAAAAACGGTTAAAACCAACCAAACTAGTAGGGCACTAACTCATATGCAGACCTGGGTAAGTTTATATGTAAACATATCATAAAAAATATGTATACGTATTTCAGTGGCATCAAATCCAAGTGGAATCTGCATAGACATACAGATGCCTGAGGTGAATAGCGACCTCACAATAGGCCACACAAAAAGCCCGGTATCACAGACCACAAAGTAATGGATGTTAGAAAAACCCGTACATCAGACGCCCGATGTCTGCATAGAGGTCCTCCACTTACCCAACGGGTTTCGCCAATGTCTTTGTGAGGGCAAAAGTGAATACAAGGGATAGTGACCTCCACCTACAGTGCTGCCCATAATTATTCATACCCCTGGCAAATTTTGACTTAAAGTTACTTGTATTCAACCAGCAAGTATTTTTTTGACGGGAAATGACATAGGTGTCTCCCAAAAGATAATAAGACGATGTACAAGAGGCATTATTGTGGGAAAAAAACATTTCTCAGCTTTTATTTACATTTGAGCAAAAAGTGTCCAGTCCAAAATTATTCATACCCTTCTCAATAATCAATAGAAAAGCCTTGATTGGCTATTACAGCAATCAAATGCTTCCTATAATTGCAGACCAGCTTTTTGTATGTCTCCACAGGTATTTTTTCCCATTCATCTTTAGCAATGAGCTCCAAATCTTTCCGGTTGCAGAGTCTTCTTGCCATCACCCTGATCTTTAGCTCCCTCTACAGATTCTCAATCGGATTCAAGTCTGGACTCTGGCTGGGCCACTCCAAAACGTTAATGTTGTTGTCTGCTAACCATTTCTTCACCACTTTTGCTGTGTGTTTTGGTTCATTGTCCTGCTGAAATGTTCTCTGGTGCCCAAGGCCAAGTTTCTCTGCAGACTGCCTGTTGTTGTTGAGAATCCTAATGTATTGCTCTTTTTTCATGATGACGTTTACTGTGTAAAGCATTAGGTTCCCACCACCATGTTTTACAGTGGGGATGGTGTTCTTTGGGTTGAAGGCTTCTCCTATTTTACGACAAATGAAGGAAACATCATTGTGACCAAACAATTACATTTTTTTTTTCATCTGACCATAACACAGAAGACCAGAAGTCTTCTTCTTTGTCCAGATGAGCTTTTGCAAAGGCCAAGCAAGCTTTTGTGTGCCTTATCTGGAGAAGTGGAACCCAGCAGTGTGCAGTGTCCGTTGGATTGTCTGCCTTGAGACATTGCCACCAGCAGAGCCCAGATTCCCCAGGATGGCTTTGGTGGTGATCCTTGGATTCTTTTTCACCTCTCTAACTATCCTCCTGGCTTACTTGCTGGTTGAAAAAAAAGTAAAATTTGCCTGGGGTATGAATAATCATGGGCAGCACTGTATGATGATTGTAAGTTGTGGTCAAGCTTAACAAAAAGAAAAAAATAAGTAAAAAAAAAGTTTAGAAACTATATAAAAAACATAAAAATTTGTGTTGGTCGAGCACCCAAGCACAATGAGAATCAATGGGATAACCCGAGCATTAAACCAGAGGAGGGTGTCTGGTTCAAAGGAAAAAGTCAGAAATTGATGGAAACACCACTGAAATGGTTCGGGAACAGCACGTGGAGGATGTCTGGATGCATCTTGGACTCCCAGGTTGCTGCTGGGAACGTGGCAAGCACCCGACAGCATAGGGAGGGTGATTAGAGACTGGGGGGTCCTCCCCTATCCCTTTTGCCCCCAGATGTGTAAGGGTCAGGGCGATTGTTGGAGTTGGGAACATGTTGGAGGTTATAGTGTGGAAGGGGTTAAGCTGGAAGCCTTCATGGGTTGCAGCAGAGGAAGGGGCGGTGCTGGGGGGGTTATATATATGCTCGTTCTTCCCCTTTACTTCCTCTTGACGGTGGACGAGCTGGTTCCCTCCCGCCCTCCCTGTGAATTGGGGGTGGTGGTTGGACTGTGTCCAATGTTCCTCGTTGTAATAAAAAAAATGAAAAAAAAATTGAGAAATTAAAAAAGAAAAGAAAAAAAAAATAATGTAATAATAAAGTTGATGTATATTGGAGAATAAGTTGATTATGTAAGAGGATGATGAATAAAGATCGGTATTGTAATGACGAATGTATACAAGTCACAGCTGGCGGTATATAATTCAGTTGGAAGTGGTTATGGCACATGGCAGACTTGCCCGCTGGGAGGCCAGCGGCCGGCATACTGCGCCATTGACAGTTATGATGTTATGGTTAAATAAAGAAAGATGTGGCCGATCATCACCCAGCATTAAAAGGAATACGGTTGTCAGTCTCTTATTTAAAGGTTGATGGTTTCTAGGAGGCCTGACTGTGTGCCCTTCCCCCATGGGGGGTTAATCCCTAATTACCTACAGTCATGTTGTCCGTCATGTTAATGCCTAATTACCTACAGTCACAGAATGACAATAATATGCACCAAACCAAAGATAAAATCGATTTTAGAGGAAAAATTGTTAGGAAACATTCTTTCCTATATATGTACAGTACTTGTATATAAACTGCAAGTGCTGTCAAAAGTTACAAGGAAGAGGTACTCCGATACAACCTGTATATCACATAAAGGAGTGCCTCATTCACATTGTGGTACAATTGTTCAGGTAGTGGGACTCCTAATCTCATGAAGCATATGCACTAAGTGAATGGGCTGCCAAAAATTACAAGGAACCGACACTCCAATACACCCTTTATTACACATAAAGGAGGGCATCATACACACCCTTGGAAAATTATGATTGATGGCCTGCTAGTGACCCTCAAAAACATTAGGAGCAAGGGCCTGCTGCTGAGCTGACCATCAAAAAAAATTTGTGGGTGAGGGCCTGCTTCCAAGCTGACCATCTAATACATTTTTGGGGCGAGTACCTACTGCCGAGCTGACAATCTAAAAAAAAATTGTGGGTGAGGGCCTGCTGCCAAGCTGACCATCTAAAAAAAATTTGTGGGCGAGGGCCTGCTGCTGATCTGACCATCTAAAACATCTTGTGGATGAGGGCCTGCTGCTGAGCTGACCCTCTAAAACATTATGGTTGAGGGCCTGCTGGTGACCCTCAAAAACATTATGGGTGAGGGGCTGCTGGTGACCCTCAAAAACATTAGTAGCGAGGGCAGCCTAATAAGCATGTTAATATAATAGGAGGACGAGAAAAGGAAGATTGAACCATAAAACCTTTTTAGTGGTGGAAGGGCTGCATGGGAATGAAGTGTATTCAATACACAATAAAAGCCACATTTAGAGTTCTTTTATGATGTAGCACAGGTAATGTCGCTGCCACCGGCAGCAAAAAAATTAGACTGAATGTCACTGATATTTCTGATACGCAAACAGTATACAGGAGATGTAGCGCAGGTAATGTAACTGTCCGCAGCAGACACTGTCTACGGAAAAAGTACACTGGATGTCACAGATATTTTTAGGTTGCGCACATGTTAGACAGGAGATGTAGAGCAGATAATGTCGCTGTCTGCAGCGGTCAAACAATTACAAGCTATTTAGCGAAGGTTGCACTAAAAATATATATTGCTGCCACACACAATAATCCTTAGGCCTCTTTCACACGGGCGAGTTTTCCACGCGGGTGCAATCAGGGCCGGTGCTACCATAAGGCAGACCAAGCGGTCGCCTTAGGGCGCACCCTGGTGGAGGGCGGAAAAATGTGACATGGAGGGGGAGAAATGTGACATGGGGGTCTGATGGCTGACATTGGGGGATGATGTCTGACATGGGGTTCTGATCTGAGGTCTGATTGGGGCTGTGAGCTGAGGTCTGATTAACATTGGGGGTCTGATTGCTGGTATGACCTGAGGTGTTATGGAAAATATTTTTTTCCTATTATCCTCCTCTAAAACCGAGGTGTGTCTTAGAGGGCGAAAAATATGGTCCTTAAACCAGCCATTGTCCGAAGCAGAGAGAAGATACCAGGACCACAGAGAGGAGAAGCGGGGGGGGGGCAAAATGTAGCTTCGCTTGTGTTGGCAAAAATCCTTGCACCGGCCCTGGGTGCAATGCGTGAGGAACCCGCACTGAATCCTGACCCATTTATTTCTATGGCACTGTGCACATGAGCAGTGATTTTCATGTATCACTTGTGCGTTTTGTGAAAATCGCAGCATGTTCTATATTGTGCGATTTTCACGCAACCCAGGCCCCATAGAAGTGAATGGGGCTGCGTGAAAATCGCAAGCCTCCACAAGCAAGTGCGGATGCGATTTTGACGCATGGTTGCTAGGAGACGATCGGGATGGGGACCCAATCATTATTATTTTCCCTTATAACATGGTTATAAGGGAAAATATTAGCATTCTTAATACAGAATGCATAGTACAATAGGGCTGTGAGGAAAATGACCTGTGGTGACTATGCAATTCAGAGAATGTGGGCACATCAGAATTAAAGCAAGAGTGCCGGCACACAGTATAAAATACACTATGTAATTCAAAGGAGAAACAAGAATACCAAGATAATAGCCGCACATCTAAAAAGTATCAAATTTATTTAGAACAACAGACACAACAAAGAATAGATTAAAAACATTGTATACAATGGATCCGGGCCATGTGAACTAATCATATGCACATGCCCCCCTGACTCACCACAAAACCATGAACATTCCCCCACAAGTACAAGTAAACAGAAGATTAAAGTGCATGTAATCCATCAACAATAAAAATATTACAGAGCTGTAATACTTATCATTTAGAATGACATAGTGGGGGTATGCATGGTGGTCAGGAAACAAGCCCAACGCGTATCGCCAGGCTCTGCTGGCTTCCTCAGGGGTGCCTGTTTCTGAATAGCACATAGGTTCATATATATACACATAATAATAGCTAATAACGATCAAGATCACCTGTGTCATGGCGGCAGAGTGGGGCGTGGAGGCGGCAACCTTCCATTCAGCTGGTCAATGGGAGGGGAAAGGAGGGAGAAAGGGAGGAGGAAGGGAACAAAGTGTATCTAATATGCGCTTTGAATAAGCGCTTATCATTACTGCCAAATACCAGCGTGGATAACAGCCGGAAATGACGTGCACCCATGTGCGCCGCCGAGCCGGCTTGTCCTGCGTTCCAAACAGCGGAAACAGCAGAACGCGCATGCTCACAAGGCACACAATGCGTGCCAAACACCGGAAGTTTCTCCAGTGTGGTTTAAGCGCCATAAGCGCACCCAGAAATAGGGCCCCGTGGCCAAAGAGACAAAGCGGAACACAACAAAAAGGGAAGGAGGGAAAATAAAAGAAAACAATATTACGGGAGCTGACCTAAATTAAACACACTGAATAAAAAGTGCACAATCAAGTGTGCTATGAAAGAGGCGTAGATCGGCATAATATATAAGAGAAAAAGGAAATATAAGACACCAAATAAAATACAGATAAAAAATGTGTCAAAAAGAGCCCTTTTTTACATAATTAATGAAAAAACTTTTTCAATACATAATATGCAGCAGTGGACTGTCCAAAGTTGATGGCCATAACTAGTTATTGTATACAGGGCTCCATGATTATTGAAGTGGCCCTATAATATAACAGGATCAAATCATATGCACAGTCCAATGCCGCATAAGTAATTGTATACATAATAGACAAAATTCATAATTGTTATCCCTTACTATATAAAAAATACCTAGTTGTGTGAATTATTTGTGCTTCCTTTATATTTATTTTTGTGCTTTTCATTTATTTTTACTTTTATTCTTTATATTTTGTTATTTTTTTTATTTATATTATTATTTATTTATATTTTTTATTACTATTTGTATTATTTTTTATATTGTATTTTATCTTTAATTTTAATTTTTTTAAAATTTAAGTTATTTTTTATAATATTATTTTTTTTTTTTCTCCTTTTTTATTTTTCTCCTTTCCTCTCCTCCTTTTTTTCATTTTCTTTTATTATTGAATTGTCTTTTATGAATTATTTTTATTCTATTATTCATTATTTTTTATTTTTTACTATTTATTATATATTTTATATTATTTATATTTTTATTATATGATTTATTATATATTTTATTTGCATATATCTATTTTGTGTTTTATTAGTGTTTACTATGCAATTTTGTAATCTTATGCTCCTCGTCAACTCAAAAAAAAAAAAAAACAAGGGAGGAAGAGGGAAGACGGAAACACTTGGTTACATTGCCCACAGCGCACTCGACCGGGGCCCGCAAAGAGAGGGGGAAAGAAGGGGGGAGAGGGGGAAAGAGGGGGGGAAGAGGGGGGACGGGGAAGGAAGTAAAGAGAATCATGCATACCAAAAATTATTATTGCAGATGTTGTGCAGAATAATATAATTCTAGACACTGCTGTGTATACATGATAAAAGCAATGAGTCCATCAATGTATCAATGTACATCCACGTAAAGGGACCTCGGACGACGATCCAGAGACTTCTTTATATTTCATACTAGGCTGTTCCAGGTAGGAGGAGGAGAAACATAAATTCCGGCAGCAGCCGAAGTGAAGAAACAGTGATCTTGTGAAAGAAGGTAAACAAAAAATGTACAGATCTAGAAAAAATAAGAAAAAGACAATTGTGTATAAATAAAGTGTTACCCAGAATAAAAACCAGTGAATAAAAGTTCCTCGTTAAGACCCCGAGGGGACAGTTTATCCAAATTGTAGATCCATCGGGATTCAGCCTTGAGCAAACATTGTGTCATATGTATACCCCTAATATTGTGCTGGATCCTTTCTAGACCCACCACCTCCAAACCATTGTACTTACCAGCGTGATAATCCAAAAAGTGAGTGGCCCCAGAAGTGAGAGGTTTCTCCTTTTCAGACCTGTCCCGGGTAGCCAGAGTAATGTTGGACATATGCTGCTGGATTTGTTTCCGCAGTTCCTGTGAAGTCTGCCCCACATATATTTTCTTACATGGACAAATAATGCCATATACGATGTTCCTTGTACGGCAGTTAACGTAGTGCTTGAGGCGTATGCATTGCTCATCCTTTATAAAAATATCTTTGCCCAACATGAACGGGCAAATATTACATTGGCCACACGGGTGTGTGCCCTTCAATCTGACCCCTCTCCCCAAACCTCGTGTGGGGTGCTGAAAGTTACTTCGTACAAGATGGTCTTTGAGAGAAGGTGCCTTGCGTGCAATCATTTTTGGTTTTTCGTCTACATAGGGTAACAGTCTTTGGTAGGACATAAGCAGGAACCAATGGTTCTCCAAGATCTTATAAAGTGCTGTCCACTGATTGTTGTAACGGGTAATGAGATGTATTTTGCCGTCCCTGATTTTGGGTTTTGGGGTAAACAACTTGGTTCGGTCGGAGCTCTTGGCATCCTCGTAGGCACGGGATATAATTTTCTTGGGGTAGCCCCTGTCCTTGAAACGTGAAGACAGATCACCTGAGGGTGTCCTGAAATCGGTCAAATGCGTGCAGTTACGGCGTAGTCTGAGGAATTGACCTTTCGGTATTCCATTTTTCATGTGCGCCGGGTGAAAGCTCCCGTAATGCAACAGACTGTTAGTGGCGGTGCTTTTTCGAAAGAGGGAGGTAATGATCTGTTCTTCCTCCCTACGTATTTTTAAGTCCAAAAAGTCAACTGCGACCTCCGAGATGGTGTATGTCAGATGGATATTCAAATTGTTCTCATTTAATGTATCAATGAATTGGATGCACGTCTCTTTTGAACCCTGCCAAAAAAACAGAATGTCATCTATATAACGGAACCAGCCCACCACGCAATCGTGGAAAAACGACGACGGGTACACGTCCCACCAGCCCAAAAGAAGGTTGGCGTATGAAGGTGCACAGCGCGCACCCATCGCCGTTCCGGACTCCTGCCTATAAAAATTGCGATCAAAAACTAAATAATTATGGTGTAAAACAAAATGCAGGAGACTCACCAAGAATGCGCGGTGGGCTGGCTCCGCAGAGACCGACCTCTCCAAAAAATGGGAAACAGCCCCAATCCCGTCCTTGTGGGCTATGTTGGTATACAAAGACTCAACGTCACAAGTCACCAATAGTACGTCGGATGTAAAAGACACGTGTTCCAGCATCTCAATCAGGTGAAGGGAATCCCGTACATAGGAGGGTAGCTCCAGGACTAGGGGTTGAAGAAAGAAATCAATATAGTTACAGGCTTGTTCACACAGACCCCCAATACCGGTCACAATTGGTCATCACATCACTGTGCTCATCACATGGTCCGTCACATGATCCATCACCATGGTAATAGATCATGTGAAGGACCATGTGATGAGCGCAGTGACGTCATCAAATGTCCTTTACCCAGCTCCTAAAGAAATAGGACAGAATAGAAGCCGGGCTGCGCGAACAAGTGGATTAAGGTGAGTTAAATTATTTTTTATTTTTTCAACCCCTCCAGTCCTATTGTACTATGCATTCTGTATTAAGAATGCTTTTATTTTCCCTTATAACCATGTTTTAACGGAAAATAATACAATCTACACAATACTGATCCCAAACTTGAACTTCTGTGAAGAACTTTGGGTTTGGGTTCCAAACATGCCGATTTTTCTCACGCATTTGCAAAACGCAATAAAATGTTTTGCACTCGCGCTGGAAAATCGTGCATGTTCCCACAACGCACCCGCATCTTTTCCCGCAAAGCCCATGTGAAACCAGCCTTAAAAGGACTTTTGGGTCTCTAACAAATTTTAGCAATTTAGCACAGGTTGCACTGAAAATATATACTGCTGCCACACACAATAGTCCTTAAAAGGACTTTTGGGTCTATAACAAGTATAAAAACTAAAATATTGCTATTTGAATCCCTACACTATCTCTTCATTCTGCTCTCCAGCTCTCCCTGACTAATACTGAGCCGAACACGTGTCATCGGGTGCTATATAGCACCCGATGATTCGTTACGGCCAGATAATCACTGTAATGCCAGCAAACAATATGGCTACGGCAATACAGTGAATGGCAGCATCTACCTGCACGTTAATTGGCTGCGTAGCAACCAACAAACGTGCGGGTAGGAGACTCGAGCATCGCACTCAAGCACACGAGGTATTCGCCCAACACTAATAAAAATTAAAATCACTCCCATTCCCCAAAATAAAAAGAAACAAAAAAAAATATAGAATTATGGGCATTGCCACATGCGAAAGCGCCCATACTATTAAAATATTTAAAAAGTTAGCCTATATGTTGAATGTCATAACAGATTTTTTTTTTTAAAAAAAGGTTGTTTCAAGTTTTTTTCATCACTTTATCTCCCAAGAAAATTGAATAAAAAGTGATCAAGTCATACCCAACCCAAATGATATTGTCAAAAACAACAGATTGTCCCGCAAAAAATGAGCCCCCACAAATCTCCATAAAAAGTTATGACGGTCAGAATATCGCGATGGAAAGAAATATTTTTTTTTTTTTACAAAGTGAGTCCTGATGAGGCTTAGCTTGCTGCAGTGAGCAGGCCTATAGAGGTCATGAGTAGTGATGAGCGGCAGGAGTCATATTCGAATTTGAATATTCGTTATATTCTACGATTTTTTTACTCGAAAAATCGGCAAGGTAATGATCGTGTAATATGCAAATTTTTGTCATGCAAATTTTTGTAATTCAAATTTTATTTCAAATTTTTCAACTTGCACCTATTAGACAAAGAATATTATAGCACTATATTAGCTAAATTGCTCTATATTCGTTATTTTTATCTTGAATATTTGCTATATTCTAAAACAAGAATATATAACAATATAGCGAATATTCGGGGAAAAAAAACAATATAGAGAAATTAAAGCTAATAAAGTGCTATAATCTTTTTTTTATACTTGCAATTTTTTTCCAATCTGAACTTCAGATGAGAAAAAAAATTCAACTATTAGACAAAGAAGATTATAGCACTATATTAGCTAAATTGCTCTATATTCATTTTTTTCCGAATATTCACTATATTGCTATATATTCTTGTTTTAGAATATTACGAATATTCGAATAAACAAAGTTATAGCAATATAGAGAATATTCAGAAAAAAAAAACAAATGTAGAGCAATTTAGCTTATATAGTGCTATAATCTTCTTTGTCTAATAGTTGTAAGTTGAAAAATACTGCAGCCTTCTCATTAGCCCACAAGCTAGAAGCAGGGAGGGATCATGTGTACTGACAAAAAAAAAAATGGAATATTCAAAATTATCCTAAAAGTACCTATATTTGCGATAAAAATTAGAAATTTGAATATTCGTGATTAACACTAGTCATGAGTAGGGGGGGAGGGGGGGCTGTTAGGGTTACCACCTTTCCCAACCAAAAATACTGGTTACACAAGTTAAAAAGGTTGGTGTGGGTTAATACGGGTGTTATTCGATCATATTACGTTTTGCACCATTTTGTTTTTCAAAAAATCTAACTTTTCACTGTTGGGAACACCTTGTGTATTTTAGGCTACTTTCACACTTGCGTTCGGGTTCCGCTTGTGATTTGCGTTTGAAGGCTCTCACAAGCGGCCCCTGCAATTTGCACACCCATTCACTTTCAATAGGGCTGGAACAGATGCAAATCCGCATTTCCGGGATTTGCATGCACATTTTCGGGATCAGCATCAGTTTTTTTCGGGATCCGCAATTTAGTTCCTGAAATGGACCAGAAAAGGCATTTTCTATTATAGTGTCTGTGAAATGCGTTTCCAGTCACTTCATTGAATGGTCTGATAGACCCGATCAATAGTCCTCACCCTGAGGAGATCACCATTACTATCATGTTTAAGTCTAAAATGTTTTGGTAGAGACTTAAGACTTGAGATTAATTTGCTATCTGCGGCTGCAAAAATATTGCGTAAGTGTTCACGTACCCATTTTTTTAGTTTTCGGGTAGTCATCCCAACGTATACCTTCCCGCATGGACAAGTGGCATAATAGATGACTCCAATTGTCAAGCAGTCAATCTTGTGAGTGATCTTATATGTATCTTTGCCACTTGTATCCTGGAATGTATCACATTTTTCAATGTTTGGACATGCTACACATTTTCCACAGGCGGAACACCCCCATTTCGGTCCTTTAGAGCCTTGGTGACCTTGGTGATGACTTCAAACATAATATTATACAGCAATATAATATTGCTATAACCCCGTTCCTGAAACCTACCAGTAAGTTCTCGTTCATCTGAACAGATCCGTTTGAGCCATAGGAACTGTCCTACAGGAATGAAGTTAATTAAATGATAGGGGTGGGCCGAGGATGCATGTAGCACTGTGTTGGTCGCTGTGGGTTTCCTATATAGATCCGTTTCAATATATCCTATAGGGTCCACCAGTAATTCCACATCTAGAAAGTCCACCTTCTGTTTGCTATATTTGTATGTTAACTTAATGTTAAACATTCTTGTTGAGTGTAGCCATAAATTCCTCCAACTCTTGGGTGGATCCCTGCCAGATAATCAAAATATCGTCAATGTATTGGGTCCAAAATTGATTGTACCGGATTGGACATAAAAATCTTTTGTTCCCATTGGCCCAAAAATATATTTGCATAGGACAGCGCAAAGGCCGCCCCCCCATGGCCATACCTTGTCATTGAAGGTAAAAACTCTCCTTAAACACAAAAAAAATTATGTGTTAAAGCAAACTCCAATGATCCACAAATAAACTCACTGAGTTTTGAATCCAGACTTCTCATCTGCAACGTACGAGCCACGGCTGTGAACCCATCTTAATGTCTGATGGATGTGTATAAGGATTCGACATCGGGAGTAGGTATAATGTTGGTATTGTAGGTTCCTCGACCTTCAACCCTGTGATTTGTTGGATGTCCAAAAGCGCTTCATCCTGGGCCTATGATAGAATACCCTCCAATTCTGTTTGATATTTCGAGAGGGAATTAAATGTAAGTTTCTTATAGCATGTTCCATCTCTTAACTGCTGAAAGGCCTCTTTCTCATACATTTTAGTAGGCCATAATAACACATTTCCTCCATTATATGAGGGTTTGAAGACGTTCCCCACCAACCTTTTGATTGTCTTGTTTTCATTAATGGAGTGGGGAGTTGTGTGGGACACCTGTGCTCAGTGTGCCCTTGCACTGCTCACTCCACTTCCTTTTACACTATTAATGCACAATTGTGTGGATAGAAATGTTTAGTAATATTTCACTTTGTCACTGCATGTTTGCAGCATTTGCATGTGCACTTTCCACTATGAGCACTTTATTAGAATGCCCTTCTTGCACTTATTTTATTATTTATTTGTTTTTCACTATATTGAGAACTTTATTGAGCAATTAATGTTTTATATTTTTATAGTTATAATATTTTTGATATAATTAATGAATTTCGGGACATGGACTTGATAATGTCTTTTTAATATATAAACTTGCACACATCTGAGGGTATTTATTATTTATTTGTTTATTTTATAATGTGATATACTTTATACATATCTAAGGTGGAGCTACCCGTGTCCTTATAGTCATCATGTATGTACCTGTGTGGCTATTTGGTTTTCTAATTGGAGATTTTACTCTTTGTTTGTATCCTTTATGTTTTGTTTTTATTTAATTTTTTTGGCTCTGGATTTCCCACGACAGTTTAGGCATAGTCACATGACCTTACGGTCATGTAATCTGTGATGTTGTTCTTCACTCTCGCGAGATTAGTGGTCATGTGATTGGCTGTATTGTGACTCTCTTCCTGTAGGATTGGGGATCACGTGTCCGTTTGATCTCTCGGGTTGTGTATATGTCTCCATTTGCTCTTTTGGTATGGCGGGATTTGTGGAGCCATTTTGGATACCTGCGTGATACTGATCAGGAGGAGCTATTACTGCTGGCTGAAGCAATCAGGCCTCTAATTGGAATAATCAGTGCGGCACAGGTATATATAAGTGGATATCACTATCCCTTGTATTCACTTTTTCCCTGACAAAGCTGTTGGCGAAACCCGTTGGGAAAGTGGGGGACCTCCATGCAGACATCTGATGTACGGGTTTTTCTAACATCCACTACTTTGTGGTCTGTGATACCGGGCTTTTTGTGTGGCCTATTGTGAGGTCGCTATTCACCTCAGGCATCTGTATGTCTAGGCAGATTCCACTTGGATTTGATGCCACTGCAATATGTATACATATTTTTTCTAATATATATATATATAAACTTGCCCTGATCTGCATATAATTTAGTTCCCTACTAGTTTGGTTGTTTTTTTTACCATTTTTCTCTCTTCCAACCATGTGGATCCCTCTGATTTTAATGTGATCATGTTTTAATTGGATTTATTAAAATAAATGTAATTTTCCTTTTTGGAGTACTTATTTTGATGTGGGCTATCACCATTACACTGTAGGTTTAGATTAATTTTGAGAGTGCCCATATATAGGTCTGGTGTCAGGAATCATCCTGCTATGTCTGTGTAGTTCAGACTGTCTTCTTTTGATGTGCTCCTAACACCCCTCACCATGCATACATATGCCCTGAGTACCTGTGTTTCATGTCTGAGCTTTCCATCCCCCTGGAAGACATCACATTATCCTGGCAGATCTGTTTACTTTCTCCCCTTCTTGTTTTGTTGAATACATAACTTTATTGATACACACCCTGTCTGCACTGCACAGAGATGAGTCACAGGCTGGACACGCCCCCACCCTGCTCTGTCTGCAGCAGTCACACCCACTAACACTACCGTGTCCATCTTTCTGCACACAGACATGAATCTGCTTCTCACTCAGTGTCTAAATCCCCTCACTGACCGTCCACAGGCTCTGCCCTCACCATCTCAAGAGCGTAATAAACAGCTAGAAGCAGCAAGCACACCCAAACACATCTGTATCTAATCCTCTCCCGTGTGATACAGCCTGCTGAGCTGTGCATCTAAACTCATCACTGACCGTCCATGGGCTCTTCCCTCCCAGTCTCCAGAGTGGGATAAACAGCTAGAATCAGCAAGCAGAACAAATCACTTGTGTATCTAATCCTATCCTGTATGATACACAGCCTGTTGTGTGTGATACTACCTGCTGAAGTGTGTATTTAATCCCATTTTCTATGAAACTGCCTGCTGAGCTGTGTATCTAATTCCATTTTGCATGATACTGCCTGCTGAGTGGTGTATCTAATCCCATCTTGTATGATACCTGCTGAAGTGTGTATCTAATACCATTTTATATGATCCTGCCTGCTGAAGTGTGTATCTAATTCCATTTTATTTGACACTGCCTGCTGAGCTGTGTATCTAATTCCATTTTGCATGATACTGCCTGCTGAGCTGTGTATCTAATTCCATTTAGCATGATACAGCCTGCTGAGCTGTGTATCTAATTCTATTTTGTATGATCCTGCCTGCTGAGCTGTGTATCTAAACCTTTATGCACACGACCAAATCCATTTTGTGTTCCACATATTTTGCAGTCTCATTGAGTTCTATGAATTTGAGGACCTCATTTTGAGGACCAGAATAGGAGATGTTCTATCTTTACTAAAACTGACATACAGATGCAGAAAACACACTGACGATGTCCTTGTGCTTACCACATCCATATGTCAGTTCTGCAAAATATAGGATATGCCCTATTCTGGTCCTCATAATGCAGATCTAAAACCCATAGAACTCAATGGGACTGCAAAAAAATGTGAATCGCACACGGATAGTAACCTTCTTTAGTGGATCCCCGACTTGCAGACTGCAAAACTGATATAGTTCTGTGCATGAGCCCTATCACTTATACTGAGCGCCCATAACAGTGACATCCACTGTGCCCCCAAAGTGCCCATGTGCCATCCATGGTGCCCCTAATGACAGCCACAGTGCCTCCAAAGTGCACATGTGCCATCCACAGCTCCCCCAATGTGGCTGATCGCTATGCTGTCACTCATGTAATGCGCTTACATCACGCTCAGGGGCATAGCTAGAAGTGACTGGGCCCCACAGCAAATTTTTGTATGGGCCTTCCCACCCCCCGCAAGCTTTGCAACTTCCTCCTCCTGTGTATGTAAACCCCACTCCTTTGACTAGTCACGATTTACACCAGATTAGCCTGCCATGCCATCCTTTTCCTATAATATATATAAACTTTATTAGATAATCAACTCAGTCTCTCAAGAGAAACTTAAGCGCCAGCCAGGACAGGTGAATGGAGCAGCGGCGATCTGAGGATGACACAATGTTATGGGGGATCTGTGGATGACACTGTTATGGGGGATCTGTGGATGGCAATGTTATGGTGGATCTGTGGCTGACACTGTTATGAAGGATCTGTGGACGACACTGTTATGGGGGATCTGTGGATGACACTGTTATGGGGATCTGTGGATGATACTGTTATGGGGGATCTGTGGATTACACAATGTTATGGGGGGTCTGTAGATGGCACACTGTTATGGGGGACAAAGAACAGCTGCACTGTGGAAGGTAAGTATGTGCGCAATAATCTTTCCTCCACAGATTAGCTTTGAATAGACAAAAAAAAAAAAAGTTAAGCCCGGAGAACCCCTTTAAGTTTTCCCTCAGTCAAGATGGTGGGTTGTGCCTCAGCTGGGTGCCATCTTACTTCCTGTTCCAGATATAAACCCCTCCAGACTGTCATCATTGCTTGAGTATTGTGTTTTAGCTCCTGCTTGTGTAGTCCTCTCGCCTGGAATTTTCTCTATGGTTTGTTCCTCCTCCTTGCGGTTTACCATGCTACTCCGGGACACCTGATGACCTCTCGTCTGGATCCCTGCCTCCATCTCCACTGCATACTGCCACAGTGTGTTTGGATCCCTGCCTTCATCTCCATTCCTGCTACCTCCTGTTCTAGACTCCGGTGCCTCTTGTGTTTGGGCCTAGTCCATGTCATTGGATTCCAGAAGTATTCCACTAGTATCGTGACAGAATACTCAAGCCTAAAATGGAGTCCGCCTGGACTGGGAGTTCAGAGGTTCGCATTAAGCAACTGCAGACTGCTATGGACAATGTGCGTACTGAGATGCAGACTTTAAGAAACAAATATGACACCTTTGAAGAACAGATTTCCCACAATATCCAAATTTATGGACAAGCAATTTAAGAGCTACGTGGTACCATGCAGACATTATCTGACTGGATAGTCCACTTGGAGAATCAAATTTCTGTACCACCCGCAACAAATTCTGGGGATTCCTCAATCAATATAGGCTATACTTTGATGCAAATTCAACTCAGTTTCCTACTGATAGATCTAAAGTCTTATGTATTATTATGCTGCTGGGCTAGTCCGTTGATTGGCCCGGCTAAATCACTTAGAGGACTTTATTTGACGATCCCAATCGAGGTGCTACAGCTGAAGCAGCATTACTAGCATTGCTCCACGGCAGACACCTTGTCACAGAGTATGCAATGGAGTTCAAGAGGTGGTCTGTCGACACCAATTGGAACAACGCAGCGAAAATGTCTTTTTTTTAGGAAAGGACTATGCAGTGCATTAAAAGATGAACTTGCTGGTGCTGAGGCCCCTTTAGGTTTGGATGCCTTTATTAACCATTGCATTTGAATCAATACCCAACTGTCTGAACGATGGCAAGAGAAATGGGCTACCTTGAATTTTGATACTAAGCAGCCCCCCTCTTTCCCTGTATCCATTTCTAAGGAACCCCAAGAAAAGATTTACAGAGAATCAGGAAGTTAGCCTATGCAAGTAGATTCCATAGTAAGACGTGAACGCGTTGATCGAAAGGGAGGGCTCCTGGAAAGTTTATGTTTCTACTGTGGAAAGTCCAACCACTTCCTTATCAACTGCCCTAGCCGTCCGCGGAGGTTGGTGGCAGCTATTACAGATCCTGACTTTTCAGATGGAGAATCAATTGCTTTGGAAACAGAATTATCTGAGAAAGCAATCATCCATTCCATTTCATCTGTGGCCCATCATATTAAGAAAGAACATAAAGACTCCCATTGCTTCCTTCCCATAAAGTTACTGATTAACTCTCAGTGGATATCCACTTCTGCTATTGTGGACTCTGGGGTTAGGGGCAATTTCATGGACCTTTCTTTTGCTCAAAGGCTTGGGGTTAAATTTCTGAAAAAAACTCACACCCGTGGTAATGGAGACCGTAGATGGATCTCCACTGAGCTCAGGGCCAGTGGATCAAGAGACAGAACCACTTGAAATCATTATAACACCCCATCACCGTGAAGTCCTATTGTTTCTGTTGATCTCTTCTCCACATTTCCCTGTTATTTTAGGCCTACTCTGGTTGTAAGCACAGAACCCTGTCATCAATTGGGAAACCAAAGAAATAAACTTCCCAGCGGAGGAGGTTCTTTCGACAGCTCAGTCTGAACAAGGTTCCAAAAATCTGACTTAATAAGGTAATAGAGTTACCCTCTGTATATTAGCAATTTGCAGACGTTTGTGATAAACAAAATGCAGACAAGCTCCCCCCACACAGACCCTACGATCGTCCTATAGAATTTCTTCCTGGTGCATCTATACCTTTTGGAAACATCTACTCTTTGGCAGTCCACAAACTAAAAGCCCTCAAGGACTACATAGAAGAAAATCGGGCTAAGGGGTTTATCCGCCCATCTTCCTCACTGGCAGGGGCTCCCATAATCTTTGTTAACCACTTAAGGACCACAGGTTTATACCCCACTAGTGACCAGGCCCTTTTTTTACAAATCAGCACTTCACAACTTTAACGGTTTATTGCTCGGTCATGCAACTTGGCACCCAAATTAATTTTACCTCCTTTTCTTCGCACAAATACAGCTTTCTTTTGGTGGTATTTGATTGCTGCTGAGATCTTTCGTTTTTCTGATATTAATCAAAAAAAGTGTAATTTTAACTTTTTCTGGTAAAATTGTTCCAATATAATTACATTTCTATACAAGTTTGTGTCAGAATTTATTGTGCTACATGTCTTTGATAAAAAAAATCCAATAAGTGTATATTTATTGGTTTGCGCAAAAGTTATAGCGTTTACAAACTATGGTACAAAAATGTGAATTTTCGCATTTTGAAGCAGCTCTGACTTTCTGAGCACCTGTCATGTTTCTTGAGGTGCTAGAATGCCAGGATAGTATAAATACCCCCCAAATGACCCCATTTTAGAAAGAAGACACCCCAAAGTATTTGCGGAGGGGCATGGTGAGTTGATGTATGATTTAATTTTTCTTCACAAGTTAGCGGAAAATGACACTTTATTATTATTTTTCCTCAAAGTTTTAATTTCTGCTAACTTCTGGCAAAAAAAAAAAAAAATCTCCCACGGACTCACTATGCCTCTCAGTGAATACCTTGGGGTGTCTACTTTCCGAAATGGGGTCATTTGTGGGGTGTGTTTACTGGTCTGGCATTTTGGGCGGGGCTTAATTGTGAGCAACCCTGTAAAGTCTAAAGGTACTCGTTGGACTTTCGGCCCCTTTACGCAACTAGGCTGCAAAAAAGTGTCACACATGTGGTATTGCCGTTGGGGTGTATTTTTACATATACCCATGCTGGGTGAGAGAAATATCTCTGTAAATTGACAACTTTGTATACATTTTTTTTTAAGTTGTCATTTACAGAGATATTTCTCACACATAGTATGGGTATATGTAAAAATACACCCCAAAACACATTGCCCTACTTCTTCTGAGTACGGCGATATTACATGTGTGACACTTTTTTGCAGCCTAGGTGCGCAAAGGGGCCGAAAGTCCAATGAGTACCTTTAGGATTTCACAGGGCCTTTTTACGCATTTGGATTCCAAACTACTTCTCATGCTTTAGGGCCCCTAAAATGCCAGGGCAGTATAAATACCCCACAAGTGACCCCATTTTGGAAAGAAAACACCCCAAGGTATTGTGTGAGGGGCATGGCGAGTTCATAGAAGAATTTATTTATTTTTTGCCACAAGTTAATTTATTTTTTGTTTTTTCTTACAAAGTCTCATATTCCACTAACTTGCGGACAAGAATAGGCATTTATATTGCTGGCGCCCGTTCCGTTCCGCAAATTGCGGAAGGCAACACGGCCGCCTTCCGTTTTATGCGGATCCGCGGTTTGTGGACCGCAGAAAACGGCACGGTCGTGTTCATGAGGCCTTATATTGAGCATACGGGTAATGAGATATTTTTTTTTCCATTCAGCCTCTGGGCGGAAAGAAAAAATGAACGGCACAGATTTCTTCATTCGCATCGATCAATGTGGATGAAAAAATCACTGCCAAAAAATTTGCAAAAAAAAAAAAGAGGGGAAAGAACATAGGAGTGCTTGCGAAGTAAAGCTGTGATCGCTAATAAAGATCCAAAAGCTCAAAAGTGATCTTTATAGCGCCGCAGCGATTTTACTGTGTTTTTGCAGTGATCAGAAAAAAAAAATTCTGTCACTGCGGTGGGGCGGACTGAACTCAAGTGTGCGCACAAGATAAGGCCTGATCGGGCGAACACTGCGTTTGTTGTAGAGCCTAAGGTGACCCTAATGTACTGATATAGATCTGATTACGATCAGTCTTGATCACTTACAGATACTATATAGTACTAGTGCTGATTAGCGAAAGCGATGATGCTAATCAGCAACTAATCAGTGACTGTGGAGCGGTGGGCTAGGCACTAACTACCTAACAAGTAGCTAAGTAACTGGCGGTGATAAGGGACCCTTAGGCCCCATTCACACGTCCGCAATTCTGTTCCGCATTTTGCGTCTGACAGGTCTTTCTGTGTTTCCTTTCTGTTTGTCATTGCTGGCAGGATCCCACCTCTCCACAGGTTCTGCTCGTTATCTGTGAAGAGGCTCAATTTAAGTTTGCCTCTTACTGCTGACTTTGTGGTTTATATTTTCCTTCTGGAGTTCTATGCTGGTCGTCTCAATCTAAGTTCTCCTGTTTCTCCTTGGTGTGTGTGTTGTTTCTAGGTCTCAGAACGATGCTGGTCCCTTCACGGTGGAAGGTACCGGCTGTCTCTTTCCCCGCTCCCTAAGCTAGGGTTTGCGACAGTATCAGCAGGGCATAGGTTTCAGCGTATGAGTTTGTTCACCATCAGGACTTGCTCATACTGTCAGCAGTCAGGGAGAGGCTCAGGGATTGTTAGGAGGTTACCATTTTCTCTTCCCTAGCTTTGCGGCCTAGTGGCACCTTCAAATGTGAATGCGCTCCTATTTTATCTTGGGAGTAGCATTCCTTTGCACTTTTGCCCTTCCTATCTCATAGACTGCCTTGATTAGGTGGTACATATAGGTGTGCTTGCTCCTCCTCCCATTGATTGCTTGATGCATATGGAGGTGACTAGGAGCAGCACACCATATGTGCGGGGTCTGCGCTCCTGAACATAGAAGCCCAATGCCCGGTCAGTAATATTAATGCTCCCTGACTGATCAAACAGTTTCACCAAAGACATCCTGAGAGACCAAGTCAGGTTTCATCCAGAGGCCGCTGTTGAGGTGGGAGTAATGTCAGGAATCATCCTGCTATGTTTATGTAGTTGAGACTGTCTTGCCCTTAAGTTTTCCTTTAGTCAAGATGGTGGATTGTGCCTCAGCTGGGTGCCATCTTACTTTCTGTTCCAGTTATAAACCTCCCCAGCCTGTTACTCATTGTTTGAGTATTGTGTTTTAGCTCCTGCTTGTGTAGTCCTCTCGCCTGGAACTTTCTCTCTGTTTGTTCCTCCTCCTTGCGTTTTACCATGCTACTTCAGGACACCTGATGACCTCTCGTCTGTATACCTGCCTCCATCTCCACTGCATACTGCCACAGTGTGTTTGGATCCCTGCCTTCATCTCCATTCCAGCTACCTCCTGTTCTAGACTCCGATGCCTCCTGTGTTTGGGCCTAGTCCCTGCGATTGGATTCAGCACTATTCCACTAGTATCATGACATCTGGTTGAGTTAGGACTATATCATGACAAAGAGTTACAAGTTATAGGTTGAATAAGAAAATTGCTATAATCTTGTGGTACCCCAGGACCCAGCAAGCAGCTCATCACTAGTGGCAGTGGAGGTATGGCAGTGGAGCCGATACAGTTCCGAATATGGTCCTCAAAAAAAAATGGAGCAGACACGGAAAGAAAATATGTTCGTGTGCATGAGCCCTAAGCAGGGGCTTACATAGAAATCATGGGGCCCCATAGCAAAACTCAGAATTGCCCCCCCCCCCCCAATAAAAAGTACAATTATTAAAGCTTATGGTTGTTGCTGGGTGTTGCAGTGATATTGATGAGGAAAATGGTAATAAACGCTCATTCACACAACCGTCTTTATTTTGCGAAATCCACAAAAAATACGGATGATGTCCGTGTAACATTTGTGTTTTTTTGCAGGGGGAACCATTGTACCAATGCCTATTCTTGTCCACAAAACAGTGCGGGACTATGGAACAGACATTAGACATACGGATGCAGAGAGCACACGGTGTGCAGGCTGCATTTTTTGCAGACTCATTGAAATGACTGGGTCACCATTTTATCCGCAAAAAAAAGGAATGGACACGGAAACAAAATACATTTGTGTGCATGAGCCCTAATTGAGAAACATTTATTTAGTTGATATTTTAGCTTTTTTTTAAACATTTTTTAAAATTTTGTGTATTAAATAATATGTTTGCAATTTTCAAACAGAGCATCGTAAGTGTTAAAATGGTGTAATTGGCTATAGCTCCAGTCCTGACAGTTAAAGCAGTGTGTTATACTCTCACATTGCTTTCATTCTAAAGGCGCTGGACTGTAACACCTCACGCCGGCAGAGCTCAGGTGTCAGCTGGCTAATAAGCAGCGCCGGCAGCACAGCATCTCACTGATTATTGGCCAGCTGTACTTGACTTGTTCTGACAGTCAGGAGCCAATGCCATTCATCAGCAGAGGCAATGAGGAAGCAGTCAGGAAGAGAACACAGGACTAGGGCCGGTAATTATCTCTTTATTGTTACGTATGCAGTGTGTATTCAGGTTGGTAAGGGGGCGGAGTCATGCAGCCTGGCCGGGCCCCCCAACCTCATGGGCCCCATAGCCAGTACGTGGTCTATATTGACGGTACGCCACTGGCCCTAAGATATATCAGCCACTTGCAGGGACCAGGATATATAAGTATTAGAATATATGAAGGAGGACAGGATGCTGTTTATCCCATAATTATTTAACATTGGTGCGCCAATATACAGTAACAAGATATCATCACTTAGGGAAAAAATTATTTGCAAACTACTGTACAATTTAAGAGACCATCTGGTCTCTCTAAGGCCTCATGCACACGGCCGTCGTTATGGTCCGCATCCGAGCCGCAATTTTGGCAGCTCGGATGCGGACCCGTTCACTTCAATGGGGCCGCAAAAGATGTGGACAGCAATCCGTGTGCTGTCCGCATCCGTTGCTCTGTTCCGTGGTCTGCAAAAAAAATATAACCTGTCCTATGCTTGTCCGCGCTTTGCGTACAAGAATAGGCAGTTATATTAAAGGCTGTGTGTGCCGTTCCGCAAATTGCGGAACGGACGCCATCCGTGTTTTGGGGATCCGCGGTTTGCGGACTGCAAAACACACAACAGTCGTGTGCATGAGGCCTAACTGGTACCTACAGGGGATTTCCAATATTTTTGTATGATTTTATTTTTGTTTGATTTTATGTGTTTTTACATTATTTATCTTCATCTTTGTCTTATCTATTATTGTAACATTTATATTAGACATATATATGGTCCAGTAAATAAAGATAGTAAATGGCGGCTCACCCTACACAACTAGTGGACCTAGGTGCTCTTGTGCCAGGACTGCCCCACAGTCCTTTAAAGGGATGTATTGAAGATAAGGGTCGGCACTGCCTTGTAATGGTTGCGGTGCACGTGTCAATAGGTCGGCGTCCCAGCGAACAATATGAAGAAGAGGACCGGCACTCGCGATAGAAGTTTCACTGCTGTGGTTTATTCAGTCACATATTAACACAGAACACTAAAATCGTGCTTTCATCAGACCATATGTTACACTACTACCATTGTGTCTTATATACATTCAAAAGGTAAAGGAACTGACGTCATGAGATGTAAAGCTCCTCCTCCATAGTGAAACGCGTCAGTATGTGTTAATATGTGACTGAATAAACCACAGCAGTGAAACTTCTATCGCGAGTGCCGGTCCTCTTCTTCATACTTTAAAGGGATGTGTCAGGTAAGTATATGACACTCTATCACCTGAAGCTGCAAAGAGGTGTTTCTATAGGTCGATATGGTGTTTGGATATAGTGTGCACGGAGACAGTATATTGTAAAAAAAAAATTAATTGATAACATCCAATTTTTATGATTTCTCAAAATAAGTTAAAAGAGTGGTGAATAGATAGATAAAAAAATATATATATAAAAGTATGGTAATAAAAATGGTCAAAAATGGTGGAAAGTCCAATGAAATATAGTCTTGCAAACATAGTTCATGCAAAAATAGTTCATATATACCAACCAAATGCCAGCTATGGGGAGAGGGTGGATACCGTTCTCTAGGTGTTTGGCCTTGGTATGTCCCCTGTGATCCGCTTTAAGGTGTGTAAAGGAAGTTGTTCACCTGGTCGGTTTGTTGTCTCCTCAGCATCTATTTCTCCCCCTATGGTCTGGCGTGCTGCGTTGTGTCTCCCGGCCTGCGGTGAATGCTGTGCGCTTCTTCCGGGTGGTGGATCGCGTGACTGCTGGCGGGTCACGTGGCATCCCACGTGACCGGAGTGCGGACGGAGTTGAAATCTTTTTAGCGCGCTGTTAAATGGATACCGCCTCTCCTCCAGTCTATGCGGTATATTGTGATTTTTTTTTTTTTTTTTTTTTGTGGGGATAATGCTACAGGCCAGACGTGTTTCGAAGCAGAATATAGAATATTTGACACAGTCCTGACCTCAGTATCTGAGGAAAGGGATTTAGGAGTAATTATTTCAGAAGACTTAAAGGTGGGAAGACAATGTAATAGAGCATCTCGAAATGCCAGCAGAATGCTTGGATGTATAGGGAGAGGTATAAGCAGTAGAAAGAGTGAAGTGCTTATGCCGCTGTACAGATCACTGGTGAGACCTCACTTGGAGTATTGTGCGCAGTACTGGAGGCCATATCTCCAGAAGGATATAGATACTCTAGAGAGAGTTCAGAGAAGAGCTACTAAACTAGTACATGGATTGCAGGATAAAACTTACCAGGAAAGGTTAAAAGACCTTAATATGTATAGCTTGGAAGAAAGAAGAGACCGAGGGGATATGATAGAAACTTTTAAATACATAAAGGGAATCAACTCGGTAAAGGAGGAGAGAATATTTAAAAGAAGAAAAACTACCACAAGAGGACACAGTTTTAAATTAGAGGGGCAAATGTTTAAAAGTAATATAAGGAAGTATTACTTTACTGAGAGAGTAGTGGATGCATGGAATAGCCTTCCTGCAGAAGTGGTAGCTGCAAATACAGTGAAGGAGTTTAAGCATGCATGGGATAGGCATAAGGCTATCCTTCATATAAGATAGGGCCAGGGACTATTCATAGGATTCAGATATATTGGGCAGACTAGATGGGCCAAATGGTTCTTATCTGCCGACACATTCTATGTTTCTATGTTTCTTCCTCAGTGACTATATATGGTCCATGCCTGCTAATCCATTTAGAGATTATTGGACATATTTTTGCAGATTATTATTTTACATTTTGTGAGGCTCTATATGGCACATAGATCTGTGTCTTATCTATTGTATGTTGGAAGGGTGGAGCTGCATTTACTTTTATTTAAATTATTTGTAATTACATGCACTTTTTTTGTTGTTGTTCAAATACTATATAGAAGCCTACAGAAAAAAACACCAGAAAGAATTACATACCCAGAGAATGCAGTTTTTCTTTTTTATCTTTAAAGCATCTAATCCCTAAAAATGGCACCAAACTGAATTAATAAAAAATTTATTCATTGTATGTAGAATGATCATATTTAATTATGGTGCACAAAAAATGCTTACAAAAAATACTGTTAAAAACACCATAACAAACACAGCATTTTTTATTTTATTTTTTAAGAATAATGCTGTGTATGTTTTTTCTGCGATTGATAGGGGATTTTTAATACAGCCTTTTGTGGAATTATTAAGGCATATCACAGAAGACTATTCAGAATAAGCTGCCATGAGTGATCCAGCTATATCTCACAATTTTTTATGACTTGTATCTGCCATATTTTTTGCAGTTTTCTCCTTTGCATGCTCCATCTAAAATGTACAGTTCTCCTTAAGTTGGAGGGTGGAGACAAGGTGCATTCATTTCATGTCTGCCCATAAACTGTGCAAGGAGACAGCGTACTCTGCGTCCCAATTGTCAATAAGATTCCACCTTTCATTTTCCAAAGGAGCTCTGAAATATGAAAGGTGGAATCTGATTGGCTGCTACTGGCAACTAAGCCAGCTTTTCTTTACACCGGTTTTGATAAATGTCCCCCATGGTCTGTGGAAAACCACTGATGAATGCATACACAAATGATACATGTGCTGTCCATGGTGACCCCAGACAGCACAAGTCTGTGATTCATGGGCGTGTGATAAAGGCTGTGTGAGATCTAGAAAGATATGGCATGAGTTGATCTTAGTTCCGGTGAACACCCAATTTTGTGCCTAGCAGAAGATTTATCAAAACTGGTGTAAAGTAGAACTGGCTTACCTGCCCCTAGCAACTAATCAGATTCCACCTCTCATTTTTCAGAGCTCCTTTGGAAAATGAAAGGTGGGATCTGATTGGTTGCTATGGGTCGTTTCCCTTTACACCAGTTTTGATAAATCTCCCCCACATGGTGCTGTGTATACATCTAACGCCCAAGCATCAAAACAATGCATGATTGTCCCAGGGTTAAAATACTGGGTGGGAAAGAATTGTAAAAACATTAAAAAATAATAATAATAATAATAATTTAAAACCCAATTGAAGTCTATGGGGAAAACCACAATGCATCAGCCTTGGATCCACACAAACAATTGACTTGGATTCTCAAAGGCGCACCACTGGTCAATTTACGTGGGTATAAAAGCACATAGTGTATGTAAGATTTGTAAAACCTCATTAACCATGCTGGTACTGTATTATGCTGCAGATCTGCTGCAGGCAATTCCGTACATAATATGCACCTGTGCATATACCCAAAGATTTACACATTGCCTTTGTCTTGCTTTAAAAAAAAAAAAAAAATGTTTAAAGCATATAAAAAAAATGCATGTGTATTTACCATGATAGTTTTTTTTAACAGGTGACTTGGTTGAATCAATGTGTGTCACCTGGAAAAAAATAAAAATAAACTCTTAGGTAATCACCACACTGATTTAACATGTTTTACCTTAAAAAAAAAAAAAAAAAAAATTGCTTTGAGATTTAAAAAGCAACACAAAAGCAACGTGCAAACCCAGCCTAGGGAAAATAAATTCATCAGGTGCCCATTTGCTCAATCTGAATTACACAACATGGTGAGTTTCATTTCTGGTATGCGGATGGATGCAATATACAGTACTGTATTGCCTAAATTACTGTCAACTCAAGAAGTAGACTGTAAATGATGATTTACATCAAATATTGAGACATTTCCTTCTGAATAAATACACACAATAATTACATTAATGAAACAATTACCCAAAGATATTCAAACTGTTAAAATGTGCGTAGATATATCTACTGCTTAGTATGATTGCATTACTATGCATCCAGCACAATGCTACAGTTCAGGTATATGTCTTCCATTATAGACAGTGGAATGCCCTGATACTAGACGGGCTAAAACTTATTTTTTCACCCCTCTATAGTTTCCAGGCTTTATGTGAAGGAAGAGTTGGTTAATTTTTTGGGTTTGCTAATGATGTATAAGGGGAGAATGAGGAGGTTCACATCACTCATAGGGAGATGGGTCGGACTAACCAAAGCTTGAGTTACTGAGCCAACCCTCAGTTCCCTGCTCTATGGTATAAACACACTTGGTCATAGGCGGTGATGATTGACGTTATGAAAAATTTGATTGGGCTTCACAAACATTCAGCTTTTCCCATCATTGAACCTCTCAGATGCCGAGTTCATTGCTGATTGTGGCATCTGATGCTACAATTGAGACCTTTTAGGAGTTAATCAGGTTAAAAAAAAAAAAAAAAAAAAACATACCTTATCCATTTGTTTGCAGGGAGGCCCTAGTGGGTATCTTGATTAAAGACAAGGTGCAAAATCTTGCATTGTGATGTGATGACGTAATCACTCTGACCGGGCGTGGTGACCGGCAGGGATCGGGGAAGCCGGAGCATGTATTCAGCATGCCCTGTTTTCCTGTGTGATGGTGCCAGCTAAGAAAAACAGCATTCAGGTGGAAAAACATTCACAGCATTATGGGTGATCTTGTGTTCCTGGCTTTTACTTTGTAACACTTGCAGCCGCCATTTTAGGAAAACATGATTTGTTACCACAAAGCGTGAGAAAGGTCAGCTTCATTGCAAATCAAATTTTTCCAAAAATGTGGACCCAATTCTGATTTGAATGCATCTTTTTGCTCAATCAGTTTGGCAGGGGTCCAATACACAGCACCAGTGAACACTGCGGACTCTTGCTAAGCCAGGGAAGTCATGTTCATTGGTCACATGGCCTCGGCACAGCTCACTACCATTCAAGTGAATAAGGCTGAACAGCAATCCAAGCACAGCAACCTGTTGATTGAACACCTGGAAAACCCCTTTGAATTTGAAAAGGAACTAAAAGATTGTATTGATTTGAGAAAATAACCAACTATAACACCTGTTTTCTGAGATTTCTGTGTTATCTAATCTAAACAAACACCTTCAATTGCTTTTCAATGGCTTTTGTCTCAAGATAACGGAATGAGTTAAGAAATTTGAGTTAAGAGCTGGAGTGCTGTAGAAGTCTGCACCTACGGAAGTAGCAGAGTTAGCACTCAAACTCTTAAGTACAACTACCGTGCTTTACTAATAGAAAATCAATTTACTACAAAGAGATAAATAAGCATGCCAATTCTCTAGTAGCTCTTTTTTTAATTTTGATTGATTACTAGAAACACTACAGTAGGTAGCAGTGTACATAAAAAAGATGATCCTTTTAGAATTGCCTTTCTCTTTACGCTGGATAAAGCCAAAAATGTAATCAACAGCGTACAGTCGCGTGTGGAGATTCCCCTCTACAGCTCAATGTGAAAAAAGGGAACGTTGAAATGGGATGTATTCCTGCTTAATGATTACTAACTGATCAGAAAGTATACATAAACATCATACTGTAGCAGATATATAGCTAACAATACATGATAACATCTAGCGTCTTTTCACAGTTGTAGCTCTAGTATATATAGTGCTCTCACATACCCTTTAGCCCCCTTTACTATAATGCACCCTTTATTGCTAGTATGTTTAATGCTCACATCCCTTTTAGTTCCCCTGTAGTACTGTATAATGAGATAATGCGCCCAAGTAGTATAATGTGCCACTGTAGTATAATTCCCCATAGTATAATGCCAAAATGCCCTCATGAAGTACTGTATAATACGCCCCTGTAGTCTGCCTGTAGTATAATGCCATAATGCCACCCTGTAGTATACTGCCCCACTATAGTATAATGCCCTCCTGTAGCTCCCTTGTAGTATAATGCCCCCTTGTAGTCCTTCATAGTATAATGTGCGCCTGTAGTCAGCCTATGGCAGTGATGGCGAACCTTTTAGAGACCTAGTGCCCAAACTGCAACCCAAAACCCACGTATTTATCGCAAAGTGCCGACACTGCAAGTTAACCTGAATACTACAGTCCAATATAGTATTCTGCCATGTACTTTATCATTTAGCTATAATATCTGCCTACATTCAAGCGCTGCCTGTGCTGTTCGTAGTGCACCCTGCGCTGGTGAATGGCAGGAAAAGTCTAATGCATATTGGTACGCCTTACACTTTTTACAGGGCGTGGGTGCCCCCAGAGAGGGCTTTGAGTGCCGCTTCTGGCACCCGTGCCATAGGTTCGCCACCACTGGCCTATGGTATCATTCCCCCTATAGTCCCACCACTAGTATAATACACCCCTGTAGTAGCCCCATAGTAAAATACGGCCATGTAGTCCCCCAACAGAATAATCTGCTGTGTTGTCCTCTATTAGTATAATCTATCCTGCAGTGGTTTTATACATATTGCCCTTCCTCTCCCCGCCCTCCTCAGTGCCATATAAAAACAAAACAAAAATATACTCACCTATGTCCCGCGTTTACCACCGTCTGTGAAGCACTACACTCACTGTTGCACTGTCACACACAAGAGGTGGGGGAGTGATCACTGAACTACACCCTCACCCCTATCCCTGCCTACTTGCCTCGTAACGCCTAGCAACAAGGGACAACTGGTCGACAAACCCTTAGCTAGGATAGTGCAGGGAAGACAAACAACACATAAACAGAAAGGTCAAACAAGCCGCGTCAAAACCAAGAGAGCAGAAAAGGTACCGGAGAAGCAATCAGAGAATCGTCAGGACAAGCCAAAGTCAAACCAGGAGAGCACGCCAAGACCAGAGGATGAGACGGACGGGAAATCGGAAGCGAAGCAGGAAGAAACAAACCTGGAGAGTATCATGCAGAAAGGACCTCCACAAACAGGCAAACTATGGCCAGATGATTGCCTGTTTAAATAGGGAGCTAGTGGAGTTATGTGACGTTGCCAGCGTCACAGGACTCCTGAGTTCCAATACAGCCCATACAGTCGAGCGGCGAGTGATCAGCTCGGCACTCAGCCCCAGTGTGGTTCCCACAGGAACGAGCGACGCCGGGTGCGCTGATGACGCGAGCACGCCTTGGCCATCCCCGCCTCCTGGAATCACGCACAGAGCGCATCGTGACAGTGCCCCCCCCCTCCATGCGGGGCCACCGGACCCAAGGCCCCAGGTGACAGCTTCTCAGGATGTTCAATATGAAATTTTTGGACAAGCCTAGTGGCATGAACATCCTTAGCTGATACCCAGGACCTTTCCTCCGGTTCATAGCCTTTCCAGTGTACCAGATACTGTAAGGAGTTGCGGACTCTCCTAACATCCAAATTTTTTTAAACCACAAATTCCTCAGAATTATTAACCAGTACTGGCGGAGGAGTGGGCTGTGAAGGAACCACAGGAGTAACATGTCTTTTCAGCAGAGATTTATGGAAGACATCATGGATGTGGAACGTATCAGGTAGCCTTAATCTAAACGACACTGGATTGATTACCTCCGTAATCTCGTATGGACCTATAAAATGAGGTGCAAACTTTTTGTAGGCCACCTTAAGAGGCATATTCTTAGAGGACAGCCACACCGGATCCCCAACCTGAAAATCCATTCCCCTAGAACGTCTCTTATTAGCTTAGATTTTTTTTATTATTTTTAACCTTCTCTAGGTTCGACTAAACCCGGGCCCAAACTGTGCACAGTTCAAATGAGACCTTATCCACATCAGAATTAGACGTGGAGACAGATGACCCAGAATGAAAACGAGGATGGAAACCGTAGTTACAAAAGAATGGGGAGACATCAGCGGAGGAATTAACATGGTTGTTAATTGCAAATTCTGACAAGGGAAGGTATTTAACCCACAACTGTTGATCACCAGAGACATATGACCTGAGAAATTGTTCCACAGACTGATTAAGTCCCTCCGTCTGCCCATTACTCTCAGGATGATAGGCAGACAAGAAGGACAATGAGATTTGGCACCTCTGACAGAAGGCTCTCCAAAATCTTGACACAAACTGGGCACACCTATCAGACACAATGTTCTCGGGTACACAGTGCAAATGTACAATTTGTTCCATAAATACAGAGGCCAGAGTCTTAGCATTAGGAAGTTTAGCAAGGGGAACAAAATGTGCCATCTTACTTAATCTGTCGACCACTACCCAAACCACAGTATTACCCTCAGTGGGTGGCAGATCCATGATAAAGTCCATAGAAATATGGGACCAGGGTCTACTGGGAATGGGTAGGGTTCGCAGTTCGCCAGCAGGACGAGTCCTAGGGGTTTTGGACCTGGCACACACCTCTCAGGCCAACACATAGGAATTGATATCCTTGAACAGGGTGGGCCACCAATAACACCTGGATACCAGCTCTTTAGTACTCTTGATACCAGGATGTTCACACAAAACAGAGTCATGACACTCACCCAACAGCCGGAGACATAATTTTTCAGAAACTCCGGGATAGGGCATCTGCCTTTACGTTCTTACTTCCTGGCCTGAAAGTGATGGAGAAATTAAAGCGTGTGAAAAACAATGCCCATCTGACTTGACGGGGATTCAACCTCTTAGCAGACTCAAGAAACATCAGATTTTTGTGATCAGTAACAACGGTAACACAATGTTTAGCCCCCTCAAAAAAATGTCTCCACTCCTCAAATGCCCGTTTAATGGCCAGCAATTCACGATTCCCCACATCATAGTTCCTCTCGGTTGGAGAATTTTTTGGGGAAAAGAAGGCACAAGGCCTTAAATTGGTAAGACTATCTGGACCTTGAGAGAGGACCGCCCCCACTCCGTCCTCAGAGGAATCCACCTCCACAATGAAAGGTCTCTCTTGATCCGGCTGAATCAAAACTGGGACGCAGCTCAAAACCTTCTTAAGTGTCTCAAATGCTTCAGTAGCCTCAACAGACCAGTTCTCCAGGTCTGCCCCTTTTTTTGGTGAGGTCGGTCAAGGGCCTAGCAATTACAGAAATATTATTTATAAATCTACACTAATAATTAGCAAATCCTAAAAAACATTGTAAGCAGTGGCGTAGCTACAGGGGGTGCAGAAGTAGCAGTCGCTACCGGGCCCAGGAGCCTGAGGGGGCCCAAAGACTCCATAATAAGATAAGAAGACGCTGGTATTATAGAAAGTGCACGCTGGGAGGGCTCTGTTAAAGATTTTCAACTGGGTCTCAGAATGTTCAAGTTAGTCCTCTGGCTGGAGGGAAGAGGTTAGGTCAAGAATTTGGCATGGGGGGGATTGCTGTTTAAATTTTTGCCTCAGGCAGCAGGACTATGTGCTCGCTCCCCTAACTCTTGACACAAAGCTCTGAGGGAAGGGGGACCCAAGTTGAACTCTTGCACCAGGGCCCAAAAGCCTTTAGCTATGCTCCTGGTTGTAAGGCTTTTAAGGATGATGACCTTACCCAGTCCAAAATTGCCAATACCTTGCTAGGATCCATTTTAAAAGCATGAGGAGTGAGGACATACAGAATACAGAACATACAGAATCTCTTGTACCCCAAAAACACATTTCTCTAGTTTGACCGCCAATCGATTCTTCCTCAAAACACTTGTTTCAGATGAGACACATGACTCTCAAGATCAGGGGGAAAAAAATCAAAACATCATCAAGGTAAATAATTACAAATTTACCCAAGAATTCTCTAAAAATATAATTCATAAAGTTTTGAAACACAGCTGGCGCATTGCTGAGTCCAAAAGGCATTACAAGATATTCAAAGTGTCAAGCTGGTCTATTGAAAGCTGTCTTCCACTCGTCTCCCTCCTTAATTCGAATCAAGTTATATGTCCCCTTTAGATAAATTTAGAGAACCAGGAAGCCCCCATTACCAATTTAATGGCGCAATCATAAGGTCTATGGGGCGGTAGCAATTTGGGATTCGAGGAGGAGAACACATTCATATATTCCTTTAAGAGTAAAGGCAATGTATTGGAATCTGCTGAGACCCCCGCTTGCACTACAGACAAGCACGAGTCGCATTCAACCCCCTATATCACCAATTCCCCTTGGTCAAGTTAATATTGGGGTTATGTAACTGGAGCCAAGGCATTCCCAGTACCACCTCTACTGGTAAGTTTTCTAGAACCAACAGAGAACACATTTCAGAGTGATACACCCCCACAGTCAAGGATAGGTAGAATACTTCACAGTACCACCCACCACTGCTGCTTGATTTTATATATATATATATATATATATATATATAGTTTTTGTACTCATCAATTCTTTGGTCCAGGGTCATGTTCTCATTGATGGCATAGGTTTCTATTACCATTTTTGACTTATGGATCCATGGATCCATTTTTTTAAAGTTACAATATTACACAATACAGTTTTTTTGTGTTATAGCAATATAGAAGTTTTTTTTTTTATGGGGTTGTGCATATATCGTTAATGGTGAAGGCTAAGGGGGGCTCTATGCTATGCAGCTCTGCCTGTATATATTACTCTGATATGCTGTACGATTGAGCTGACTATTGGCAATATTGATCTTTGTGCCCCCCATATATTGTCCTTCACATGTGGTTATCTTTCCACTGTCCTCTATACATTGTCTCCACCTGGCATATGCGCATCGCTCTGGTGTGCTGTCTGGCTGGCATTGTAGTGACGCTCCTATACCTGGCTATCTCAGGGCCGGCCGACGTGCGTGTCATGTGATCTGACCCGGGGCGGGGAGGTGTGGCTGCGTGATGTCAGATGCGGCTCCCTCCCTCCTCCTGGTCTGGTCATGTGACGTGGTGGGCATGCCTTGCCTTGCTCTGCAAGCTGGGTGGCGCGTCTTTATGTCATCTCTGCAACACTGGGCGGATGCGCTAATCAGCTGCCAGCTGTGGACTACACCATTTAAGGACAAACTCAGTTTGTTACTTTACCTCCTGACGAAGCCTCTCCAGGTGAAACGTACATCGAGGTGCAGCTTTTGGTCACACGCTCTGGGTCCAGCATATCATGGGTAATACATGTTTTGTTGTTTTGCTCAGTTAGTTGTTACATTTCTTTTTATATCTCTATTACCACCTGCACTTGGCACACTCCTCTGTCTGTATTGTACAGTTCAATGGCTATGTGCATACCTGATGCGGCCATCCCAGGTCTTTGGGTGGGCTAGTTTGCCTTGTGCTTTTTGTACATTTTTTCATTTATCTTTCTGTGCATGCAACATACATACCAGTACATGTTACTTTGAGTGAACCTACAGTTCTCACAATTTTCATGCTGATGTATACCTAGGGCTGTGACATCTTTTTCCCTGCCAGTTGGGTGTTTGGGAGAGAGGTTGTATCTGACCTCCTTACATGGCAATGATTAAAAACCTTTTTTGTCAAGAAAAACTGCTAATAATCACAGAGCTAAACCAAACATCCAAAAGGTCACTCTGTCTGGTTTTGGTGATAAACAAGTGTGGCTTTTTCCTTCCAAAAATGCTCTTCTTTAAACCTTAATGTGGAAAATTATTAGCTTTTCATTAACAAGTCTCTCAGTATTCATTAAACCTTTCCACAGGGCTGTGCAAATGCAGGATATATATATATATATATATATATATACAGTATATCCCAAAATACATATAAAATGCATTACACAGTATTAACAGCAGAAGTCAATGCAAGTTAACCCTTTAAAGTGAAATAAATTGGGTAGTTGATGACTAGTGTTGGGCGCAAATATTCAAATAGTGAATATTAATCGGGAATATCGGCACTTTAAGAATTGGCAAGTATTTTGAATATAGTGATATATATTCATAATTTGGAATATTCTAGATTATTATTTTTTTTTATCAGTAACCTCCCTTCTTGCTTGTGGGCAAATGAAAAGGCTGCCATGTCTTTTTCTGAGCTTAGCAACATCACTAGCAACTAAAAGGAAAGTTGCCTACACCTTACTATATAAGAACCTCCACAGCAGCCATTTTCTACAGTTTTTTGAAGTTCTGAGAAAGACAGCAATGTAATTGCTGTGCTCTGTGCTTTCCACACTACATTAGATAGATTGGTAGATAGCTTTTATATACACTGAACAAAAATCTAAACGCAACACTTTTGGTTTTGCTCCCATTTTGCATGAGCTGAACTCAAAGATCTGAAACATTTTCTACATACACAAAAGACCCATTACTCTCAAATATTGTTCACAAATCTGTCTAAATCTGTGTTAGTGAGCACTTCTCCTTTGCCTAGATAATCCATCCCACCTCCCAAGTGTGGCATATCAAGGTGCTGATTAGACAGCATGAATATTGCACCGGTGTGCCCTAGACTGCCCACAATAAACGGACACTCGGAAATGTGCACAGTTTAGCCTTACTGGGGGGGTCAGAAAACCAGTCAGTATCTGGTGTGGCCACCATTTGCCTCATGCAGTGCAACACATCTCTGTTGCATAGAGTTGATCAGGTTGTTGATTGTGGCCTGTGGAATGTTGGTCCAGTCCTCTTCAATAGCTGTGCAAAGTTGCAGAATATTGTCCGGAACTGAAACATGCTGTCGTATATGCCGATTCAGAGAATCCTAAACATGCTCAATGGTTGACATGTCCAGTGACTATGCTGGCCATGCAACAACTGGGATGCTTTCAGCTTCCAGGATTTGTGTACAGATCCTTGCAATATGGGGCTGTGCATTATCATGCTGCAACATAAGGTGATGGTCAGGGATGAGTGGCACAAATATGGGCCTGAGGATCTTGTCACGGTATCTCTGTGCATTCAAAATGTCATCAATAAAATGCACCTGTGTTCGTTGTCCATAACATACACCTGCCCATACCATAATCCCAATGCCACTATGGGCCACTCGATCCACAACGTTGACGTCAGCAAACCGCTCACCCACACAACGCCAGACACACTGTCTGCCATCTGCCCTGAACAGTGAAAAGGACTCATCAATGAACAGAACGCCTCTCCAACTTGCCAGATACCAACGACTTAAGTGAGCATTTGCCCACTTAAGTCGTTTACAACGATGAACTGCAGTCAGGTCCAGACCCCGATGAAGATGACGAGCATGCAGATGAGCTTCCCTGAGACGGTTTCTGACAGTTTGTGCAGAAATTCCATTGTTATGCAAACCGACTGTTGCTGCAGCTGTCCGGGTGGCTGGTCTAAGACTATCATGGAGGTGAACATGCTTGATGTGGAGGTCCGGGGCTGGTGTGGTGACACGTGGTCTGCGGTTGTGAGGCCGGTTGAATGTACTGCCAAATTCTCTGAAACGCCTTTGGAGACGGCTTATGGTAGAGAAATGAACATTCATTGCACGGGCAACAGCTCTGGTAGACATTCCTGCAGTCAGCATGCCAATTGCACGCTCTTTCAAACTTTGCGACATCTGTGGCATTGTGCTGTGTGATCAAATTGCACAGTTCAGAGTGGCCTTTTATTGTGGGCAGTCTAAGGCACACCTGTGCAATATGCATGTTGTCTAATCAGCACCTTGATATGCCACACCTGTGAGGTGGGATGGATTATCTCGGCAAAGGAGAAGTGCTCACTAACACAGATTTAGACAGATTTGTGAACAATATTTGAGAGTAATGGGTCTTTTGTGTATGTAGAAAATGTTTCATATCTTTGAGTTTTCAGCTCATGCAAAATGGGAGCAAAACCGAAAGTGTTGTGTTCCTATTTTTGTTCAGTGCATGATACAGATAGTTAGTGGGATATCGTCAGTGTAGGTTATATCCTGATATAGTGTAGCTGTTGCAGTGCAGTGTGTTAGGTAGTGTGATAGGTTCTGCTGTCCATACAAAAAGGCAGACCTGCTAAAATGTGAAGTTTCACATATTGCACCAAAATATTTGCATCATTAATGCCGAATAGCGTAATGGCGAATATATTGGAGCACTCTAATCCTATGTAAAGACATTTTTAATGTTCTGCCGTGCCAACCATTTTCTCCAGTCTCAGGAAACTTCTAGCAGCTTGGAAAATGTAGCAAAAGTGACCCACGCCTGTATTTTGCACACATTACACAAATATAACATTATCGATTTTTCGCAATCAAGAAAATAATCTCGAATTTGCACATATATGACAAATATTTGCCCAAATGTTTGTGAAACATCGCAAATTTGAATATAGCCCCTGCCGCTCATCACTATTGATGACTTTGTATAGGGGGAAACAGAGGCAAACAACCACAAATGTCCAGACTTCAAAGTAAAAAGCTCCAGGCACTACAGAGGGGGGGGGGGCAACATGGGTGCAGCATAAGGCTACTTTCACACTTGTGTTCAGAACGGATCCGTCTGCATTATATTATATTGTCGAAGAAATTCAAGCAGCGTTCAGGTGTCCGCCTGATGAGCGGAGCGGAGGACAGACGGTGCCAGACTGATGCATTCTGAGCGGATCCGCATCCACTCAGAATGCATTAGGGCTGGACGGAAGCGTTCGGGGCCGCATGTGAGAGCCTTTGAACGGAGCTCACAAGCGGAGCCCCGAACGCTAATGTAAAAGTAGCGTAAGGTAAAAATATACTGCCTTCTGTTTTTTTTTTCATGGTCTGCCGTTGTTAAATTGTGGTATCAGACAAAACAAGAAAAATGATGAGAATTGTTTGTTAGTTCTTCTTTTTTGTTTCCATTTTGAACTTAGACATTACATTTTCATAACATACAAGTTTACTACTTAGTACTTCACAATATACTGTGCATTCTCTTTCTACTTTTGCATAAACTTTAGTACAGATAGAACAGTGCTAAACTTGAGTGTCACATCTTGATATCGTGTCACAAAAGCCAATGAAAAAGTCAATTAAGACTTGTCATTTTTCACTTAACTCGTTAAGCATCAAGATGAGAAATGCTACATCTGTATGTCCTATTCAATCCACTATTGTTCAATTAGCTGACTGCATTATAGATTTTGTAACCACTACCCTCTAGGGACTGACATTAATATCGCTCCGGTGTTCTTTAAGTTTATTTCATGCCTCGCAGATACAATTTGTATCTGTATTGACAACAGTAAATAATAAGCAGGGATTTATCGATGTTTCTTTCATCTCCAGGCCTTTATATGCTTTCTAAGATTGAACCTTTTTATTATTAATTTTGTTTTAAAACATGAGAATAAAAGTAGAAATGTTCCTTCTATTTACTTTCCTTTGTTCCCATATTTTTTAATCATCACAGTAAAATTGGTTCTTTTATATCCATGGTGGCCAGGTAGTAGATATTGATCAGTTGGTATCAGAGCTGGGATCATTAGATCTTTGTGCCAGGAAAGTGGCTTTAAAAAGTCACCAGCTGTGTGTTTGTGACTTTTTAAATATGACTTTCGAAAATAAAGTTGCAGGTGCCTCTTTTTCCGCTGCTCTCTCCATTTTTCCAAAAGGGGAAATGGTGGGGGGAGGAAAGGGGGTGGTCAACAGTAGAGACTCATTTATCTTCATTTACTCCAATTTTCTGGCAAAAATTAAGCCAGATATCTATGGAAGCTCGAAGCTGCCGTAGATTTCTGTTTAGGTGCATGGACTGCTGGAGGATACACTCAATTTATGAAGATGAACAGGCCTTGTCATAAATTAGGTGCATCCTCCGGCAGCACAGTGGATATCAGGACCGACACAGAATGCAGTTTTTGATAGATCTCCAACAAACTTACATGAATCAAAAGCCAATATAGACACTCATGTATTAAACCATGACAATATGTCAATCAATAAATAAATACCCAATTATCAACACTACTACTCAAATTGCAAGAAATAATATCTTTATTTGAATAGAAAAATATATATAAAAAGCACTGGCTATAACAGCCCCACAAATACACATAGCACAAAGAACATTTAACACCTTCCCAATGGTCCCGGTGTATGAGGGGGCCCATTCATACTAGTGAGCGCTTCTGGAAGCGCTTACTAGTATGAATGGGCCCCCTCTAGTATGCAAGAGAGAGGTGCTTACTTACCCCTCCGGCTCCGCTTCCTCCCTGGTCTCCTCCAGCCCGACTACATACAGCATGCACTATGACCTGACGCTGTACGCAGTCAGGTCATGTGACTGTGCAGTGCGGGCTGTTAGAGACCAGCAGGGCAGGCACTCACATCAGGACACCCCGGCGGACATGGAGAACAGCGGAGCAGCAGAGGTACGTTTTAATTATTTATTTTTAGTCTGATGGGGGTCTGTCACATCGATATGGGAGGCCTGTATGAGCATATGGGGGTGCCTGAATAAATAATTAACAACTGATATTAGGGGGGTCCTCCTGACTTTGGGGGTTCTGAACAAGTGACATATGGGTGGGGGCTGAACAATTGACATATGGGGGACCTGCCTATTTTATATACTGGCAGACATGGGGGCACTATGGAGGGGAAGGAGCACCATGGGGGGCCCTATCTTGTATACTGGCACACATGGGGGGCACTATGGAAGGGGAGGAGCAATATGGGGGCCCTATCTTATATACTGGCACACATGGGGGGCACTATGGAGAGGGAGGAGCACTATGGGGACCCGATCTAATTTACTGGCACACATGGGGGGCACTATGCAGAAGGGGGAAAAGGAGCACTATGGGGGCATCTTCTGGGGCCCTTTCTTATATACTGGCAGACATGGGTGGCACTATGGAGGGGAGGAGCACTTTGGGGGCCCTATCCTATATACTAGCACACATGGGGAGCACTATGGAGAAGGGGTGATAGGAGCACTATGGGGGTCATTATATAGGGGAATTATACTGGCGCACATTATAAAAGCATTTTATACTGGCACATTGTCAGGAACCATGGGGACAAGGAGAGGTGCACTGTTGGGGCACAATATAGCAGTATTTTATACTGGCGCAAATTATAGGGCACTATGGGGACCTTGTCTCAACTGGGGGCACTAAGAGGGTTTTTTGGGCACACGGGGGGCATTAGCACACATTATGAGGGCACTATAGGGATATTGGCTCTACAGGGGGAACTAAGAGGAGGTATTTTTATACTGCCACACAACAGGGCATTTTTATTTTTACTGTAACACATTATAAAGATAATTATTGCTACCGTGGGAATTATGGTGGGCTTTATTACAGTTGAAGGACTATGAGGAACATGAATACTAGTATGAGCACTATGGGAGCATTATTACTTCTGGGACACAGTGGGAAATTATTACTGTAGGGGCACTAGTACTACTACATGTTGTTTAGCATTCAATTATTTCTATTGGTGGGACTTTGGGGAGCACTGTTACTTTGGTGGGCATCCTGGCACGGTATCAGGGTGTTTCCTGGGCACAGTTATTTTTTAGGAAACTGTGTGCCAATAATTATTGAAGGGGAACTATCTGTGTGTAACATGTATAGGGACACAGTATTCGGGGTGGAAGGATGGGGTGTTCAGAAAGTGGGAGGATGATGGAAAAGTAGGAAACTAAAATTTATGTCAAACTCTGCAGAGAGAAGAGATGGCTGAAAGAAATCATCATGGCGGTCTGGTCTGAAAGGAGAAGATGAGGACAGAGAACATCTACATCAAAGGAGACGTCACTGGATGGAAGAGGTATGTTGACCTGTATTAGGCTACTTTCACGTCTGCGTTAGTGATTCTGGCAGGCTGTACCAGCAGAGAACAGCCTGCTGGAATTCACTGGATCCAGCACTGCTGGATGCAGACAGAATGCCCGCCGGCCCCATTGACTATAATGGGGTACGGCAGAGATCCGGCCACAATCTGGCAAAAATGCAGAGAATCAGCAGGACACAAGCCTTGCATTTTCCGCCGGATCAGGTGGCCGGAGCATAGTGCCGCAGGTGTGAAAGTAGCCTTAACCTGTATGTTTTATATTGCTATAGGAAATGTTAGGACGGAATAGGTTAGGTTGCGAATTTGGCTTGGGGAGGGGGGCCCAGGCAAATTCTTTGCACAGGGGCCCTCTGCTGTCTGTGTCTGCCCCTGATTAGGGGTGAGGGTCTGCTGCTGAGCTGATGATCATCTAAAACATTAGGGGTGAGTGCCTTCTGCTGATCTGACCATCTAAAACAATAGGGGCAAGGGCCTACTGGTGACACTCAAAAACATTATGAACAAGGGCCTGCTGGTGACCCTCTAAAATATTTTGGGTGAGGGCCTACTGGTGACCCTCAAAAACATTGTGGGCGAGGGCCTGCTTGTGACCCTCTAAAACATTATAGGTGAGGGCCTGCTGGTGACCCTCTAAAACATTATGGTCGAGGGCCTGTTTGTGACCTTCTAAAACATTATGGGTGAGGGCCTGCTGCTGAGCTGACCCTCTAAAACATTAGGAGCGAGGGCAGCCTAATAAGCATATTGATATGGGAGGAGGAAGAGGAGGAGGAAGATGAAAAAAAGGGAGACTGAACCATATACCCTTTTTAGTGGTGGAAGGGGTACATGGGAATACAGTGTATTCAATACACCATAAAAGCCACATTTAGAGTGCCTTTATGTTCAGCCGCTTTCCTCTGGTGGAGTAGAGAAGTCAGGGCAATCCAGGCCTTCTTCATTTTTATAAGAGTCAACTGGTCAGCATTTTCAGTTGACAGGCAGATGCGCTTATCTGTTATAATGCCACCAATAGCACTAAATACCCGCTCAGACAAAAAACTGGCACCAGTTCGTGCCACGTGTCCAGCTTGGAGTAGTTGTAAAGCACTGAAGAATCACTGAGGACGCTGACACGGTCTGCTACGTACTCCTTCACCATCTTCCAAAACTTTTCCCTCCTTGTGACACCAGGCCGCGCATCAAGGAGAGGGTGCTGGCGGGGTGTAATGAAACTGTCCCAGGCCTTGGAGAGTGTTGCCCTGCCTCTGTTGGAACTGCTGTGTGTTCCCCTCATCTCCCCTCCTTGGTTGGCCAAGGAAATATGTACTCTGCAGCCAGCATTGTCAGCTGGAAATTGGAGCAATTTTTCCACAGACCTTCTGGTATTGCACCATTTTGCTCATCCCCTCCACCACAGGAATGAGATATGAGAAGTTCTCTTTGTAGCGTGGTTTGAGAAGGATGAACAACCAGTAATCAGTGTTGGCCAAAATTTGAGGGTCATGGGAAAGCAGCCTAACATAAAGTCAGCCATGTGTGCCAGAGTCCCAACAGGCAAGACTTTACTGTCATTATCAGAAGGATGACTCTCAATATCCTCATCCTCTTCTTCCTCTTCTACCCATCCACACTGAACAGGTGGAATAAAACTTCCATGGGTACTACACTCTGTAGCGGAGGCAACCATCTCCTGCTCCTCCTCCTCCTCCTCATCATCATCCAATTCGCTCTGAGAAGACGAACTGAGGAAGGTCTGGCTATCACCCTGTGTACTGTCTTCCCCCATTTCTACCTCTTCCACATGCAAAGCGTCCGCCTTAATTGTGAGCAGTGAGCGTTTGAGTAGACACAGAATTGGGATGGTGACGCTGATAATAGCATTATCGCCGCTCACCATCTGTGTTGATTCCTCAAAGTTGCATAAAACCTCACAGAGGTCAGACATCAATGCCCACTCGTCAGTTGTGAAGAGCGGAAGCTTACTGGAAAGGTGATGACCATATTGCAGCTGGTATTCCACTACTGCCCTCTGCTGCTGACAAAGCCTGGTCAACATGTGGAACATGGAGTTCCAACTCATGATCATGTCGCACAACAGTTGTTAAGCTGGCAATTGCAATCACCGCTGCAGCATTGCCAGACCGGTGGAAGCTGTAGCTGTAGATGTAGGAAATGGGCACACATGCGGCACCCCTTCACCAGTAGCTCAGGCAAATTGGGGTAGGTTTTGAGAAACCGCCGAACCACTAGGTTGAACACGTGTACTAGGCATGGTATGTGTGTCCGCTTGCTGAGCTCCAAAGCTGCCACCAAGTTACTGTTATTATCAGACACACCTATGCCTGGTTGTAGGTTGAGTGGCGAGAGCCACAGCTCAGTCTGGTGCCTTATCCCCTGCCACAGCTCTGTGGCGGTATGCTGTTTGTCACCTAAGCAGATCAGTTTAAGTGGGCCTGTTGCCTCTTCCCCACTGCAGTGCTACACTGCTACCTGCTACCAACTGATGGCTCACTGGTGCTGCACGCGGATAATTCAGAGGTGGAAGTGGAGGAGAAGGCGGAGGAAGAGAAGTGGGAGTTGGGGCAGCAGGGCAGCTACACTGCTTCCAGCTACTGACTGATGTCTGACTGGTGCTGCAAGATGATAATTCAGAGGTGGAAGTGGAGGAGGAGGTGAAGGAGGAGAAAGGGGGTGTTGCAGCCACTAACGTAGGTGGTGGTGATAACCCTGATGGAAGTAGGGCCCGCTATCCTTGGCGTTGGTAGCACCTGTGCGATCCCAAGGTACGACTCGCTCCCAGCCTCCACAAATTCACCCAGTGTGCCATCAGGGAAATGTAGAGTCCCTGCCCAAAAGCACTTGTCCATGTGTCAGTGGACCTTCCCAATAACTATGTTGGTCAGGGCATGGGTGAAGTTAAGGGACACATGCTGGTGTAAGGCTGGGACTGCACACCATTAAAAATATTGGCGGCTGGGGACAGAGTAACGCAGGACGGCCACCGCCATCCAGCAGTGGAAAGCCTCAATGTCCACAAGCCTAAATGGCAACATTTCCAGGGCCAGCAATTTGGAAAGGTGCACATTTAGTTCTATGGCCTGTGGGTGGGTGGTTGGGTATTTGTGCTTTCGTTCAAAGGCCTAGAGACATCTGTGTGCTGCGCTGGGACAAAGAAGTGGATGTGCTAGCTGATGTGCTTGCAAAGATCCAGGTGCATGGCGGGAGGAATCCGGGCCTGCGTCTTGGCTAGGGGATTGGCCAGCATGTAACACAGTAGAAGAGGAGGTAGTGGTGTGACTCGTAGACACTGATTGTGGACCCAGGCATTCTGCCCATCTATTAGGGTGCTTTGATGCCATGTGGCGGATCATGCTGGTGGTGATGAGGTTGCTAGTGTTCACGCCCCTGCTCATTTTTGTACGGCACATGTTGCAAATGACAATTATTTTATCGTCCGCACTTTTCTCCGATAAGCGCCAGACTGCGGAACATCCACCCCTTGGCAAGGGAGATTGCTGCAAGGGTGTGCTCCAGGGAACAGTGGCTGGCCTGTTTAGTGTGGCCCGCCTTCTCTCTTTTGCCACCCCACTGCCTCTTCCAGCCTGTTGCGGTGCTGCAGATCCCTTACCCTCTGTACTGATATCGTCGCTCGGCTTGCCACATTCCCAGGTTGGGTCAGTGACTTCATTGTCCACCACCTCCTCTTCCACTTCCTTACTCTGGTTAACCTTCTGACTTCTTGACCTAACAACAACCTTAGTTATTGACAACTGTGTCTCATGCTCATCATGAACCTCTTGAGACACTAATTGCAATTGACTTATTGGCAACTGTGTATCATCATCATCAACCACCTTGTGAAACACTAATTGCCATTCCCCACCATTATCTTCTTCTGACTGTGGATGCTCAAGAGTTTGGGAATCAGGGCACAATATCTCCTCATGTCTCTCTTAAAGCGGGCTTGTCGAGAGGCCCAAATCAAGGAATGGCGATTAAAAGAGCTCCTCAGAATATCCAAGTGTGGGATCACTTGTTTGCCAAGACTCTCCATGGTGGGAGGAAGGAGTATCAGGGTGAGGATTCTGTTGACCAGACTGTTGACTACTGAGACTGGACTTTGTGGAAGACAGGGTGGTTCTTAACCGACTGGAAGCATTATCTGCTGCAATACAACAGACCACCTGGTCGCACTGGTATGACCTGCAAACTGGGACATAAAGCTAGGTATCGTGGATGAGTGTGTTTCTTGTGCTCTGGCAGCAGGCACCATCAGCAGCAAGGCCACTTCCCCTTTCCTTACTGCTTGCCTTGCACATATTAAATGGTACATATGCTTGCAAGTATGTCACACGTACAGTAGCACAGGTATTGTAAGTGTATGTGCAAATAAATTACACAGAATGTCACAGATATTTTTAGGATGTGCAAACATTATACAGGAGGTATAGCGCAAGTAATGTCACTGTCACCAGCGGCTAATAAAAAAGCGACACTAACAATTGCAAGCAATTTAGCGCATGTTGCGCTAATAATATAATTGCATCTAGATACAACTATAGTCGTTAAAAGAACTTTTTGGGTCTCTAACAATTCCACGCAATTTAGCGCAGGTTGCGCTAATAATTATATTGCTGCCAGTTACAACAATAGTCCATAAAAGGACTTTTGGGTCTCTAACAAGTTTTTTCACAAAAATACTTAAGCAGGGAGGAAACATGACTTCAGATGGAAAAAAATTACAAATATTCTAAAAAACAAATATGTAGCACGATATTCGATATAGTGCTATATATTAGTTTTTTTTTAGGATATTTGCCATTTTTTTTTCCATCTGAAGTCATGATCCCTCCCTGCTTAAGTTGCTTGACAAGCAATTTAAGCAGGGAGGAATCAGAACTTTAGATGGAAAATAATTACAAATATTCAAAAAAACAAATATATAGCACTATAACGAATATAGTGCTATATATTCCTTTTTGAGTCACGCCTGTATTGATCGCGTAATATTCGCATATTATGCAATCATCACATTGACGATTTTTTTAGTTAAAAAAAATGTAGGCTATAACGAATATTAGAATTTGTGAATATTCGCTGAATATACTACAAAATATTTGCAAAATATAGCAAATTTGAATATGACCCCTGCCACTCATCACTACAAAATAGAAAACACCCATAAATGACCCCATTTTGAAAACTAGACCCCTAAGGTATTCATCTAGGGGTGTAGTGAGCTTTTAGACCCCCTAGTTTTTTGTAAAAATTATTGCTAGGCAGGCGAAAAAAAACATATTTTTCACTTTTTTACACTAAAGTGTCAATTTAAAGACAGACTTTTTTTTCTACAGAGCAGATTAAAATGAAGAAGTACACCCCAAAAATGTATCACCCCATTTCTCCTGTCTTCAGAAATACCCCCATTGTGGCCCTAATCTTATGTCGTTTCACATGGCAGGGCCCAAGCATAAAAGAGCACCCAGTGGCTTTCAGAATACAAAATTTGCTTGAAAATGTTTTAAGCCCCATTGAAACATAGAAACATAGAATGTGTCGGCAGATAAGAACCATTTGGCCCATCTAGTCTGCCCAATATACTGAATACTATGAATAGCCCCCGGCCCTATCTTATATGAAGGATGGCCTTATGCCTATCCCATGCTTGCATAAACTCCTTCACTGTATTTGCAGCTACCACTTCTGCAGGAAGGCTATTCCATGCATCCACTACTCTCTCAGTAAAGTAATACTTCCTGATATGACTTTTAAACCTTTGCCCCTCTAATTTAAAACTATGTCCTCTTGTAACAGTTTTTCTTCTTTTAAATATTCTCTCCTCTTTTACCTTGTTGATTCCCTTTATGTATTTAAAAGTTTCTATCATATCCCCTCTGTCTCATCTTTATTCCAAGCTATACATGTTAAGGTCCTTTAATCTTTCCTGGTAAGTTTTATCCTGCAATCCATTGCACACTTTTAATAACGTTGAGCTGCCAAAACAATAGAAAACCCTTATAAATGACCCCATTTTGAAAACTAGACCACCTAGGCAGTGATGGCGAACCTTTTACAGACCGGGTGCCCAAACTGAAACCCAAAACCCACATATTTATCGCAAAGTGCCAACACCGCAATGTAACCTGAATACTACAGTCCAGTATAGTATATCTATCATTGAGCTATAATAGCCTGCCTACATTTAGTGCGCTGCTTGTGCTGTTCATAGCGCGCTGTGCGCTGATAAATGGCAGGAAGTGTCTAAGGCATATTGATATGACTTAGACATTTTCAAGGGTGTGGGTGCCCACAAAGAGAGCTCTGAGTGCCGCCTCTGGCACCCGTGCCATAGGTTCGCCACCACTGACCTAAGGTATTCATCTATGGGTGTAGTGAGCTTTTAGACCCCCTGTTTTTTTGTAGAAATTATTGCTAATCAGGCAAAAAATATATATTTTTTAATTTTTTACACAAAAGTTCCAATTTAAAGACCGATTTTTTTTCTACAAAGCACATAAAAATGAAAAAGTACACCCCAAAATGTATCACAACATTTCTCCTGTCTTCAGAAATACCCCCATTGTTGACCTAATCTAATCCTTCACAAACGGCAGGGCCCAAACATAAAGTAACACCCAGTGGCTTTCAGGTAATAAATTGAAAATGGTTCAGTCCCCATTGCACATATGAAATGGTGTTGAGCTGCTAAAATTATAGAAACCCCCATAAATGACCCCATTTTGAAAACTAGACCCTCTAAGGTATGCATGTAGGGGTTTAGTGATATTTCAGACCCCCTAGTTTTTTGCAGAAATTAATACTAAGCAGGCAAAAAATATGTTTTTGTCATTTTTTACATAAAAGTGTCAATTTAAAGACAGATTTTTTTTCTACAGAGCAGATGAAAATGAAGAAGTACACCCCAAAATGTATCACCCCATTTCTCCTGTTTTAAGAAATATCCCCATTGTGGCCCTAATCTTATGTCTTAACACACGCCAGGGCGCAAACCTAAAGGAGAACCTGGGGCCCTTCAGATAATAAACTGAAAATGGTTCAGGCCCCATTGCACACATGTAATGGCGTTGAGCTGCAAAATGATAGAAAACCATTATAAATTACCCCATTTTAAAAACTAGATCCCTTAAAGCATGCATCTAGTGGTGTAGTGAGCATGCTGAGTGCGAAATTATTGTAGGATGAAATAATGAATATATATGGTTTAATTCAAATTAGTAACTACATTTTTACAGGAAATTGGAGAAAAAATAGTTTTAGATGGGTAACCCTGTTACTGTCTTAGAAATCCGCCACATTCTTATCTTTGTGGCACGTACAGATGAGAAGTGAAGCTGTGCACTTATAAGGGAGGAAGATTTCTAAAAAGACATGTGCCTGTACATATCACTATGTCTTGCCAAACTGAATAAAAAAATAAATAAAATTGAACTGTAGTGAAAGGCAACAAGTCCAAGAAAACGGTGCAAACTATCTCCAACTATGTTGCAAATTCCAGTTTGTTCACAAGATACAAGAACATTGATAGGGCTATAATGACAAGCTGGCATTAAAGAACAGTGACCTGTCGTACAACGTCTCTTTAGCCCCATCAATCCCTATATAAGAGATGAACATGCTAAGTGACGCGGTGCACCATAACAGGCCCCAGCCCAGCAAGGTAGAAACCGCAATGCACACAATCAACCAGTCACCTACAGAATATATAAAAGGACAGTGTCCAGAACCGTCTGGAAGAACAGTAATAGATCACTAATTCCCAAAATGATGTCAGGATTTCTAAATATCCCTTAGTGTACAAGCCCTTAGTGTACTGGTGTACTGTACTTGGTCAACTCAAAAGGCAAAATGTATTCCAATGTCTCCACAACCCATCGCAAATGATCCCTCCCTCCCTGGAAAGCCCACAAACTAAACAGAAAATGAGAATAAATTGACTTCCTGAAAAGACCCCCCCACCACCTTTGGTATTAAATAAAATTAATAATTAGCAACCATATGGTACGTCTCGAAATAGGGGTAATTGCAGAAGCCTGGTTGTGATGGGCAAATGGGGCAGTAAATTCGGGTGTCCCTCCTTCCGTGTTTGCTATACACCTGGCATTGTTTCTGAAGATATGTCTTGCTGGTAGTGGCAGGGACAGGGTGAGAGAAGTGGCGTTCTGAAAGCCTTCGAACATCCTCAGATTCAAAGGCTTGCCCAGGTGCGGGGGACTCAAACAGGAGACTCTCAACCACCTTCTCCTGGAACTCAAGGTAGCTGAGGGTTCCTGTGGCTTTTTTTAAATAAAACAAAACAATTATAGGTAGGAATCTGAATGAGGTAGATTGCTACCTTTTTATATCAGGCCCTGTTTTTTCACTTCACCAGGTAGGGTTGAAGCGCCTGGTCCGAGAGGTCTACACCTCCCATAAATTTATTGTAGTCTGACCAGTTTGAGCATGTCAGCAGTAGCCTCCCTCTCCCTAACTGCTACTGTAGTGTCTGCATGCAAGGTGGTCAGCATGTAGACATTCTTCCTGTCCTTCTACTTCACTGCAAGCAGCTGGTCACTTGCAAGGGCGAAGGATGCTCCACTCTCCAAATGCTTGGACACCAGCGGTTGTGGGTATCCCACTCTATTTTTATGGACTGTCCCACAAGCCCCTGTGTTTGCAGCATGGAGGGATTTATAACGGTGTATACTAGTGTAAAAATGATCTGTGTACACGTGGTACCCTTTGTGCAGGAATGGCGCCAATAGATCCCACACAATTTTTTCTGATGTCCCTATATTTTCAGGACAGCCTGGGGGGTTAAGTTGGGAGCCTCTGCCCTCTTATACAGACAGACTGCAGGTGTTGCCGGTTGTGCTCTCGCACACCTTATATAATTTTACCCCATATCTGGCGGGAATAAACTGACGGAAGGAAAGGCGGCCTTTAAAACTAAAAAGGGATTCGTCGACGGATAGATTTTTTTTCAGGGGTATTTCATTTTAAGAATAAATCTGTAAGGGGGAAATAATGGGTCTCATTTTATTTAGGCGGTCGTAGGCTGGGTCAGTTCTGGGGGGGACTTGGGAATTATCCGAAAAAATGCACAAACCGCATTAGGGCTTCATAGCAGTTTCGGGACATAACTGCTTCAAACACAGGGGTTGAGTGGACAGTACTCAAAGCTCAATAGGATCGGACAGATGGCTTTTTTTTTACAATGCCCATGTCCAGACTTTTTTATTTTTATTTCAGGGACACTTGTGGGGGTCCACTGTCTTATATAGATAGACATGGGCTTTTGTACAGCAAACTGTGTTGCGTGCAGATTAGTTTGCTGCACAATTAACTCCAGGACTTTATAGTCCACAAATAAATGGAAAAAAAATCACAAGGGGTAAAATTGGTGATATCCACATTAATTTGGGGAGTGTATCAAAATTGGGGTACTTGGGGGGAAAATGAAGTGGCAGGAACCCACGTAGTAGAAGGGACAGGACCGCTGGGTGGAGAATGAGATGAGGTGGCGACTTCTACCACCATAGGGCTATGGGGTCTACTCTGTGGATGGAAGCGGAACTAGAGTCCCTGCTATCTGAAGATATTTCCGCCTCTGAAGGGGTGTAATATTCAGAGTGGTCAGAGCAGAGAAATTCATATGCCTGCTCTGCACTGAATAATCTCTGAGCCATTTTTTTTATTTTTTACAAAAAGGTCAGAAAGAAATGAAAATAACTGACCATCCCTAATAGACTAGTGACGGACATCCACTGATGGACATCCACTGACGGCCAGTAACAGACGGACTCAGGGCCCCTAATGAAAATAATTGACCATCACTAATAGACGCCTAATGATGGACACCCACTGACTGCCAGTAACAGATGGACTCAGGGTTCCTAATGAAAATGATTGACCATCACTAATAGACGCCTAATGACGGACACCCACTGACAGACACCCACTGACGGACACCCACTGATGGACACCCACTGACCGCCAGTTACGGACGGACATTTTATACGTTTTTTTTGTTTTTTTTTACAGTAAATCGCACAAATCGCTTAGCCAGGACAGAAATATGATCTCTCTATTTCCTCACAGAACAACAGCACTGAGGGGAGAGAGAAACACAGCCTATGTCCAGGCTGTGTTTAGTAAATATAATGGATGTGATCACATGATCAGGGACCATTACTATTGGTCCCTGATGGTTACTGTGCTGAAGGCATATCTTCAGCACAGTAACCAGTGTGCATGTCTGCGCCATATTTTTTTTTCACTGGGGGGAGCTCCTGCCCTTTATAAAAATGCATTGGGGGCCATATTGCCCCAATTGGGGTGCTGCGGGACCCGATCGGGGCATAATTATTACTCTCCTCTCCTGAAGAGAGAGAATCTGGTGCAGGGGTGGCAGTGGCAGGCTTACAGTGTGCGCATATGCATCTTTCTTGAGGGCAGGGGGAAGAATGAAGCTGGGGGACCCGATCACTGCACCGGAGGCTTTCCCCCTCCTCTTTTACAGGTTATCACGGTGATCACTTGATCAGAGACCGCTTGTCACGGTCTATGATCACTGCCCCGAGCCCTCAGCTACCTCTGGTAGCTGCGGGCATGGAGCTCCAGCGCTTGATTTAAGTGCTAACTTGGGCTGAAGTGCTGCCGTAAAAAGGCGTCGTTCTAGCCAAAGACTCATTAGTGACCGCCATAAAAACACGTATGTGTGGTCACTAAGGGGTTAATAGAACAGGTTCTGTAGACATCTATGTGGAATCATCTGATGACGGTGTAAAAGAAGAGCGCTCTTTCACACTATAGTAGGATCTTGGGCCTCTGCAATGTTCTTTATGCCTAACGCTGGCATCGACCTGTAAGGCTGAGTTCACACTGGTCAGTTTTGGCCTTGTAACTTCCCAAAGAAGTGAAGTGTGCTGTGATTCTAAGAGTGACGCCTGTTATCTGCAGGTCATACTGACTCACAGTATTATTTCACTACCACAGCAGACTCCCTATGCGTGTTACCACAAGGCACAGAGTTCTACACCACTATACAGGTTCTATGCAGACAGGAAATAGTCGCAGCTGTTTTTTAACTTGATTTGCCACAAATTAATTCGGACCAAATCAAATCTTTTAAAAAAAGTTGGCGAACCGACCAAATCAAATTTTTGAGAAATTCGCTCATCTCTAATCACTATCATGTCTGTTCCATTAGAAGTAACAAGACTGGAGAACTTTTTTATTAGAGCATTGCATCGTGTTGTTCCTGTTCTTTCTCCTGGAAATGAATGCATTCATAGCTGGGGGAAACTTTCACCTTATCTTTATGCTGTGTCACTATCAGCACTGATTGGACAGCATCAGACTGTGTTGTCAAATTATTCATACATTTCCAGGAGGGATAAAAGAGGAAAGGTTCACTGCAGAGCCATAAGATAAGATGCTTCAGAACTGTTATTTTTTGGAATAAAACAGGCATGTCAGGATTGCTGATGAGTCCTCTTTAACATAATCTATTAAAACCTGCTTGTCTCAATATGATACATATGATACATGATCAGAGCAGAAAGTCACATAGGTTTTTGTTTCCAGCCAAATACTATCATTTTCTGCAGCTCGGGCTCATATGATTGGCAGCTGGCCAAACAGCTTCACAGATTCTCCCACTGCCTAGGCACAAGAAGGAACGAAAAAGGTGCTTCTTGTATCTATTCCTCTGCTTTTGGAAACAAGATACATATCAGATCTCTATAGCAATTTATAGCTCTTTATGTAGTATTGAAGTTCTTTATGAAGTATTGCTTCAACCTTTATTAACCCATACACTATAATGAACTATTATATATTAATGCACAAAGCTATAGAACCATTTCAGTGCATAACATCCACGATCTCTAAGCGTATGACCACACAGCATGGTCGTGATCCGGTCAGGTTACAGCCATGGAGCAGTCAAGAACCATAACATTGATAACTGATTGATTATAGCAATCAATCAGATTCAACCTTTCATTTTCCAAAGGAGCTGTCAAAAATGAAAGGTGGTATCTGATTGGTTACTATGGGAACCTAAGCCAGTTCTACTTTACACCAGTTTATAAATGACCCCATTAATAAAAAGTGATCAAAAAGCGTAATTTACCCCAAAATGATACTAATGAAAAGTACAAGTGATCATGCAAAAATTAAGCCCTCACACAATTCCATAGAAAGAAAAAGAAAAAAGTTATGGGTCTTGGGAAACGGCGATGCAATTTTTTTTTTCTTCTGTTAAAAAAAGGGTTTTATTGCCCAAAAGTAGTAAAACGTTAAAGCAACCTATGTGTATTTGGTATCGCTGTACTCGTACTGACCCAGAAAATAAAGATATTATGTTATTTATACAAAAAAATGAACGCTGTTCAATTTATAACGTAAAAACTCAGCTGCAGTATTGCTGTTTTTTTCCCATCTCCCTCCCAAAAAGAGATAATAAAAGTTAATCAGAAAACTATGTGTACTCCAAAATGAAACCTTTAAAAACTACATCTTGTCCCAGAAAAAAAAAAAAAAGCCCTAATATAGCTATATAGACAGAAAAATTGACATTTGAAGGATTCTTTTATTAACGGTCATCACATGGCCATTTTCAGAACCAATTAAAGTTTATGGGGTTATTTGTATGGCTGTCTTTAATGGCGAGTGAATAGTGGCTGTCAAATAGTTAAAAATGTCTTCTTTTTGGCCATTATGACTGCCAGATGGATGACATTGAAATCAATGGGCCCATCTTTAAAGGCCATTTAGACTGAAGTGCACCCGTCTAATGGCCATTAAAAACAAGTATACTCTGCAAAAACAATTCACCTCACCGCAGGTACGCCGGGAGCACTTGATCCGCAGCACAGGTAGCAGGACCTGATGCTTCCAGCGTGATCATGTGACACCACTTCGCAGGGATCATCAGGTCCTGCTGCTTCCAGTGCAGAGCAAATGTTCCATCATGCCTGCGATGAGTATATTTATATTTTTTTTATTATATTAACTTTACTGGGGGCACTAATGAGGGGCATAATTTATCCCAGAAGCACTAATGAGGGGCACAGTTTACCCTGGGGGCATTAATGAGGGGAATTATCTATTTATACTGTAGGTATTATCTATTGATACTAAGGGCACTGTGGGGGAAAAGGGCATAATACAGGTCCTTCTAAAAAAATTAGCATATTGTGATAAAGTTCATTATTTTCTGTAATGTACTGATAAACATTAGACTTTCATATATTTTAGATTCATTACACACAACTGAAGTAGTTCAAGCCTTTTATTGTTTTAATATTGATGATTTTGGCATACAGCTCATGAAAACCCAAATTTCCTATCTCAAAAAATTAGCATATTTCATCCGACCAATAAAAGAAAAGTGTTTTTAATACAAAAAAAGTCAACCTTCAAATAATTATGTTCAGTTATGCACTCAATACTTGGTCGGGAATCCTTTTGCAGAAATGACTGCTTCAATGCGGCGTGGCATGGAGGCAATCAGCCTGTGGCACTGCTGAGGTGTTATGGAGGCCCAGGATGCTTTGATAGCGGCCTTAAGCTCATCCAGAGTGTTGGGTCTTGCGTCTCTCAACTTTCTCTTCCTAATATCCTACAGATTCTCTATGGGGTTCAGGTCAGGAGAGTTGGCAGGCCAATTGAGCACAGTAATACCATGGTCAGTAAACCATTTACCAGTGGTTTTGGCACTGTGAGCAGGTGCCAGGTCGTGCTGAAAAATGACATCTTCATCTCCATAAAGCTTTTCAGCAGATGGAAGCATGAAGTGCTCCAAAATTTCCTGATAGCTAGCTGCATTGACCCTGCCCTTGATAAAACACAGTGGACCAACACCAGCAGCTGACATGGCACCCCAGACCATCACTGACTGTGGGTAATTGACACTGGACTTCAGGCATTTTGGCATTTCCCTCTCCCCAGTCTTCCTCCAGACTCTGGCACCTTGATTTCCGAATGACATGCAAAATTTGCTTTCATCCGAAAAAAGTACTTTGGACCACTGGGCAACAGTCCAGTGCTGCTTCTCTGTAGCCCGGGTCAGGCGCTTCTGCCGCTGTTTCTGGTTCAAAAGTGGCTTGACCTGGGGAATGCGGCACCTGTAGCCCATTTCCTGCACACGCCTGTACACGGTGGCTCTGGATGTTTCTACTCAAGACTAAGTCCACTGCTTCCGCAGGTCCCCCAAGGTCTGGAATCGGTCCTTCTCCACAATCTTCCTCAGGGTCCGGTCACCCATTCTCGTTGTGCAGCGTTTTCTGCCACACTTTTTCCTTCCCACAGACTTCCCACTGAGGTGCCTTGATACAGCACTCTGGGAACAGCCTATTCGTTCAGAAATTTCTTTCTGTGTCTTACCCTCTTGCTTGAGGGTGTCAATGATGGCCTTCTGGACAGCAGTCAGGTCGGCAGTCTTACCCATGATTGCGTTTTTGAGTAATGAACCAGGCTGGGAGTTTTTAAAAGCCTCAGGAATCTTTTGCAGGTGTTTAGAGTTAATTAATTGATTCAGATGATTAGGTTAATAGCTCGTTTAGAGAACCTTTCCATGATATGCTAATTTTTTTAGATAGGAATTTTGGGTTTTCATGAGCTGTATGCCAAAATCATCAATATTAAAACAATAAAAGGCTTGAACTACTTCAGTTGGTGTGTAATGAATCTAAAATATATGAAAGTCTAATGTTTATCAGTACATTACAGAAAATAACGAACTTTATCACAATATGCTAATTTTTTTAGAAGGACCTGTATATACTGAGTTATTTGGTACGTTTTTGACCCATTATTGACCAAATAAGTGAATTGTGAACTGAGTCTAAGGGCTCGTTCACACGACCGTTGGTGTGGTGTCCCGTGACCATACTGTGAACCGCAAATTGCAGTCCGCAATGCACGGGCACCTTCCGTGGGGCAGGCGCATAGGGATTGCAGACCCATTCACTTGAATGGGTCTGTGATCCCTGCGTTCCGCAAAAAGATAGAGCATGTTCTATCTTTTTGCGGTGCGGAGGCACTGAACGGAACCCCAGAAAGCACTCCGTAGTGCTTCCGTAGTGTTCCGTTCTGCATCTCCGGATTTGCAGACCCATTGAAATGAATGGGTGCACATCTGTGATACAGAAGGACAATGGGACAGTGCCCGTGTATTGCGGATCTGCAAATGCGGTCCGCAAAACGGGAACGGGACACCGACGGTCATGTGAACGAGCCGTAAGAGTGATCCCTGTCATCTGCCTGTCACACTGACACACAGTAACTGTTTCACTACCACAGCGGACTAGCTATTCATGTTTTTGCGCTGCACAGGGATGTACACCAAGATACACTCTCCCTGCAGGCCAGGATTTCGCTGATTTATAATCCGCTTCATCAATTCGGATTAAAACTAATTTTTGGGAAAAATTTGGCAGAGCATTCAAATCAAATTTTTGAAAACTCATCTCTAGCTGGAATCATTACCAAAGATGCTTCAAGACTAAGTCCTGAGTAAAGGGTCTGAATATTTTTGTCAATGCAATATTTCAGTTTTTCTTTTTCAATAAATTTGTAAAGATTCTGAACATTCTGCATTCACATTCTCATTATGGGGTATTTAAGCCGCAACACAAAATGAAAAAAAGTTCAAGGGATTGAAGACTTTCCAAATGCACTGCATCTCCTTTCCACGTAGGAAAAAAAGATAAGGCACCATTTTGCCATCTTGTAATTTTCTCAGAAGAAAAAATACCTGTTGGAACATTCCTCTATTAATGTTTATTACAAGAAACAAATTGGTGCCTGCCATTACAAGTACCATTAACCTGCTTATTATTGTAGCTAAAGATGAAGGTGATTATGAGCAAAACACAATAAAAAATTCTGCAAGATAAACACATTCCTCTGTTGTTTAATAGACTTATTTTGTGTTGTGTATCTAGTAGCAATTACTAATGCAGGTGCCTAATTCCCTATGTGCTCCCCAACAATTAACATTATTGCTTAGCATTCCATAATCAGAAAAGTGTTAACATCACCTATTTTATTCATGCTGTGTATATAATAAAACTATATGGCTGGTAATTGCAAATAATAAGGGTAACAAAGAAAAAAAAGAATAATAGATGTTGCAGGGGTTCATTCGATATTCTAAATGATAGTGAAGACCAATGTAAATAAGAGTTTTATAGTAACATTAACTGCAGTCTTAAGAACTAAGTAAAATGAATGTTATTTCTAAATAATCGTGCAAATATTTTGTCATCTTATTAACCTGTTTAATCTACATCTCTACTGGAGCAGCACAGATATCACCTCCGGCCGGAGTAAACAAACATGCGTCATATTAATTATGCCTTAGTGCACAGTACCCAACATTGTGAAGGACTGTATATAGAACTTCAAAAGCCAACGTTAAATATAAGATAAAGTTATAAATAGCATTGTTTTTAAGATTATTTCATGTTATTCTTTTTACAAAGCAAGGGGCAAGGAAATTATCCTCAAGTCCCATACCCATTACCTTCAATCAAGTTATTGGCTCTAAAGGCAGACAATTGTTTTTTGTTTTTTCTTTTTCTTCTTCTGGATCTTTGAAGCCCATTATGGTATTATGGCCTAGGCCCACCAGTCCATCCCCGAGCTAGACTTTCTTTCACTCAGGGCCAGGCCAAAGATTCTGTTTGGTACCTTTCCTCCATAAACATAACTACAAAATGACCACTTTTCAATCCCATAGAAGTGTCTACATTTTCCTGCAGCACAGAGCCCACGGTTAAGTGCTCTAGGAGTGGTGCCAGATATAGAATTCATTTTACAATATTGTAGAGCCAGCATACTGGTGCCCATAACTTAGCTCTAGCCATGGCAGCAGTAACTATTATAATACAAGAAAATTTAGACTAGCACATTCATAATCACACTTGCATATCCATAAAGCTAACATGCAGGAAGCAAACAAAAAAAGGTACGGCAGTACAATATTTCACATACAAACAATAAAAAAAACTGAGAAATAGAAGTAAGGATCATTCTAACTTAAAGTGGTATTATACCTACTATAAATGAAAAAAAAAATAGAAGCTCTTTGTGCACATTTTTGATCAAACGTCTGTCGGGCACATCTACAAGGCGTCAAGGTGGCTTCTGCAGATGGGTCCCTAACACTAACAGAACTTCTTCTAGGCTTGACCTAAGCCTACAATGTTCAGGGCAGTGTAGGAACCAGCTGCATATGCACTCTGCTTAGAAGCCCCAGGCAGATGGGCGGGGAGTGCTCAATCTAAAAGAAGCAGCTACCCTCAATATATACTACAAGAAAATTTTAGACTAGCACATCCATAATCGCAGATGCATATCCATAAAGCTAACATGCAGGAAGCAAACAAAAAAAGGTACAGCAGCACAACATCTCACATACAAACAATAAAAAAAAAGAGAAATAAGGATCATTCTAACTTCAAGTGGTATTATACCTACCATAAATGAAAAAAAAAAAATAGAAGCTCTTTGTGCACATTTTTGATTAAACGTCTGTCGGGCCCATCTACGAGGCGTCAAGGTGGCTTCTGCAGATGGGTCCCTAACACTAACAGAACTGCTTCTTCTAGGCTTTACCTAAGCCTACAATGTTCAGGGAGGTATAGGAACCAGCTACATATACACTCTGCTTAGAAGCCCCAGGCAGATGGGCGGGGAGTGCTCAATCTAAAAGAAGCAGCTACCCTCAATATATACAAGAAAATTTAGACTAGCACATCCATAATCGCAGATGCATATCCATAAAGCTAATATGCAGGAAGCAAACAAAAAAAGGTACGGCAGCACAACATCTCACATACAAACAATAAAAAAAATTAGAAATAAGGATCATTCTAACTTAAAGTGGTATTATACCTACTATAAATGAAAAATAGATGCTCTTTGCATTATAAGTTAAATTACTTTGCACGTCCTCTATAATTATTGATTTTGGTTCCAATGTCAAGCTGACGCACACAATATCTAGGAAACATGCCTAATAGAAAGGTGAAATATCAGATAAAGCATTTATTTTTCAACAGGAACCATCAAAAACCTGACTGACTTATTATAAGTCATGAGGATCCATTACATTTGTCATACCGTAGTTCTTCTAAAAATGGAGGCCACCATGGCATGGTTAAAAAAGCATCCCTGCCTAAACAATACACTGAATACCATTGTGTGCAGAACACAAAACAATTAGCATTAAAAAAAAAAAAAAGTAGAATCAGTTTACCAGGCTTGAAATTCACATTGAATTATTGATGTATATTGTGGAGAATGAGTGAAGAATAGAATTTGTAAGATTTGAAAGATTTGCATAGATTTCTCAATCTATATGCGCAGTACATAAAACTATAAACTATTGGTTTGGATGTCTCTTTCTTATATAACTTCAATGGGTTGTCATTTTTATGTCATGAGTTATAAGGACCCTGCCCACTTGCAACTACCCTTAAACCACCAGGTGAACCTGACCACTCTGCTTCTACTAGGCCCAGTGGTGTCCTTAATTGTCTCAGCAGATGCTTTTCGAGTCACCAAAAATACATTTGAATCATTGCTTGCAATGTATACAAATGAGCAATTTGGAATCAAGGAGATGAAGATGTTGAAACATGCCTTCAAGCTTTCAACAAACAAATTCTGCCCCATCAGTCTTGATTGACATCACTGAGCACAAGGAACATCATGAGCAGCCAGTCTGAGAGGTCTCGTGTGCACTCTGGTGTCCTATTCTCAGTGCATGTGTAAGGAGACAGGTTGTACTTGCCCTGGCTTGAGAAACACATTGTGCACGCACTGTAGGCTGCTCAAGTACAGTCTGCTTCACTGCACAGATGCCAAGAAAAGGACACAACATTATTTGTGTGAGAACTTGGGAAGGCTACTGATGACCTTTGGGGGGCAACATCCCGCTGACAAGTTCCATTTAAGAACCTATCAAATATGTTTACAATATTTATCAGGGTGGATAGGATTCTGATTTAGTTATAGTAATAAATATATTTATAAAAGTATGTGCTTTGAAGCCCAGGCAGCAGTGCATGTAGTCTTACACGTTTAGTCAAATAGGTGTAGCATTAGTCATCATAGCAGACAGATTTAACCTCTTAATGTTTTCCAAGTATACCATTTACAATTACCATGCTTCTATCTTATCTGTGATCTGTATGACCTAGCCTTGCCCTCCTATAGATTACTGCAAGTGGTGCAGTAGTTGTGCTGTTAGTTACTAGGATATTATATAATGTGTTCCTTATGCAACATACGTAACTTTGTTATATGTTCACACATAGTGCATGACGGTATAACTATATCCTCTATGAAGCTAGACTTGGCTGTTCTTGCATAAGAACATAAAAACAATAATACAATACTGACACGTGTACTACTACTATGCCAGTATGACCACATTCACGTGAACGTGGTGTTTTGCGGATCCGCAAAACACGGACACCAGCCCATGTGCGTTACGCATATTGCGGCCCGTACATGCCACGGCTGTCATAGAAAATGCCTATTCTTGTTTGCAATTGCGGACAAGACTAGGACATGTTCTATATTTTTTTTTGCGGGGCAGAGTGTTCTCTCCGCACCTTTTGCGTCCCATTGAAATGAATGGGTCAGCAGCACCCATTCCGCAAAATTGCAGAATGGATGCAGACTCATTGATACGGTCGTGTGAATGTAGCCTATGTCAGATGTGGAAATCCTGAAATTGTTTTGAATAGTTTGTTTTGGCCCTTTTTCTTAAGTTTTGACTGATATTAAGTTTTCTTAAGCTACACAACAAGGACAAAAAAAATGGAATACTACTGATATATGAAAAAAAAATATACAGAACTACCATGTTCAGCATAAGGCCTCCTGCGCACGAATGTTTTAGCCCCGTGGCCATGCTATGACCCGCAAAATGCGGGCCGCAATGCACAAACACAGACAGTGGGGCAGCCACAGCAGATCGCTGACCCATTCACTTTAATAGGTCCGCGATCCGCAAAAAGATGGTACATGTTCTATCTTTTTGCTGAACAGTAGTACGGGACGAAACCCCACGGAAGCACTCCATAGCACCATTGCACCGATGCGGAATGCCCACGGAACGGTGCCTGTGTATTGCGGATCCGCAAATGCGGTCCGCAATACGGCAACGCAAGGAGGCCTAAAGAAGTTGCCCAGCCACCTATTTATTAACAAAGACTGTTATAAAATACTAAAGTAAAGTAAGACTCACCTTATTAATGCCTCACTAGTATTAGCGCAGGAACTGCAGAGGATTGATAAGGTGAGCATTACTTCATTTTATAGAATTCTAGACTAACCAAAGCTGAGGTGGGTGGACACCGCCAAAAATTGTGTTTTATTTGTCTTACAAAAGAAAAGTTAAGGCAGTTTTACACGGACAGATGATTGGAGGGATTTTCGGGAATAAATGTTCGTACAAATGCCAGTTCCTGATTGGCCAATTTAATGGGTGAAAGCATCACTGATGCAGTACCCAAAATCATAATTTTTGGGTAACAGATTGCCCTGTGTAACTACGGATCAGCAGCCCAGAAGCAATGAATTTGTATGGGGATGAGCAATTTCTGCAATGATCTTTCCGATGATTTCTACAATTAAATGCAACTCTCACCTCCACTGATGAGCAGGTAATTATCAGAATGAATGGCTAACTGCTGCTTGTTGTCTTGTCATTCGGCCAAGTAAAGGGGCCTTTACGCTTGGTACCACTAGTCTCTAGTAGCTATGGACGAACATCTGCCCGGAGGGCTCGCGAATGCGATTGCGCGAACACGATCAAATGTTCGCGAACCGCAAGTTCGCGGCGGGTCCCATTCATTTTAATGGCAGGCGAACCTGAAAAACCTTCAGCTCATATTTGCAGCCAAGAAATAATTACTAGAAGTGCAAAAAAAGTGCAAAAATAGTCCCACAACATGGACAGTGATATACCAGATGTATTAATCAAATTTGCGATCTCCATTGATTTATTTTTCAATGCGAAATATCGGCAATTCAATTTTCGCGTATGCACATGTGCCAATGCACTATACAGTACCAAAATGCACTATAAAGAAAGTATATTGGTATATAACACCCCGCTTCAATCAGTTTTTTGGGGGGGCGACTGGTATATCACACCAGTAGAAATTATTTGTTCCAATAACGCTTGTCCCTCTATATACCTGCAGTATCACAGCAGAACCGCACACAACTGCTGCACAATACACATGCACTATAATATACTTTCTAACATAGAAAGTATATTATAACATTGTACAAGGAAGGCAATCCATTAGAATATACATAAAGATAAAACGTAACCTTTAATAATGTTACTATGAGGGTCCATTCACACGTCCATAAGAGTTTTGCGGATCCGCAAACCACGGACACCGGCAATGTGCATTCCGCAATTTGTGGACCGCAAATCGCCGGCACTATAATAGAAAATGCCTAATCTTGTCTACAATTGCGGACAAGAATAGGACATATTCTATTTTTGGAGGGAAACAGAAGCACGGATGCGGAAGTGCGGATCCGCAAATGCAGATGTGGATCCGCAAATGCGGCCAGCACATTCTGGCCCCATTGAAAATGAATGGGTCTGCACCCGTTCCGCAGAATTGCGGAACAGATGCGGACCCATTTTGCGGACGTGTGAATGGAAAAGATATCCCTCAAAATGAAAATATATTAAATTATTAAAGTTAATCAAAAAGCATAGATGTGGTAGGCAATAACAACTGTCCCTGATATTGCCCTACAGGGGGTGCTATTCTGGCCCTGATAGCCTAACCACAGACCATCCGCCCTGATAAGAGCGACCCCTGTTCGGAACCTTACCCTATATAAAAATGGCACTAGTAAGCCCCTAGCCCCTAGGCCCCTGACTTCCAGGTGATCAATATATAGATCTATGTGTTTTTGACTCATTATAACAGTATATTATAAGTATATCGCACCCCTCTGTGTATCACACCTATCAATAGCACACCTATACCAGTCCTTAAAATGACTTTTGTGGCCCTATTAGCTAACGTTTGGTGTCCCTAACAGTCTGTCCCTGCTCCACACAGCAACCTTTCCCTACACTGGCAAAACACTGAATGTAAAATGGCGGCCAGATCAGGTTTATTTATGAGGTAGGGGGTATGTCCATGGGCTGAAATGTCTCAATTGGCTGTCCTATACTGATGGATGTGTCATGGGTCAAAGTTCTTCACAATGTAAAAGAATATGGCGGACGCAATTTTCTCCATATGTTCGCATGTTCGGCGAATCGTGAACACGCAAAGTTTGCAGCGAAACGACCGCCGGGCGAACCGCAAGGCCATCTCTAGTCCCTAGTCCAAACCCTAGTCCATCTAGGATTTGGACCAGGGTTCTATGTTCAGTGTATAGGTAATACTGTAAATTCTCCCAAGGTTTACATCTAGACTATCATTAGCCAACTTATGTTCTTATATAACAGTCAATGGTAGAAATTTGCAACATTTAAGTATAAGCCTACAGCATACAATATGTTAAGTAGAATGTCTCGATTGGACCCCAAATTTAAAACTAGATCCCGCTGTGGACAAATCCTGAAATATTATTCCCTATTCTATTGAGTTCATCGCAAGGAGTAAACTTCTATACTTGCTATAAAAATTCACTATTAGTATTGTAGAAAATGAAAAATACTAAGTACAGTAACTTACACTCTCGTCGCCATCAAATTCCATGGGGCACTTTTACTAAAGATTGCCAATTCAGTAATATAATTTTATATTACTAGATTACTTAGCCTCTTAAAGGGAGTCTGTCACTAGGAAATTCACCAGGCACAATGCCTTGTAGGGCTAGCTCAGCTGAATGAAATATCTTTCACTTATTGAGCCATTGCTTTAGGCTACATGCACACAAACGTATTTTGTTTCCGTGTCCATTCCATTTTTTTGTGGATAGGATGGGGACCTATTCATTTCAATGAGTCCGCAAAAAAATGCTGACAGCACATCGTGTACTATCTGCATCCGTATGTCCGTGCCGTAGCCCCACAGAAAAATAGAGCAAGTCCTATTCTTGTCCGTTTTGCGGACAAGTATAGGCATTATTACAATGGATTCCACGTGTGTGTGTATGTAGCCTTATTCTGGAGAAAAAGTACCTTTAATCCATATGCAAATGAGCAGTTAAGTGTACAAGGGGCAAGTCCAAGCCACCCTGTGCACCCTTGCTCCTCCTGCTTCCTCTGCTAGCCCCTCCCTCTTCTTCTTCATTGAAGGGGTCAGATGAGATTACTATGAAGGAACCCATGGCTATGAGTAAGGAACTATTCTGAAACATGTAAGCAGGCTGCTGAGTTTTTCTGTATGGACTTTTTAATGGATAAACAATAAGGCTAAAAAGACCCCCTTGGTGCTGAATCTCTGTTTGTTGTACTAAATGTGGTGCCTATATCTCCGACTTGCTGTTCACGTGGATCTTTTGCACTAAGAGTGGACAGCTCATAACTACTGTTTGTTTTCATGGATTAAATTAACTTTTTCTCCAGAATGAAGCAAAGGATCGCAAAGTGAAAGGTATGTACAGGATTGGACTGGCTCACTAGAGTACCACAGTATCCTCTGGTGGGCCCAGGTTCTGACAATAATAGGCCCTTAAAGAGGACCATTCACCTGGAAAAACATTGTGAACTAAGTATCCTGACATATACAGCGGTACCCAGGGATCTAACTGCACTTACTATTATCCCTGGGCACCGCTCCGTTCTCCCGTTATGTCCCCCGGTATCTTCGCTCAGTAAGTTATAGTAGGCGGAGACTGCCCTTGTCCTGCTGGGCATCTCCTTCTCCTAGGCTGCAGCGCTGGCCAATCACAGTGCAGAGCTCACAGCCTGGGAGGAGGAGACGCCCAGCAGAACAAGGGCAGTCTCCGCCTACTATAACTTACTGAGCGAAGATACCGGGGGACATAACGGGAGAACGGAGCGGCGCCTAGGGATAATAGTAAGTGCAGTGAGATCCCTAGGCGCTGTATATGTCAGGATACTTAGTTCACAATGTTTTTCCAGGTGAAAGGTCCTCTTTAAGGTCCTATATACACAGAGAATTTCCCCTGGTGGGCCCAATAGTCTTCAGTCCGACGCTCGGTACATATCATTAAATTCAGCTGAGCTAGCCCTACAAGGCATTTTGCATAGTTTACTAGTGAATTTGCAGGTGACAGATTCCCTTTATAAATGTGTTGCATTGTGTGCTGTCCATGTGGCAGTAAATGAAATCTACGCCAGCTATGGAATAGTATAGATTTCAGTTATAAATTGTAACTTTTTTATGCCAGAAAGCTGGCATCCAGATTTAGTAAATTTGCCTACATGTGTTCCTCATAATTATGATATCTAGTCAAAGTACAAAAAGTAAGCAAAGCACTAAATATCATGTGATGATTGTGTTGCCTTGTTAATTATTAACCCCTATTCAGCCTTAAATAGTCACTGTACTTCCACACAACCTGTGTACATCTGGTAGCCAGTATCCTAAATATTAAACATTTAAATCGCTTCATTTCACTTCTGCCTAAATTGCTGGCCACTAATATCACTAGGGCCACTAAGTGAAGTCAAATTATAGCACCAGAGACACTGAACATTCTTGCGTAATGGTGCGAGCCAATCTGTCACGTTCATGTGAAAGAGGCCTAACTGGGGAGTTATGGATGAGTTTGTGAGGTCACTCATCTGATTGCTAACAGCATTTTCACCCAGGTAATCCTCATCATCATTTCCTTCATGCCTGCTCCTGTCATTCACTTCATTTAAGGCTAGGTTCAGACCTGAGCGTACTGAACGTACGCTCTGTATGCGCGATTGTACGGGCGTTTGCAATCGCGCATACAGAGACAAGCGAACGCCCATTGTCGCGCGTTCCCGCTGAAGTCTATGTACGGGAACGCGCGACAAGACGCCCCAAAGAAGCTCATGTACTTCTTGGGGCGTCAGGCGTTTTACAGCGCGATAGTACGCGCTGTAAAACGCTCAGGTGAGAACCATTCCCATAGGGAATCATTGGTTCTTGCCTGTTGAGCATGCTCAGGTCTGAACCGGCTGTCAAGCCTCTACAACGTTCATGGATTTTATTAACTTTTTTTATTTTATTTTATTTAGATGTGCTGTAATATAGCAAGGCACATACAGACATGACAGAAGAGGGCTTATTTCTTAGTGCTTGAATCTAATTGGACATGAGCACTATGTGCAGTTAGGACAGGAATGTGTATTGATGGCAGACTTAAGAGCTGTGGACTTACCCCCATAACTCAAGTGAACTAAAACTGAAGATACTGCATGAACAGGGCCGTCAGACAAAACAAATTGAAAGGCATAAGCATTATAACACCTTTCCAGAGAACTATATATAGTACAAATCCATGCATTTAGTACATCTTCTGAGAAAAATACAGGTACACCTTAAATTATTTTACAGTGAATTTCAAGTGAGAGCCTCCAAGGTAGTAACCAAACAAGGAAATGAAATATGTATTTTATATTACAATGGCATATTTATTATCTTTTAATCAATAGACGATCCTTTGTATAAAGTTCTCTAATAGACACACGCTTTCAACAAACTTTACATAAGTCAAGAGTACAAGTGGATAAAATGAACTTTGTAATATATCTTATCAGAGAAAGTGCATATTTCTCCACTTATCACACCCTCACCACCTTAAATTAAGTAAACAGAATATCTGCTCAGTGAACAGATTACATGCTACCATATACGTTTATAAAGAGAGGAAAGCGGAGCTGGTATCTCTCTAGTTAGAGGCAGACCTGATAAAGGGATAATGTGGCATTTTTGTTTTTTTAAGATATATGGCTAAGTTTTCTATATTCACCTGTAGTGATGATCGGAGTTCACAAAAATTCTATTTGGCTGATTCATTTAATTTCACAAAGAAATGTGCTTAGTGACTAATTACTTCATCACACAGCACGTTTCTTTGCAAGTAGCGGGCATAATGATGGGGAGTAATAACTGACCTGTCCCCATCATTGAACTCCTCCGACGCCGTGTTCATCGCTGACCACGGCATGTGAGATGAAAAATGCAGGCTTTCAGAGGTTAATCAGTTAAAAGGTAATAATAATACTCACCATATCCATTTCAGCGCAAATAGGTTGCCATGGGCATCTTGATTGAAGATCCTGGGCAAAATCTCACCTAATGCATGATGTCGGCGTCACTCTGGCCGGTGTGGTGACATCACATGTTACTCCGCACAAGATTTCACACCGGATCTTAAAGAGGTTATTCCATGACTAATGAAAAAAATGAAAATCAGGCATCATATAGTACAAGACAGCTTATTTCTAACAAAGCTGGAACCAGCCCTGTACCTCACGTGGATCCAGAGAGCTCCCCATTCATTGCTCTGCTAGATTTATATCAAGCAGAAAGCTCAAGAGGAGTGTCTTCTCTGCTGCAGCTAAGGGGGCGTGTCTCAGCTCTCCCTATCACATCTCAGGAGCCAGTTGAAAGATGAAACTGAGCATGTGCGGCCTTCTAAGTGAGCAGGTCAAAAAGATAAGAAAAAAAACTGGTGGTGCTATACAGATACATTTTATTGAATAACTCTGTGGCTATGCAAAATGTTTAATTAAATGCTATGGCAAAGGTATTCAGATCCAGGTGCTGATTTGAAAACTGCAGAATATTTTTTGTGGGACAACCCCATTAAGCCTCCTTATGCTCAAATGGATGAGGTGAGTATGAATTTTTATTTTTTTACAGCCATTTCAGGGAATTGATTTGTTATTATGAAGCACAAGGAAACTCTGCACATTTTACCTGAAATTCAAATTAAAGTCCACTTCAGATACTTCTATTCGCTCAACCCTATTCACCTGTATACTGATCCATGTAATGTTCTAAGCTCTTTGTTAAAAAATGACAAATCAGTGAAATAGTTGAACATCTATGGCTAGATAGATCCTATAAGCACAGAAATTGCACCACTATCGGTTAAATAGATTCAATTATTAAGTGGCAGTGCAAGCAGTATCAGACCCTAGCCTGCAGGTCCCGCATAGACACTGTGATAAATACTGCAGCACTCTGTGATAATTTATCGTAGGTTTATTCACCAAGTCATGTGAAACATTTCAACACATACAGGTGAAACTCCAAAAATTTGAATATTGTGCAAAAGTCCATTTATTTCAGTAAGGCCTCATGCAAACGACAGTATTTTTTTACGGTCTGCAAAACGGGGTTCCGTTGTTCCGTGATCCGTGTCCGTTTTTCTTCCGTGTGTCTTCCGTGATTTTTGGAGGATCACCAGACATGAAGGAAAGTAAAAAAAAAGGTTGTTTTGGTGTTCGCCTGGCCGTGCGGAGCCAAACGGATCTGTCCTGACTTACAATGCAAGTCAATGGGGACGGATCCGTTTGACGTTGACACAATATGGTGCAATTGAAAACTGATTAGTTCCCCATTGACTTTCAATGTAAATTCAGGAGTCTCCAATCCGATGGTATATTTTAACTTGAAGTGTCCCCATCACCATGGGAACGCCTCTATGTTAGAATATACCATCGGATTTGAGTTAGATCGTGAAAACTCAGATCCGACAGTATATTCTAACACAGAGGCGTTCCCATAGTGATGGGGACGCTTCAAGTTAGAATATACTAAGAACTGTGTACATGACTGCCCCCTGCTGCCTGGCAGCACTTGATCTCTTACAGGGGGCTGTGATCCGCACAATTAACCCCTCAGGTGCCGCACCTGAGGGGTTAATTGTGCGTATCATAGCCCCCTGTAAGAGATCAAGTGCTGCCAGGCAGCAGGGGGCAGACCCCCCTCCCTCCCCAGTTTTAAATTCATTGGTGGCCAGTGCGGTCCCCCCTCCCTCTCTCCCCAGTATTAAATTCATTGGTGGCCAGTGCGGCCGTCCCTCCCCTGTATTAAATTCATTGGTGGCCAGTGCGGCCCCCCCTCCCTCCCCAGTATTAAATTAATTGGTGGCCAGTGCGGCCCCCCCCCCTCCCTCCCCTGTATTAAATGTATTGGTGGCCTGTGCGGCCCCCCTCCCTCCCCTTTATTAAATTCATTGGTGGCCAGTGCAGCCTCCCCTCTCCCCACCCTAATTAAAATCCCCCCCATCATTGGTGGCAGTGGAGAGTTCCGATCAGAGTCCCAGGCAGCAGGGGGCAGCAGGGGCTGCCATGGTTACTTATCAATTTTAGAAGCATTATACTTACCTGTGCTGTCTGTGGCCGGTCGGGCGCTCCTCCTACTGGTAAGTGAAAGGTCTGTGCGGTGCATTGCTTATAGCACAGACCTGTCACTTACCAGTAGGAGGAGCGCCCGGCCGGTCACAGACAGCGCAGATAAGTATAATGCTTCTATAATTCGGAACTCTCCGCTGCCACCAATGATGGGGGGGGGGGGATTTTAATTAGGGGGGGGAAAGGGGAGGCCGCACTGGCCACCATAGAATTTAATACAGGGGAGGGAGGAAGGGGGGGCCACACTGGCCACCAATGAATTTAATACAGAAGCGGGAGGGAGGGGGAGCCGCACTGGCCACCAATGAATTTAATACTGGGGAGGGAGGGGGGCCGCACTGGCCACCAATGAATTTAAAACTTGGGAGGGAGGTCTGCCCCCTGCTGCCTGGCAGCACCCGATCTCTTACAGGGGGCTATGACACGCACAATTAACTCCTCAGGTTCGGCACCTGAGGGGTTAATTGTGTGGATCACAGCCCCCTGTAAGAGATCGGGTGCTGCCAGGCAGCAGAAAGGCAGTTATGTCCACAGTTCATAGTATATTCTAACTTGAAGCGTCCCCATCACCATGGGAACGCCTCTGTGTTAGAATATACTGTCGGATCTGAGTTTTCACGATGTGAAAATTCAGATCTGAAAAGCTGTTATGCAAAAGTAGCGTACAGACACGGATCATGGACGCGGATGAGAATCTTGTGTGCCTCCGTGTTTTTTCAAGGATACTGTCGGATCTGAGTTTTCACAATGTGAAAAGCTGTTATGCAGACGGATCTGCGGATCCATCTGTGCGAAAGTAGCCTACGGACACGGATCACGGAGGTGGATGAGAATATTGTGTGCCTCCATGTTTTTTCACGGACCCATTGACTTGAATTGGTCTGCGAACCGTTGTCCGTCAAAAAAAGAGGACAGGTCAGATTTTTTGGACAGACAGGAAACACGGATTACGGACGCGGATGACAAACGGTGCATTTTCCGAGTTTTCAACTGACCCATTGAAAGTCAATGGGTCCACAGAAAATCACGGAAAACGGAACAACGGACACGGATGCACACAACGGTCGTGTGCATGAGGCCTAATGCAAATTAAAAGGAATTGCATTAATGCATCTTAAAATTTTAATTTTGTGAAAAGGCTCAAAATTCTAGGCTCAAAGTGTCACACTCTAGTCAGCTAATTAATCCATACCCCCTGAGCAAAGGGTACCTCAAAATTGAGACGTTGTGGTTTCATAAGCTGTAAACCATAATCATCCAAATTATACCAAATAAAAGCTTGAAATAACCCGCTTTGCATGTAATGAGTCTATCTCATACATTAGTTTCACCTAATTAAATTGGTTTACTGAAATAAATTAACCTTGCACGATATTCTAATTTTTTCAATTTTCACCTGTATATACCCACCTCTACAAGTCATGTAAAATCAAGGAATCAGCATAAGAAGAAATAAAGAAATACATCTCATGCATAAAGAAAAACATCTCAGTGTGAAACTTAATACAAAAAAAAAAATCACTTACTCATAGGTGACATGGGAGGGACCAGGGAGAAGGATCATACGTTTATATTTTTCATGTACAGTCCTGATCAAAAGTTTAAGACCACTTGAAAAATGGCAAAAAAATCATATTTTACATTGTTGGATCTTAACAAGGTTCCAAGTAGAGCTTCAACGTGCAACAAGAAGACATGAGAGTGAGACAAAACATTTTTTGAGCATTCAATTAATTGAAAATAACGATTAAACTGAAACAGGCTTTATTTCAGCTGAACAAAATTTTAGGACCACATGCCTTTAAAAGGCCAAATCTGTGCAAAGATGTGGATTCATTGTCATTTTCTGTCAGGTAGTCACTTGTTGTGATGGCAAAGGCAAAAAAAACCTCTCCCTTTTTGAACGTGGTCGGGTTGTTGAACTGCATAAGCAGGGTCTCTCACAGCGCCATCGCTGCTGAGGTGGGATGCAGTAAGACAGTCATTTGGAATTTCTTAAATGATCCTGAAGGTTATGGAACAAAAAAGTCAAGTGGAAGACCCAAAACAATTTCATCAGCACTGGGCCAGAGGATCCAATTGGCTGTCCGTCAAGACACTGGACGATCCTCGACCCAAATAAAGGCCCTTACTGGTGCTGACTGCAGCCCCATAACCATCAGAAAGCATCTGAGACTTAAGGGCTACAAAACACTGCTCATTTAGACTTTGCAAGAGAGCACCAAACATGGGACATTCAAAGGTGGAAGAAAGTTTTATTCTCTGATGAGATTTTTTTTTTTTACCTTGATGGTCCTGATGGTTTCCAACGTTACTGGCATGACAAGCAGATCCCACCTTAGATGTTTTCTACTCGCCACAGTGGAGGGGTTGCTATAATGGTGTGGGGTGCTTTTTCCTTCAGTGGAACAATGGAGCTTCAGGAAGTGCAGGAGCGTCAAACGGCCGCTGGCTATGTCCAGATGTTGCAGAGAGCATTCCTCATGACTGAGGGCCCTCGTCTGTGTGGTAACGACTGGGTTTTTCAACGGGACAACGCTACAGTACACAATGCCCACAGGACAAGGGACTTCTTCCAGGAGAATAACATCACTCTTTTGGCCCATCCTGCATGTTCCCCTGATCTAAATCCAATTGAGAACCTTTGGGGATGGATGGCAAGGGAAGTTTAAAAAATGGACAATAGTTTCAGACAGTAAATTTTGGAAGTGATAAACAATAACGGCGGAGCTACTCGTTACTGAGTTCATGTTTGGAAGTTGGATTTCTGTTTTGGGGGGGGGGTTTCTTTCTTTTTTTTGGGAGGTGGGGTCCTAAACAGCCTGTTTCAGTTTATTCGTTGTTTTCATTAAATTGAATGCGCAAAAAATGTTTTGTCCCACTCCCATTTCTTCTTGTTGCATGTTGAAGCTCTACTTGGAACCTTGTTAAGATCCAGCCATGCTAAATATGATTTTTTGCCATTTTTCAAGTGGTCTTAAACTTTTGATCAGGACTGTACCTTGCTCGTCATCTCCTTTGAGAGACTGAGCATGCTCTGCTAGAAAAATATAGGATATTGTCATGCTCATAGCTAGGCAACTGCATGACGCGTCCTCTTAGACACATAGTATAATTGCGCATATCACGCATAGCTATTTGTACGTCAGTGGATTGGACTGGAAATTGTCATCCCATTGCTAAGTAACTATAGATGCATACAGTATCTTCAGTGAGTAAGCCAATGGGTATCATCTTGTTGCTGGAAACTATGAATGCTTGGCCTAACCTTCTGTTAGCCCATCATAGACATGAAGAATACGATCCTTCTGCCTGGTCCCTCCCATGTCACCTATGAGTAAGTGATTTTTTGGGGGGGGGGGGGATTACGTTTCACCCTGAGGTGTATTTCTTTATGCATGAGATATATTTCTTTATTTCTTCTTCTGCTGATTCATTTATTTGCATATTAGTCACATGACGTGTACGGGTGGGTATACATGTGTATGTAGGACATGCAATCATAGTGATTGAAAAAGACTGCGGTCGAAACTTTGCACATGACTTGGTGAATAAACCTAAATTATCATTGAAGGAAGACACAGAGTGCTGTAGTATTTCCTATCATTGTGAACATCCATGGCAATTTTTTGATTTGGGATTTCATCATCTTAACATTGAACCCATTTGGTTTTATTGTCTCTTTATTTACACCACTTCACCAGTATGGGTTCTATAGAAATCCACAAAATTTGTACCATATATATATATTGATGAGCACTGTAATTTATGCTGGTGATATGTATTGTTTTGTGTTTAATTATTATGTTTTACCTACACACTACCATTCCTACACACTGCTACTGTCTCTAATGGCTAACAATAATGTTATCTGTGTATTTATTCTAGGTCCTTTACACTGTGCATTCATAAAATTGCTATGAAACTGTTTTATTCATGTAATGTGCCTGGTTCACCAGCAGGTAGCAGCGGATATGAAAGAGGGATCTTTAGATAGAATGTAACTTACCATTCCATTCTCACCCTTTTGGGCAGAAGTAGCCTAGTCCTGTTTCCTACCAAGGGAGTGGTTGCAGGAAGTCCTAGTTAGTGTCTAGTGTTGGGAGCAGACAAGTCAAGATGTAGCAGTGAGTGGAAGGTTCCCTCTCCTGCAGCAGGAGTCTCTCCAGAGAAGCAACTCATAGAGCTCCATGACACCTTACAGATTAAGAGACAGAGCATCACAAGGGGATCAACAGTCAAAGGCGCCCCACTTCAAAAGGTACCAGAATCGCTACAGAGTCCAGTAATCAGACTGACGTTTAGCACAGCAGAAAGAAAAAGTAGAATATTAAAGTTTGCCTGCCAATTTACCCCAAAACCTGCTGGAACCAAGAGAAAGACTGAATATTGTCTGGATGCAAATTTATTAAAGTAAAGCTGTTGAACTTTCACCAAGTCTGGACTTGACTTATTCTCCATCTTCTACAACTCTTTTATTTATAGTTCTGGAACCTAACCCTGGGGATCTATGGGATCCCGGTAGGACCCCTGTGACAGACACACAGAAACTATAAAGGCCACAGCACACCACTTTGCATTCCTTTAAATCAGTCCTGGGGGGTGGCACATTGTATCTTTTGTAAAGATCATTATCCTGTTAAATGGAGTCTCTCACCTCCCAAAATCTGCTTAAAAGTAAGAATATTGCCATATAGGTGGGTCTCCTGAAGCATAACCATACATTTCTTGGGAATATATGTTACTCTAATCCTGAGAAATGTTTCTTTCTATTGATATGCAAATAAGAGTTTTGGGTGGCATGCGGCTTTGAAATTTTAGGGAATGTCAATCAAACAAGAAGGTACACCATGGCCAGTATTACTAGGACAGTGATGATACACTAGACGAAGTGTATAGTGCTCCAAAAATAATATTTTGCATACAAATAAAATAAAGCATTTCTCAGGATTAGAGGATTGGCTTTTCTCAAAAAATATGTACATGGTTATGTCTCAGGACTTTACATGGCGGTATGCTTCCTTTGAAACTGATTTTGGAGTCCTTTTAATTAAATGAGCCACTTCCAATTCCTGAAATATTATATTCTAATTGGGCAAATGGCACATAAGACAATGAAGAAAATAGACATAAGAGAGAAGGAAAAGGATAGAAGCAACAAAAGAAATTAAAATGCACATCAGACAAAAAAAAGAAGAAAATCAAAATATTTAGCAAAGGAAGGAAAGTTGAATAGACATAGCACAGAATAATAAATTAGAGACCATAAAAAAGCACATTAAGAAAGACAGTCCCCAAGAGAGTAACTAAATCAAGTTTATGCAAGCCCTTGAACACAAGCTTTTTTCCTGATTGTTTCTGCATTGTTATAACTAAAAGTGAACTTAAAAATCTGCACTTCACACAAAGAAAACCAATTCTGTTTCTAGAACTACATTCTGGACTTGCAAGACACCTGCTGTTTAGAATTACAGTCTTCTACAGATCAAAATGATAGCCAAATATATTACCCACACCTCTAACCAAATCTTTTACAGTTAAGCACTTTTTTTTACTAAAAAGTATGTTGAATGTGGCAAATGGAAGAACCCTTGATAATGAGGCCACGCATCATACTAAAGCAAGCAGCATAAGAAGGGGGTCATTAAAGGGTGTCTGTCAAACTAAAATTAATTTAAAAGTAACAATAAAGCCAGGGCCTCAAATCAAAAACCTACCTATACTATTTTGTGAAAACTCTAAGAAACATTTTTTATTTTTTATTTTAATGTATGCGAAAATGCGGATTCAAGTGCACCGTGGGCGAGACTACTCTATTTGCTGAACCACTGCTTGCTCAGTAATGACTAAACATAATGACCTTTCCAATCTGGACCAAACCAATTTCCTGGGGTAAGGTGATTTGCTCCCTATGAACTTGACCCATCCATTATCAATCATACAGTAAAATTAGTAATTTTTGGGCACTGTTGACTCAAATAAACATCCACAATTTTACTATGAGATTTGTTTGTTCACCCTGGTTCCTATGGATGGGACCACTTTCTAACACATAAATCCATTTTGAGTTTTCCAGTATATTTTCTTAGGCCATACTATAAGTGAGACTGAAAATGATTGATCATGTATTTACAATATGCTTTAAAACAAGGGAGACTTTTTGGCTTTGCAAATTGGACTACTACAGTTCAATGTTACTTTACATCATAAAAATATAGTACAGAGGACAAGACATATTTCAAATTCAGTCAGTCAAGAATGTTGATCTTTAGATGGACACATCAGTGACCATAAAGCTAGTAAAAATGTAACCCATGAATAATTCACAGACTTCATGGAAAACTAGAAGATATAGCTGAGAAGTCTCTGGAAAGTTAAGATAATATTGTAATAGGATCATGGGACAGACAAGAACTAGCAAAGTCATTCTATAACAGGATATAGCCAGACTGACATGTACAATATAATATTTTATATAAGCACAGGATAGCTAAGCTTGGCAAATAAAATGACAGTAGTTCTAGTAACATACTGAGAGCAATAGAGCTAACCACTTGAATCTTTGGGCAGCAAATATTTGCAAGACTAGAACCAGGCTTGACTTGGAGTGGAAGATAACCCATCTGGCATCAGGAACTGCACCGAAATTGGCCTGGAACATATTTGGTAAATGCATAGGTAAGTACATTCACACCATGAATGAGGCAAATAACAGGATAGATATAGCAGAAGCTAATTAGCACATTAGAGACAGCCCTGATACACCTCTGTGCAGCACTAAGGCAATAGGCAATACTCAAAGGCAGGAAACCTGCAGAGGTCTGGAATGAAAGAGTTTGTGAAACAATCCAAAGGTCATGGAAGGTGGCACAGGAACATTACGGTGAATTAGCACAGGTCAGGAATCAGACAGGCAAATGGATAATAGCTCTTTTAAAGTCTCTAGACTAGTGGTGTCATTGAACCCACTTGTAACACCAGAAATGTTGTAAGTCATGAATGGAAGAAGTCATTATGGTAGTCTGCACCAGATGGTAACGATGAGAATGACTCCAACTGGGAGAACACGTATCAACTGTAAGTCAGTGGATTTTACTGCACTGTTATCACATCATCAGTCACTGTTTGGGTCCATTCATGCCACTATATTTTTCTTTCCGCATCTGATCAGCAATTTTTCGGATCAGATGCAAACCCATTAACTTCAATATGGCCTAAAAAGATGCGGACAACACACTGTGTCCTGTCTAGAGATGGTCTTGCGGTTCGCCTGGAGGTCGTTTCGAGGCAATCTTTGCTCGTTTGCCATTCTCCGGACATGAGAACATATGGCGATGTTCGCATGTGCCATATTCTTTTGCATTGCACCAAACTTTGACCCATGACACATCCATCAGGTGGGACAGGAGAGCCAATTGAGACGTTCCAGAACATGGACACACCCCTACTCTATAACAGAACCTGATCTGGCAGCCATTTTACATTCTGTATTTTGCCAATGTAGGGAGAGGTTGCTTTGTGGAGCAGGGACAGACTGTTAAAGAAACCAAACACTAGCTAATAGGGCCACACAAGTCCTTTGAAGGACTGGTATAGGTGTGCTATCGATAGGTGTGATATAATGAGTGGTGTGATATACTTATAATAAACTTTCTAACATAGAAAGTATATTATAGTGCATTTGCATTGTGCAGCAGTTGTGTGCAGTTCTGCTGTGATACCGCAGCTATAAAGAGGGACACACGCTATTGGAATAACTAATTGCAACTGGTGTGATATACCTGTTGCCCTCCCAAAAAAAAATCTTTGAGGGGTGTGAAATACCTATAATATACTTTCTAACATAGAAAGTATATTATAGTGCATTTGTATTGTGCAGCAGTTATGTGCGGTTCTGCTGCGATACTGCGGGTGTGATATATCTGTTTCCCACAAAAAAAAATACTGATTGAGGGGTGTGCTTCCACAAAATACAGATTAAGAAGTTTGATATACCTACTTCCACAAAATACTGATTGAGGGGTGAAATATACCGACTTCCACCAAATATTGATTCAGAGTTATATATACCTGTTCCTGAAAAATACTGATTGAGGGGTGCGATATACCTGCTTCCACTAAATATTGATTGAGGCCTGCGATACACCTGCTTCCACAAAATACTGATTGAGGGGTGTGATATATCTGCTTCCACCAAATATTGATTCAGAGGTTCTATATACCTACTTCCACAAAATACTGATTGTGGGGTGCGATATACGTTCTTGCACAAAATACTGATTGAGATGTGCGATATACCTGGTTCCACAAAATACTGATTAAGGGGTTTGATTTAACTGCTTCCACAAAATACTGATTGAGGGGTGAGATATACCTGCTTCCACCAAATATTTATTCAGGTATTCTATATACCTGTTTCCACAAATACTGATTGAGGGGTGATATATGCCTGCTACTGAAAAATACTGATTAAGGGGTTCTATATGCCTGCTTCCACAACATAATGATTGAGGGGTGTGATATACCTGCTTCTACCAAATATTGATTGAGGCCTGCGATACACCGGCTTTCACTAAATACTGATTGAGGGAATTGATATACCGGCTTCCACAAAATACTGATTAAGGGGTTTGATATACCTGTTTCCACAAAATACTGATTGAGTGGTGTGAAATACCTGCTACCACAAAATATTGATTCAGGTGTTCTATATACCTGTTTCCATAAAATGCTGATTGAGGGGTGGGATATACCTGTTTCTACAAAATACTGATAAAGGGGTTCTATATACCTGCTTCCACAAAATACTGATTGAGTGGTTTGATATACATGCATCCACAAAATACTGATTGAGGGGTGCAAAATGCCTGCTTCCAACAAACATTGATTCAGGTGTTCCATATATCTGTTTCCACAAAATACAGATTGAGGGGTGAAATATAACGGCTTCCACCAAATACTGCTCTTCTCTAGGGACTTTGGCACAGAGTATTTTTAAAAATAACAGGCAGAGGAATAGTAGGACATTCAGCAGGGGTGGTAGGGGTCGGGCATGTGCACCAGGCTGGAGCTTAAGTGGGAAGTTGGAGAAGATGTGTTCATCAAAGGATGCACCAAAGTTGGTAGAGTGCTTCACTCAGACTTCCGCTTCTGTACCCTCCTCATCCTCTGTATCTGCACCCTCCTGCTGTGTGCACCCTTAACGACACCACCACCGCCACCATAACCCCTCCACTCGAGCCACTCGAGTCAGAGGAATTATTTTCCCATCCATTCCCAGACCTTACCGATGCACAGCCATTCTTGGCATTGGATGAGGAAGAGCAGGTAGCAGTGGTCTGACGACATTATCCAGATCAGCCCAAGGAGGGTGATCTCTAATGTCAGTGGTGGTAAAGGTGACGATGATGATGTGTCGATGGACGTCACGTGGGTGCCCACAAGAGAAGAAGAGGAGGGGAGTTCAGAGGGAGAGACGAAGCAGCAGATAGGCAGAGAAGGCAGAACTCGTAGTGCATAGGAGGCAAAAATCAGACTGCAAATGTTTCTGGAGCATGCCATCTACCATGCACGGTCACTTCTTGTACTCCCAGGAAACTGACACAAGGCTCTGTAGTGTGGGCTTTTTGTAACGTGGTAGCTGCTGACAATAGTGTTGTCATCTGCAGCCTGTGCTGTCAACGCATAAGTTGCTATAAGCCCAACACTCACCTAGGGACGACCATCTTAAGAATCCAACTGGCCTCCCATCACCGAGCCAAGTGAAAACAACACCATCAGAACCCACAAAGCCACAATCCTGGCACTCCACGTCCTTCCTTCTCTCCTTCTCCTCTCTCCTTCCATTTGTCCTCCACTACACCTTCCACTGTAACATCATCGGGTTCATCTGGCAGAAGGCAGGCTTCCGTGGCCCAAATGTTCGAGCGTTAAAGGATAACTGTTACATTTAGACCCTAATTTAAATTTTCATATATGTAGTTACTAATAGCATGATATTCCAGAATCAGTTACTATTAGACTGACTTAACCCATATTTAATAAGATTCAGCCCTTAGCAACCAGTCTGCATAAAATTGCAATTTCACTATTCAGTTAAGATGGTCGCCACTGCCCACACCCTGAGGCTAATCCCACCTGTCCTCACTAGCCAGTAACAATAGCCCCCCAAAAGTGTCAGTAACCAGAGCCCTCCCCCCTAAATGGTTAATCTCCTGCAGCACAAAGGGGTCCTCTTACCACATGTTGCTTTCATTATTACACTGAGCAGATGGCAGATGGCAGATCTCCCTTCCCTGCTCTGTGCTGATTCATCTCTGCATTGTCCAGCTCTGCTGAGTGAGGGAGCATCTGCCAAGTGCAGGGACAGGGAGAAGTGCACACAGCCCAGGCACTGTTATCAGCTGCTGGGGAGGACCTCACTTTAATCATTTACTTACAGTCCCTGGCTGTTAGTAATGCGACCTTGCACGCAGCCAGCTTCTACGTCCTCCGTCCTTCAACAGATAGACGGACCATGCCTAGCAACCCTATTTTAAGCACAGGTAAAAGTAGGCAGTACCGGGAACAAAAATGTTGAATTAGGGGGTAATTGAATACACAGTGAAAAGTTTAAATAGGGCCACCAAGGTGATATTAATCACCACAATCCAATACAAAAAAAAAAAAAAATATATGATAGTTATACTTTAAAAGTTGATGACGCCAGATAACCCTGTTGCTAAACGGCTGACCGATGGCTTGTCAGAACTGCTAGCCCGCCAACTACTGCCATATAAACTGGTGGACTCGGAGACCTTTAGAAAATTTGTGACCATTGGCACACCACAATGTAAGGTCCCCATGAGGAAATATTTCCCCCAGAAGGGCATCCCAGAGCTATATGGCCATGTTCAGCGGCAATTGACTATATCTCAGGCACACTGTGTCGTTGCCAAGATACATCTGACCACAGACACGTGGTCTAGCAAACACGGGCAGGGAAGGTACATAACTTTTACTGCCCACTGGGTGAACCTTCTGACGGCCGTCAAACATGTAACCCGTGGCACCAGTGTGGATTTGGTGTTACTGCCACGGATTGCATGCAGGCCTGGCTCTTCTTCTCCTCCTCCTACTCCATCCTCTGTCTCCTCCTCGGCTGACTCCTCCTTTTCCACAGCTACTACCTCTTCCGCTGCACTCCCCAAGCTCCCCAGAACCTATTCAACGAGCCAGGTGAGATGTTGCCATGCTGTGCTGATAGGCTGCTTCAGCTGCAATGTGCCATTAATGACTACCTGTACGAACTCTTCAGCAGGACAGGTTCTGGGTAAAGTTGTGCACGAATATTCGAATAGCGAATATTATTTGTGAATATCGGCACTTCAAGAATTTGCAAATATTTAGAATATAGTGATATATATTTGTAATTTTGAATATTCTAGATTTTTTTTTTCCATCAGTAACTTCCCTTCTTGCTTGTGGGCCAATGAAAAGGCTGCAATGTCTTTGTCTGAGCTTAGCAACATCCCTAGCAATTAATAGGAAAGTTGCCTACCCCTTCCCCAGCAGCCCTTGTATGCAGTAATTTGCAGATCTGAAAGAGACAGCAGTTTTATTGTTGTGCTCTCTGCTTTCTTGTGTCATTACATTAGTTAGTTAGTTAGCATATATATATATATATATATATATATATATATATATATATATACTGTATGTATATTACAGATAGTTAGTGTGAGATTAGATAGTGATATAGTGTAGCTGATTGGTTCTGTTGTCTATACATACATGCTTCATACATAGTGCTGTATGTATGTATGTATTTATGCTACATACATACATACATAGTGCTGTGATGTCAAAAGTTCACAACAATACTTAGTGCACCAATCACTAATAAGTAGTCAGACCTGTTAAAATGTGAAGTTGCACGTATTGCGCCGAAATATTTGCATCATTAGTGCCGATTTCGCAATTGCAAATATATTGGAGAACTCTATCTGCATATAAAGCTATTGTAATGTTCTGCCGTGCCAACCATTTTCTCTAGTCTCTGGGAAACTTCTAGCATTGAAAAATGTAGCTATAGTGACCCATGCTGGGCATTACGCAAATAATACATTGCAGTTTTTTTGCAATAAAAAAATTCTCAAATTTGCAAATATATGACGAATATTCTACCAAATATTTGCAAAATATTACAAATTTGTATATTGACCCTGGCGCTCATCACTAGTTCTGGAGAGCTTGGTTTCTTTTTACCGTGCCAGTGACTGCTCATGTGCGACAAATGCAGACTTCTGCGGCCATTTGATGAGATCACCAAACTGGTCAGTCGCAGCCAGGGCACCATCAGTGACATCGTACCTTACACCTTCTTTCTGGAGCGTGCATTGCGTCGTGTCATTGATCAAGCCGTTGAGTTGCAGGAGCTGGAAGATGAGGAAGTTGCATTGCTGAATGAATTCCCAGCAAGGACCATTACTGGGTGGAAAAGTACTTAGACCCCCAGTACAAACACAAAAAGGCAGACATGTTACCATCATCACATAGGGCTATCAGAATGCAGCATTTTCAGACCTTGCTTCGAGAGATGCTGAATTCGGCTATTGCGGGCGCTGGCAGAGGAATCTCCACCCACAGCGAAACAGGTGCTATCGCACCTGCAAGAAGAGGGCGCTTTGGAGATGTGTTGGTCACTTCAGATATGAGGTCATTCTTGCAGCCAACCCATCGACAGCCGCCCTCCAGATCCAGCCTCAGGGAAGGCCTAAACCGACAAATGTCTGATTACATCAGGCTAACGGCTGATGTGGACGCTCTAAGAAGAGAGGAACCCCTGGATTACTGGGTGTGAAGGCTTTACCTGTGACCATAGCTGGCACAATTTGCCATAAAACTCTTGGCTTGCCCCTCATCGAGTGTACTATCCGAAAGGGCATTCAGTGCAGCAATGGGAATCGTGATCGATAAGCGCACTCGCCTAGCTCACGACAGTGTGGACTACCTCACATTTCTAAAAATGAATGAGACATGGTTCTCGGAAGAATTCAACACCTGTGATGACCACGTGTAATTGAATTTCCTCATGCCAGCCCATACATATCTACCCCCACACAGAAAAAAGAATGGTCCTTGTCTTATGTATATACACCGGCATAAAATACCTTTTTTGTCAGGTGAATGCTTAATTTTTTGGGCCTCTACTCCAGTGGCCTACATTAAAATTTTTATCCAGTGACCACCTATTGTACCTCCAGACACATAATCACTTGTTCTTTTCTGTCAGGTGAATGCCTAATTTTTGGGGCTTGTACTGGCCTACAGTAAAACTTTTAGTCGGTGACCGCCTATTGTACCTCCAGCCACATCATCACAAGTTATTTTCTGTTAGGTGAATGCCTAATTTTTAGGGCCTGTACTGGCCTACAGTAAAATTGTATCCACTGACCGTCTAATATACCTCCATCCACATGATCACTTGTTCTTTTCTGTTCAATAAATGCCCAATGTTTGGGGCCTGTACTCCACTGGTCTGCAGTAAAATTGTTATCCACTGACCGCCTAATATACCTCCAGCCACATAATCACTTGTTTTTTTCTGTCAAGTGAATGCATCATTTTTAGGGCCTGTACTCCACTGACCTACAGTAAAATTGTCATGCTCTGACCGTCTAATATACCTCCAACCACATAATCATTTGTTCTTTTCTGTCAGTTGTATGCATAATTTTTCGGGCCTGTACTCCACTGGCCTACAGTAAAATTATCATCTGACCGCCTAATATACCTCCAGCCACATAATAACTTGTTCTTTTCTTTCAGGTAGATGCCCAATTTTTTGGCCCGTACTCCTGTGGCCTAAAATAATTTTCTTTCTAGGCTCCTGCAGGGCACATTTTTGAGAGTTTCCCTTTAAGACGCATAAAAATGGCCCCTGATTTAAATACCTATTTTTTGTGGGAATTTTTGCCATTGACCCCCCTCTGGTATGTCACTGTCCATGTTGTGGGACTATTTGTGCACTTCTAGTAAGTTTTTGGTGGCTGCAGATATGACTGTAAGGTTTTTCAGGTTTGCCTGCCAATAAAGTCAATGGGGCTCGCCGTGAATGCGCGTTTTGCAAACATTTGATTGCGAACGCACGTTTGCATTCATGAAACATCCCGGCCGATGTCCGTCCATCACTAGTCCTGTCCACATCCGTACTTCCATTCCGCAGACCTACAGTACAAAAAATAAATCCTTTTTTGTGGACAAGAATAGGCATTTCTATCATGGAGAAGGATGTTCCAATCTGCAAAATGCGGAATGCACATGGCTGGTATCCGTGTTTTGCAGATCCGCATTTGCGGTCCACAAAAACGGATACAGACATGTGAATGAGCCCTCAGGCAATAATATTGGTCTTTGTAAAGTGTTTTAGGCTACCTTCATACTAGCTTTTCTATTTTCCGATATTGAGATCCGCCATAGGGTCTCAATACTGGAAAAAAAAAAACGCCTTAGTTTTGTCCCCATTCATTGTCAATTTGGACAAAATGTAACTGAACAGAACGGAATGCTCCAAAATGCATTCCGCTTCATTCTCATACCAAAGAGCAAACCGCAGCATGCTGCGGTTTGCTTTCCGTCCTGGGATGCGGAGTCAAGTCAATGGGTACGGATCAGTTTTCTCTGACACAATCTGACATAATAGATAGCGGATCTGTCCCCCATTGACTTTCAATGGAGTTTATAACGGATCTGTCTTGAGTAGGTTAAAGATAATACAACGGGATCTGTTCATAACGGATGCAGATGGTTAAATTATCAGTAACAGAAGCATTTTTGCTGAACCCTGCCGCATCCAGCAAAAACGCTAGTGTGAAAGTAGCCTTAATTCAGCAGTATTTTAATTTTATTCAGTAACTAGCATAATGAACCAGCTTTGCATGGGTATAATTCATCTATCTCATTTAATGTTTGCTTGTGTTGTTAAAAGATATAGACAATATTCACTATAACAGTGACATCTACAGTACCCGCCCTTTTAACAGTGACCTCCACAGCGGCCTGCCCCTTTGACAGTAACATCCACAGCGCCCCCCTTAACAGTGACCTCCACAGAGCTTCAGTCCCTTAAAATGTGACCTCCACAACACCTTGTCCCCTTAACAGTGACCTCTACAGCGCCCCTCCCCTTAACACTGGCCTCCATAGCGGACCATCCCCTTAACTGTGACCGCTAACATTCCCTGCCCCCTTAACAGAGACCTCCACAGTGCCCGCCTCTTTAAAGAGGACCTTTCACCTGGATTGCTTTAATCTAATTATCATCCTACCTTATATAGCGGCCCCCATTGATGTCCTGGGACTTTTTCTTTCTAAAGAACCCCCCGTTCTTCTGCTGTGGTCCCCGTATCTTTTGGCGCCTAATATGCTAATGATGCGACTCGGTTACACTAGGCGTAGACTTATATCTCTCCTGGGTGCGGTTATCTGTGTATCATTGCAGATGATTGAGTTTCGGATTGATTAATCTTTGATTGTATTTTAAATTATTGTATAATAAATCATTTATATTTTTGCATAGATGCTTGTACCTTGTTTTACTGATTGCACAATATCATTAAATAACCGATCAAACTATTTTTGAGGTGTTATATATGTCCACCTCGAGGATCAACTGCCTATGAAATTTTTTCTTTAAACATTTATTTTATATACAGCCATTTTCTTTATATCCTCGACAGTCCCCTTAACGTTGACCTACACAACAGCCCGCCCCTTTAACAGTGACCTCCCCAGCGGCCGCCCCTTTATTAGTGAGTAGTGACCTCTACAGTACCCCATCTCCTTAACAGTGATTTCCACAGCACACCATCCCCTTAACAGTGGCCTCTACAGCAATCTGCCCCTTAACAACCTCCATATCGGATCGTCCCCCTAACTGTGACCTCTATAGCAGCCTGTCCCTAGGGTGGCCAGAGGTCTGGTTTTAGGCCAGACAGTCCGGCTTTCAGACTCTCTGTTGGTGCAGGGATGTCTTTTTGAACATCTCACTATCAGACAGCAGCACTGTGCTCTCTGAGCGTGAGCTGCATGGAGAAAGTCACCCTCCCTCCCATCCCTGCAAGCGACAGAAGTTGATTTTTACCTTCATTTTTTCAATCCCTGTCAGCTGCGGAGTGGGAGGGGGCATGGCCTAACCATTTCAGGGCGTGGCTTATCTGGAACTGGTGGTGGGGTTTTTAAGTCTGTCTTTTGAGGGTGGCCTGAATGGCCACCCTACCTGCCCCTGAACCTCCACAACACTCCACTCCCTTAACAGTGTCATCCACAGAACCCTGCCCCTTTAAAGCTGACCTACAGCAGTGAAGAAAAATAGCTGGGTTGTTATGGAAACCTGGTGTGAAACTGTATGTGGAGACTAAGGGCCTATGAGCTTCTATTGGCTGATAAGGGTCATGCAACCAGGCTTCTATTGGCTAATGCTTTTTTGGGGGAATATCTCAGGACCGGTACATGCTATAGAGCCGAGACCCGGTCTAAAACCTTCCCGGACACCTGATGTACCTGTGTGCCAAATTTGGTGATTGTAAATGCGACAGTGTTGTTTCCTTTAGAGGACATACACACATACACAAGTTTTATAAATTAGACTATTCAGTGGTAATGTTAGTGGTCACTGCATAACATTACCTGGGTTGGAGTCCCACTTAGACATTGGCTGTGCTTTGACTCTGCCTCCATTCTGACTCAGCATTATAGACCCAGTCAGACTCAGCATTATAGACCACACAGTGTATTAGAGTTTTATGAGGGCATCATGTGCTACCTTGTTAATTGTTTTGCAGGTAAATAGCCATTTTACCGACAACTATGTGTGGTCACTCACTTACCCTTGAATATATTTCTGTAGAGAATCAGTTTTATATCTGGGTTTATTTAATAATTTCAGTTAATAATAAATGTAGGACTTACCTTAAACACTTTTGGAACACCTTTGGAATCTATCATGCTTCACACATAAAAAAAACTCAAATACATAAAAAATTGCAGCTCTGTATGAAATAACATTAAAAGACAGTGCATGTAGTATATTTACTAGAACATTAAGTATTGTTATCTGTTTTATGCATTGATTAACTTATATAGGGTAATTTATTAAATTGGAGCAAAGTAGAACTGGCTTAGTTGCCCATAGCAACCAATTAGATTCCACCTTTTATTTTCTAAAGTTTGAAAAATGAAAGGTAGAATCTGATTGGTTGCTTTGGGCAACTAATCCGGTTCTACTTTACTCCAGTTTGATAATTCTCCCCCATAGTACTTACATACTGTAGGTCAGGTTTATTTTACATCTTCTAGAGCTATTTCACAAGGCAGATTTTGTGTGCACAGTTCTATGACAAAAACTATACAGAAACCAAATGAAGGATGCCTATTCTTGGTATAGTTTCTGCACAGAAACTGCAGGAAACAGCAGTGAGTGTCTAGATGCAGCTTAGGCTTATTGTATGGGTCTAAAGCTGTGGACAGATCCATAGAATGCATCATAAAGAAAACCTGAAGAAACTCATGGGTCAGTCTGAGAGGAAGAAAGCCTTGGAAAGAGAATACATATGGCTGATTTGTCAAACAAGGCTTGGTGCATCAGTCATAAATAGATGGTGAGCTAGTACATTGATTGCTAGTAGTCTTGCGGCTCCTAGAGTCTAACTGTAGAAAAGGTGAACCTGGAAGTGTTGATAAATGATCCCTTTTGTCTGTAAATAAAATAAAAAAAAGCAAACAGTTCATATGACAACCCGGACCTAAAAACCTAAACAGATAATTAAATGGCAAAAAAACATATACGAAGACTAAGAGACTATAATTTTATAATATCTGTAATTCATCAATGCAACAGCATTTCCCAAAAATGTGATAACATTAATATCTAGTGAAATAGCAGAAGAGAAGACATAATGATTAAAGTATCAGAAAATAATAAAAAAAAAGGGGAAAAAGTTGAGTGGAAATCACAAGAAAATTGGATAAGGGGGGAAACAGGTCTACTTTGTGCACTGATCTCTACTCTACCTGCAAGTGGGCATTTGTCAGTATTACACAGTGCTGACCATTACAATAAAATCTGTGTAACTTGTCAGAGGTTACATTTTAGCACATAGCAAATCAAAAAACAAGGACCAAGTGTGGGTCCTGGATTATTCAATAGTATATTGTTCAATAGTCCAGGGGCTATATAATTTCTGTTTTCGGTCATGTGATTTATAACATTTATTATTTTCTTTAAAAACAACAAACAGCCCAAAAATAATTAAAAAATGACAGTTGGTCACATGATACTATCAAAATTAGTAATTATATATTTCCCTTACTCCCTAGTATTTATGTTTTTTGTCCTTTAGTTTAACTGAGAGTTATTCAAATGTAAGGGAGATCACTATGGGATAGTCACTCCATATCCCAATAAGCAGCTGTGCTTTTGTAATTTTAAGTCTTATTGAGAAAATACTATGGATAAGGAGTAAGAAGTAGGCTCTCACAGACAATACCCTTCTATATTCAAACAAGGTCCTATAATAAGCCATTGTATCTTTGTTACAGCAATCGGTGTGGAACCACTGTATCAACCAACCAATATGATTTTGGGCTAATCCCAAGGGTTCAACCCTAGCAGTCCCCTTAACCCCTGTACAAAGATCTGGAATTAGCTATAGGGCAAACACCAGACTGCTAGCTCTTGGAGTAGTCCCTGTGTGATTGACAGTTGACCCACATTGGTCAGAGACAATGGTGGAGGGCAAAGGGGAGTCAGGCAAAATTGTAGTCAGGGACAAGTCAGAGTATGTGCTATATGATAAACAGTCTGAGGTCAGGAAGAGAAGCAAGGTGTCAATATAAAGGTCATGCATCAGAGTTCAGTAAATGGCAGAAAGTCAGCACATGGACAGACAACAGAACACAGCACACCCTTGGAGGAAACTACCAAGCTCAACAACCTATTCCTCAGGCACCCTCCCATAAAGGAGGCGGCCTTAAGTACCCAAGGAAGCCAGAGCTAAGAGCTGGAGGAAGTGTGCACATGCGTCCTAAGTAGTGTTGAGCGAAACCGTACTGCAAAGTTTATTATTTTCCGTTATAACATGGTTATAATGGAAAATAATAGCATTCTTAAGGCATAATGCTAAATAAATTGCCATGGAGGGGTTAGAAATGTTAAATATTATGTCATCGAAGGTCCTTTCGCAGGTCCTGAAGAAAGAAGACCTGCGCGATCAAGGATGCGTGATTAAGTGGATGAGGTGAGTTTTTATTTTATTTTATATTTTAACCCCTCCATGGCCATTTTATTTAGCATTCTGTCTTAAGAATTCTATTATTTTCCGTTACAACCATGTTATAACGGAAATAAATAAAGGGAAGTTTGGGTCCCAATTGACTTTAATGGGGTCTGGGTTTGGGGTCAAGTTCAGGTCAAGTTCGGGTCCCGAACCCAAACTTTGACCTGAAGTTCGGCTGAACCCAGCAAACACGAACTTCCACAGGTTTGCTCATCCCTAGTCCTATAAGGACACAGAGAGAGATGCCAAACTAACAAGCAGGCTGCAAACTTCATGGAGGAAGAGAGAATGCCTTGCAGCAGGACCAGCAAAGAAGGGGAACGCAGATGGTGGATTTGTGTAGCCATGAAGCAGAAACCCTGGATCGGTGAGTGACAGAGCAGCAGCCATGGGCCATCACTGGAACAGTCCTTATTACACTGATACTATCCAAATTCACACTTCATTAATAGCCCAAATAATTACACTGTGTTAATTGCGATGGGGAATTTATACTTTTCGTGCCTTCCTAATAACACCCCCGTTTATAATGCTCATGTATCCACTTAAAAGCAGCTGGTATAAAAAGGATAAGCAGAAAACTGGTGAAATATCTTTAAAATTTTGAATCAAGTCCAGTGATTTTGACTTATAAATCCATGACATACTACGGCCTGGATCAAAGGAAACCTTAGCAGAAAATATTTTAATAATCCTCTGAATCATAGCATGATGGTTTCATAGTTAACTTTTGAATGTATCATGTGCATTTTTTAATACTTAGTATTAAATATCAGTTGTATGCTGCCAGTTATTGGGTTTCTGTATGCAAGAATAATACACAACAGTGACCATTATTTCAAAGACATTCACAATTTATAAAGGGAAGATTTTGCAGCAATCTTATAATGTATGTGAAAAAAAGGTTTTAATATTGTAAAGAGAATTGAAGTATGCAATTCAATGATTTGAATTGAGGCAAATATTGATATACACGGTCCTTGAATGGCAACGCTGAAACATTTTAATATGTGAAAGAGAAAATGTCAGATACTGGCGGTTCTTAGATCTGATTTTGAAAAGAAAAATGCTTATATTGCTCATTAAATTGCAAGGAAAGATTTAAAACTGGAACTTGAAGATCAATGAGAGCTTTCAAACTGAGAACTAGAAGCTTTAATTGCAACAGAAAAAAAAATCCCCTGCAGAAAACAAATCATTTGAGCAACTACTGCAATATTTTCTAGTCACATGTCAAGTACTGTACAGTAATACATGTCTTTAATAGAGCTCTGCTGATGCTTAATTATCCTGCAGCTTAATAGTTTTGAATGCTTGTGACAACAGATTTCACATCTCATCAAAATTCACTGCATTCATTTCTTAAGCCACTATACAAAGAGGATACATTAATATATTAACATGTCTGGACCCATCAACTCAGAACCATATTTGACAGAACCAACATCTAAATCACAAAAAAATCACTTTTATTAGGCTGAATAAAGAAAAAGGTTTTTCAAAATCCACCAAAACAGCAAGCAAATTATGAAGTGAAATTGGGTCAGTGGCTACACCAACCTTGGCAACCTATGGCTAGGTGCTTCACCCAGCGACTCACCCTAATGTCGCATTAGGAAATAAAATGTGGTAAAATTTTAAATCTGGGAGGCATTTAAAATAGATGGGGTCATGTATATTAGTTACAATACAGTGCTGCCCATAATTATTCATACCCCTGGCAAATTTTGACTTAAAGTTACTTTTATTCAACCAGCAAGTAATTTTTTGGATGGGAAATGACATAGGTGTCTCCCAAAAGATAATAAGACGATGTACAAGAGGCATTATTGTGGAAAAAAAAAAAAAAACATTTTTCAGCTATTATTTACATTTGAGCAAAAAGTGTCCGGTCCAAAATTATTCATACCCTTCTCAATAATCAATAGAAAAGCCTTTATTGGCTATTACAACAATCAAATGCTTCCTATAATTGCAGACCAGCTTTTTGCATGTCTCCACAGGTATTTTTGCCCTTTCATCTTTAGCCATGAGCTCCAAATCTTTCAGGTTAGAGGGTATTTTTGCCATCACCCTGATCTTTAGCTCCCTCCACAGATTCTCAATTGGATTCAAGTCTGGACTCTGGCTGGACCACTCCAAAACGTTAATGTTGTTGTCTGCTAACCATTTCTTCACCACTTTTGATGTGTGTTTTGGGTCATTGGCATGCTGAAATGTCCACAGGTGCCCAAGGCCAAGTTTCTCTGCAGACTGCCTGATGTTGTCGTTGAGATTGAGAATCCTCATGTATTGCTCTTTTTTCATGGTGCCGTTTACTGTGATTAGGTTCCTTGGCCATTGGCTGAAAAATACCCCCAAAGCATTAGGTTCCCACCACTATGTTTAACAGTGGGGATGGTGTTCTTTGGGTTGAAGGCTTCTCCTTTTTTAAGCCAAATGAAGGAAACATCATTGTGACCAAACAATTAATTTTTTGTTTCATCTGACCATAACACAGAAGACCAGAAGTCTTCTTCTTTGTCCAGATGAGCTTTTGCAAAGGCCAAGCAAGCTTTTGTGTGCCATATCTGGAGAAGTGGTACCCAGCAGTGTGCAGTGTCCGTTGGATTGTCTGCCTTGAGACATTGCGACCAGCAGAGCCCAGATTCACCAGGATATCCTTGGTCGTGATCCTTGGATTCTTTTTCACCTCTCTAACTTTACTCCTGGCCAGCACAGGTGTCACTTTTGGCTTCCGACCATGTCCTCTGAGATTTCCCACAGTGGGGAACATCTTGTATTTTTTGCTCAAATGTAAATAGAAATGTTTTGGGGTTTTTTTCCCCACAAAAATGCCTCTTGTAAATTGTCTTATTATCTTTTGGGAGACATCTATGTCATTTCCCTATGTCATTTCCTCATTGGATATAAATATATTATAAAAATATATTAAATTGCTATTTATTTGATAAAAACTGATTATTAAAAAGTCCATAAAAAATATTAAGTATAAATAAAGTATAGAATAAAAATAAAAGAAATATGTATAGAAAAAAATAATCTAAAATTGAAGTCTCACTCTATGGGGATGTAGGATAATCACTGCACATGATTCACTGTAAATCCCATTGGTGTCCAGTAGGGGGAGCAGTGGCATCAAAATTCAAAGCTGTTCAAATTCATGAATGAGAAGCCTGATGGGAAGCAATCTAGTATCGCAAAGAATCTCCCCTCTGACAGGTCGGCAGCTAAATCCGCTAAGTCCGCTGAGTCAACATAAAATTCACCGTTAGAAATGCCCTAGCGGTGTATTTGCTTCAGTGATGAAGCGCACATTGGGCTGTTTATGACATAGAATTGAGGTTGCACATTTGTGGTTACATTACCGCTCCGGATGATTGCGGGAAGGGATGATCTTAATCTGTCAGGCTCTACCTGCCCGTAACTTGGCGTCCCACATGGGCGGGAGCTGCGGCGGGATGCTTGCTCTCCAGATCAGGGATGCTTTGTGTTGGACATCAATGGAACAGCAGAGTTTGTAGACAATGTCCGATCTTCATCCAAAGGCTGCTTATATTGTATGTGTAGAAATATATATAGTAGTACTGCAGGATAACCATGCGCGTTTCGAGGCTCAATGCCTCTTCCTTAGTGGCCTGCAGTATATGACTTCTATGGGGCTTATATAGAGGAGATACTTCCCAGGGGAGGGGTATCCCCATAAAGACAGAGGTGGCGCACAAAATATGGAATGGATTCATCATGGCACATAGAATCTGGATTGGACCTTCCATGACACATAAAATACTTCTCAAAAATAATGTCATTTTCAAGATATTAATAATAAATAATGATAAGGAGGAACCCGTCAGAAATGTGTTGTATAAAGTATAATATATAGTATATTGTAAGGGGCTCATGTAAATAATATGGTGGGTTAAATGAGTGAGGTGAATAAATGATGTGTGCACTGAGTAGTGAAGTAGGTATAGGTAAATAATTGTAGGGGAAACCTACTTAATATCAATTATATTTGCTAAGTACTTAGAAGTGATGAGATATTATACTATTGTGTTATGCGGGGTATAAATAGACAAATGGCTGTGATGTGTAGGGTGGTGATCACATTGGTGTGATTTGGGGTGCATTTGAGACAAAATAGTGGGATGGATATTACTGGGGAGTTGATCCAGTGTTGGTGGGTTTTCTGCTACTTTTTTATTTATTATTCATATTTGTAGGATTAAATGTTATAATCATGTGTTTAATATTAATATTAATAGATCAAAATCTCATATGTTTCACGGTGCTTGTATTAATTTTTTAGGGAAGTGGTCCAATGTTAATGGATTTTATGTTGTTTATTTATTGTTATGCTTACTATTATATTCACTATATTTATTATTTGTATTCCTAGCAGATCACTGCATCATATAATTTATGGTGCTCGTATTCATATCCTTGTCTTTACATATAGGGTTCAGTGTGGAGGACTAGTGTTGTAGAGACTGGTGAAGGAAGCAGGAACGGTGGCCGGCCCAGGAGGGGAGATCGAGGTGCTGGTCAACAGCCGGGCGTCGATGTCCTGTCCCTAACTGGCACCCAAAATCTCAATTTCCGCGTTGAGGCCAGCTGGAATCAAGGTATCAAATTCAAAAATTCTTCTTGATTCAATTCTGGACATATTCATTATGTGGTTGCCGCCTCTCCAATGTCTTCTGATCTTTTCGAGGGCTGAAAATTTTAGAGTAGAGGGATCACTGTTATGATGGTCTTTGTAATGTTTGGACACAAATGTAGTTCGAACCCTGATATTGGCCATGTGTTCCTCAATCCTCTTTTTCAGGGGACGTTTAGTGCGTCCCACATATTGTTTATGGCGTGGACATTCCATTATGTAGATAACATTGGTCGAGTCGCAAGTAAGGGCATCTTTAATTTGAAATTGGTATGTATTGTGAGTGGATATGATCTCTGTTGTTTTCCTTGCAAAAGATGTTACTTTGCAGTTGTCCCATTTATTACATCTATGGAAGCCCTTGGATGTGAGCCAGTTGCATACATTAGATTGTGCTTTTAAATTTCTCTTGGTTTTACATGCTACCTTTAGGCCTAAATTTGAAGCTTTGGTGTACACTATCTGTGTTTTTTTAGTTAGGATGGGTCCGATTGTTTTGTCTTTCAGGAGGTGAGACCAGTGTCTATTGATTATTGTCTGGGCATGAAATGGTAGGATAATACAGAGTACATCTTCTTGTCTTGGTGGCTTGATACTGTGTGTAAAGAAGTCTCTCCTGTCCATGGATCTCACTTTTTCTAAATAGTACTCTATTGAATCAATGCTATAAGCTTTATTTAAAAATTCTTTGCGGGCGAACAATGCGAACTGGCCATCACTGGTGGAGACAGGTGTATGGAATGTAACCGTTTTTCATTGCAGGTTTTTTATATGTTTTACATTTTAATTTGTTATTGTCTACGTTAATGGATAGGTCCAAAAATTCTACATTGGTTCTACTGGTATTGGTGGTGAATCTTACATTTATTTTATTAATGTTAATTTCCTGTATAAAGATGTTGAGGGATTCTTCCCAAATGTGGTTTGATGATATCTTCCTCCCATTGTGCCATAAAGATATTGTCATAGCTAGGGGCAAATCTAGTGTCCATAGCTGTGCCTTTAATTTGTAAGTAGAAACGTGAGTCAAAGGTGAAGTAGTTATGGGTCAAGATGTATTTGACTCCCTCTAGTATGAATTTAATTTGTTCCTCTTTTAGTGTGTTGTTGGCAACTAGCTGTTTCTTAAGTGAGTGAGTTGACATCCATGCTGCCAATAGTCCAATGATTTTCAAAGGGAAGTTGTTCCAGTGTAAATATGATGTTGGTGGAACCTATTGTCACACAAATCCCATCATACATCAAAGAGTCCACCGACATCATATTTACACTGGAACAACTTCCACTGGAACAGTGATCCCTCTACTCTAAAATTTGTGGCCCTCGAAAAGATCAGAAGACATTGGAGAGGCGGCAACCACATAACCACCGTTCCTACTTCCTTCACCAGTCTCTACAACACTAGTCCTCCACACTGAAACCTATATGTAAAGACAAGGATATGAATACGAGCACCTAAAAATATATGATGCAATGATCTGCTAGGAATACAAATAATAAATATAGTGAATATAATAGTAAGTATAACAATAAATAAACAACATAAAATTCATTAACATTGGACCACTTCCCTAAAAAATTAATACAAGCACCTTGAAACATATGAGGTTTTGATCCATTAATATTAAACACATGATTATAACATTTAATCCTACAAATATGAATAATAAATAAAAAAGTAGCAGAAAACCCACCTATACTGGATCAACTCCCCAGTAATATCCATCCCCCTATTTTGTTTCAAACGCACCCCAAATCACACCAATGTGATCACCACCCTACACATCACAGCCATTTGTCTATTTATACCCCATGTATCACAATAGGACAATATCTCATCACTTCTAAGTACTTAGCAAATATAATTGATATTAAGTAGGTTTCCCCTACAATTATTTACCTATACCTACTTCACTACTCAGTGCACACATCATTTATTCACCTCACTCATTTAACCCACCATATTATTTACATGAGCCCCTAACAATATACTATATATTATACTTTATACAACACATTTCTGACGGGTTCCTCCTTATCATTATTTATTATTAATATCTTGAAAATGACATTATTTTTTAGAAGGATTTTATGTGTCATGGAAAGTCCAATCCAGATTCTATGTGCCATGATGAATCCATTCCATATTTTGTGTGCCACCTCTGTCTTTATGGAGATACCCCTCCCCGGGAAGTATCTCCTCTATATAAGCCCCATAGAAGTCATATACTGCAGGCCACTAAGGAAGAGGCATTGAGCCTCGAAACGCGTATGGTTATCCTGCAGTACTACTATATATATTTCTACACATACAATATAAGCAGCCTTTGGATGAAGATCGGACATTGTCTACAAACTCTGCTGTTCCATTGATGTCCAACACAAAGCATCCCTGATCTGGAGAGCAAGCATCCCGCCGCAGCTCCCGCCCATGTGGGACGCCAAGTTACGGGCAGGTAGAGCCTGACAGATTAAAATCATCCCTTCCCGCAATCATCCGGAGCAGTAATGTAACCACAAATGTGCAACCTCAATTCTATGTCATAAACAGCCCAATGTGCCCTTCATCACTGAAGCAAATACACCGCTAGGGCATTTCTAAAGGTGAATTGTATGTTGAACCAGTGGACATTTCATATACAGGATAGCGCTATAGTTTCACAATCCTACTAGTCTGCAGACTATTGCGCTATAATTGCATATACAGGATAGCGCTACAGTTTCACCAACCTGTTAATTGCATATACGGGATAGCGCTATATCTTCACAATCCTACTAGTCTACAGACTATTGTACACAGCTAATACATCATTCAAGCTTACCGGAAAAAATAAGATTACTTAAGCCTGAAGGCAGCTTTTTGATACATTTTGCTGCCGACCTGTCAGAGGGGAGATTCTTTGCAATACTAGATCGCTTCCCATCAGGCTTCTCATTCATGAATTTGAACAGCTTTGAATTTTAATGCCACTGCTCCCCCTACTGGACACCAATGGGATTTACAGTGAATCATACACAGTGATTATCTTACATCCCCATAGAGTGAGACTTCAATTTTAGATTATTTTTTATATACCGGTACATATTTATTAAATTTTATTTTTTTTCAATTTTTGCTATACTTTCTTTATACTTAATAGTTTTTATGGACTTTTTAATCATCAGTTTTATTAAATAAATAGCAATTTAATATATTTTTATAATATACTTCTATCCTCATTTTTTTAGGAGTCTGAATTGTGAATATAATAAATTATAGAAACATAGAATGTGTCTGCAGATAAGAACCATTTGGCCCATCTAGTCTGCCCAATATACTGAAGTATCAGATATATTGAAATTAATATTCACGACCCCATCTATTTTGAGTGCCTCCCAGTTTCTAAATCTTACAGCAAGCAAATTATGCCTCAATCAGACTCTTACAGAACAAAGCTGTAAGCAGTAGAGAAATTTGAATGCAGGTCCTTTACCCATTTAAAGTTTTTTGCCCCACATGGAGACCCATTCACTATACAAATATTATACAACACAAAAAGGGGGGGATGCTACAATCCAGCAAACATATAATAATATACAACAAATGTGGCTAGCTCACAGTAAAATTGTAACATTTAATAATCACTTATATACTTTATACAAATTAAATACCATTAATACAACAACATTGATAAATGGTGTCACGGTCCCTTATCTAATATCTAGATGCGGAGCTCTCGCATATAGAAAAAATGACGGTGTGGTAAAATCTCTTTCAAATTTAAATTAATATATTGCAGTGCCTGCTGTTATTTGGTATATGTGATCAATCCTGTGCCATAGTCTATATATACATTTGCACTTTTTCTCCCCCTCCTCGTGGTTTCCTGATGTCAGCTCGTATCTGCAATGTTTCGATATCAAGGGGTACAATAGATTTAAAGTGCTATAATTAAAATATCAGCTAGGACTTTTGGTACCCTTATTGATAAGGGTCAATATGTACCCTGGGCATCTGCTGTATATGTACATGTTGTTTGGTATTGACGGAAATATCAATTTGAACATATATCACAGGTCTCAGCTTCTTCCCTCCTACTATATCTCAGCTCTCCTCTCAGACATGATGCAAAAAATTGGGTTTACCTTATATTCTAAAAAAATCCATAAACCTAAACCTAAAAGAAAACATTACATTTCCTTTAGTGCTCTTCAAAAATGAAGGTACCTTTTGTTTACTATGATTAACAATGACAGTTTGACAATTTTTGAGAAACAGTTTTTCTTTCAGAGAGGTTTTTTTTTTTTTTATGTGCCTCATTGTCATTGAGTGAGATGTACTGTGTAATGATTAATAAACTTTCCCAGAATTGGAAGTGTGCCCATGACAAACTGAATGCTGAGACAACTTCGTTAACCAAACAAAGTTTACCTTTTGTCAAATTGACTTTAAAAGATAACTTTCACATTTGGACCCTAATTTCAATTTTCATATAAGTAGTTACTATTACCATGATATTCCAGAATCACTAAGTATTAGCCTTACAGTACTTACCCCATATTTCAGAAAATTCAGCTCTTAGCATCCAGTCTGCATAAAACTGCAATTCCATTATTCTGTTAAGATGGCCGCCACTGCCCACAGCCCTGAGGCTAATCCCGCCTGCCCTCACAATGCATTGAGCTCCTCGTGCACTAGCTTCTGCACCTCAACCAATGGTTGCTCTCCACACTTAAACACGTCCTCCTCCTCCTTCTATCACATACACTTTAGGAAGTGGCTGGATTGTGGAGCTTCAATTTAGCTTGGACACAGAAAACTAATGGTGATGGTCTCTATGAATGAAACCCAGGCTGCTGCATAGTATTTCCTATAGAGCCATAGCCTGTAATAGGCTCCATAAGAAATATATGCGATTTTCTTTTATATTCCAAAGTAATTGGTCAAAAAAAAACCACACTTCAAATCACCCCCCATTTTGAAAAAATGAAAAAAACAAAACAAAAAAATGGGTTTTCGCAATGTGCGAAAACACCTGTACTATAAAAATATATATAAAAAAATCCCAAATACGGTAAACATAAAAACTATATTAGCCATTTTTGGACACTTCATTTCTTCATTAAAAAATTTAATAAAAGGTGATCGAAAAGTCATACACACCCCTGAATGGTATCGATGAAAAGATCAGATTGCGCCACAAAAAAAGAGCCCCGATACAGCTCCGTTCACATAATTAAAAAAAGTAATAGGGGTCAAAATATGGTGACCAAAAAGTAAAACAGATTTTCCACAGATCCCCCTAAACAGTTGCATCCACAGATCCACCCCTAAATAGTGCCATCCACAGATCCCCCCTAAACAGTGCCATCCACAGATCCCCCCCTAAACAGTGCCATCCACAGATCCCCCTAAACAGTTCCATCCACAGATCCTCCTCCCCTAAACAGTGCCATCCACAGATTCCCCCTAAACAGTGCCATCCACAGATCCCCCTAAACAGTTCCATCCACAGATCCTCCTCCCCTAAACAGTGCCATCCACAGATCCCCCCTAAACAGTGCCATCCACAGATCCCCCCCTAAACAGTGCCATCCACAGATCCCCCTAAACAGTTCCATCCACAGATCCTCCTCCCCTAAACAGTGCCATCCACAGATTCCCCCTAAACAGTGCCATCCACAGATCCCCCCCTAAACAGTGCCATCCACAGATCCCCCTAAACAGTTCCATCCACAGATCCTCCTCCCCTAAACAGTGCCATCCACAGATCCCCCCTAAACAGTGCCATCCACAGATCCCCCCCTAAACAGTGCCATCCACAGATCCCCCTAAACAGTTCCATCCACAGATCCTCCTCCCCTAAACAGTGCCATCCACAGATCCCCCCCTAAACAGTGCCATCCACAGATCCCCCTAAACAGTTCCATCCACAGATCCTCCTCCCCTAAACAGTGCCATCCACAGATCCCCCTAAACAGTTCCATCCACAGATCCTCCTCCCCTAAACAGTGCCATCCACAGATCCCCTCCCCTAAACAGTGCCATCCACAGATTTCCCCCTTAAAAGTGCCATCCACAGATCCCACTCCCCAATGTTCACAGGACTACATTTATAAACTGCAATCCGTAACTTTAACTGTAATCATCGCTCATCTCTTTACTTGGATACTTTACTCTTAGCTCCGGTAACAGCAGGCAGTGCAGGCGGCGCTCAACCACTGATGTCACACGCCTGCGCCGCCCAGTGGGAGGAGCAGGCATGTGACATCAGTGAGTGAGTGCCCCCTGCATTGCGTGCTGTTATCGGAGCTGAGAGTAAGGTATCCAAGTAAAGAGATGAGCAATGATTACAGTTAAAGTTACAGATTACAGTTTTATAAATGTACTCCCGTGAGCGGCGTGGCCCTGTATATTCTAACCCCACCATGGGAACGCCTGGGGTTAGAATATACCATCAGATCTCGGGCGGGACTCAGGTGGGACTCGGCGAGACTCGGCAGGACTCCGGGAGACTCGCTGTGCTTCGCTGTCAGTTCCGGCCAGCAACATGAACGCGCGCGCACGCAGGAGGACAGCCTCCTTGTGCATCCTTCATCTTCTATCTGAGCACAATTGGAAGATGGATAATTCATAGCAACCTGATTGTAATCTTAGGTAAGAATAGCATATACTGGGGACATAAATGTAGTTTTTAGGAGTTATTTACTAAAGAGCCAAAAGTTAAAACATGGCAAACAAGGTGATATTAATCATCAAAATCCAATATTGGACACCGTTTACGGAAAAAGTACACTGGATTTCACTGATATTTTTGGGATGTGCACACGTTACACAGGAGATGTAGCGCAGATAATGTTGCTGTCTGCAGCGGTCTAACTATTGCAAGCTATTTAGCACAGAATGCGCTAAAAATAGATATTGCTACCACACACAACAGACTTTTGGGTCTGTAAAGGTTTAGCAATTTAGTGCAGGTTGCGCTAAAAATATATATTGCTGTTGCCACACACAACAACAGTCCTTAAAAGGACTTTTGGGTCTCTGACAGGTTTTCTAAACTGAAAAAAAGAAAATTTCACTCCCTACGCTATCTGTCCCTTCTTCAGCACAGCTCTCCCTGACTAACACTGAGACGAACACGTGTCATCGGGTGCTATATAGCACCCGATGACGTATTCTAGCCAATCACTGTAATGCCAGTAACCAACATGGCTACCGTATTGCAGTGAAGGGCAGTACTTACTTGAAGGTTTATTGCCTATGTAGCATCCAGCAAACGTGCGGATAGGAGCACATGCGCTTGAACACATGCAGTATTTGGCCAAATATCACCATGTGCCGAGCATCCAGATGCTCGAGCCGAACTGGTGTTCAGCCAAGCATGCTTGATCAACACTATTCTTTTGTTATCATGATGTAATAAAATATTTAACCAAAAACCTTTGAACTTGGTTTCAGTTCATGCTGTACATGGTTGTCAAAGGTGTTTCATGTAAAGTCCAAAGCACATGACACTGTAATAAGTAGTGTTCTAGTTTCCTAGGCAACTACACTATCTATAGCAGTTTCAATTACTTAAGACAAAATCATGTGAATGCTATATAAGTCTATAAAATTACAGTGGTCTATAATGTTAAAATGGACTCCCTACTGATATTACAAGGATACTACATACCACTAAGGAATTCTGTGGACTGTACAAAAGCATGAAGCCGCAGGCAGGGTTCTTTTATATGAGCATGATACTAGGTAGGAATTGTTATATGCTCTTTGTATACTGCAGATGCTTTTCCTTAATATGAAGCATACGTCTCATTAAATTATATGAGAATTATAGAATAATGTGTGAAATTATAACAGTGTCTGTTTACACTATCAGAGGACATCTCTACATGTATCACATGCCCTTTGACTATTGTACATTTTCCATATAAAATTATGAAAAATAAAAAATGAGCAAAAAACAAACAAACACTATGACTTGTATACTATATGTCATATTACAATCCCATCATCATGTAAAAATATAATAGAAAAAGATACACTACAGGGAGTGCAGAATTATTAGGCAAGTTGTATTTTTGAGGATTAATTTTATTATTGAACAACAACCATGTTCTCAATGAACCCAAAAAACTAATTATTATCAAAGCTGAATATTTTTGGAAGTAGTTTTTAGTTTGTTTTTAGTTTTAGCTATTTTAGGGGGATATCTGTGTGTGCAGGTGACTATTACTGTGCATAATTATTAGGCAACTTAACAAAAAACAAATATATACCCATTTCATTTATTTATTTTTACCAGTGAAACCAATATAACATCTCAACATTCACAAATATACATTTCTGACATTCAAAAACAAAACAAAAACAAACCAGTGACCAATATAGCCACCTTTCTTTGCAAGGACACTCAAAAGCCTGCCATCCATGGATTCTGTCAGTGTTTTGATCTGTTCACCATCAACATTGCGTGCAGCAGCAACCACAGCCTCCCAGACACTGTTCAGAGAGGTGTACTGTTTTCCCTCCTTGTAAATCTCACATTTGATGATGGACCACAGGTTCTCAATGGGGTTCAGATCAGGTGAACAAGGAGGCCATGTCATTAGTTTTTCTTCTTTTATACCCTTTCTTGCCAGCCACGCTGTGGAGTACTTGGATGCGTGTGATGGAGCATTGTCCTGCATGAAAATCATGTTTTTCTTGAAGGATGCAGACTTCTTCCTGTACCACTGCTTGAAGAAGGTGTCTTCCAGAAACTGGCAGTAGGACTGGGAGTTGAGCTTGACTCCAGCCTCAACCCGAAAAGGCCCCACAAGCTCATCTTTGATGATACCAGCCCAAACCAGTACTCCACCTCCACCTTGCTGGCGTCTGAGTCGGACTGGAGCTCTCTGCCCTTTACCAATCCAGCCACGGGCCCATCCATCTGGCCCATCAAGACTCACTCTCATTTCATCAGTCCATAAAACCTTAGAAAAATCAGTCTTGAGATATTTCTTGGCCCAGTCTTGACGTTTCAGCTTGTGTGTCTTGTTCAGTGGTGGTCGTCTTTCAGCCTTTCTTACCTTGGCCATGTCTCTGAGTATTGCACACCTTGTGCTTTTGGGCACTCCAGTGATGTTGCAGCTCTGAAATATGGCCAAACTGGTGGCAAGTGGCATCTTGGCAGCTGCACGCTTGACTTTTCTCAGTTCATGGGCAGTTATTTTGCGCCTTGGTTTTTCCACACGCTTGTGACCCTGTTGACTATTTTGAATGAAACGCTTGATTGTTCGATGATCACGCTTCAGAAGCTTTGCAATTTTAAGAGTGCTGCATCCCTCTGCAAGATATCTCACTATTTTTGACTTTTCTGAGCCTGTCAAGTCCTTCTTTTGACCCATTTTGCCAAAGGAAAGGAAGTTGCCTAATAATTATGCACACCTGATATAGGGTGTTGATGTCATTAGACCACACCCCTTCTCATTACATTACATTTTTAAATTGTCTGCATTATTTCTAATAAACTTTTAAGAGACTTTATTATGATTTTTTTTATTTTATGTATTAAAAACCCATACAACTTAAAAAAAATACAAAAATAATGTTTTTTCTATGAAAATTTTTCCAGCCGATCGCTTTTTTTTAAATATATTTTATTAATTATAATGCAAAAAATTCATATCCATATTACATTTATAATATTATAAAATCCATAAGTCCGTCAATTTCTAATTTGTAAGAATAATTAACAATAATTTCATGCAAATATCCATGATTGTAAAGGTAATAAAAATCAAGTGGAGATCTCACTTACTGGGGGAAAAAGCAGGAATCGCCCGGCATCCACAGCCTGATAAAGCGGACACCCAACGCATCTCACTTAACATAATATTATCTATAAGTAAAGGGCAGAGATCAAGGGCCCGCAGCCCAGACGGCTACCAGGCAGCAAGCGCGTACCCCGCGCGCCCTCCCCCAAACACAGGTGAGCACAACCGGCAGGACCAACACTCAAGTGACCAATCAACTAATACTCACATACAGTACGGAGCGGGCTTACGCGATCTTTGATCGCAACATTTCATAAAACGAACAAGGGGGTCCAGCAGTCTTCTAGCGCAATAGTGGGAAAACCACTCGCATATTTTACTGCCTCATCCCCATATAATTAAAATTAGGTAGTAATGCCCTGCTTAACCGTGCCTCACATATATTCACATTTGTATCTCTTAGCCGAGGGACTCAAATCGGGTATCACTCGACAGTCACCGGCTTTTGAAGAAGGTATAAACAAGAACACAGCCAAAAACCGGCTCTGTCCCATTAAGAAAACACCTAGTAACACCCATACCACACCTGTGTCGTATCCCTGCCCGCAGTCAAACCTCATGTCTGACAGGAAGAGCCGCATCTTGGGTCGCGCCCGATGCCCGGGCCCCCCGAAGTCCCGAGTCCCAGACCCCCGCCCATATACCACACAGCATTATGAATAGATCAAAAATGTTACCATTGTTTAATGCCGGGAGATCCCGCCATCCTCCAGCATTCCTGGAGATACTCCAATACTCAAGTATAGCTTCACATTCTTCAACCAATTACAATTCATATAGAAAATCCCGGACTAATAGGATCTTACCCAACCTACCCCACAAACCCCCCCCCCCCCCCACCTTGCAGGAAAAAAAAAAAGGGGTTTTAATTAGTTAGCAGTGTCCCAGTCTTTCCAAAGGTTGCCCCACTTTTGGTAGGATCCTCTTTGTTTGTACAAAATCCTCTCGTAGCTTTTCACTTTCTCGACCAAACCCAACCAATTGTTAAAATCTGGAGCAGAAGAGCAAAACCATAGTCTAGAAATAAGGAGCCTAGCCAAAAATATCACCTTGATCAGCAATTGCCGTTTAATAGGCTGACAGTTAACCTGTGATAGGTCTCCCAGGACCCATATCCTGGGGGACAGAGGAACAACAATATTACGTTTACAAGCCAGGTTAGTTTGGACCGATCTCCAATAGCTGCTCACCATTGGGCAGTCCCAAAACAGATGTAAATGATCTGCCTCGGAGTCACCACAGCGTGGGCAGTCAGAGGTGACTCTAAGTCCTCTCCTATATAACCATATAGGTGTTGTGACGGTAGTAGAAAATATCCCCGTCAAGCATTCCCTTCTTCCCATAAAAGAAAATCACCCAATATTCCACGAGTATGAATATCCCTGGAATCGCCGAATAATCCACACATGAGTCAACTTAATGCTGGAAACACAAGACTGACTTTACTGGCCCCCAGAACTCACAATTTATGCAGCATAAAACTCCTCCTCTGGGCCTGGCTAGATAATTGAGTTTTAACAATACACACAGCTCAATTGTCTGCTGGCCAGAACATTTACAACTTTTAACACTTTCAGAAAAGTACTTTCCATCCCACATACAAACATAATTTCAACCTCCCTGTTCTGTACACAAATACATTAATTCTTGACATTTGGAACCGAATAATATAGACCTTAAAATAGCAGGGAGAGAATTAAACTGAAGCATATAGGCAATTGCATCAAAGTCCTTCACAAGGGCCCCCCTTTTTCTCCCTGCTCCGGCAACTCGGTTGGACCTTTCCTGGTCCAGTAGGGTTGACGGGTTCAGAGCTTTTAGTCCGAGGTTAAATCCGTTTGGCGTGACAATCCATCGGCATTCCCGTTTTGCTTGCCTGGGCGATAATGAATCGTAAAGTCATAGGGCTGTAAGGCCAAGCTCCAGCGTAGCAAACGGGCGTTGTCCCCTGAAACCCGGTTAAGCCACACCAAGGGGTTGTGATCGGTGATGAGAGTGAACGCCCGGCCATAAAGGTAAGGTGTGAGCTTTTTGAGTGCCCACACCAAGGCCAAACACTCTTTTTCAATGGTGGCATAGCTGACCTCCCTTGGCAACAGCTTCCGACTCAGGTATGCCACCGGGTGCTCACCTCCATCCTCCCCGATCTGGCTTAGTACTGCCCCCAGTCCAAACATTGAAGCGTCCGTGTGGACAATAAATCTTTTGTTAGGATCTGGGGTAACCAACACCGGAGCATTAACCAGAGCAGTCTTTAGTGCTTGGAAAGCCACCTCGCATTCCGCGGACCACAGGACTTGTCGGGGTAGCTTCTTTTTGGTCAAGTCGGTCAGGGGTTTGGCCAGGGCGCTATAGTAGGGTACAAAGCGTCTGTAATAGCCGGCTGTGCCTAAGAAAGCCATGACTTGTGTCTTGGTGTGGGGAGTGGGCCAATTGGCAACGGCCTCGATCTTAGCCGGCTCCGGACGTTGCTTACCACATCCTACTCGGTGGCCCAAATATTGTACCTCTGCCATACCCAAGTGACATTTGTCGGGTTTCAGGGTCAGCCCGGCCCCCCTGATCCTATCTAATACTACCCCTATGTGCTCTAGGTGCGCTTCCCAGGTATCGCTGTGGATGGCGATGTCATCCAGGTAAGCGCATGCAAAGCTCTGGAGACCCCCAAGTAACTGATCCACCATCCGTTGGAAGGTGGCCGGGGCGTTCTTCATCCCGAACGGCATAACCCGGAATTGGTATAGGCCGAACGGGGTGATGAAGGCCGACTTGTGTATGGCATCTTCTGCTAGGGGAATCTGCCAATATCCCTTGCATAGGTCTATTGTGGTCAGATACTTTCCTGCAGAGATACGGTCAAGCAGCTCGTCCATCCGTGGCATCGGATAGGCGTCCGTAACTGTCTTGTCGTTGAGGCGCCGGTAATCTACACAGAAGCGGGTTGTCCCATCCTTCTTTGGCACTAACACTACCGGCGAGGCCCAAGGACTTTCTGAGGGCTCGATTACGCCTAGCCGAAGCATCTCATCTATTTCCTTCCGCATCCCTTCCCGGACTGCTTCGGGGATAAGGTAAGGGGGCTGTCTCAGGGGTGCCTGTCCTGGAGTCTCTACCTTGTGTATGGCTAGGAGTGTGTATCCAGGCTCCTGAGAGAATGTGGCCTGTTTTGTTTCTACTAAGCGGACAGCTTGAGCCCGCTCTTGCGGCTCCAGCTGTTCACCTAGCTGGACTTTCTTTATCTGGGTCATCCCTTCGTTACTGCCCAATAGGTCGGGAAGGGGTAGGGTCTCTGTGTCTTCTCCTGCTGGTGCACAGATAGCGGCTACCTCCTCTGCCCGTTCCTGATAGGCCTTGAGCATGTTGATGTGAAAGGTTCGTTTCACATCTTCATCCTCGCAGCTGGCTATCGTGTAGGTCGTGTCGCATATCTGTCCTATAACTTTATAGGGGCCCTGCCAGGCGGCCTGGAGCTTGTCTGTTCGGACCGGTCTTAATACCATGACTTTTTGGCCTATCTGAAAGCTCCGGTGCCTAGCCCGTCGGTCATACCATACCTTCTGGCGCTGCTGGGCCGCCCGGAGGTTCTCTCGCACTGTCTGGGCTAATTCCTCCATGCGGTCCCTCAGCTCCAGGACATAAGGTACAACCTGGGTCCCCTCAATCTCTGTCTGCCCCTCCCAGTGATCCTTGATGAGATCTAAGGGCCCCCTCACCCGCCTCCCATAGAGAAGTTCGAAGGGTGAGAATCCGGTCGATTCCTGCGGCACCTCTCGGTAGGCAAAGAGAAGGTGTGGCAGGAATCGTTCCCAATCCTTGTATGCCCCCGTGAATGACTTCAACATTTGCTTTAGCGTTCCGTTGAAGCGCTCGCACAGGCCGTTAGTCTGGGGATGGTATGGGGAGCTAGTCAGGGATTTAACTCCACAGGTTTTCCATATCTGCTGGGTTACCTCGGCTGTGAATTGGGTACCTTGGTCGGACAGAACCTCCTTGGGAAAGCCTACTTGGGAAAATACTTTAACTAGAGCCTCTGCTACGGTCTCAGCCTGTATGTTAGAGAGAGCTACCGCTTCGGGGTAACGGGTGGCGTAGTCTACTATGGTGAGTATATACCGCTTTCCGGAACGGCTAGGTTGGGCCAGGGGCCCTATAATGTCCACGGCTACCCTTGTGAACGGTTCTTCAATAATGGGCATGGAAACTAGTTTAGCCTTTGGGTGGTCTCCCTTTTTACCTATACGTTGGCATACCTCGCACGTTTGACAATACGCCCTGACGTCGTCGGATACCCCAGGCCAGAAGAAGTTCTGGGTTACCCAATACCCTGTCTTGCGTATTCCCAAATGGCCTGCCAAGAGTACGTCGTGCCCAATCCTCAATAAGTCCTGCCGGTATTTCCGGGGAACTACCAGCTGGCGTTTTTGCTTAGGCCCTGGTGCATTACCCCGGGTCTCGGTGAGCCTGTACAAGCGGCCGTTCTCCCAGATAAATTGCTCCTTCTCTAATCCCCCTTGGCCCCTCCTGGCTTTCTCTCGATACTTTCTGAGGGAAGGGTCTCCGGTCACCTCCCGCCCAAAGTCCTCTGGGGTGTCCCAGGGTAGGGGTTCTACAGTCAAGGGTAGGTTGGGTTGGCTTACCTGGGTCTCAGTAGGAAGTGGATGGCTCTCGGCAGCGCGACTTTGTGCTCTGGTGGTTACTGCGTGGGCCTCCTGAGCGGGGGTAGAGGCGAACGCCGAAGTCAGGGGGCCAATGTCGTTGCCCAAGATGACTTTAGAAGGTAAGTCTTTCATGACGCCCACATGAACATTGCCAGCTCCCGCCCCCCAGTCTAGGTGTACCTGTGCAGTAGGGATACGGTATACTGCCCCCCCTGCCACTCTCACAGCAATTGATTTCCCCGGTTTCTCTGATGCCTTAATAAGGTGTCTTTGTACCAACGTGATGGTTGCCCCACTGTCTCTCAATCCCCGGGCGGTTTTTCCGTTAACCATGACCAGCTGACAATGGTGTTTCCTGTTGTCCGTAATAACAGATTGTATCATGAGGGCTTCGTAAAGGGTGCCCAATGGTTCTTCCTGACTCAGTTCCTGGGGATCCCAAGCCGAGTCTACACAATGGGCTGCTGCTGGGGGGCGGTACCCAGGTCGAGACCAATTTGACCTGGTGTTGTTGTCCATGGGGCAATTCTGCTTGTAGTGACCAAGCTGTTTGCACCGGAAGCAGCGTTGTTCATTGTCCTCCTGGCGTGGATAGCGAGGGCTAGATGTCACCGGTCTGTTAGGAGGTTGGTATCTAGCAGCGGGTGGGTATGAGGGCACCGTTGGTCGTGGAGGTTGTACCTGTGGTGTGACCGGGTTCATCTTGCGAGTATCCGCATATTCATCCGCCAACTTAGCGGCCTCTGGTAGAGTCATGGGCCGGCGATCTCTCACCCAGTCTTTGACATCCATCTGGATGTGATCGTAAAATTGTTCCAGGAGCATTAGTTGCAAAATGTCCTCTGCGGTGGTGGCCTGGCTGCTGTTGACCCAGTTAGAGGCCGACAGGGATAACTGGCATGCCCATTCCACGTAAGAGTCTTTCGTGGTTTTGCGTGAGTCCCTGAATTTTTGTCGGTAGGACTCCGGGGTTACTGCATAACGAGCCAGGAGCACTTCTTTAACCCTGGCGTAGCTATGGATCTCCTGCTCTGTCACGGTCCGGAAAGCATCAGAAGCTTTGCCTGACAGTTTGCCTGACAATATTGCGACCCACCCTCCTCTATCTATTCGGTGCAGGTTACATTGTCGCTCAAAATCTGCCAGGTAATTATCAATTTCACAGTCTTTTTCATCAAAAGCTTTAAAAGCGCTAAACGGAATCTTCCTTGTGTCTGCTGTACTGTACTCACTGTTTGGAGAATGTGTGGCTGCTTGTTGGACTGCTGCCAGTTTTAACTGTAGCTCTGCGTCTCTTATTTGCTTAGCCTCCTCCGCTAACAGGTTCATCACTTTCAGCACCACATCCGCCGTTGGGTTCGGACCGAACCATGCTAGCTTCTCTCTCATTGCCTTGTTGGCTGGTGATTCCTCCTCCTGAATCACTGGTGTCCCCATCTCTTGTACTGCTGGCGTTGCTGCAACCAAGTTCTCCTGGTCTAGCTCCATTAATTCTGCTATAATGACCCGCTTGGTTTTGTTGCTAGCAATCCTTCCACGGACTTCCAGTAGTTCTTTCAGTGTATTTCTTTTAAGCAGGGTGTACCAGCCTTCCATTCACTGTTCCCAGTGTCTGCTTGGAATCTTGGTGTAAAGGAAAGTAGAAGGGAAAATCCCGCTGCTGCCAACCAGTTGTGACGGTAGTAGAAAATATCCCCGTCAAGCATTCCCTTCTTCCCATAAAAGAAAATCACCCAATATTCCACGAGTATGAATATCCCTGGAATCGCCGAATAATCCACACATGAGTCAACTTAATGCTGGAAACACAAGACTGACTTTACTGGCCCCCAGAACTCACAATTTATGCAGCATAAAACTCCTCCTCTGGGCCCGGCTAGATAATTGAGTTTTAACAATACACACAGCTCAATTGTCTGCTGGCCAGAACATTTACAACTTTTAACACTTTCAGAAAAGTACTTTCCATCCCACATACAAACATAATTTCAACCTCCCTGTTCGGTACACAAATACATTAATTCTTGACATTTGGAACCGAATAATATAGACCTTAAAATAGCAGGGAGAGAATTAAACTGAAGCATATAGGCAATTGCATCAAAGTCCTTCACAGGTGTCACGTATATTTTGTGCAAAATGTTAAATTGTACGACAGTATGATTAAAATTATGTGAAACAAGTTTTAAACTTTCCCCTATATTCTCCCAGTCTGGAGGGCCCACCTCTGAAAGTAAAGAAGACCAGGATCTCTGTCCTGGAGAAAGAACATCCCCAATTTTTTTTTCATTAAGTGTCTATAACAGTGTGATACTTTAATTCTCGTGACAACTTTGACAACTTAAATCATGTAAAAATTCAGGAGTGTCTATAAAAAAAAAGGTGACTATTCAAAGTACTAAAAAGTGCTGACCTCAATTGAAAATATGCGTACCAAGCCACCTCATCCAAATTTGCCCTTTGCCTTAACTCCGCAAGGGGCAAAATTTGTCCGCCACTAACCACCTGGTGTAAGTACTGAACATTCTTGGTCCTCCAATACTGATGGCAACTTAAATCATTTAGGTTCAGGAGCTTTAAGTTATGCCACAATGGGGTACAAATAAGTGATGCCTTAACGCCACACCAACTCCTTATAACCAGCCAGGTCTTTGTGACCATTCTGCAGAAAAGTGTGTATCCAATCTGTGTGTTTAATAAATAATCAGACTCCAGAACCGTAAAAAAGTCTGAGAAACCTGAGTCTTTCACCACTTTGCTGCAGAAATGGCTATTTTCCCAGTCATCGAAAAAACAGAGTTGGGAAGCCACAAAATAACCCCTAAAGTAGGGGAGGTTAAGACCTCCCCGATTATAGGGCATGGCAAAATAGAGTACCTTCAATCTCACACGCTTCCTCCCCCATAATAGATCGTTTAGCATCCGCTCTATCAATCTAAAATACTTGTCTGCGATCCATACCGGCGAGTTGCGCAGAACATAAAGAACCTGGGGCAGCACTACCATTTTTATTAAGGAAACTCTGTCCGCTCTTGCAGGCAGAATTTTTTGCCATATCCTTATTTTAGCCCTCAACTTTATCAGCAGGGGGATCAAATTGAGTTGTAGATATTCGTGAGGTTTGGCAGAAACTAAAATCCCCAGGTACTTTATTGAATTAGAGATTGTTAACTGGGAATCCCAATCGCCTCGCACCTCATCTATGGGGAGGAGAACCGTCTTCTCCCAATTGATCTCCAGGCCAGACGGAGCAGAAAAAAGATCAACCAGGTCCATTATGTGGGGGAGAGTGGTTTCTGTTTGATGGATAAAAACCAGGATGTCATCTGCATAGAGGGATACATGATCCTGCTTCCCCATTATGCCAAAACCAGCCACCTGCGGGTCCTGCCTTATACTAACTGCTAACGGTTCAATGTAGATATTGAATAAAAAGGGGGAAAGAGGACAGCCTTGACGGGTGCCTCTTCCTAAGATAAAACTCTCTGTCATCGTATCGTTGATCCTAATCCTGGCAACTGGAGAGTTGTATAATAACTGAACCATCGCTATAAATCTAGGGCCAAAGCCCATTTTTTTCATCACCTCCCAGAGAAAGATCCACTCCACCCTGTCAAAGGCTTTAGTAGCATCCAACGACAGGATGGAGCGGGCGCCGTACCCCGAGGACTTAATATTCATAAATAGCCTATGCAAGTTATGATGGGTGCCCCTTTTTGGCATAAAGCCAATTTGGTCTGGGTGGATGATGGTAGATATAACCCGCGAAAGCCACCTAGCCAAAACTCTTGATAATAACTTAACATCAGTGTTTAATAAGGAAATTGGTCTATAGGTGCTCATTTCTACCGGGTCTTTATCCTTCTTAGGAATTAAGACAATAAGGGCCTCCATCATAGAGCATGGTAAGCCCCCTCCCTGTAATGCTTGGGTGAAGACCTCTAACAACTGAGGAAGAATCACCTCACCATACTTACGATAAACCTCGTATGGAAGGCCATCCATCCCCGGCGACGAGCTCCCCGAGATAGACCCCAAGGCCTCTTGGAGCTCTGAGAGAGATAACTCCCCTTCCAAGTATTCTACTTGAGCTTCGTTTAAGGTAGAAAGTGGAATCCTCTCAAAGAACCGCGTCGTCAGATCGGACGACAAACCAAAGGAGGAGCCAGATATCTGAGTGAAGTATTGTAAAAAGGTGTTCCTAATTCCTTCTGGATCTGTTATAATTTCCCTCTCTGTATTGCGAATCGAAAAAATAGATTGATTTTTCTTATCTTGTTGTGTAATTATCCTGGCTAAGAGCTTACCGGGGCGTCCGGACTCCGAAAAATATTTTAAACCCTTAAAGAATACTCTATGATTTGCTTTCTCTATTACATACTTCTCCAAAGAAAAGCTAGCCTTCTGCAACTCTTCCCTGTTATACTCAGTAGGTTGACTAGTAAATCGCTCAGTTGTAAGTGCAACAGTCTTGGCCAATTCCTCCTCTTTTTTCTTAAATGTTCTCTTTGCTGCAGCAATCTCACTTATGAAAACCCCCCTCAAATATTCTTTCAAAGCATCCCATACTATATTGATGTTAGCAGAAAGTAGATTCACCTCCCAAAAGGAGGATATCAGTAGTTTAATGGACTGAAGGTTATTCATAATAACAAGCCAATATGGATTCAACTTGAATCCTAGCCCCCTTCTGTCCTTATTCTCCCCGATGCCAACCTCAACTAGTACGGGTGAGTGGTCAGACACTGTTCTTACCCCGTATCGTATCTTCCGGATGTTGCTCAGATTGCTCTCATTGGTGAATGCTAAATCAATCCTGGACATTGCTCTACTGCCCCTGCTAACACAGGAGTATACTCTCTTTCCTCCGCCAAGATGTTCCCATATATCCACCACTCCAACCTCCAAACAGAACTGTGGCAACGGGGAGTTACAAAGATTTCTCCCGAGTTCTGCATCTAGTGAAAATCTGTCTTTATTACGGTCCATGACCGCATTAAAGTCCCCCATCAGAACTAGCCGACATTCTGGTCTCTTTTTGGAGAAAAGTATTAACTGGATCAGTGGGTACATTGAGAAAAGCGGGGGTATATAAAAAAAAAAGTGAGGATATAGCTGTACCCGTGCAGCTTACCATGCAAAAAGATAAATCTACCCTGGTCATCTATATGAGATTCTATAAGAATAAAATCCACTGAATTATGAATCAGAACTGAGACACCCCTCGAGGAGCTACTAAAAGTGGAGTGGTAAGATTGAGCATACCATCCCATTGTCAGACGGGACACGGTTTCTTTAGTAAGATGAGTTTCTACTATACAAATAATTGCTGGGAGATACCTTTTTAATGCATTCATAATAGCTTGCCTTTTGACCCTTTCCCCGAGCCCTCTGACATTCCAGGATACAATTCTAGTAGACATCAATCACAAAAAAAAAAAAAACAAGCCTGCAAGGTGGGTTCACTCTCCCCCTTCCCTCCCATCCCCCCTCTCTGTTGATCCGCCCAGTCAGCGAACCTCTAACCTCAGGCCATTCTCCCCCTCCCCCGCCCCATCTCCCCTCCAACGCTTCATAGTAGTGCACAATTTCAAATACCCCTTTGCTCCATCCAATCTAACACTTGCTGTGGTGTTTCAAAAAAAAAGAGAAGTCCCGTTATGGATCACTCTTAGTTTCGCTGGATACTGCAGGGAATATTTAATCTCCTTAGACGCCAGGCGTTTCTTTATCTCTATAAAATGTCTTCTTTTTTCCTGAGTCTGCCGAGCAAAGTCAGGAAAAAAGAGCAACCTAGTACCCTGATATGAAATGGGAGTACATTCTCTTGCTCTTCTCAGTATCATATCTCTATCGACGGATGATAATAATTTCATTAAAATTGCACGCAGCGGCCTCCCTGGAATATGTTTTCCTCCTGGGATTCGATGGGCTCTTTCTATTTGAAACATAGAGGAAAAATAGTCACTACCAATGTTATGCAAGACCACATCTTTAAGTTGTTCCTCTAAATGTCGGCCTTCCGCTCCCTCTGGGAAGCCAATTATGCGGACATTGTTTCACCTTGACCTATTTTCAAAGTCCTCTAACTTATTTTGTAGTGCTTGATTTTCTGAAGCAAGAAACAAAGTTTTAGATTTTAACATATCAATATCGGTTTGCAAAGAGTCCACAGTTTTTTCCACATTAAGGACTCGATCTCGGATCTTTACCAGGTTCTCTCTTATTAGAGAAATGTCGCTCTGCACAGACCCTAATAGAGTAGACATCTCTTGCACTAAAGTGCCGTTGTTCTCCACGGCACAGAGGATTTTGTCCAAAACGGAAGGGTCATATTCAGCTCGCATCTGTGCAGAGAGACTTTCCCCCTCTACTTCCTGATCTACCTCCTCTGAACCGTCCTCGGAGAGTTCATCAGTTTGGGGAGTTTTAACAGATTTCTTCAGATTAGCAGAGAGTTTGGTTTTAGCCGAGTTCTTTTCATTTAGAAAGGGCGACTTCAAAAACTTATCAATTTTATTCTCTGGGGTCTTGGACCCCAACTTTGTTACAGAGGAGTCAATCGACCGTCGTTTTGGGGCCATTCTTTTTCCTTTTTTTTCCCCGTCTCTCCTTTCCCCCTCTTTCTTTACCTTCTTTTATTTTAGTTTATACTCTTCTTTATATCCCCTTTGCTTCTTTCTCCCCTTCTCCTATTCCTCCCTTTTTACTTCTCTTTTTAGCCCTTTCCTTTCCTCTCTTTCCCCTCTATTCACCCCTCTATCCCTCCCTCTCCAGCACCACAAAGGGAAGGGGGGGGGGGGACAACCAAATTTCGCCTCTGTACAACCGGAAAGCTTAGCCGAATAACTGTAAAGTCACAGTTAATTATTTTCTCACGTGGCCCAAAGAAGGGGGGCGGGGGTCCTCACTGATCTTCAGGATGGCGAAGGTCCGGATGACAGATAAGCAGATGGTCCAAGTGGCCGCTTCAAGAAAAAAGACTGCAGACAGAGAATCCCACCGATCACCAGCAGAGGGAGCAAGCAGCAAACAAAACAGCAAGCCAGTGAACAGCTGAGCAGAGCGACCGAGTCCGGACACACGCCACGCACCACAGAGGAGAGGAACCAGCTGAGGAGGGAGACAGAAAGTCCAGGCGAGTCAAAACCCAGGAACAGAGAGTAACACACCAGCAGCAGGAACCAGGAGCCGAGAGGAAGCGCAGCCAGGCCGGTAAGTAGATCGCAGGAATCCCGACACTCCAGGGCAGCTGAAAGGGGTGGTCACAGCATCGCAGTGTCGCAGCACGCAGGGGTGGTCAGCGCTCAGGATCGGACGGAGCCGGGAGCATGGATGGAGGAGGCCAGCGGTAGGAGAGCGAAACGTGACGTGTTCACGTCATCACGGCAACACCATCCCCCAGCAGATCGCTTTTAGTCTGATCATAATGAAGCAACGGCCTTATCTGGGGTGTGGCAACATTGCCAACACACTCATAGAGGGGATGATCGCTTCATTGTGATAAACAAGCCCCTTCACCACAACAAGGTACCGATCACGAAGGGGAATTGACACATGTATGTGCCTTTTTTTTTGTTTTGATTTTGCAGCCACAGTGCAGCACTAGAGGCCAAAAAAATTAGGCATGTACACATGCCTGAAAAATTAGGAATTGTTGCACCCACTGCTGTAGCAGCGGCCGGAAAAATGTATGTTTTCCAGGCAGAAAGGTGACTAAAACATTGCGGAGAATTCACGAAAGTCATTCGGTATGCAGACATTAAATACAGCAGCGTGGGGACCATTTTGAGGCCAAGGCATGTCATCAGGCCTTTTGTTAGTCAAACGTATCCCCCACTGTCAGTCCCTTCGGGATCCATGCCTCATTCATCTTAATAAAGGTGAGGTAATCAACACTTTTTTGACCGAGGCGACTTTTCTTGTCAGTGACAATGCCTTCTGCTGCACTGAAGGTCCTTTCTGACAGGACACTTGAAGCGGGGCAGGCCAGAAGTTCTATCGCAAACTAGAATAGTTCAGGCCACAGGTCAAGCCTGCACACCCAGTAGTCAAGGGGTTCATCGCTCCTCAGAGAGTCGATATCTGTCGGTTGAGTCGTTCTCTGAGGATGGACCCTGAATGGCTGTGGCGATGCGTAGGACTGAAAAAGCTCTGCATGTCCTCCATCAACAACACATCTGTAAAGCGTCCTGTCCTTGCCGCCGTAGACGTGGTAGGAGGAGGATTACTTTCACCTCTTCCCCAGTTAGATTCCCGTTGTGCTGTGACATCCCCCTTATAAGCTGTGTAAAGCATATGCTTTAGTTTGGTTTTGAACTGCTGCATCCTTTCTGACTGTCGGTAATTTGGTAACCTTTCCGCGACTTTCTGCTTATACCAGGGGTCTAGTAGCGTGGCCACCCAGTACAGGTCGTTCTCCTTCATCCTTTTTATATGAGGGTCCCTCAAAAGACATGACAGCATGAAAGACCCCATTTGCACAAGGTTGGATGCCGAGCTACTCATTTCCCGTTTCTCGTCCTCACTGATGTCATTGACGGTCTGTTCTTCCCCCCAGCCATGTTCAACACCATGGGTCCCAGATAGGTGACAACAACGAGCACCCTGGTGGGATGCCTGCTGTGGTTGGTCTTCGTCCTCCTCAAAGCCACATTCCTCCTCTGACTCCTCTTCCTCATACTCCTCTTGCAGCGTTGCCACAGGTCCGGCAAGCGAGGATGACAAGGCTGTTTCTGGTGGTGATGGTGACCACAACTCTTCCTCTTCCTCTTCACGCTCATCTACAGCCTGATCCAGAACTCTTCGCAGGGCGCGCTCCAGGAAGAAAACAAATGGGATAAGGTCGCTGATGGTGCCTTCGGTGCAACTGACTAGGTTTGTCACCTCCTCAAAAGGACGCATGAGCCTACAGGAATTGAGCATGAGCGTCCAGTAACGTGGCAAAAAAATTCCCAGCTCCGCAGAGGCTGTCCTAGCACCCCGGTCATACAAAAACTCGTTGACGGCTTTTACTTGTTGGAGCAGGCGGTCGAACATTAGGAGTGTTGAATTCCAACGTGTCGGGCTGTCGCAAATCAAGCGCCTCACTGGAATGTTGTTTTGGCGCTGAATGTCTGAAAAGTGCGCCATGGCCGTGTAGGAATGCCTGAAATGGCCACACACCTTCCTGGCCTGCTTGAGGACGTCCTGTAAGCCTAGGTACTTAGACACAGAGCGTTGCACGATGAGATTCAACACATGTGCCATGCACGGCACATGTGACAACTTGCCCAAATTCAATGCCGCCAACAAATTGCTTCCATTGTCACACACCACTTTGCCGATCTCCAGTTGGTGCGGGGTGAGCCACTGATCCACCTGTGCTTTCAGGGTGGACAGGAGTGCTGGTCCGGTGTGGCTCTCTGCTTTCAGGCAAGTCAACCCCAAGACAGCGTGACACTGCTGTATCCGGGATGTGTAATAGCCCCTGGGGAGCTGTGGGGATTCAGTTGATGTGCAGCCAGACGCTGCAGCAGAAGAGGACTCAGCCGAGGAGGTTATGGAAGAGGATGGAGTAGGGGGAGTAGAGGAGGTGGCAGTAGGCCTGCCTGCAAGTCATGGCGGTGTCACCAACTCCGCTGCAGAGCCACACATTCCATGCTTGGCAGCCGTCAGCAGGTTGACCCAATTTGCAGTGTAGGTTATATACCTGCCCTGACCGTGCTTTGCAGACCAGGTATCTGTGGTCAGATGGACCCTTGCCCCAAGGGTCCATCTGACCACTATGCCAGAGATGCCATGACTTCCTTTTCAATCACTGAGTGGAGGTTTGGGATTGCCTTATTTGAAAAAAAATATTTCGTCCGGTTACCTTCCACTGTGGTGTCCCAATAGCGACAGATTTTTTGAAGGCCTCAGACTCCACCAGCTGGTATGGTAAAAGCTGGCGGGCTAAGAGTTCCGTCAAGCTAGCTGTCAGACGCCGGGCAAGGGGGTGACTCTGTGACATTGGCTTCTTACGCTCAAACATTTCCTTTACAGACACCTGACTGTGGGGCAGATGAGATGGAACTGCTGAAGGTGAGAAGCTGAGTGGCGGGTGGTTGAGAGGGGGCAAGGAGGACAGCAGTGGTTGACGTGGCTGAAGATGCTGGACTGGGAGGAGGATGGTGGCTTTGAGCTTGTGTGCTGCTTCTACTCGTCATCATGTGTTGATCCCATAGCCGTTTGTGATGTGCGATCAAGTGCTTTCGCAAAGCAGTTATACCTAGGTGGGTGCTGGATTTCCCACGACTAAGTTTCTTTTGGCACAGGTTGCAAATGGCATCTCTGTTGTCAGAGGCAGACACACACAAAAAATGCCACACTGCTGAGCTTTGCAATGACGGCATTCTGGTGGTGGCAACAGCATGCGTTGATTGGCGTGCTGTCTGGCTGACCCCGGGTGCCGATACATGCTGTCTGACTGTGCCACTAGCTCCTTGCGACAACCTCCCCCTGCTTCCAACTCGTCTCCTCCTTCTCTCTGTCTCCCCTTCTGAACTTTCCCCCTCTTCTTCTTCTCTTCGAGCAGGCACCCACTTGGCATCCACGGACACATCGTCATCATCAACTACTTCACTTGTATCTGACACCTCAGCAAAGGAAGCAGCATCGGGTACAAAATCATCATAATCATCATCACACTGTACGTCCATGTGTGTAATGCTGCATGACTGAGACATATCCCTGTTATCTACATCCTCTGGCAATAATGGTTGTGCATCACTAATTTCATCCAACTGATGTGTAAATAACTCCTCTGAGGGATCAAGTGAAGCGGCTGTGGTGGTAGTGGTGGTGGTGGTGGCGGGCGGGAGAGTGGTAACTTGAGAGCAGGTGACCAAAGCTGAGCTGGAGGAGGATGGTGCGTCAAGTTTCTTAGCGGAAGCTGTTGAAGACTGGGTGTCCTGTGTAAGCCAGTCAACTATTTTCTCCAAATTTTTTGGGTTTAGAGTACATGGCCTCTGAACACTGGGCATTATTCCAGGGCCAGTGGAAATCACAGCACCACGACGGCCCCTGCGGGGTGGCCTGCCTCTGCCTGTCATTTTTTAATTTTTTAATTTTAGATAAGTGGTACTATGCATGCAAGGTACTGTGCCACCCTATATAAGTGGTGGGCAGTGGGCACAGTACAGTCTGTGTGGGCCTAACACACACAGGCTTGCAAATATGATTATATCAAAGAAAAATGTTAAATATAATTTTTTTATCTGCAAGGTATTTGAGTGAGTGACACAAATTGTAATGGTATAAGTGGAGGCCTAGCCACTAGCCAGTGGCCACAATACAGTCTGTGTGGGCCTGACACACACGGGCTTGCAAATGTGATTATATCACAGAAAAATATTAAATATAATTTTTCTATTTGCAAGGTATTTGAGTTAGTGACACCCTGTAACGGTATGAATGGAGCCTAGCCACTAGCCAGTGGCCACAATACAGTCTGTGTGGGCCTGACACATACTGGCTTGCAACAGTGATTATATCACAGAAAAATTTAAATAGAATATTTTTTTATCTGCAAGGTATTTGAGTGAATGACACCATGTAACGGTATGAGTGGAGGCCTAGCCACTAGCCAGTGGCCACAGTACAGTCTGTGTGGGCCTGACACACACGGGCTTGCAAATGTGATTATATTACATACAAATTTTAAATATAATTTTTTTATCTGCAAGGTATTTGAGCTAGTGACACCCTGTAACGGTATGAGTGGAGGCCTAGCCAATGGCCACAGTACAGTCTGTGTGGGCCTGACACACACACGGGCTTGCAAATGTCATTATATCACTGAAAAATTTTAAATATAATTTTTTTTATCTGCAAGGTATTTGAGTGAATGACACCATGTAACGGTATGAGTGGAGGCCTAGCCACTAGCCAGTGGCCACAGTACAGTCTGTGTGGGCCTGACACACACGGGCTTGCAAATGTGATTATATTACATACAAATTTTAAATATTTTTTTTTTATCTGCAAGGTATTTGAGTTAGTGACACCCTGTAACGGTATGAGTGGAGGCCTAGCCAATGGCCACAGTACAGTCTGTTTGGGCCTGACACACACAGGCTTGCACATGTGATTATATCACAGAATTTTTTTTCATAGAATTTTTTTATCTGCAAGGTATTTGAGTGAATGACACCCTGTAACGGCATGAGTGGAGGCCTAGCCACTAGCCAGCGGCCACAATACAGTCTGTGTGGGCCCGACACACACGGGCTTGCAATTTGCAAATGTGATTATATCACAGAAATTTTTTTTATATAATTTTTGTATCTGCAAGGTATTTGAGTGAATGACACCCTGTAACGGTATGAGTGGAGGCCTAGCCACTAGCCAGTGGCCACAATACAGTCTGTGTGGGCCTGACACACACGGGCTTGCAAATGTGATTATGTCACAGAAAAATATTAAATAGAATTTTTTTTTAACTACGAGGTATTTTCTGTCACACCCTGTATGAGTGACTAAGCCTGCAGCCTCTCACACACGGGCAGCCAGGCAACTGCAATATACAGTACAGACCAAAAGTTTGGACACACCTTCTCAATCAAAGAGTTTTCTTTATTTTCCTGACTATGAAAATTGTAGATTCACACTGAAGGCATCAAAACTATGAATTAACACATGTGGAATTATATACATAACAAAAAAGTGTGAAACAACTGAAAATATGTTCTTCAAAGTAGCCACACTTTGCTTTGATTACTGCTTTGCACACTCTTGGCAGCAGAGGTGACTCTTGGTCTTCCTTTCCTGGGGCGGTCCGCATGTGAGCCCGTTTCTTTGTAGCGCTTGATGGTTTTTGTGACTGCACTTGGGGACACTTTCAAAGTTTTCCCAATTTTTCGGACTGACCTTCATTTCTTAAAGTAATGATGGCCACTCGTTTTTCTTTACTTAGCTGCTTTTTTCTTGCCATAATACAAATTCTAACAGTCTATTCAGTAGGACTATCAGTGTATCCACCTGACTTCTCCACAACACAACTGATGGTCCCAACCCCATTTATAAGGCAAGAAATCCCACTTATTAAACCTGACAGGGCACACCTGTGAAGTGAAAACCATTTCAGGTGACTACCTCTTGAAGCTCATCAAGAGAATGCCAAGAGTGTGCAAAGCAGTAATCAAAGCAAAAGGTGGCTACTTTGAAGTACCTAGAATATGACATATTTTCAATTGTTTCACACTTTTTTGTTATGCATATAGTTCCACATGTGTTAATTCATAGTTTTGATGCCTTCAGTGTGAATCTACAATTTTCATAGTCATGAAAATAAAGAAAACTCTTTGAATGAGAAGGTGTGTCCAAACTTTTGGTCTGTATTGTACATCTATCAAAGTCTCATCTTCATAACTTGTTTGCGGAAGTGAATCATGGCATGAACAAAGGCGATTTGTGAGAACCTCAGAAGAAGAGTTGCTGATGCTCCTCAGGCTGGAAAAGATTACAGAACTATATTGTCACCAATTCACAGACAGATTGCATACAAATGGAGGAAATTCAAGACCATTATTACCCTTCCTAGGAATAGTTGACCAACAAAAATCAAGAGCAAGATATGTAATTATCCCTGAAGTAACAAAGGAACCCATTGTAACTTCTAAACAACTCAAGGCCTTTCTCACATTAGCTAATGTTAATGTTCATGAGTCAACCATCAGTAGAAAACTGAACAACAATGGTGTGCATGGAAGTACTGTAACTAGAAACATACTATTCCCCAAAAAAGAACATTTCTGCCCATTTGCAGTTTGTTAAAGATCACCTAGATAAGCCAGAAGGCTACTGAAACAATATTTTAAAGATGAATAAGACCAAAATATAACTTTTTGATTTAAATGAGAAGCAATAGGTTTGGAGAACATGGATCATGCAGCAAGACAACAATCCTGACCACACATATTGTACTGCCAAAGAATGGTTAAAGTAGAATAAAGTTATAGTTTTAGAATTGTCAAGTCAAAGTCCTCACCTTAATCCAATTAAAATATTATGGAAGAACCTGAAGCAAGCAGTTTATGAGAGGAAACCCACCAACATAACAGAGTTTAAGTTGTTTCATACATCTATGGCAGCTGAAGCTGTATAGGTTTTTTTTTTTTTTTTTTTTAAACAAGACCCTTCAGTGTCATAGTATACTGTAGATATCTACAAATTATATATTTATCCAGACAGGAAGTGGATATTACTGAATGTTGTCATTTACACTAACCTAAACAGGAAATGTTATTAGAATATGTCTTCAATGTCTTTAAGCTTTTGGATCTGTAACTAGTATTAACAGGCACTCATTCATCAAAAAATGTTGCAAGGACAATAAATGTCAAAAAAGAATATTTATTATATCAACATATAATTGGACAAGTCACATATGTATTATAGCTACAATATTCCCCAACCTTCATTAGCGTGTCCTTTGAAGCCAACTATTTTTTGACAGGGGTGCATCGAACATACAGAAACAGAAAATATAGAGAAGAAATATAGTGTGAAATAAATAGAAAGGTAAGAGAATCCATAAAAGGGAATCACGACTCTCTTTTCTATATAGGCCTCTCTCCTAAAGATGTGTATACTGCTGATAAGAAGTATTATAATAAGAAAAAAAATATTTTTTTTTTGATGAGAAGGAAGTTAAATAATTTAAATAATTTAATCTGCATAAAAAATGCATATGTAACCTATATGCTCATATGTATGTCGATTTAAATATATATATATATATATAATACAACAGATAGTGCAGCAGCACAGTCAGACGTTGTGTGCTGGGTGCAATATTCCTCAGAGAGGCTGGCTTGTCCTCCAATATGTATATTTGGTGAATATATATATATATATATATATATATATATATATATATATCCATTCCAGCTCTTAGTAAACTCCAAGAGAGGATTTTGTTCCACCCACATCCTTTGGGTATAAATAACAGGAATATGGAGATTGCAAATAGGAACCCCTGAGGAAGGAGCTTGTTGCGCCTAAATGCGTTTGGTGCTGTCATGAGAATCTGGTAACTATATGAACAATCGCTGCCAAAGATCCTAAGCATATGAAACCAAGCAAAGCGCGCTGCTTTGGTTATGCAAGAGAGCCCGATCACGTGGTATGCCACATTGGACACCGAACAGCATTGTCACGAGGCTCGTTCCCAGAGAACTATACTACTCAAAGAAGAATCTGCTCTGGAGAAACAATGTGGTAACAATTTATCTTTCAATACAGAATTTCACAAAGGCAATTACCAGCCCAGTTGCTATTTATATTGAGCATTTCATATGAACTACAAACGTTGATTAGTTAAATCTGAATTGAAACATTGAGCATTATCAAAACTGCTTTATGAATCAAAATTGAGCATTTCTATTAACACTCATGTGTTTAATTCATCTATACAATCATGCACGATGACTCTCCTATCTAATCAAGTGTGCTGATTCAGGAATTAACTTTGAGTAGCTTTATTATTATTATCATATACAAGACTTGAATATCTATATATTATTACGGTTTAACAAAATTATTAGAGACGGTTTGTGAGTGGCGTCTACTGTCTAGTTGTGGGTTTTAATTTGTTTTAGGGGGGATTTATTTTTCAATAGAAAATTGGTATATGTATTCAGCAATAGTGTTGACTGTAAAAATTTGTATTACAAATTTATGTCGCGAATATCGGCACTTCGAGAATTTGTGAAATTTTGAATAATTTTGTAATTAATCATTTTTTATTTTTTTTTAACACAGTACACATCAGGTGATCATCCCTCCCTTCTTCTAGCTTGTGGACCAATGAGAAGGCTTTATCACATCCCTAGCAACCAATAGAAAAGTTGCCTACCCCTTCACTATATAAATTAAGTGGTCTTGCCATGCAAGAACACTTAATTACTGTTATCTCACATATATATTCTTATTATTATAGCCAAATTTACCACCCTAACTCCTCCCACAGTTTTTACACTACATAGACAATAATATACCAAAACTTGCGGACTGTTCGCGTATAGTGTGCTAATTACTTTGTGGAACATTTTGCCGAATGGTTCACAAAATATCAGAGTTTTTGTGGCGAAATTGGTCCCACAGGAATGAATGGCGGAATGTTCAAAACTAGAGTAGGAGCTGAAAAATCAGGACATTATTTCCAAACTGCCACCACTCCCTCATTTTCAAGCCCACCTACACAAATCGTATATCAAAACATTCAGATATCCCTGCTGCCACTAAAAATGTCCACGGCTAAGCCATAGTCCTAATAGTTTTCACAATATGGCCATTTGTTCACAACTCACGCCGCCCATTGACATTTACTGAAACTCCACTCTAGCCATCTCAAATTTGAAGGGCAATTTCTATACTGTGACTGTGCCTTCATTTTTAATGTTTCAGAAACATACTATGCATAAAAATATAGGTCTGGGTCTTGTGATTCTCAAAATATAAAGCTCTTTGCTGAAGGATTCATAATTTTTAAATACAACCGTTTGAAGATGGCAACCACCAGTGATGTGACCTCTCTTTTCTGCTGGGACTGGGGTGTGCTTTCTATTGCTGTGTCTGTACAGAAGTCTGCGGGGCTTTTATCTCTATAGGAACAGAGGTGGGCGGGGATGTCATGTGACTACTCCTCTGAAGATGCTTGCTGCAATGCATGCTGGGATATTTACTTTCACTTTATAGCTGCTCCGCCCAGACAGCCTGTCTGAAGAAGGTCCTCAGGGGAACATGTCATGGTGAACAGATTAGAAAGTTTACATATAGCCAGCACATTTAGCATGATAAAAATACTTCATAGTTTGGGCTATTGTCTGGGGCACTTTGTATTTTTGATACTTAGGGTGACCAACCCCTTTAAAAGTTTGGAAATAAGTTTTATACAGTAGAGAGTATTTGAGGTGTTCAATCTAGCTACATTTACAAAAAGAAATTAGCGCTGTGTGAATATATTCATGCCATCTAAAGGAAAGGGATCTAAAGCTGCAAAGATACTCTGGACTAAACTGGACCTTTTATACCCATGCTTTCGGGATCCAGAGCCCAACAGCATCATAGTGGAAATGGAGGTTTGTGACATTCAGGATCCGGAGCCCCCACAGCAGCATAGCGGAAATAGAGGTTTGTGACATTCGGGATCCGGATTCTCACAATATAAAGTTCTTTGCTGTAGGATTTATAATTTTTAAACTGCAACTTTTTGAAGATGGCAACCGCCAGTGAAGTGAGCAAGTTGGAGCAGTTTGTTTTAAACCGCTCTTCTCTTCCCTTGCTGTAGAGTGAGTTGCCATAGGAACCCAGGTGTGTGAGCAGCCAGCAGAGTGACAAAAGCTAGAGTGTGAGCTGAAAAATCAGGACATGATTTTTAAACTGCCACTACTCCCTTATTTTTTAAGCCCACCTACACAAATCGGCTGCTAACATTTTTTATAATTGTATGTATTAATGTAACTGTGAAGCACTTTGGGCAACAACATTGCAATTTAATGTACTATATTAACGGTACATACTCAGATTGGGTCACTGTCACTAGTGGAGTACCTCAGGGGTCAGTATTGGGCCCTATTCTCATCAATATATTTATTAAAGATCTTGTAGAAGGCTTGCATAGTAAAATATCAATTTTCGCAGATGACACTAAACTGTGTAAAATAGTTAACACTGAAGAGGACAGTATACTACTACAGAGGGATCTGGATAGATTGCAGGCTTGGGCAGATAAGTGGCAGATGAGGTTTAACACTGACAAATGTAAAGTTATGCACATGGGAAGGAATAATGCAAGTCACCCGTACATACTAAATGGTAAAACACTCGGTAACACTGACATGGAAAAGGATCTAGGAATTTTAATAAACAGCAAACTAAGCTGCAAAAAAACAGGCAGCTGCTGCCAAGGCCTATAAGATAATGGGTTGCATCAAAAGGGGCAAAGATTCCCGTGATGAGAACATAGTCCTACCACTTTACAAATCATTAGTCAGACCACACATGGAGTACTGTGTACAGTTCTGGGCTCCAGTGAACAAGGCAGACATAGCAGAGCTGGGGAGGGTTCAGAGGAGGGCAACTAAAGTAATAACTGTAATGGGGCAACTACAGCACCCTGAAAGATTATCAAAATTAGGGTTATTCACTTTAGAAAAAAGACGACGGAGGGGAGATCTAATTACTATGTATAAATATATCAGGGGTCAGTACAGAGATCTATCCCATCATTGTTTATCCCCAGGACTGTAACTGTGATGAGGGGACATCCTCTGCATCTAGAGGAAAGAAGGTTTGTACACAAACATAGAAGAGGATTCTTTGCGGTAAGAGCAGTGAGACTATGGAACTCTCTGCCTGAGGAGGTGGTGATGGTGAGTACAATAAAGGAATTCAAGAGGGGCCTGGATGTATTTCTGGAGTGTAATAATATTACAGGATATAGCTACTAGAGAGGGGTTGTTGATCCAGGGAGTTATTCTGATTGCCTGGTTGGAGTCAGGAAGGAATTTTTTTATTCCCCTAAAGAGGAGAAATTGGCTTCTACCTCACAGTTTTTTTTTTTGCCTTCCCCTGGATCAACTTGCAGGATGACAGGCCAAACTGGATGGACAAATGTCTTTTTTCGGCCTTATGTACTATGTCTTGATCTTCAGACTATGTCTATATAAATAAATAAAAGTTGAAATGCATTTCTCACTCTATCAAGCTTGCCATGTGCACTTTTTAAATTTAATCAATCAATTGGTTAGTGTAATGTTTGCTATCTTTACTCACTCCAAACACTCCACATGGTTACTCTGCCCACTCCACACAGTTACTCTGCCCAGTCCAACCTTTCCACAGTTACTCCAGCCACTCCAACCACACAACAGTTACTACTGGTGGAGGTATGAACACTTCACATAATTTCCCCAGACATTGTAGCTTTTCTAGTACTTGTGTATTATGTTTAAATATTCACAAGAGATCGTTGTCATGCATTTTCACTTAATCTTAATTAGATAAATCAGTGAATTCACTATAATGAAGCAAAGGTATTTTTTATATTTCAAAATTACATGTATATACATTTTAGTATAGCAATATTAGAAGATATTGGAATCAAGCATTGTGAACAAGCAGTGTTCTGCATTATCATTAGTGATGAGTGGCAGGGGTCATATTCGAATTCACAATATTTTGCGAATATTTTGTAGAAATTTGAATATTCATTATATTCTAAAAAAAAAATGTTGAAAAATCGGCAAGGTAATGATAGTGTAATATGCAAATTTTCGTAATGCTAATTTTCGTAATGCTAATTTTATTGCGATTTTTCAACTTTTAGACAAATAAGATTATAGCACTATATTAGCTGAATTGCTCTATATTTGTTTTTTGCTATAACTAGAGCAATTTAGCTAATATAGTGCTATAATCTTCTTTGTCTAATAGTTGTAATTTTTTTTTCATCTGAAGTTCAGATTGGAAACAAATTACAACTGTAAAAAAAAAAATATTATAGCACTATATTAGCTAAATTGCTCTATATTCGTTTTTTTTTTTTTTGAATATTCGCTATATTACTATATATTTTTGTTTTAGAATATTACCAATATTCGAAAACACAAATTTATAGCAATGTAGCGAATATTCGGAAAAAACAAATAAATATAGAGCAATTTAGCTAATATAGTGCTATAATCTTCTTTGTCTAATAGTTGTAATTTTTTTCGCATCTGAAGTTCAGATTGGAAAAAAAATTACAACTATTAAAAAAAGATTATAGCACTATATTAGCTAAATTGCTCTATATTCTTTTTTTTTGAATATTCGCTATATTGCTATAACTTAATTTTTTCGAATATTCGTAATATTCTAAAACAAAAATATATAGCAATATAGCGAATAGTCGAAAAAAGTGAATATAGAGCAATTTACAAAAATTACAACTATTAGACAAAGAAGATTATAGCACTATAATAGCTAAATTGCTTTATATTGGTTTTTTTCGAATATTCGCTATATTGCTATATATTCTTGTTTTAGAATATTACGAATATTTAAAAACAGTTATAGCAATATAGCGAATATTCGAAAAAAAACAAATATAGAGCAATTTTGCTAATCTAGTGCTATAATTTTCTGTCTAATAGTTGTAAGTTTAAAAATTTGTTATAAAAATTTGCATTACGAAAATTCGCAAACAACACTACTCCTAAAGTCAAATATACTGCAGCCTTCTCATTGGCCCACAAGCTAGAAGCAGGGAGGGATCATGTGTACTGATTAAAAAAAAAATTGAATATTCAAAATTACGAATATATATCACTATATTCAAAATATTCGCAAATTTTCAAAGTTTGAAATTCGAATATTTGTGATAACTAATTATCATAGAGGCAAGAAATCGAACTGCACTAGAGACCAGCACTGGACTCCCTGCTTCCTATTATACTGTCATATTGCTACCTGCAGACAACACTCACTGACAGCTCAACCAACAAGGGTTTGACTGGTCAATATTGAAACCTTCTCAGATCAGCTATGTACAGTATCTTGTCTGGGTAAACTATTGACATTATCTTTACCAAAATTACTCAAACTTCCCATCCTACTAATACACCCATTTCTTAGTCTGTTGCTTACCCATCTGCCTCCAATATTAAATCTACAATATTATATGATGCCCCCAAATACTGTACTTCATAAATAGCATTATATAATCTCCCAATACATAGGTAGACATATGCAGTATGCCTGAATAAATAGTGGCAGATTATGCCCTCAAAATAATAGCGCCGGATTAAAAGTACTTGATATAGTACCCCAGGTGTACCAGACAGTAAAAGAGTAATAGTGATTTTCTCAGTTCCCCACACAGTAAAGATGCCCTTTTTGTACCCCCACAAATTCAATTGCAAAGTAGTCATGCCCCATTTGTCCTCCATAGAAATTAATAATACCCCCGTGTGCAGCTTTAGAAAGCAATTATGCCTTCTTTTTCATCCTAGTCAGTGATAATGTCCTCTGTATGCCCTTTTAAAGGCAATACAGTCCCCCTAACATATCCCCAATTTACTTCTTACAAATTAATAAATCCTCTAAGTGCCCACCTAAAAAGTGATAAGGACCCCTGAATTCACCCCTAAAAATGAATAATGCCCATTTGTGCCCATTTAAATAGTAATAATGCCCCTAAGCATTGCCTTAACCTGTTAAGGACACGGCATACCTGTACGTCCTGATGTCCCGGTACTTAAGGACACTGCGGCGCATGGCAGGCGGTGATCGGACTAGAGTGCCTGCTGAAATCATTTTTTGTGCGTGCACTGACTGTGGCCGGTACTCTTAGCGTCGTGCCACTGTTAGCACATCGCCCACCCCACCGCTGATCAGCTTCGGACCGCTGATCAGCAAGTGAATTGATCAGCAATTTGAATTTTTTGGGGGATTTTTTAAAATTTTGTTATTATTATTTTTTGTTAGGTTTAGGGCAAGTACACGAACACCCGTGCGTTTTCCACATGCGCACACACACACGCACACTCCCCTATGGCTCGCCAGATGTTCTCGGCAAGGAGGCATATGCCCTGCTTGCCTCCGACTCTGAGAGCCCCAGTGAGGACGAGGATGACCCCACTTTTCTCTTGTTATCCGCGTCCACCTCATCATCTAGTGATGATGAGTCCCCAAAGCGGCGGAGACACCGCCAGGCGGAGCCAGGGGACCCCCATGCTAGGGACCCTGTGGCCCACACTAGTATGAGCAGCCCTGGGGCTCGTACTAGTTTTCCGGCCCACCAGATCAGTCCACCTGAGCCCCCTACCGGTGAACTTGTCTGGTGTATCCCAGAAGATTTTGAGCCAGTGATCCCTGACTTTGTTGGCCAACCAGGAATGCAGATTTCCACAGTAAGCTTCACTGAATATGACTATTTTAGATTTTTTTTCAGTGACCACTTTGTGAATCTGATGGTGGAGCAAACAAACTTGTTCGCCCAACAGTTCATTGCTCAACACCCGGGCCACTTTTTGGCTAGGTCCGGTGGCTGGACTCCGGTCAGTGCAGCTGAGATGAGGACATTTTGGGGCTCCATGCTGCACATGGGCCTAGTAAAAAAAAACAGTGTCCGGCATTACTGGAGTGGGGACGTCCTCTACCAGACCCCACTCTACTGTATGGCCATGACGCATTTCCGTTTTGAGGCCATTCGGAAATGCCTGCATTATGCAGATAATGCAGCATGTCCCCCCCCAAGGTGATCCTGCCTATGACCGCCTGTACAAAATCAGGCCGGTCATCGATCACTTTGGGGCAAAATTTTTGGAGGCCTATATACCTGGAAGGGAGGTCACTGTTGATGAGTCTCTCATTGCTTTCAAGGGGAGACTCATTTTCCGCCAATATGTTCCCTCTAAGCGGGCGAGGTATGGCGTGAAGCTGTACAAACTTTGTGAGAGTACCTCAGGGTACACTTATAAGTCTCGTGTGTGTGAGGGGCGAGGTTCCCGTATTGAACCCCCAGAATTCCCCCCCACTCTGGGTGTTAGCGGGAAACTTGTGTGGGATCTAATGCACCCACTGCTAGATAAGGGTTTCCACCTGTACGTGGATAACTTTTATACTAATATCTCCTTGTTCCAGTCCCTCGCCGCCAGATCCACGTCTGCTTATGGGACTGTGAGGAAAAATCAACACGGCCTCCCTACCCACCCCCTCCAGGTACCTATCTCCAGTGGAAACCTACTGCTGGTCAGATATAAGGACAAGAGGGATGTCCTTGTACTGTCCACAATTCAGGATAACGTCATCACCCCTGTCCCTGTGCGAGGTACCGCGTCAACGGTCCTCAAGCCCAATTGTATCGTTGACTACAATCGGTATATGGGAGGAGTTGATCTCTCTGATCAAGTCCTCAAGCCATATAACGTCATGTGCAAAACACGGGCACGGTAAAAAAAAGTTGTGGTCTACTTGGTACAGGTTGCCTTGTACAAATCTTTTGTGCTGTCCTGGAGCGCTGGCAACACAGGGAAATTCCTGCTGTTCTATGAGGCAGTCCTCAAGGCCCTGATCTTTTCTGACCTGGAAAGAGCAGGCAGGTGTCACGACCTATGGTGAACGCTGTGACACTGTTGCCTGCGGCAACGTGTTGTTGTGAGAGCATGCAGTGGCAGTGTCTCAGCCTTCTGGGTGATTGCCGGGACATGGTTGCCACGCATGCTGTTGCCGGTGGTAACATGTGGATTGGTATGCTTGTGTGTGCACTTCCCCTTTAAGTGGCTTCCTTCCCTTGTCTGGTGTTGTCAGAACCACAATCATATTCCCAACAGATATCTCTACTGGAAGCCCGTGTGCCAATATTCCAATAGAAAAATTGGTGCACTCCAAAAGAATAGAAAGAAAGATCGCAACATCGGCTGCCTGAACTCGAGCAGTACAAGTCCATCTCTCAGTCACGTGACAGACCCGAGATTTCTGTACACCGAGAGACAGCGGCAGCGCACGAGTAAGTTGAGACGCTGAGAATTCAAGCCACGGACGGAGAAAGTATACTGTGAGTAAAACCGGACTTTCCTCCTGATAGTAATACTAATACAATATCGGACAGACATTTGCGATTTACATCAAGGGAACCAACCTAATATACAGTCAAGAAACTGAGACAGGTGTTAGGATTATACGGATTGGAAATACTGCACTATAGATTGGGCTGATATGCTCAGAACTGTAAAATTTTTACCCTCTATTTAGGGATTTTTACTATTTTTTTAATATTATCATTGGACTCTTTATTTTCATTTTTATTATACAATTCTTATTTTTTCATTATTCATTTACTAAGGATCTCTGCTGCAGCTATTATTAAGTTTTTAGTATATTTTATGATAATTTTTTATTTTGTGTTATATAATAAATAGTGTGAATATTTAAGATATAATTGCCAGTACTCACACATAGGAGTGCCAGTCTAAACATTTTGAGTTTTGTTTGGCTGTTAACCCTTGCTTTGTTACATGAGATAATGGAATAAAATGGAAACTTTGCCCAAAAAATCTAAATTCTGAAATTTCATCTCTATTTGCCAATAACTCTTGTTGAACACCTAAAGGGTTACTAAAGTTAGTAAAATCAGTTTTTAATACCTTGAGGGGTGTAGTTATTTTTAATATGGGGGTCAATTTTATGGGCTTCAAATGTGACATGGTGTAAATAAACCAGTCCAGCAAAATCTGCCTTTAATACCTTGAGGGTTGCAGTTTCTAGAATGGGGTCATTTTTGGGTGGTTTCTATTATGTAACCCTCACAAAGTGACTTCAGACCTGAACTGGTCCTTAAAAAGTGGATTTAGGCAAATTTCTGAAAAATTTCAAGATTTGCTTCTAAACTTCTAAATGTCCCCGAAAAATAAAATGGCATTCCAAAAATGATCCAAACATGAAGCAGATATATAAGGAATGTAAAGTAATAACTATTTTTGGAGGTATTACTATGTATTATAGAAGTAAAGAAATTGAAACTTGGAAACTTGCAAATATTTGAGACTGCCGTTCTGCCTTGGCTGGATGCTTACCTGGTATACGGTTCTTACAAGATGGTGAATGGGCAGGAGCATATGGATATCGGCTCAGAATCAGAGTTTAACTTTATTGTTAATTATTGAGCAAGTGCATGTAAGAATTAATAGTGACAAATAAGGTAATTTGTCATATAAAAGGTATATGTTTAGGAGGTAGGATTACTCTTGTATTGTTTCTCATCCAAACACAGAAACACTGGCCAGAATCATTTTAATATAGGCCTAGTGCATTTAGTGAAGCCTTCAGTAGGGAGTGGAGACTAGTCTTGGCTTTGCAATGGATCAATATAATTTCCATATATGCCCCTGACACCAAGAATAACGGAATACGGTCAAGAGGATAACAATATATATATATATATATATATATATATATATATATATATATATATATATATGTTAAGGGCAGAGAAATTAATCAGTGGTCCAACATCTTTCTTATAGAAACTGTCTTGCTAATAAATAGGTTCACCATACAGTATATTAGGAAACTGTTGTACATGTAACTGCTAATATAAAAGTAAATGTTCACGTTTGGTTATATTTTTACCCTGAGGTTCAAAAAGCAAAGGGATGCTATGATCACTCTTGAAAGAAATAAATGCAACAATTCAGAATGATTTTTCCCAAATGTTATAAAAAATAAAGACTCCTTTTAGAACCAGAAATAAAACATAAGGAGGATTTAGCAATACATGTGTATCTTCTCATTTCTAGGGAATGTAATTCATAAAAATGTGACATTTGCAATTGGTGTCTAGTCGACGTTTACTTGTCACTCACATATTGAAACTTGCCTAGCTTTCTTTCTGTATAATATAAAAGATTAGGAGACAGTTCAAGGCTTGTTTAAGTTGCATTATCTGTACAATAATATTTTTTTTTTCATAGGGAAAATTTTTGACATGAACAGCCACCTATATCTGACACCAATTCGTTCAGAGAATCAGTGGATACCAAGAATTACAGATGTTTATAAAACTTAAATATTCTGAGATGTATAAAACAAAACATAAAATACACATACAGTATGTCCTAGAGATGCCATCCATCGCACATCAGCCACCCGTCACCCAAGAATCCTATATTAAAAAATATATAGCATATACATGTTTTCACAGGATGGCTGTACCAGATGCCTGTGGGGTATGCTGTCAGCCATCCACCTACCATAGTTGTATATTTTCATACTGGATGGTGTGAAATTGCATTAAATTAGTATCATGAAAAATTGCATTACGTAATACAATTTGAGACGTTCTGTATTTCAGTGCAACAAATGCATTGTGAACTTCAGTAAGTGTAAAAAATGAGTCAAGTGTATTATAATACAGTACCATCACCACATAGCAAAGTATGGCAACCAAGCTAAACACTATTACATGTAATATACTATGTCATGCCTTCCCATCACACCACACCGTACACCACCTTTCACCACTCACTCCTTGGTTCAGTCTATATGCTTGCTTCCATGTGGGTTGATACAGAAGACTGTCCTTAGCATAGGACTATTCCCAGCCACTGTGCAGCAACTGCAGCCAAGCCAATACACAGCTGTACACACAGTGGATTGCAATACTTCATATAACCAGGTTCCATCATCAGTACAATAGAGCAGCTATTAAACTTAACAGTTTAATATGAGTTAAAATCAGTGCATACAAGTTATAGACAGACAATGCAAAGATAGGTAAAAGAAAAAAGGAATTACATAAAAACTAAAGTCACATCCTTAGGGCTTGTTCATATGAGCGTATTTAGCGTTTTCTGCGTTCCGCATACGGTCCGTATACGGAACCAATCATTTCAATAGGTCCGCAAAAAGTTGCTCAGTTCCGTGGCCCCGCAAAAATTTTGAGTTCTGTCCTATTCTTGTCCATTTTGCGGACAAAAATAGGCATTTCTATAATAGGCCTCCTATTCCGTTCCGCAAATTGCAGAAGGCACATGGGCGCCATCCGTGTTTTGCGGATCCTCAATTTGCAGACCACAAAAACGAGCCCTTAAAGATATATTCCTGTCAGTAGACTGTGGCATTCAGTTAATTGTCCATTATCCACTAAGCATGGGAAACACAAAGAGTCAAATACAAATGTATTATGTTCAACACACATGCCAAACTAAATGCCAGTACATGTGAATATTGTGTCCCACATGTGCAGAGCACAGCATATTTGTGGCACAGATTGCGGCACAAAAGTTATTTATGCCACAATTTATTACTTTTTCTGCTCACGCAAGGTTTAAAAAAGTGGGCGGGGAAGGGACTGGCCAATAGGCCCATCTCATTCATAATTTTCTACCCCTGTTTTAGGCATAGAAAATGGTCTAAATGAAAGCCACCAAGGAAGCTAGCTTACATTTAGACTGGCACTAGATATTCTGAAGTTATGGAGAGGCCTACTCTTCTTCATAACTTTGGCATATCCACCACCAGCTATAGGTTCTAAAATGGTGACCCCACAAATTTTCAGAGTTTGCAGAGTGTGGTGGTCTGAACTTATCACTGAACATTCTCTGCAGCACCCAGTCAGAAGAACCATGGCTGTATCTCAAGGAAAGGGTCTAGTGGCAGCAAGGGATTAGCAGTGAGGAGTAGCACCTGAGACAATGGCGGCAGCAGCATGATGGTGGCAGTAGCATGATGAAAGCAGCTGCACAGGGATGGACTGGCAACTTAAACTACTATTCTTTTGTCATTCACACTTTCTTCAAAAAAGTGCCATACTGCGGAACATCTACCCCTTTGCAAGGGAGATTTCCTCAAGGGGGTGCTCCGTGGAACAGTTGCGGGCCTGTTTGGTGTGGCCCGCCTTCTCCCTTTTGCGACCCCACTGTCTCTTCCAACCTGTTGCGGTGCTGCAGATCCCTCTCCCTCTGTATTGCTCTCCTCGCTCGGCTTGCCACTTTCCCAGGTTGGTTCAGTGACCTCATCGTCCACCACCTCCTCATCCACTTCCTCACTCTGATCATCCTTCAGATTTTTTGACCTAACCACAACCTCACTGATTTTCAACTATCTCATCCTCTTTATCAACCTCTTGAGACAGTAATTGTGGTTGACTCATTGGCAACTGTGTCTCATTATCATCCACCTCATTAAACTCTAATTGCCGTTCTCCACCATCATCTTCTTGTGACTGTGGATGCTCAAGAGTTTGGGAATCAGGGCACAAGATCTCATGTCCCTCTTCAAGCATGCTTGGCGAGAGGGCCAAATCAAGTAATGGCTAGTGATGAGCGGCAGGGGAAATATTCGAATTTGTGATATTACGCCAATATTTGGGCGAATATTCGCCATATATTCGAGAATTCATGATCTCAAGGCATTATTTTCTTGATTGCGAAAATTCGCATAAAAATTTGCATGAACTGGTATTTTCCCAAAAATCGAATATTCGCAATTACGAATATATTTTGCGATATTCGAGAATTCTCGAAGTGCCGATATTCGCGATTAAAATTCGCAATTCGAATATTCGTGATCAACACTAGTAATGGCACTGAAAAGAGCTCCTTGGAATATCCGAGTGTGGGATCACTTGTTTGGCCACACTGTAAATGGTGGGAGGAAGGAGGATCAGGGTGAGGATTGTGTGGACCAGACTCCTGGCTACTGAGACTAGACTTGGTGGAAGACAGGGTGGTGCTTAACCGACTGGAAGCATTATCTGCTGCAATCCAACCGACCACCTGCTCGCACTGGGCTGACTTCCACAGTTGTGTCCTGCGCCACTCTGCAAAATGGGACATGAACTTATGTATCTTGGATGATTGTTTTTCTTCTGCTCTGGCAGCAGGCACAGTTTCTCTGCGCCCAGGACCACGCCCTCTGCGTGCACAATCAGCATCACGGCCACTTTCCCGTCCCCTACTGCTTGCCTTCTTCATTTTTAAATGTGATACATTCTTTAAAGTATGTCACACGTTCAGTAGTGTCGGATTTGGAAGTGTATGTGCAAACAAAATTACAACAGTATTTGTGATGAAGAAACATTATACAGGACAGGTACCACAGGTAATGTCACAGTTTGCAGTGTCTACAGAAAAGCTGCACTGGCTATCACTGATATTTCAGGGATGCACACACTTTAGATAGGAGATGTGGTGTGGATAATTTAACTGTCCACAGGGGACACCGTCTACGGAAAAACTGCACTGGATGTCACTGATATTTTAAGATGTGCATACTTTAAACAGGAGATGTGGCACAGATAATTTAACAGTCCGCAGCGGACACTGTCTACGGAAAAACTGCACTGGATGTTACTGATATTTTAGGGATGTGCACACTTTAGACAGGAGATGTGGTGCAGATAATTTAACAGTCCGCAGCGTACACTGTCTACGGAAAAACTGCACTGGATGTCACAGATATTTTAGGGATGCGCACACTTTAAACAGGAGATGTGGCGCGGATTATTTAACAGTCTGCAGTTGACTGAGTGGGGTGCTGTCTCGTCACTGCTGCAAAAAACTTTGACCCAGTGGGCCATGAGAGACATGTAATGCCCCTACCCATAACAGCTGCTCGAGGTGTCAACCATGGTGTGGGCCTTGCCGCACAGGGAAAATCACAAGGAGCTGCCTGCATTCTCTGCCAGTTGAGAATACAAGACACTACTAATTGGTTGATCAGCGACTGTACTGCCACCAACTTGGTCAGATGGGGGTTCAGTTTGTAGATGCCCTGACACTTATTTCAGACTATTATTTCACTTGTTTACTCAAGTATTTCAAACGCTACCCTCTGTATTGTAAGATACTCATAGTAGAGGTTTATTGCTATTTTCTCAAACAAACAAAAATTCTGTCTGGAGATAGATTTTAGTCTAATATTTCAGTTGTTTTCATATATATCTTAAATGCTATCCTCTGGATGGTAAAACCATATTTCTGTTGAAATGGAAGGGGGGGGGGGACAAATAAATGTTCTTGCAGGTAGCTGCTGTTGAGGTTGCAGCTGTGTTATAAAGCAGTATTTGCAGCTAAAAGGCACTGCCAGGCAAACTCAGCCTCAGCTCCTCACTTCTCTCACCCTGCCTCGCAGCTTTCCCTGCCTTTCCCTGTTCTACACAATGCTCTTCTTTCTAGACTTTCCCTTCACTGTCCCTCGCAGTAGAATATAAGCTTAATTGTGACTGGACACTGTCCTTACAATTGTTTTCTGTCAGACACTGCATATATCCATCCACCTTCATTCACAGACCAACACAGAATGGCATTTTACTTGGTTTGCAAGGGTACCTCTGCAGCCCTGATTGGCTTATCCAGGCTGTCTGTTGGCATGTGAGCCAATTACATACCCCACTTCCTCTCAGGGTTATATGCGCATCCTTCTTCTTCCTCCGTCGTGTTTTTTACAACTCCATTTTAAGGGAGCACTAAAGTGAACATAAAAACTTCGGGTTAGTCTGGGGGACGAAATTTTAAGACGTTCGTAATGAAACCAATTTGGTCATCTCAAATGTACGTGACAACAATAATACCCAAAATAGCACCATAGATAAGTCCATACATGTACATGATGACAATAATACCCATAATAGCACTAGAGAAGAATCCATACATGTACATTATGACCATGTTATCCATAACAGCACCAGAGAAGATGCTATAATATTAGTGACTTCAAACTAATGACGGATTTTAAATGGCAATTAGTGCATTCATATAGAAAATGTTGTAGCAGATGGCATTTAAGAAGTCAAAATTCTTCAACAGAAATGAAGATTCTTGTTTCCTAGTACTAATATGACAATACAATTGTATGTTAAACTAAAAGTCTACTAAGGTATTTCACAATAATTCTGAAAAAAAAAGAAAAGAAAAATACAATCATTAAGATGGGAAATTTTTTCAGCCTTGATGATGACATCAAATAATTGAGAAAATGTCATGCTTTTGGCTTTCCGATCCTTTCTCAAGATTCACAGTGCTTTTAGAATCTATTTTATGTAACATTGGGCTACTGAGCACAGCAAATAATTAATTTACAATGTAACTTGTCTCAGCAGAGCTTATAACCCAATTTTTCTACCAAAGGCATGTACTCATCTGCTCTAGAGACCATTTCAAAGCAAGACAATAAACCTGTCAATGTTTTCATTCTAGGAGAACTTGGTAGGCTGGAGGAAGCATGGTTCAACACACATATAACACTAATACTTAATGCAGATGTTACTTTGGTCAATATTAAATACAAATCCCTGAATACTGCATTAATGCTGAAAACGATCACATGCTACAGTATATACTTTATATAGATTCTAAAAGGGTATGGTGCCCAAAGCCTTTGCAGGAGAGGCTTTGGATGTTGTGCATTTACCTTAGCAACAGTACTGCCCAATATACCAGTGAATTTTCCACCCTCAGAATTTGTTCATATGGTGCATTTTTATGTGTAATCAACACAGAATATGCGCAAATGCGGTGCTGAAATGCACAGATTTTTCTTTACACCATTGATTTGAAATCAACAATAAAAAGAAGCAAAATGTGACTTCTTAATACTAATGTTCACAGTTAGGCCCCTTTCACACAGGCGAGTATTCCACGCGGATGAAATGCGTGAGTTGAACGCATTGCACCCGCACTGAATACCGGCCCATTCATTTCTATAGGGCTGTTCACATGAGCGGTGATTTTCACGCATCACTTGTGCGTTGCGTGAAAATCACTGCATGTTCTATTTTCAGCGTTTTTCACGCAACGCAGGCCCCATAGAAGTGAATAGGGTTGCGTGAAAATCGCAAGCATCCGCAAGCAAGTGCGGATGTGGTGAGATTTTCACGCACGGTTGCTAGGAGACGATCGGGATGGAGACGCGATCATTATTATTTTCCCTTATAACATGGTTATAAGGGAAAATAATAGCATTCTGAATATAGAATGCATAGTAACTAGGGATGAGCGAACTCGAACTGTATAGTTCGGGTTCGTACCGAATTTTGGGGTGTCCGTGACACGGACCCGAACCCGGACATTTTCGTAAAAGTCCGGGTTCGGGTTCGGTGTTCGTCGCTTTCTTGGCGCTTTTGTGACGCTTTCTTGGCGCTTTTTGAAAGGCTGCAAAGCAGCCAATCAACAAGCGTCATACTACTTGCCCCAAGAGGCCGTCACAGCCATGCCTACTATTGGCATGGCTGTGATTGGCCAGAGCACCATGTGACCCAGCCTCTATTTAAGCTGGAGTCACATAGCGCCGCCCGTCACTCTGCTCTGATTAGCGTAGGGAGAGGTTGCGGATGCGACAGTAGGGCGAGATTAGGCAGATTAACTCCTCCAAAGGACTTCACTTGATTAATCGATCGATCTGCAGCTGTGCATCATTGAGCTGCTGAAATTCAAATGCTCACTCACTGTTTTTAGGCTGCCCAGACCGTTTGTCAGTCACTTTTTTCTGGGGTGATCGGCGGCCATTTTGTGTCTTGTGCGGTGCTGCGACCAAGTGCATCCAAGCTGCGACCAAGTGCATTTAACCCTCAATGGTGTGGTTGTTTTTTGGCTAAAGCCTACATCAGGGTGAAGCTGTCACACCAAGTGCATTTAACCAGCAATAGTCTGTTCATTTTTTGGCCATATACTAAATCAGGGGCAAGCTGCGCCTGTCACCAAGTGCATTTAACCCTCAATGGTGTGGTTGTTTTTTGGCCATATACTACATCAGGGGCAAGCTGTGCCTGTCACCAAGTGCATTTAACCCTCAATGGTGTGGTTGTTTTTTGGCTAAAGCCTACATCAGGGTGAAGCTGTCACACCAAGTGCATTTAACCAGCAATAGTCTGTTTATTTTTTGGCCATATACTACATCAGGGGCAAGCTGCGCCCGTCACCAAGTGCATTTAACCCTCAGTAGTGTGGTTGGTCAAGCTATCACACCAAGTGCATTTAACCAGCAATAGTCTGTTCATTTTTTGGCCATATACTAAATCAGGGGCAAGCTGCGCCCGTCACCAAGTGCATTTAACCAGCAATAGTCTGTTCATTTTTTGGCCATATACTACATCAGGGGCCAGCTGCGCCCGTCACCAAGTGCTTTTAACCCTCAGTAGTGTGGTTGGTCAAGCTGTGACACCAAGTGCATTTAACCAGCAATAGTCTGTTCATTTTTTGTCCATATACTACATCAGGGGCAAGCTGCGCCCGTCACCAAGTGCATTTAACCAGCAATAGTGTAGTTATTTTTTGGCCATATCCCAGTCTAATTCTGTCACTAAATCCATACCGGTCACCCAGCGCCTAAATACTAGGCCTCAAATTTATATCCCGCTAAATCTGTCGTTACCGCTGTACTGTTGTGGCTGGGCAAGTTATTTAGTGTCCGTCAAAGCACATTTTTTGTTCAGGGTTGAAATACAATTCCCAATTTAGCAATTTCATAATTTAGTGGTTTCTGCTATATCAGAGCTATTTGAAATCTATCCCTAAAAGGGTATATAATATTCAAGGTGCACATAGGGTCATTCAGAATAACTTCACACACACGCTACTGTGCATTTCCAAGTCCAATTCTGTTAGTAAATCCATACCGGTCACCCAGCGCCTAAATACTAGGCCTCAAATTTATATCCCGCTAAATCTCTCGTTACCGCTGTCCTGTTGTGGCTGGGAAAGTTATTTAGTGTCCGTCAAAGCACATTTTTTGTTCTGGGTTGAAATACAATTCCCAATTTAGCAATTTCATAATTTAGTGGTTTCTGCTATATCAGAGCTATTTGAAATCTATCCCTAAAAGGGTATATAATATTCAAGGTGCACATTGGGTCATTCAGAATAACTTCACACACACCCGCTACTGTGTATTTCCAAGTCTAATTCTGTCACTAAACCCATACCTGTCACCCAGCGCCTAAATACTAGGCCTCAAATTTATATCCTGCTAAATCTCTCGTTACCGCTGTCCTGTTGTGGCTGGGAAAGTTATTTAGTGTCCGTCAAAGCACATTTTTTGTTCTGGGTTGAAATACAATTCCCAATTTAGCAATTTCATAATTTAGTGGTTTCTGCTATATCAGAGCTATTTGAAATCTATCCCTAAAAGGGTATATAATATTCAAGGTGCACATTGGGTCATTCAGAATAACTTCACACACACACGCTTCTGTGCATTTCCAAGTCTAATTCTGTCACTAAATCCATACCGGTCAACCAGCGCCTAAATACTAGGCCTCAAATTTATATCCCGCTGAATTTGAATACAATACATTGGGCCAAATAATATATTTGTTGTTGTGGTGAACCATAACAATGAGAAAAACATCTAGTAAGGGACGCGGACGTGGACATGGTCGTGGACATGGTCGGACATGGTGGGTGACGTGAAGCCTCATTCTCTGCTATGACATGCAGACTGATTCTCTGCTGTCATGAAGCCAGATTGTCTGTTACGGGACCTCTCTGCTCTGCCTGTGTGCTAGGCCTAAATATATGCCAATGGACTGTTGCAGTGGTGGGTGACGTGAAGCCTCATTCTCTGCTATGACATGCAGACTGATTCTCTGCTGACATGAAGCCAGATTGTCTGTTACGGGACCTCTCTGCTCTGCCTGTGTGCTAGGCCTAAATATATGCCAATGGACTGTTGCAGTGGTGGGTGACGTGAAGCCTCATTCTCTGCTATGACATGCAGACTGATTCTCTGCTGACATGAAGCCAGATTGTCTGTTACGGGACCTCTCTGCTCTGCCTGTGTGCTAGGCCTAAATATATGCCAATGGACTGTTGCAGTGGTGGGTGACGTGAAGCCTCATTCTCTGCTATGACATGCAGACTGATTCTCTGCTGACATGAAGCCAGATTGTCTGTTACGGGACCTCTCTCCTCTGCCTGTGTGCTAGGCCTAAATATATGCCAATGGACTGTTGCAGTGGTGGCTGACGTGAAGCCTCATTCTCTGCTATGACATGCAGACTAATTCTCTGCTGACATGAAGCCAGATTGTCTGTTACGGGACCTCTCTCCTCTGCCTGGGTGCTGGGCCTAAATTTATGACAATGGACTGTTGCAGTGGTGGCTGACGTGAAGCCTGATTCTCTGCTATGACATGCAGACTGATTCTCTGCTGACATGAAGCCAGATCCTCTGTTACGGGACCTCTCTCCTCTGCCTGGGTGCTGGGCCTAAATTTATGACAATGGACTGTTGCAGTGGTGGCTGACGTGAAGCCTGATTCTCTGCTATGACATGCAGACTGATTCTCTGCTGACATGAAGCCAGATCCTCTGTTACGGGACCTCTCTCCTCTGCCTGGGTGCTGGGCCTAAATTTATGAAAATGGACTCTTACAGTGGTGGGTGACGTGAAGCCTGATTCTCTGCTATGACATGAAGACTGATTCTCTGCTGACATGAAGCCAGATTGTCTGTTACGGGACCTCTCTCCTCTGCCTGGGTGCCGGGGCCTAAATATCTGAGAATGGACTGTTCCAGTGGTGGGTGACGGGAAGCCAGATTCTCTGCTATGGAACCTCTCTCCAATTGATTTTGGTTAATTTTTATTTATTTAATTTTTATTTTAATTAATTTCCCTATCCACATTTGTTTGCAGGGGATTTACCTACATGTTGCTGCCTTTTGCAGCCCTCTAGCCCTTTCCTGGGCTGTTTTACAGCCGTTTTAGTGCCGAAAAGTTCGGGTCCCCATTGACTTCAATGGGGTTCGGGTTCGGGACGAAGTTCGGATCGGGTTCGGATCCCGAACCCGAACATTTCCGGGATGTTCGGCCGAACTTCTCGAACCCGAACATCCAGGTGTTCGCTCAACTCTAATAGTAACATAGCGCTGGAGGGGTTCATTTTTTTTTTACAAATAAATTAACTCACCTTAGTCCACTTGATCGTGCTGCCCGGCATCTCATCTGTCTCCTTTGCTGAACAGGACCTGTGGTGACGTCACTCCGGTCATCACATGTTCCATCACATGATCTTTTACCATGGTGATGGATCATGTGATGACCGGAGTGACGTCACCACAGGTCCTGTTCCTGAAATGAATGCTCAACACAGGTCCTGTTCAGCAAAGGAGACAGAAGAGATGCCGGGCTACGCGATCAAGTGGACTAAGGTGAGTTAAAAAATTTTTTTTTATTTTTTAACCCCTCCAGCGCTAATGTACTATGCATTCTGTATTCTGAATGCTATTATTTTCCCTTATAACCATGTTATAAGGAAAATAATACAATCTACAGGAACACCGATCCCAGACCCGAACTTCTGTGAAGAAGTTCCGGTTTGAGTACCAAACATGCGCAATTTTTCTCACGCTAGTGAGAAACGCATTACAATGCTTTGCACTAGCGCGGAAAAATTGCGGGTGTTCCCGCAACGCACCCGCACATTTTCCCGCAACGCCCGTCTGAAAGAGGCCTTAGTGGGAAACAGAAATGAGTCACTCAACTGAAATCGTCCTTAATCAGAAAAAAACATAGATGAGAACAACATGTCTAACTAGGCTCTCTCTCTGTCAACAAATTACAAAAAATTCAGGTTCATACCAAATCCCAAACTAGTAGAACCAGATCATTCATCCCAAGTACAGCCACACGGTCAGGTTTCTGCATGCAGTTTTGGAGGCAAAAATCAGTAGTGAATCATAAATTGTAAGGGATCGCTGTACTTGGGGGGGTCATTCTCACAAGAATCGTCGTCCACTGCAGCTTTTAGGGCCAAACATTGCATTTATTGGGACACTTTTCATACACTGAACAGTCCAGTTAATAATCACTGGGGGTGATGAGGTTCCCACATACATCAAAACAAAACAAATACCTACCCGGCTGGGCTCTCACTACACCTGTTAACGTGGCCCTGATTCAGCTACAGAACCCTGTTCACACATGGAACCCATATGCAGCTTTTTCTCAGCCTGTAGTTCCCCAGCCTCTCTGGCTGTAATCAGTCCTGTACCTGTATGGGGAAGTGTGGCCCAACAGTCCTCCCGACTCCGGCCTTGTGACCCTTGAATCCCGGTGTTCCCCAAACTTCGGGCTGTCACAGTGCCCCAAGGTCTCTCAGCCTGGCGAGCTGAGACCACGCACAGAGCCTCTGCTCTGGGTCTCTGTATCTCCCATCGTATCTCTCCCCAAACTGACCTACTCTGAGGCGCTTTATGCCAGCCATCATGGTAGAAAGGTAGAAAGGAAAACCCGTACTGGAAGGGTGTGGACTGGCAACTCCCTCTACCAAGCCTAACCACCAGTCCAAGTAAAATCCAGCCCAGAAAATGTATACAAAAATGTCTCAGCAAACTATGCTTTGCTGAGACTACTGCCACTCTCTGGATTTTATCTGTCTCACCCATCTGAGGTACCTGAAGTGGGACAACACGCCTTCCAGCACTCTTCACATTACCACAAAATGGAGAGAAAGTATACAGGACATATACAACACCTCCTTTTTTAATTCAATTGTGGCTTTGGCTTCCAAAACTGCATAAAGAGACTTGTGGCCATACCCTTAAAAATCCAGTAGCTGTTACACCAAGGAACTTAGAAATATTGAATTGCCACTGCAAACTCTTGATTATGATGCAAGTAAAATATATTTTATTGTGAGTCTTCCATTAAATCAAATGCAATAACAGAATGCATCAGCTCACACGTGACTTTCAATTCTGATGTTTCGGGCCTGTACTCGGACCTTGGTCGATACAAGGAAATGCGCAGAAGAATATGCAAAATAATATTACATATAGACATCCCAGAGTAAATGCAAATGGGAATCTGGTAGTCATGGATGCAATTAATATACAGTATATAGTTGCAAGTACAATGAACTGCACTGTAGTCAACACAATACTTAGATGGGGCCAACTGGCTGTCATGAAGAGATTATATGGATACAGGTGCATGAGGATGCATGCCTGCAAGTATAACACTAGTGTAGCCCTAGACGCTGAAGCATAACAATGAGACATCATGCTGGAGCGATATGCTACTGAGACCGATCATGAGGCCCTGGAACAAAATGCAAAAACCAACATGGTAGATGGTTGCATTCAGAGTGGAGCAGTATATAAGGAGATTGGGATCCCATAATAGACAGTAAGTAATAGTAGTAGTGATCAGGGGAAGCAACCCCAGTGCTGGATCAGACACTAAACAAGAGTAAGGAGGCATGAGGAATGGAGAAAACCCCAGTGGACAGTGATGTGGCACTGTGGAGGAGGCGCATGTAGCGCTGGAGTATGTGCTAGCGCACCAAACCACGACGTCTTAAAGATGTCAGTGCGATTGCACTGTAAGTGAAGTCTCGTGAAAAGACATGAGAATATGCTGTTGTGAAGATGGGGTGAGGGTTATGGTTAGGGTATGTAGTGATGTGATGTCTTGTGGGGGGGGGTGTCGATTTGCAGCAGTGTCTACTATATTGCATAGGGGGGGGGGGAAACTAAGTTAATAACTGAACTAAAGGACTTATGTGGTGTGCTATGAAATGATACATAATGAAAGATATGGACTGGAAAGGGTGATAAAGGATGGTGTGTAGTAAATGAATAATGTCATACATGAGGAAAATTTAATTTGTGTAATGTTATGTGGTGTGTGCTAGAAGAGTGATATGTTATGTGGTGTATGCCGAGTGACAATGACTGTGTTGTTGTAGAAGAAAATCAGGATAAGAGAAAGGAGTAGTGTTGATCGAGCACCAAAGTGCTCGGTTGCTCGGGCCGATCACCTTGGGATGCTCGGGTGTTCTTCTGAGCATCCGAGCTTAATGGAAGAATGGAAGAACTTGAAAGAATGGAAGTCAATGGAAGAACTTGAGCATTAAACCAGACATCCCCTGTTCTGATGAGGGGAGGGTGTCTGGTTCATGGGAAAAGGTCAGAAATTTATGGAAACACCAAATTTATGGTGGAACACCATGGGGAGGATGTCTGGATGCATCTTGGACTCCCAGGTCCAAGTAGTCCACCACTTTTACAGACTGACAATAATACGCCCAACACTGAAGATAAAATTTATTTTAGCAAAAAAATTGTTAGGAAACATTCTTTCTTGTATATAAAGTGCTGCCAAAAATTACAAGGAAGAGGCACTCCAATACAACCTATATATCACATAAAGAAGGGCCTCATTCACATTGTGGTACAATTGTTCAGGTAGTGGGATTCCTACACTCATAAAGCCTATGCACTAAGTCAGTGGTGCCCAACCATTTTTTGTCTGAGGGCAGCACTAGACTTGGTATAAATTTTGCAGGCCGGAGGCAGGTAGCTTTGCCAGAAAGAAATGCAAATGCTGTGAGGGGGCAAATGTGTGAGCATTACTAAGTAGAGGGCACATATCTGGCATAACTACTGTGAGGAGGGCACATATCAGGGCATAACTACTGTGAGGGGGCACGAGTGAGCATTACTACTGTGAAGAGGGCACATATCTGGCATAACTACTGTGAGGAGGGCACATATCAGGGCATAACTACTGTGAGGGGGCACGAGTGAGCATTACTACTGTGAAGAGGGCACATATCTGGCATAACTACTGTGAGGGGGCACATATCTGGGCATAACTACTGTGAGGGGGCATATATCTGGGCATAACTACTGTGAGGGGGCACATATCTGGGCATAACTACTGTGAGGGGGCACATATCAGGGCAGAACTACTGTGAAGGGGCACATATCAGGGCATAACTACTGTGAGAGGGCACATATTTGGGCATAACTACTGTGAGGGGGCACATATCTGGGCATAACTACTGTGAGGGGGCACATATCTGGGCATAACTACTGTGAGGGGGCACATATCTGGGCATAACTACTGTGAGGGGGCATGTGTGAGCATTACGTCTGTGAAAAGGGCACATATCTTGGCATTATTACTGTGAGGGAAGCACATATCTGGGCATAACTACTGTGAGGGGGCATGTGTGAGCATTACTACTGTGAAGAGGGCACATATCTTGGCGTTATTACTGTGAGGGGGCATGTGATGTATACATGTGTGTAATGTATGTAGTGCAGTATGTGATGATCACACACTGCACTACATACATTACACACATGTATACATCACATACTGCGCTGTTACCTTCTTCTGCAGGTCTACCTTGATGTCTGGTCTTTAGGCTTCAGTCAGATCCTCCACCACCATGCTTGCGCCGTGTGCCCGACGCCACCAGGACCTGGCCCCTCCCCCTTCTTTTCCCGCCGGCTTCCCCTACAGCAGGGTGCTCTATCGCTCCAGTGCCCGCCCATTCGAACCAATCAGGGGCGTAGCTAGAAATGGGCCCCATAGCAAAAAAATGTATGGGCCCCCCCTCCCGGATTTCTCCCCCCCACATACCTATCAGACCTCCCACCCCTTCCAGAGCTTCCACCCAAACACCCCTCCAGGACCTCCCACCCCAACATCCCCACACCCCTACCTAGATCCCCGTAAGTGTCATCCACAGATCCCCTCGTAAGTGTCATCCACAGATCCCCCATAAGTGTCATCCACAGATTCCCCCCTCAGTGTCATCCGCAGATCCCTCCCTCAGTGTCATCCACAGATCCCCCCTCAGTGTCATCCACAGATTCCCCCTCAGTGTCATCCACAGATCCCCCCCTCAGTGTCATCCACAGATACCCCCCTCAGTGTCATCCACAGATCCCCCCTCAGTGTCATCCACAGATCCCCCCTCACTGTCATCCACAGATCCCCCCCTCAGTGTCATCCACAGATCCCCACTCAGTGTCATCCACAGATCCCCCCTCAGTGTCATCCACAGATCCCCCCCTCAGTGTCATCCACAGATCCCCCCTCAGTGTCATCCACAGATCCCCCCTCAGTGTCATCCACAGATCCCTCCTCAGTGTCATCCACAAATCTCCCCTCAGTGTCATCCACAGATTCCCCCTCAGTGTCATCCACAGATCCCCCCTCAGTGTCATCCACAGATCTCCCCCTCAGTGTCATCCAAAGATACCCCCCTCAGTGTCATCCACAGATCCCCCCTCAGTGTCATCCACAGATCCCCCCTCAGTGTCATCCACAGATATCCCCCCTCAGTGTCATCCACAGATATCCCCCCTCAGTGTCATCCACAGATATCCTCCCCACCCAGAGCCGCTTCCAAGCTAATTTATTCACTACACTTGCCTCTGTGAAATTGAAGACAAGCGCCGTAATCTCGCATTGGTGCACTGGCAGAGGCCAGGAAGACGGTGCATGCACACTTCAATGCCTCTGCCAGTGCGCCTGTGCGAGATTACGGCACTTCTCTTCAATTTTACAGAGACAAGTGCAGTGAATTAGCTAGAAGGCGGCGCTGGGCAGGGAGATTGCAGGCACAGGCAGCATTGCTTTGCTGCCTGTGCCATTTGCAGCGTGCCGTGCGCTGATAAAGTCTTGTTACTGCGCGGGCCGCATGACATAGCTTCGCGGGCCGCATTTGGTCCTCGGGCCGTAGGTTGGGCATCACTGCACTAAGTGAACGGGCTGCCAAAAATTATAAGGAGCCAACACTACAATACAGGGGAGGGGCTGCTGCTGAGGTGACCCTCTAAAACATTAGGGGTGAGGGTCTGCTGCTGAGGTGACCATTGAAAAAATTATGGTTGAGGGCCTGCTGGTGAGCTCACCCTCTAAAAGGTTGTAGGTGGGGGCCTGCAGGTGAGCTGACCCAGTAAAACGTTATATGTGAGGGCCTGCAGGTGAGCTAACCTTGTAAAAGATTGTAGGTGAGGGCCTGCAGGGGAGCTGACCCTGTAAAACATTATATGTGAGGGCCTGCAGGTGAGCTGACCCTGTAAAACACTGTGTGCGAGGGCCTGCAGGTGAGCTGACCCTGTAAAAAAATGTTGGTGAGGGCCTGAAGCTGAGCTGACCCTATAAAACATTATATGCGAGGGCCTGCAGGTGAGCCGACCCTGTAAAAGATTGTAGGTGAGTGCCTGCTGATAAGCTGACCCTGTAAAAGGTTGTAGGTGAGGGCCTGCTGGTGAGCTGACCCTATAAAAGGTTGTAGGTGAGGGCCTGCAGGTGAGCGGACCCTGTAAAACATTATTTGTGAGGGCCTGCAGGTGAGCTGACCCTGTAAAACATTATATGTGAGGGCATATATGAGAGGGCATTATATGCAACAAATATGCATGTTGATATGATCGAAGAGGAGGAGGAGGATGAGAAAAATAATTTATTTTTTGGTGGAAGGGGTTCATGGGACTTACAATTTCCAGCGCTGCTGCAGTGTTGACAGACCAGCTGAAGCTGACGATGACTTGCGGAAATGTGCACACATGCGTCGCACCTTCACCAGTAGCTCAGGCAAATTGGGGTAGGTTTTGAAAAACTGCTGAACCACTTAGTTTAAGACATGTTAAGTTTAGGCATGGGATGTGTGTGAGTTTGCCGAGCTCCAAAGCCGCCACCAAGTTACAGCCATTATCAGACACAACCATGCCTGGTTCTAGGTTGAATGGCAAGAGCCACAGCTCAGTCTAGTCTCTTATCCCCTGCTACAGTTCTGCGGTGGTGTGCTGTTTGTCCCCTAAGCATATCAGCTTCAGAATGTCCTGTTGCCGCTTCCCCACTCCAGTGCTACACTGCTTCCAGCTACCAACTCATGGCTGACTGGTGCTGCAGGCGGATAATTCGGAGGTGGAAGTGGAGGAGGAGGCGGAGGATGAGAAGTGGGGGTTGGAGACACTAACATAGGTGCTGGCAGAAACCCTGATCGACGTAGGGCCCGCAATCCTTGGCGTCGGTAGCACCTGTGCCATCCCAGGGTACGACTCGCTCCCGGCCCTCACAGCGTTCACCCAGTGTGCCATCAGGGAAATGTAGTGTCCCTGGCCGAATGCATTTGTCCATATGTCCGTGGTTAAGTAGACCTTCCGGCTATTACCCCGTCCCTTACTACTCTCCTTCTTCATATTAAATTTTATATATGCTTGAAAGTATGTCACACATACAGTAGCGTAGGACTTGGAAGTGTATGCACAAAAAAAATGGAAAAAGCTATTTTGTATGTGGAAATGTCACACAGGAGAAATCCCGCAGATAATGTCAATGCTCTCACGAGCGGCTAATAAAAAATTAAAGGGAATGTTGCAGGTTTTTTGGATAAGGAAACGTTATACAGGAGAGGTACCATTGGTATGTCACTGTCCACAGCATCTACGGAAAAAGTACACTGTATGTCACAGATACATTTTTTAAGCACACACGTTACACTGAAGATGTGACACTGATAATGCTGAAACCGTCTATTGAAAAAGTAAACTTTATGTCACAGATAATTTTTTTAAGCGCACATGTTGCATTGCAGATGTGGCACTGGCAATGTCAATGTCAGAAGCAGACACCGTATAATAAAAAAGTACACTGTATGTCACAGATACATTTTTTAAGCGCACACATTACACTGCAGATGTGGCCCTGGTATTGTCACTGTAAGAAGCAGACACCATCTATTTAAAAAGTACACTGTATGTCACAGATACATTTTTTAAGCGCACACGTTACACTGCACATGTGGCACTGGTAATGTCACTGTCTGCAGCAGACACCGTATAATAAAAAAGTACACTGTATGTCACAGATACATTTTTTAAGCACACACGTTACACTGAAGATGTGACACTGATAATGCTGAAACCGTCTATTGAAAAAGTAAACTTTATGTCACAGATAATTTTTTTAAGCGCACATGTTGCATTGCAGATGTGGCACTGGCAATGTCAATGTCAGAAGCAGACACCGTATAATAAAAAAGTACACTGTATGTCACAGATACATTTTTTAAGCGCACACATTACACTGCAGATGTGGCCCTGGTATTGTCACTGTAAGAAGCAGACACCATCTATTTAAAAAGTTCACTGTATGTCACAGATACATTTTTTTAAGCGCACGCGTTACACTGCAGATGTGGCACTGGTAATGTCACTGTCAGAAGCGGACACCGTCTATTGAAAAAGTACACTGTATGTCACAGATACATTTTTTAAGCGCACACGTTACACTGCAGATGTGGCACTGATAATATCACTGATAGAGTTGAGTGGACATCTGGATGTTCGGGTTCGACCGAACTTCACAAAAAAGTTCGAGTTCGGGACCCAAACTTGACCTGAACTTGACCCCGAACACGAACCCCATTGAAGTCAATAGGGACCCGAACTTTTGAGCACTAAAATGGCTGCAAAAATGTCATGGAAAGGGTTAGAGGGCTGCAAATGGCTTCAAAATGTGGTTAAGAGCATGGTAAGTGCTCTGCAAACAAATGTGAATAGGGAAATTACTTAAAATAAAATACATAAAAATAAAAATAATCTTGATCTAGGAAGACGAGGTCCATATGGAGTAGGAGGTTCAGGAGGCGGTGGATGTGGCGGTGTATGTGGAAACAGAGATAGAGGAGGAGGAGGTAGCCCACGCTGCTTTTTAGTTTTACATTTATTTTTATTTTTTTAGCATTGGGAAATATAACCTGTAATAACCCCTCCAGTCGTGCTAAACGCACGTTCAGACAATACACTGGCTGCAGGGAAGGCCAGCACCTCCAAGGGGTAAAGGGCACGCTCAGGCCATGTGCCCAATTTGGAGACCCAGAAGTTGCAGAGGCTGACCCCTGTCAGTCAGTTCGTGTAGGCGTGTGCACACTTACTGCCCCACTATGTCGCACGGTACCGTGATGTTCACGATCCAATTTGATATCTGCTTGATCAATTTTCGATGTTCTTTTATGCGCCTACCATGGTGATCACGGGTGGCAGGGAATCAGGGTTCCAGGCCAGAGAGGCAGCCTGAGAAAAGGATGCCACATGCAAGGGAGGTCAATAGATGAAATTAAATGTAATCTAGCGGAAATGTGGGACAAAGTATTGAAGCATAAGCTTCCAAGTTAACGAGGGGGCGCGCGGCAATTACCCACTCCCGACTCGGGGAGGTAGTGACGATAAATAACAATACAGGACTCTTAAGATGCCCTGTTATTGGAATGATTAATAAAAAATTCTACGGAATGTCACTGTGGTATTTTTGCTTTGTAAACGTTAGCCAGGAGAGGCCCTGCTGCCACTTTGTTGACTCTATCTAACTTCTGCCTGATTGCAAGTCCCTGTTTCGTCCACCATCCATTTGGATATCTTCTCTATCAACTTTCGATGGTCTTTTCTGAGGCTACCATGTTGTTCACGGTTATCGGCGAATCAGGTTTCCACGCCAGAGAGGGAGCGTGAGAAAGAGAGACCACATCCAAGGGAGGATTCATTTTTTCAATTATCAATCAAATTAAAATTATAGAGTGGAAATATGGGACAATGTATTAAAGCGTAAAAGTGGGACAACTTTTTAAAGTTTAAGCATTGAATGAAAGGATGTGGCGCGCATCAATTAATAAAGAATTTCTTAAATTTTATTTCCTGCCAACTATGCAGAGCAGGGGTTGCTATCTGGCAAAATTTGAAAAATGTCACCTGACAATGTAACAGACAATTTTTTTTAAATTTATGTTCCTGTCACCTATGTAGAGGTGCCCCAGTGACATCCACCATCCATTTGGATATCTACTCTATCAACTTTAGATGTTCTTTTCTGACCCTGCCATGTTGATCACGGTTATCGGCGAATCATGGTTCCACGCCGGAGAAGGAGCATGAGAAAGAGAGACCACATCCAAGGTAGATACATGTATTACTTTTTGGGGGATCGGGCAGAAATATGGGAAAAGTTATTGAGGCGCAAATGTGGGACAAATTACTGAAGCACAAAGGTGGGAAAAGTTATTGAGGTGCAAATGTGGGACAAATTACTGAAGCGCAAATGTGGGAAAAGTTGTTGAGGCACAAATGTGGTACAAATTACTGAAGCGCAAATGTGGGAAAAGTTATTGAGTTGCAAATAGTTGCAAATGTGGTACAACTTGTTAAAGTTTAAGCATTGAATGAAAGGAGGTGGCACGCATCAATTAAAGAAGAATTTCAGAAATTTTATTCCCTGTCACCTATGTAGAGCAGTGGTTTATTTACATCCAAAATTGTAAACTGTCAACCCTAGAATGTAACAGAAAATGTACTGAAATTTATTAACCTGTCTAGTTGGTAAAGCAGGGGTCTATGACAGAATTTTTTTTTTATTGTAACCCAAAAATGTAAAGTAAAATTATTTAAATTTATTAAGCTGTCATCTAGGTAAAGGAGGGGTATATTACACCCAAAAATTTGTGAATTTCACCCGAAAATGTAACAGACAATTTTATTTAATTTTTTACCTGTCTACTCGGTATAGCAGTGGTACATCACAGCCAAAAAATGATGAATTTCACCAGAATATGTAACTGACAATTATTATTTTTTAACCTGTCTACTAGGTATAGCAGTGGTACTTCACACCCAAAAATTGGTGAATTTCACCTGAAAATGTAACTGACAAATTTTTATTTATTTTTTACTGGTCTACTCGGTATAGCAGTGGTACATCACACCCAAAAATTGATGAATTTCACCTGAAAATGTAACTGACAATTTTTTTTTTATCAGTCTAATAGGTATAGCAGTGGTACATCACACCCAGAAATTGGTGAATTACACCAGAAAATGTAACTGACAAGTATATATTTTTTTTAACTTGTCTACTAAGTATAGCAGTGGTACTTCACGCCCAAAAATTGGTGAATTTCACCAGAAAATGTAACTGACAAAGTAGTGAAATGACATAAAATAAAATGCGTACAAAAAAAAAAATCGATTTATGAGGTGGAGTTCCATATGGCTTAGGCGTTTGAGGAGGCGGTCGACGTAGCGGTGTAGGTGGAAGCGTCGGTGGAGGAGGACGAGGTAGCCAACACTGGTTTTTGGTTTTCATTATTATTATTTTTTTATTAGAGTACACTCCAAAAGAGTGTGAAATATCCAAAATACAAGAATGTGCAATTGCGCTGCAGTATAACAATGTCTGGTTAAGGCCGGTAAACATGTCTATTCTGCACAAGGTACGGACAAGTCCTGTGGGATACATGCCTGGTTAATTTTAATGAACGTGAGCTTGTCCACTTTGGCTGTGGACAGGCGGCTGCAATTGTCTGTGATAACGCCCCCCTGCCGTGCTAAACACACGTTCAGATAATACACTGACTGCAGGGCAAACCAGCACCTCCAAGGTGTAAAGGGCAAGCTCAGGCCATTTGCCCAATTTGGAGACCCAGAAGTTGAAGGGGGGAGACCCATCATTCAGTACGTGTAGGCGTGTGCACACATACTGCTCCACCATGTTGGTGAAATGTTGCCTCCTGCTAAGACGTTCCATATAAGATGGTGGTGCTGGTTGTTGTGGCGTGCTGACAAAGCTTTTCCACATTTTGGCCATGCTAACCCTGCTTTCTTAGGTGCTGGTGGTGCCCCAGCTGCGTTGGCAACCTCTTCCTCTGCCTTCGCTTTGTGCTTCCACGGTGCCCCCGCTGTCAGGTGGGAATGCCACCAGCAACACGTTTACCAGCCTGCGCTTGTACTTGCGCATCTTACGATCACGCTCCAGTGACGGAATTAAGAATGGTAAATTGTCCTTGTAATGGGGATACAGCAGCGTGGCCACCCAGTAATCAGCACAAGTTAGAATGTTGGCAACTCGGCGGTCGTTGCGGAGACACTGCAGCATGTAATCGCTCATGTGTGCCAGGCTGCCCAGAGGCAATGAAAAGCTGTCCTCTGTGGGAGGTGTATCGTCTGTGTCCTCTGTATCCCCCCAGCCACGCACCAGTGATGGCCATGAGCTGGTCTTGGTGCCACCCTGCTGTGAACAAGGTTCCTCCTCCTCCTCCATCTCCTCCTCCTCATCCTCCACCTCGTCATCCTCCAGAACTGTGCCCTGACTGGACAATTGTGTACCTGGCGTTTGTGGGTGCAGGAACCCACCCTCGGAGCCACTTGTGAATGACTTGCCTACGAAATGATCCCTCTTCCTCCTCCTGTGCCACATCCTCTTCCATCATCGCCAGCAGCGTTTTTTTAAGGAGGCATAGAAGTAAGATAGTTACGCTGAGAACGGTGTTATTGGCACTGGCCATGTTAGTGGAGTACTCGAAACAGCGCAACAAGGAACAAAGGTCTCGCATGGAGGCCCAGTCATTGGTGGGAAGTGGTGCTGTTCCGCAGAGTGACTCACCCGTGTGTGCTGCACCTGAAACTCCACTATTGCCTGCTGCTGCTTGCACAGTCTGGCCAGCATGTGCAAGGTCGAGTTCCACCTTGTGGGCACGTCACATATGAGGCGGTGAGCGGGAAGGCCAAAGTTACACTGGAGCGCTGACAGGCGAGCAGCAGCAGGGTGAGAATGCCGAAAGCGTGCACAGACTGCCCACACTTTATGCAGAAGCTCTGACATATCAGGGTTATTTTTAATTAATCTCTGCATCACTAAATTCAGCACATGCGCCAGGCAAGGGATGTGCGTCAAACCGGCTAGTCCCAGAGCTGCTACGGGATCTCACCCATTATCGCACACCACCAGGCCGCTCTTGAGGCTCACTGGCACCAACCACTCATCGGTCTGTTGTTCAAGGCCTGTCCACATCTCCTGCACGGTGGGGGTTTGTCCCCCAAACAGATAAGTTTTAAAACTGCCTGCTGTCGTTTACCCCTGGCTGTGTTGAGGTTGGTGGCGAAGGTGTTACGCTGACCGGATGAGGAGCCGGTAGAGGATGAGGAAGCGGAGTAGGAGGAGAAAGCAACAGGAGGCAAACTGAAGCGCCCTGCAATCCTCGGTGGTGGAAGGACATGCGCCAAACTGCTATCCACCTGAGGCCCAGCCGCCACTGCATTTACCCAGTGTGCTGGTATGGAGATATAATGGCCCTGACCGTGCTTACTGGTCCACAGATCTGTAGTCAGGTGCACCTTGCCTTAGATGGCGTTGCACAGTGCACAACTGATTTTGTCCCATACTTGGTTGTGCAGGGAAGGGATGGCTCGCCTGGAAAAGTAGTGGCGGCTGGGCACGACATACTGTGGGCAAGCCACCGCCATAAGGCCTTTAAAACTATATGTCTCCACCAGACGGAATGACAGTATTTCAAAGGCCAGTAATTTAGAAATGCTGGCATTCAGGGCTAGGGAACGCGGGTGGGTAGGAGGGTACTTCCTCTTTCTAGCTTAAATTGCACACTTACTAATCCAGATGTTGTATATTGCCAAAAAAAAGTGTGTTTTTTTTACTAACAGAATATGAAAGCTGTATATTTTAAAATTTAATTTCACACTTGCAGATCTGTAAAATAGTGTATTTTGCACAAAAAGGTGCTTAAAAAAAAAAAGAAGAAAATTATGGCTGTATTTCTAGTTTAACCACTTCAACCCGGCTAGCTAAAACCCCCTTCATGACCAGGCCACTTTTTACACTTCTGCACTACACTACTTTCACCGTTTATCGCTCGGTCATGCAACTTACCACCCAAATGAATTTTACCTCCTTTTCTCCTCACTAATAGAGCTTTCATTTGGTGGTATTTTATTGCTGCTGACATTTTTACTTTTTTTGTTATTAATCAAAATGTAACGATTTTTTTGCAAAAAAATGACATTTTTCACTTTCAGCTGTAAAATTTTGCAAAAAAAACGACATCCATATATAAATTTTTCACAAAATTTATTGTTCTACATGTCTTTGATAAAAAAATAATGTTTGGGCAAAAAAAAAAAATGGTTTGGGTAAAAGTTATAGCGTTTACACACTATGGTACAAAAATGTGAATTTCCGCTTTTTGAAACAGCTCTGACTTTCTGAGCACCTGTCATGATTCCTGAGGTTCTACAATGCCCAAACAGTAGAAAAACCCCTCAAATGACCCCATTTCGGAAAGTAGACACCCTAAGGTATTCGCTGATGGGCATAGTGAGTTCATAGAAATTTTTTTTTTTTGTCACAAGTTAGCGGAAAATGATGATTTATTTTATTTTATTTTTTCCTTACAAAGTCTCATATTCCACTAACTTGCAACAAAAAATAAAAAATTCTAGGAACTCGCCATGCCCCTCACGGAATACCTTGGGGTGTCTTCTTTCCAAAATGGGGTCACTTGTGGCGTAGTTATACTGCCCTGGCAATTTAGGGGCCCATATGTGTGAGAAGTAGTTTGCAATCAAAATCTGTAAAAAATGACCGGTGAAATCTGAAAGGTGCACTTTGGAATGTGGGTCCCTTTGCCCACCTAGGCTGCAAAAAAGTGTCACACATCTGGTATCGCCGTACTCAGGAGAAGTTGGGGAATGTGTATTGGGGTGTCATTTTACATATAACCATGCTGGGTGAGAGAAATATCTTGGCAAAAGATAACTTTTCCAATTTTTTTATACAAAGTTGGCATTTGACCAAGATATTTTTCTCACCCAGCATGGGTATATGTAAAATAACACCCCAAAACACATTCCCCAACTTCTCCTGAGTACGGCGATACCAGATGTGTGACACTTTTTTGCAGCCAAGGTGGGCAAAGGGGCACATATTCCAAAGAGCACCTTTCGGATTTTGCAGGCCATTTTTTACACATTTTGATTGCAAAGTACTTCTCACACATTTGGGCCCCTAAATTGCCAGGGCAGGATAACTACCCCACAAATGACCCCATTTTGGAAAGAAGACACCCCAAGGTATTCCGTGAGGGGCATGGCGAGTTCCTAGAATTTTTAATTTTTTGTCACAAGTTAGCGGAAAATGATGATTTTTTTTTTTTCCTTACAAAGTCTCATATTCCACTAACTTGCGACAAAAAATAATAATTTTAGGAACTCGCCATGCCCCTCACGGAATACCTTGGGGTGTCTTATTTCCAAAATGGGGTCACTTGTGGTGTAGTTATACTGCCCTGGCAATTTAGGGGCCCAAATGTGTGAGAAGTACTTTGCAATCAAAATGTGTAAAAAATGGCCTGCGAAATCCGAAAGGTGCACTTTGGAATATGTGCCCCTTTGCCCACCTTGGCTGCAAAAAAGTGTCACACATCTGGTATCACTGTACTCAGGAGAAGTTGTGGAATGTGTTTTGGGGTGTCATTTTACATATACCCATGCTGGGTGAGAGAAATATCTTGGCAAAAGACAACTTTTCCCATTTTTTTATACAAAGTTGGCATTTGACCAAGATATTTATCTCACCCAGCATGGGTATATGTAAAATGACACCCCAAAACACATTCCCCAGCTTCTCCTGAGTACGGCGATACCAGATGTGTGACACTTTTGCGCATCTAGGCTGCAAAAGTGCCCAAATTCCTTTTAGGAGGGCATTTTTAGACATTTGGATCCCAGACTTCTTCTCACGCTTTAGGGCCCCTAAAAAGCCAGGGCAGTATAAATACCCCACATGTGACCCCACTTTGGAAAGAAGACACCCCAAGGTATTCAATGAGGGGCATGGAGAGTTCATAGAAATGTATTTTTTTGGCATAAGTTAGCGGAAATTGTTTTTTTTTTTTTTTTTTTCTCACAAAGTCTCACTTTCTGCTAACTTAGGACAAAAATTTAAATCTTTCATGGACTCAATATGCCCCTCAGCGAATACCTTGGGGTGTCTTCTTTCCAAAATGGGGTCAGTTGTGGGGTGTTTGTACTGCCCTGGCATTTGAGGGTCTCCGCAATCATTACATGTATGGCCAGCATTAGGAGTTTCTGCTATTCTCCTTATATTGAGCATACAGGTAATGAGATTTTTTTTTCCGTTCAGCCTCTGGGCTGAAAGAAAAAAATGAACGGCACAGATTTCTTCATTCGCATCGATCAATGTGGATGAAAAAATCTCTGCCAAAAAAAAAAAGGAGGGGAAAGGCGTCTGCCAGGACATAGGAGCTCCGCCCAACATCCATACCTACTTAGCTCGTATGCCCTGGCAAACCAGATTTCTCCATTCACATCAATCGATGTGGATGAATAAATCATTGCCGGGATTTTTTTTTTTTTTTTTACATACAAAGTGTTTGCCAAAGCATAGGAACGCCGCCTCCTCCTCAGCTCGTATGTCTTGGCAAACGTATCTGTTACTGCAGAGTAGAAATCTCGTCTTGCAGCGCCGCATACACCGACTTGCGTGTAATCTGACAGCAGCGCAATGCTTCTGTCAGAATGCACATCAGTGCTGCAGCTAGTCGATCGGTTGGTCCACCTGGAAGGTAAAAAAAGAAAAAAACAGGCCGCAACGCAATAATTTTATTAACTTTGGAACAGAACATATAAACTTTAACTTTTTGAACTAAACATTAACCTTTTTGCTTACTGGTGTTTTTTTTTTTTTTTTTTTTTTTTTTTACCTTTATAGAACAAACCTCTCCTTCCCCATGGGTCAATGTGCAAAGCGCAAATCGCCCAAAGATGTGGCGAAGTGCGTTATGCACTTTGTCCCAGGTGAAAGGAGAGGTTTGCAGCAGCTGTATGTGAATGGGCCCTAATAGCCCTGTGTGCCTGTCCTGGTGAGATGATCCCTATGCTAGGTGTACCTGTGTGTGGTAATTCCGGAAACACTCTCCAAAGCATAGGGCAGGGTGGTCAGGACAGTCAGGACAGAAATAGCGGGTGTCACGCCTTATTCCACTCCTGCTACAGACACGACATTTTTTTCGGGGTGGCGGTTGGTTTGAGGTACCAGGAACGACACTGGGGAAATGTCGCTCGTGTAGACGGCTAACTACACTGGTGGATGGGGCCACGGAACCTCCTGGGTACAGGAGGTTCGCAATGATCTCTTCCTGAAATTTGAGGAAGGATCCAGTTCTCCCAGCCTTACTGTAGAGAACAAAACTATTGTACAGAGCCAATTGAATTAAATATACAGACACCTTCTTATACCAGCGTCTGGTTCTGCGGGACACTAAATACGGAGCCAACATCTGGTCATTGAAGTCCACCCCTCCCATGAGCAAATTATAGTCGTGGACTGAGAGGGGCTTTTCAATGACACGGGTTGCTCACTCAATTTGGATTGTCGTGTCTGCGTGAATGGAGGAGAGCATGTAAACGTCACGCTTGTCTCTCCATTTCACCGCGAGTAGTTCTTCGTTACACAGTGCGGCCCTCTGCCCCCTTGCAAGACGGGTGGTAACGAGCCGTTGGGGGAAGCCCGCGCGACTAGTTTGCGCGGTGCCACAGGCGCCAATCCGTTCTAGAAACAAAAGAGGGCCACACTTGTGTAAAAATTGTCCACATAAAGATGGTACCCATTGCCGAATAAGGGTGACACCAAGTCCCAGACTGTCTTCCCACTGCTCCCCAGGTAGTCAGGGCAACCGACCGGCTCCAGGGTCTGATCTTTTCCCTCATAGATCCGAAATTTGTGGGTATAGCCTGTGGCCCTTTCACAGAGCTTATACAATTTGACCCCATACCGGGCGCGCTTGCTTGGGATTTATTCTTTGAAGCCAAGGCGCCCGGTAAAATGTATCAGGGACTCGTCTACGCAGATGTTTTGCTCAGGGATATACAAATCTGCAAATTTCAGGTTGAAATGGTCTATGAGGGGCCGAATTTTGTGGAGCCGGTCAAAAGCAGGGTGGCCTCTGGGACGGGAGGTGCTGTTATCACTAAAGTGCAGGAAACGCAGGATGGTCTCAAATTGTGTCCTGGACATAGCAGCAGAGAACATGGGCATGTGATGAATTGGGTTCGTGGACCAATATGACCGCAATTCATACTTTTTAGTTAGACCCATGTTGAGGAGGAGGCCCAGAAAAGTTTTAATTTCGGAAACTTGGACTGGTTTCCACTGGAAAGACTGGGCATAAGAGCTTCCCGGGTTGGCGGATATAAATTGTGTGGCATACCGATTTGTTTCAGCCACGACTAAGTCCAAGAGCTCCGCAGTCAAGAACAGCTCAAAAAATCCCAGGGCCAAACCGATCTGAGCTGTCTCAACCCGAACTCCAGACTGGGCGGTGAAAGGGAAAACTACAGGTGCGGCTGAAGTTGGGGACTGCCAATCAGGGTTTGCCAGCACCTCAGGGATTCTAGGGGCTCTACGGGCACGTCTTTGCGGTGGCTGCGACGGGGTCACTACTGCTCGTGCCACCGTACCAGCTTCAACTGCCCTTCTGGTGCTCGCCACTTCACCAGGTTGTACGGCAGTGCTGGTACTAGGTCCAGGAAGGGCAGCGCTGCTGGTGTATGCCTCACCACGTAATCCGACAGCACCAGCCCCACTCTGCTGCTCTTGAAGCGGATCCTGCGCAACCTGCGGTCTAGCGACATGGGGCCGGGTACGCCTGGTGCTATCAGGGACCTCAGCCTCCTTGTCTGAACTTTGGGTCAGAGAGCCACTGCTTTCTACAGGTTCGTATTCTGACCCGCTAGATTCGTCAGATGAGGGTTCCCATTCCTCATCCGACTGGGTCAGAAGCCTGTAGGCCTCTTCAGAAGAATTCCCCCTGTTTGACATTTGGGAAACTAAATTTAGGGGTATTCCCTGAGATTACCCAAGAAAAAAGCAAGCCTGTCTTACAAAGGGGAGGCTAGCGAAGTACCGGAGGCCGCTGCGGTTGATAAAAAATATCAAAACTGATTTTTTTATCGCCGCAGTGCGTGTAAAGTTAATGTGCAGTGATAAAAAAATAATAATTTTTTTGTCACTGCGGTGGGGCGGGTGTGGGCGAACGCACGTGTGGGCGACCGATCAGGCCTGATCGGGCAAACACTGCGTTTTGGGTGGAGGGCGAACTAAAGTGACACTAATACAATTATAGATCTGACCGTGATCAGTTTTGATCACTTCCAGATATAAAAGTACAAATGCTGATTAGCGATATGCTAATCAGCGAATAAGGGACTGCGGTGCGGTGGGCTGGGCGCTTACTGATCGCTAAACTACCTAACCAAGGGGCCTAAACTATACCTAAAACCGGTCAATACCAGTGAAAAAAAAAAAGTGACAGTTTGCACTGATCACTTTTTTCCTTTTCACTAGTGATTGACAGGGGCAAGAAGGGGTGATCAAAGGGTTAATTGGGTGCTGGGAGGTGATCTGGGGCTAGTATGTGGTGTTGGTGGGTATTTACAGTGATGTGTGCTCCTCGGCTCCTCTGCTGGAACCAACCGACCAAAAGAAGGAGCAGAGGAGCACAGCAGCCATATAACCACATCATATTTACTAATATGATGTGGTATCTGGCTGCTGATTTGTTTTTTTGAAAATCATCAACCTGCCAGCCGCGATCATTGGCTGGCAGGTTGATGACGAACTTGTCCTTTGAATTTTGCCGGCCCGCGATGCGGATGCGCGGGCCGGCTTTCCCCGAAATCTCGCGTCTCGCGAGAGGACGCACCGGCGCGTCCACCCAGAACAGCACGACCGCCGCGAAGACGCAATCCTGCGTACGGCGGTCGTGAGCCGGTTAAATTGCACACTGACTAATCCAGATGTTGCACATTGCCAAAAAAGTGTGTTTTTTTACTAACAGAATATTAAAGCTGTATATATTAAACTTGAATTTAACACTTGCAGATCTGTAAAATAGTGGATTTTGGCAAAAAAAAATGTGTGTTTTTAAAAACCTACCTATAAAATTAAGCTGTATTTCTAGCTTAAATTGCACACTGACTAATCCAGAAGTATATTGCCCAAAAAGTAACAGAATATGAAAGCTGTTTATAACGTTTGAATTTCACACTTCCGGATGCAGCTAGGGATGTAAAATAGTGTATTTTGCACAAAAAGGGTGTTTTAAAAAGCCCAGAAAATTATGGCTCTATTTCTAGCTTAAATTGCACACTGACTAATCCTGCAAATGCACCGGATGTTGTATAATGCCAAAAAAGGGTGATTTTTTAAAACCAGATTATTAGTGCAGTATTCCAAGATTGGATTTCAATGTCACAAAAGCTCAGATGCAGTGCTGGTGCACTGAGCTTGCATAAAATGGCCGCCGCCGCCCACCTAACAGACAAATAAAAGTTTTTTTTTTTCGTTCACTGGACTCAGAGCAGGGTAAAAAGATTGTGCCCTGCACCCACACAAATAAATGTATGTTAGTCACTGAGTTAGATTCACGTTCTGAACCAAAGATTCTCTCCTATTCTCTCCCTGAAATCACCAGCAGCATTCTCTCCCTACACTAGTAACAGCTTATATAGAGGCTGGGTCACATGCTGCACTGGCCAATCACAGCCATGCCATTAGTAGGCATGGCTGTGATGGCTTCTAAGGGCACAGAGTTAAACACATGTTGATTGGCTGTTCTGCAGCCTTTCAAAAAGTGCCTAGAAATGGCCGAACACCGAACCTGAACCTAAACTTTTACTGAAATGTTCAGGTCCGGGGTCCAAAAATCCTAAAGTTCAGTACGAACCGAACTTTACAGTTCAGGCTTGCTCAACCCTAGTCACTGACAGAAACGGACACTGTCTATTGAAAAAGTTCACTGTATGTCACAGATATATTTTTTAAGCGCATATGTTACACTGCAGATGTGACACTGATAATGTCACTGACAGAAGCGGACACCGTCTATTGAAAAAGTACACTGTATGTCACAGATACATTTTTTAAGCGCACATGTTACACTGCAGATGTGGCGCAGCTAATGTCACTGTCCGCAGCGGACACCGTTTACGGAAAAAGCACACTGTATGTCACAAATATTTTTGGGATGCGCACCATTTACACTGGAGATGTGGTGCAGATAATGTCACTGTCCGCAGTGGACACCATCTTCAGAAAAAGTACACTGGATGTCACAGATTTTGTTGGGATGCGCGCACTTTTCACAGGAGATATGGTGCATCTAATGTCACTGTCCGCAGCGGACACCATCTACAGAAAAGTACACTGGATGTTAAAGATATTTTTGGGATGCGCACACTTTACACAGGAGATGTGTGGCAGCTAATGTCGCTGTCTGCAACGACCAAACTATTGCACGCTATTTAGCGATGGATGCGCAAAAAATAGATAGTGCTGCCACACAAAATAGTCCTTAAAAGGACTTTTGGGTCTGTAAAGTTTTAGGTATTTAGTGCAGTTTACACTAAAAATAGATATTGCTGCTGCCCCACACAATAGTCCTTGAAAGGAATTTTGGGTCGGTAAAGTTTTAGCATTTTAGCTCAGGTTGTGCTAAAAATATAGATTGCTGCTGCCACACACAATAGTCCTTAAAAGGACTTTTGGGTCTCTGAAAAGTTTTTCTAATAAAAAATATTCCTATATTACTCCCTACACTGTCTGTCCCTTCATCAGCACAGCTCTCCCTGACTGAGCCGAACACGCATCATCGGGTGCTATATAGCACCCGATGACGCGTTGCGGCCAGCCAATCACTGTAATGCTAGTAACCAACATGGCTACGGCATTACACTGAGGTCAGAACTTACCTGCACATTTATTGGCTGGGTAGAAGCCAAGAAACGTGTTGGGAGGAGACTTGAGCATTACGCTCAAGCAAAGGCCCCATGCACACGGCCGTGTTTCACAGCCATGTGCGGGCCGTGGAACCGCGGCCTGGATCCCTCCTGAGAGCAGGAGCGCACGGCGTCACTGGTTGCTATGACGCCGTGCGCTCCCTGCTGCCGGCACAGTACAGTAATACACTGGTATAGATCATACCAGTGCATTACTGTATTGCGGCGGCAGCAGGGAGCGCACGGCGTCATAGCAACCAGTGACGCCGTGCGCTCCTGCTCTCAGGAGGGATCCAGGCCGCGGTTCCGTGAAACACGGCCGTGTGCATGGGGCCAAATGCGGTATTCGGCCGAATACTGCCATGTGCCGAGCATCGAGATGCTTGAGCCGAACTGGTGTTAGGCCGAGCATGCTCAATCAACACTAGGAGTTGTGGGAAAGAATAAAAAAAGGGGAAAGGGGGAAAGGAAGGGAGAAAGGAAAAAAAAGAGGGAGAAAAGGAGAGGGAGGGGAGAAAAGGAAAAATTGGGTACACATGAGGGGGATTGGGAGGAAATGGAAAGTAGTGGAGAGTAGGAATGAGGAAAAGGGTAAGGGGAATGAGGGCCTGTCTGGGGGTGGATACTACCTCTGACTGTCCAGTGGAGTGTTGGCTCAATGGATCTAAAGGGCAAAAGAATTAAATAAGTAATAAGATATTGAACAATCCATCATAGTGGAAAATTAATTGGATGTTAAAAGTAAAGTCTTGGTTAAGGCCATGTTGGGAAAAATATTAAAGTGTGCATATTTATTAAGCTTCCTGTTCCTTCAGAAGGCAAATAAAGTTGTTGCCTTTTTTTGGAAGTTGTACTTGTTCAATAATTTGGAATTTAAGTTGAGTGATGTGCTGAGCTTTAGAGAAATGAGCAGGAAGTGTAAGCAAGCTCTATTGGCATCTAATAGTAGACTTGTGACTGTTGATACTGTTGCGAATGGGTCGTGTGGCTTCTCCCACATAAAAGAGACCACAAAGTCACAACAGCCTATGCATCAGCATTTAACAACAGCCTATACACCAGCATTGAACACGATAAAGGTCTCATATCCACCATATTTCTATTTGAACAGTCCAAACACATCCCAAACACCACCCAACTAGTCATCGAATTACTCAATATTGTCCTTACAGACAATTTTTTCCTCTATGCCGATATCTTCTATCTACAGACATGAGCGACCCCAATGGGTGCAAATGTAGCAACCCCTTATGCAAACGGGTATATGGCACACTTTGAAGAATCACATATTTATACCCTACTGTTGGTCTTTTCCAACAATATGCCGTCTGTTGGTTCAGATTCAAAAATCAAATTTTCTGTGTGTGAAATGGATCCCATAACTCACTCCTCTAATTCACACATACTATCAACAACATTAGGCCAGAACTCCAATCTACCCTCAATTCTGACACACATTTAGTCAGCTTTCTTGATACCCGGATCCTCAAAGACAAATATAGGCAACATCAGCACCGACTTATTAGAAAACAAACTGACCACAATGGCCTTCTACTCTACTCCAGCTGCCGTCCCCGAGCAATAAAAACTCTTTGCTCTGATTGCTCTGTCTCTCATATTGTCTCAGACCCAAGCACTCAACAGTCACAAGTCCAAAAATGGTCACTAAATTCACTGAAAGAGGCTACCCCAGTGAGCTCCTAACCAAAGAACTATCCCACATCCTGCCCCCCGGCCCCAACCAGACTGACCCAGAACAAAGGCATCACTGATTTGGTTCCATTTTGGGTTCATACCTATCACCCACTCTTGCCAAAAGTCCAACAGATCATCAAAAAAACACCCAAATGTAGAGTTGGTTCTTACTCGAGGAGGCAACCTTGTGGTGGTGAGTGGGTTTATGCTTTTTGATCAAAATGTATGCTAATGCCTCATGTATAGCATGCAACATAGGGGCCAGTATACTATTTATGATGCTGAGAAGCAATGTTAATTATGCTCAGAGGCAGTTATTAGCTCAAAGCATAGCATGAGGATATGTGATCCAGGTTCACTTTTTTTTTTTTTGGATCATCAAAAAACATTTGCCGCTCCTGAGAAAAGAATATCCTACCATCCAATCCTTTTAAACACCACCCCTTATGTGCCTCAAATGAGCACACAATCTCAAAGACAAACTGAATAAGGCTGACATAGGCAGCTTTAGATATCAACCTAAACAGACCTTTCTCCAGACACAACACCAGGGCACATATCTATGCCTTCATTGCAGCTGCTGTTCAAACATCACCAAAGGCGACCAGATCACACACCCTCACACAGGCAAATTTTTTTTAACTTAAGATTCATCATTTGTCATTTACCTCATTAAAGTGTCCTTGTAGTTTCCTTTATGTGGGAAAAACCACCCAATCTATCCACGACTGCATCACCAGTCACAAGTCTACCATTAGATGCCAAAAGAACTGGCTCTCACTTCCTGATCATTTCTCTAAAGACTTTACTTTTAACATCTAATTAATTTTCCATTGTGACCCATGGAGCCAACATTCCGCTGGACAGTCAGACGGCCTTTCTTCCTCCCTCTTCCCCTTTTCTCATTCCTACTCGTCATTATTCCCCCACTCCCTTCTTTTTCCTTCCCTCCCAGTCCACCTTAGATTTCCCCCCTTCCTTTTCTCCCTCTTTTTTTTCCTTTCTCCCTTCATTTCCCCCTTTTTCCTTATTTCCTTCTTTCCCACTACTCCTTTCTCTTATCCTGATTTTTCTTCTACGACAACACAGTCATTGCCACTCGGCATACACCACATAACATGAAACTCTTCTAGCACACACCACATAACATTACACAAATAAAATTTTCCTCATTTATGACATTATTCATTTCCTACACACCATCCTTTATCACCCTTTCCAGTCCATATCTTTCATTATTTATCATTTCATAGCACACCACATAAGTCCTTTGGTTCAATTCTTAACCTATTTTACCCCACTATCCAATATAGTAGACATTGCTGCAAATAGACACCCCCTACCTGATATCACATCGCTACATACCTCACCTCATCCAAACAACAGTATATTCTCATGTCTTTTTGCGAGACTTCACTTACAGTGCAATCGCACTAACATCTTTAAGACGTCATAGTTTGGTGCCCTAGCACATACTCCAGCGCTAGCTGTGCCTCCCCCACAGTGCCACATCGCTGTCCACTGGGGTTTTCTCCACTCCTCCTGCCTCCTTACTCTTGGTAAGTGTCTGAGCCAACACTGGAATTATGTATCATTGCTATGCTTCAGCCTCTAGGGCTACACTAGTGTTATATTTGCTGACATGCATACCTTCTCTTCAGGTGGGACCCGCACCTATTAGACAATGGGGGCATATCCTAGCGATATGCCCCCATTCTCTGAGATGAGAATACCCCTTTAACTGTGCCCATGACTACCAGATTTCTATTTGCATTTACTGTGAGATGTCTATTTGTTGATTTAATTCTGTTATTGCATTTGATTTAATGGAAGACTCACAATAAAATCTATTTTACTTGCATCATTATCAGTTGTACTTCAATATGGAGTGTGGAGCATATACAGCCAGCTCTACACTTCACAGCTTGGGACATTGAGTGCAACTCAAAATCTTTTCTACACCAAGGAACTCAGACACAAGTGAAGAGAACTTTAGATTTTTAAAATTACATATCATATGTGTATATTCGGCAACTTTCTGGTATTGCTTTATTACTTGAGCCCGTCTGCCGCACGTCAAGGCGATCTCTGTAAGACGGGAACCTAACACTAAATTCTACCTGTTATGTGCCATGACGGCTACCATACAATTCAGGGAGTGTAGGTTCCACATGCATGATGGGCCCACTTAAATTTTTATCATCTTTGGTGCCAAAATGGCCTCCATTATATCCAGGGAATGCAGGTTCCAACATGCATGCCGAGCCCACTCCACACCTCTCCTGGTGCCAAATGGCCACCGACAAATGCAATGAGAGTCCACCCTATACCTCTCCTGGTGCCAAATGGCTTCCAGTGAATAAGGGAGAGCAGGCTAACCTTTATACTCACACTAATTAAAATCAGCCTATGGGGCAGACAGACTGGTCAGGAATGATACTTCTACATGTGACCTTCCTACTATAGGTAAGACAAACGCTGTTTTCAAGAAGGATCAAGGTAGAGAGAATCAGTTGAGAGACCATTTTCATTCTTAATTTATGTTGTTTAATCAATTTAAATTCCCCAATCGCTTTTTGATTATCAATCACCTCTCAAAAACAGGTCAGAGGTTGGACAAACTCACAGCTTTGGAGTCTGCCAGAATGACATATTAAGCACTTGGTAATCAGCTGATGGACACCCAAAGGACTATAAATGATCCCATATCAATAAGTTCAATATGACTTAGCCCTGCAATGTTGTATCATCAGTCAGTCACCCAGTTCCTCTCTGTTATCAACATCTACAGAGAACTTCAGCAAAACTGGGGTAAGCTGTTCGTTTGCTTCCAAAGTGACAATTTATTACTTCCTGTTTGGTGCGTGACAATGACTAAGCAGGTTATGAAGTTGATTACAAACACTTCTCAGATATATTTTATCTTTATACTACTTTCCAATACATGTTCACTATGTTTGCTGCAATGCCTCATTAAACTGCAATTAGCCCTTTACTTAGAGCATATTGTTATCCCTATGTTCAATAGTATTTTCATTTTATGAATTGCTCAATAAAGAAAATGTATCCTGCTAGCTAAGCTTAAAATTCTTGCAAATATAATCTCTTGAACATCTTTATTCCTGGGACTCCTATAAATAGAGTTGGGCTGAACCACCATAATGAAATACAGGTTATACTGAATATTTTCCTACTTTACCATATATTACTCTGCTCAGCATCTCCTGCTCTATAACATAATACTTGCACCTCAGACACCATGTTCAGTTTGACAGGTTGCCTTTAAATCAATTGTTCAACATCTAGGGTTGAGAGAAGCAAAGTATTCAAAGCAGAATTCAGTCAGAAGTTTAGAAAAACTTTGATTCGCAACAAATCCAAATTTTCTTCCACTTTGTGGTAACGATTCCGGTTTACATAAAATGGCGGCTGCACATGTTAGAAAGTGAAACTTAGTGTAGAGGAAATAAGCCGGGGAACACAAGATCACCCATAATGCTGTGCAGCCAGCCAATTCGCAGATAGTCATTCCCTATGATGTCACAGCCCTATAAAACTCTCATCCCGCGCAGTCTCCGCCATTGTCCTGTGTCCAGCGTTCTGCGGTGAAGTTACAGTGTACTACAGCCATTTATGGGGTGTATTGAAGGGAAATAAAACTACTTCCTATTATCTGTTCTGCAGTGAATTGTGATTGTTATTTTTCCTTTTGGGAGGGGGGAGTTTATCAATCAGAAGAAAAAATATATATGTCTTAATTGCCGTTCAGCGGTGAAGTAACATTGTACATTTTTTGGGGGGTATTATTTTAGATTTCATTTAATTCTTTTATTATACAGTATGTCAGACAGACAGGTGACAGGCCCTTCAAAGGGAATGGGTAGTGGCCAAAAAATTTCTGTCGCAGGCAGCAGAAGAAGGGGGGTGGGTGGCAGCAGGAGTTGTAGCGAGAGAATGAGCTCCCGGTGTCATCTAGCGGTCGTGTCTTGACCAGCAACCCAGCAGTGCTTGAATGGTTGACTTGGTCTTCGACTTCATCGCAAATGACATCAGACACCTCAGCCAAGAGTCGAAGGGTTTCTCTGACACGATGCCTAGTTGGCATGGCCCGGAAGCAGGCCCTGTGCCCTCACCTGTCCTGAACCTTCCTTTGTCATTTTCAGTTCCCTCAACGCGAGAAGTATTATATGACGTAGGCAGCAGTGGGAGGTCGGGAGACAAATGTGCCCAGGGTAGACCATCTGTTTCTCAGAAGTCTACCGGCCCGAAAAGTAGTTCACGGAGGCAGCGGTAGCATGCAGTCAGAATGAAGTGTTAGGGGGAAAATGCCATACTTGGCGGTGTAGCAATTTTTTTGTTAGGCTGCATGACGAGGTGAACATGAGCATTTACAGAATTTGTGGGCAGAAGGTGAAGCGTGGCCAGGGTGCCAATGTTGGTACCACGGCCCTGCATCAACACATGTAGTGTCTCCATAAAGTCTCCTGGAAGAACCGTGGCTCTGATGTGGTGGTCAAGCCTGCCGCAGCAACCGCTGCATCACCCAGTGGCACGCACCCAATTTCATGCAGTCAAGGCTCCACCAACTCAGATGAAGGGAGCTGTCTGTCCTTCCCATCATCTGCTGGTCCTGATACTCCTGCTCCTCCTCCTCCTATACCTCGTCAGTCATTCCGTCAGCAATTGATCACCAAAGTAATTGCCAAGAGAAAACAGTATGTGTGCACTCATCCAATGGTGCAGAAGCTGAACGTGCTCCTTGCCAAGTTGCTGGTGCTGCAGTCCCTTCCTTTCCAAGTAGTGGACTCTACACCTTTCAGAGAAATGATGGCTTGTGCCCAGCTGAGCTGGAGAGCCTCAAGCGGTCATTTCTTAGGGAAAAAGGCAGTACCAGCCCTGCACATATATGTAGAACAAAAGGTGGGCCAGTCCTTGAGCCTGTTATTGTCTGCCAAAGTTCATGGCAGCACCGACATGTGGAGCTATAACTACGGTCAGGGACAATATATATCCTTTACATCCTTCTGGATAAATGTGGTTCCTGTCCAGCCACACCAGCAACTTGGCCAGGTGATGCCAATTCCCCTTCCACGTTCTCACGCTGTTTGTCCAGCAACAATGTCCGCCTCTGCCTTCTCATCCTCCATCGTGTCCTCAGCCTCCACTGCAGGGACAATTCACATTGCTCCTCCAGCATACCACATGTGCAGGGCACGGCGGTGTCACGCTGTTTTGCACCTCATTTGCCTTGGCGAATGGAGTCACACGGGGAGGAACTGCTCCGCTTCCTTTATCAAGAAATCGAATCCTGGCATTCTCCTAGTCAACTCAAAATCGGATCCATGGTGACCGACAACGGGAAGAACATGGTGTTGGCGCTACGTCAAGGTGGGTTGAGCCATGCATGGCACACGTGTTCAATCTGGTTGTCAAGTGGTTCCTGAAGTCTTCCACCCATCTGCAAGACATCCTAAAAATGGCCAGGAAACTTTGATGCACTTCAGCCACTCGTACACCGCAAAGCACACTTCCTTGAGCTGCAGCGGCAGAACGGCATATCCCAACATAGCCTGATATGCCACGTTTCTACCCTTTGGAATTCCACGCTCCATATGTTGGACCGAATATATGAACAAAGAAAGGCCATAAATTATTTCTTGATGATCCAAGCGGACAGGACAGTGAAACTTTGATGTCAACAAGTGGTAGCTCATGTGTGACACCTGCCATTTGCTCAGGCCCTTTGAGGATGCCACAACATCATTTCACTGCTTCATGACCTGGAACAAATGCTGGTAAATCTGGCTGGTCAGGGACTGGAGACATGGTGCCTAGATCTCACGGATTTCCTCTGAGTAACTTGTACAAATGGTCCAATGCATGCTCTCTTCCTTGCATAGTGACAGCCGAATTGTCACCATTTGTCAGAGGGATGACTTCTGGCTCTCCACCTTGTAGGACCCTCGCTACCGGTCCAAAATGGGGGCCTTTTTTACACCTGCTGAGAGGGAGGACAAACTGAACTACTATAGAGACATCCTATGTAGTCAGTTGGCCTCTGCCTATAGTTTAACTGCCATGGTTGCTGTGGCGGGGTGGGGGAGGTGGGACCAGTACCAGCTCCATCAGCAGCAGCTTGAGTCTAGATTTTATGATGAACAGCTTTCTTAAACCACCTAGTGAAAAAAAACTACTCACCAGCAGCAGCTAGACCTGAAGCAGAACCTGAACCAGCAGGTGGTGGCATACTTGGAAAGCATCCTCCACCCCACATTAAAGATCCGCTGGACTACTAGGTAGCCAAACTGGATTTGTGGCCACAACTGGCTGAGTTTGCCCTGGAAAAGCTGTCCTGTCCGGCCAGTAGTGTGGCATCAGAGCGGGTGTTTAGTACGGCGGGGGCCATAGTTAACACAAGGAGAACCCGCCTGTCCACCCAAAATGTGGAGAGATTGATCTTTGTCAAGATGAATCAAGCGTGGATCAGCAAAGATTTCCACCCACCAATGCCTGATGCATCAGACTAGATCATCCATGGTGCCACACCAGCACTTTGACAAAGGATACCAGCTTTGACAAAAGAGACTAGTCTCTTCTGGCTACCTGCCTCAGCTACTATTCTGATTCTGCCACCCACCTGATGCCAAGTGCTCCTTCTTTCACCCACCATCTTCAGCTGGTACTGGTATTGCCACCCACCTCCCCACTTTGTCACCGGGTGACTCTGTGGTCTCCTGATGCTGCTGCCACCTCTGCACTGACATTGTGCCACTCTGTGGCCTCCTCCTGATGCTGATGCCACCTACAGACTCTGCTATTGAGACACTCTGTGGTCTCCTCATGCTGCTTCCACTCTCCCCACTTCATGACTGGGCCACTATTTTGCCTTTCGGCCTGGCTGACATCATCATTTATTTGACCCATCTTTTGATCTGTCAGAAGGAAGGAAAAATAAGACGCACTGCGGATCCTGTCCATGTAACAGCTGAAAGGCCTGCATGACATGGTCCCTATTTTGCATCAGAATTGGCTTATGATTTGGTAGGCAAAAGCAGAAGTGGGTACAAAACACAGAAGACATGCAAATATTCTATTCACATGTCATCTCTCTTTTGGATCCACTCCTGTCAGTGCCTGGAATCGGCCTCACAGGACTGCACATGTGCCAGCCAGCAATGGGGAGTGAATAAATTGGCAGTGGGGCGGTGCTGGGCTCAAGGGGAAGGGGCGTGGCTGGGCACCAACGGCCAGAGGGACAGCCCCTTGGGCACCTTATTTAGGTAATTACCATATTAATAAAAGCGATTTTCTAGACAAAGGACAACACTTAGGAGAGTAATACTAGTATATTTTAATACAAAATGAGCAGACTGATGTGATGATGTTAAAAGCTCTGTCACTAAAATCCAGGTTACAGAATCCCTTTAAGATCAGAAAAGTCTGATAAAATGTATAAATAACAGGCTTAACTAACTCTTTTGCAAACTAATATATATGCTCAGCTCCTCCTGATCTATATAACATGCTGCCTGCAAATTGCATTGCATTTTGTGGTAAAAGGTTCCCTTTTAAGGATAACTGAGACATGGCTGGATGATGGCTATGACTGGGCAGTTAATGTACAGGGTTACAGTCTGTTTAGAAAGGATCGTCAAAACCGGAGAGGGGGAGGGGTCTGCCTTTATGTAAAGTCCTGTCTAAAGCCCACACTCCATGAAGATATAAGTGAGGGACATGAACATTTGGAGTCTCTGTGGTTAGAGATACATGGAGCTAAAACCAATAATAAATTACTAATAGGAGTTTACTATAAACCACTGTCACGGCCATGGCTATGTCCGTGACTCCTTACCGCATGTGGTTGCCTGCGGTTTAGTTTGTGTGTTCAACCACAGGTGAGAGTCGCTGTGTGTGGCCTCACTTGTGGTTGCCGCGGGCAACTAGTTGTGTTCTGTTATTGTCAGCAGAGCAGCCTGAGCGGTGCTAGGCAGCTTGCTGCTTTGGCATGCGGTCTCACCTGACTTCCTTTATGTTAGGTGTGTGTGTATGGTGTACACTGTGTTTTATGTATTGTGTGCACTTCCCTTTTAAGTGGTGTTTTTCCCTTCTCAGGTGCTGGAAGGGTTAACTCCCTTCCCAGTGTGTGTTTTGTGTCACTGGGTGTGTCCGACTGTGGGGTGTGGCTTCTTGGCCTATAAAGCCTCACTGTTAGTTCAGGTCTGTGGGTTGCTTCAGTCATGCTTGGCTGGAGCAGCCTCCTGTTTATTCTACCTGCCAGTGAGAGCCACCCCTGTGGTCATAAAGATATTGTCTTTATGTTTATGTCTTCTTGTGTGTGATGTTGTATGTGATGTTCTGTTGGGACCTTCCTTTGTGATTTTGTGCAGCTTACGGTTCTGGATTCCTGTTTGCACAGGGATCCAGTCAGCAGGCTGTGGCAGGTTGGTGGAACTACGAGTGTTGTGGAATCATATATCTAGTATCAAATGTATACTTGCTTGTATTATATCTAACAGTTTGCTTAACAAAATGGCCCCTGAAGTAGCAGCCAGCTCCCTTAATAATCCCTTACTAATCACTTTATGATATTGAAATTGCTGACATATTGCTGACATAATGCTGACTCTTGCTAAAGTATGGAGTGATAATGTGATACGTTATCATGGGACTTAGTAATGTGACAATTAGATCAAATTAGCCGAGTCATAAAGTTCCCCTTTTCCTGCTATAAAAAATCATGTAATCTGAATAATAAACGGAACATCTAGCATTGACTTCTCTGTGACAGTCTGTGTGTGATCTCTCGTGGCGTACGTATGCCTATCATTTCATACCATTCGGAGCAGTACATCAACCTTCCCTGACTATTGGGTCAGATCCAGAATCAGAGCCATATCAGTTGGCGCCCAACATGGGGCCTGAGGATTGGACCTCCTGCTGGCGTACCCCCAGAGACTGGACCCAGAGAGACAAGCCAAGGGACACCGGGACCGCGGCCCGTAATAAGAGGTGAGAAAATATATTCATCTTACCTATTCTGTGTCCCTTGGCTTAGTCTATCCATATTTGTTCTAGGGAGGGGTGCACCGACAGTGAGGCATCCTCAGGGGCATGAAAGTAAGAACCCCATTGTATTGATAAGCTTGATGTATTGTGTTTTATTATTATTTTTTGTGTATGGTTGGTTTCTCTGGGAGAAAGGAGAGGCATAGACTGACAGAACAATAGAAGTCTCCTAAAGTGCCTACATTGAGGGGTAACCCCGGTGTGTGACCCCAATAAATAGTAGAAGGGAAGGAGACAGCTTGCTGATAACCCAGTGGTGTGTTAATCTCAAGCTCAAGGTGTTTGTTTGTCAGTGTCTGTGCTAATCCAACTATCAGAGACAGTAAGTGAAGGCTCCAGAACGTGTTGAAGGCTCCAGAACGTGGTGTTTTGAAAAAAAAAATGGGTAACAGAAATAGTGTCCCGAAGGGCTATTGTTCACCTGAACAGTACGTGGCGGACCGGAGAGGAAAAGGTTATGTTAAAGGACTAAGCAAGTTAGAAAAGAGTTATGATATTGCAAAAGGAGGTGTATTGTGTTCTGCTATATGGCAGACATTGTTGACTGAGAAGAGAGGCAAATTGAATGATGATAAGTTGATAGATACAGTTAGGGTATGGCTGGACTGTAGCAAAGAATTTGAACAGACAAAAGGAGAAGCAATGTTTGATGAAAAATCAGGACTCCATTACTATCGGCCTGGCCCAGTCTTAGTACAGGAACAGCCACCGCCCTATAATGGCGCAGCTGAAAGAAAAAGGGGAAGTTGGACTTGTACACATTGTGGTCAGCAGAACCCTGCCCCCCGTGATACGTGCTTAGCCTGTGGTGCTCCACGCCCACATAATCATGCTCTTTTAGCCCCCCAGCACGTCTCACCAGTCCCAGCAATGACGCCATCTTGTCCTCAGCCAACGCCCAAGGCTGGACTTGTAATCTCCCCAAACCCTGCTCTTTCTGTCATGCCACAAGTCACTACTATATACCCACTTGTAAATCCTGACGGCACCTACATGCTACCCAGTCAGCCCATAGCTCCAGCTCATATAATGGTAGGAGGTAGTGGTGCTGTAGATCAGGAAGATGAGGATGGGGAGAAACAAAAGGAAGATGCAGGGGAAGACTCACAGCAGACAGTGGACTATGCACCTGGTGCTGCAGCACAAACCCCGGGATATCGCAGCCCACCGCACCTTGGACGATTTTCTGATATTACCCTAAGTAGCCAGCAGGGTGCAGCAAGAGCAGTGAATGAGTCTTTTCAAAACCAAATTACAGAGCTGCAAAGAGAGATCCATAACATAGGACAAGGAAATCTTGAAGCCTTAAGGGAAATATACTTGAACACTCGCCCAGTCGGGCCACCTAAGTATGTGTCCTTTACCCCCCAGCAGTTGTTCACCATAGTGAACCTCATGCCTGACCCAGATACTCACCCTATGCCCTTTTACAGAAAATTGGCACAAGTATATCAAACCTACGGGTGTACTTGGTCAGACTTGCAAAGTATTGTACAAAATAAAACTGGTGAATTTTCTTCACTTATAATGGATCACATACGCCAACCAGAACTCCCTGGAGCAAATTATGACACTCGTGATTCAGAATCTGGCCGTGATTTCATTCAGCAATTATATAAGTGGGCGAAAGACAGACTAGCAGAGCAGTCCACAACCCTGCAGGACATGGTACAGGATAAAGCAGAGTCAGTAGAAAAGTTTGTACAAAGAGTTAAACAAAACTATAAAGATATGGGATTCAGTCCAAATGAACCTGTGCACCTAAGACTCCTAGCACGGTCATTTGTAGATGGCCTTAGGCCAGATCTGAACAAAGCTCTTGTAACCTGTCGCCCAGAATGGAAATCATTAACATTGGAAATTTTAGAACAAGTTGCAAAAGGGCTGGAGAGTAGTACAAAGAAATCCCGTATATCAGTCATGGCAGTCATGACGGGAGAAGGAAGAGAGGAAAGACCCCCGCCCCGTGTCTGTTATGGGTGCGGCAAACCAGGGCACATTAAGAGAAACTGTCGCTCCAAACATCTGTGGCCAGCAGATCAGAGCCAAAGAGGAACTCCTCCTCCATGGCCAGCTCCATCCCACTAGGACGTTGGCAAACCAGTGTTGCTGGGAGGGGACACCCCGTGTATGGCAGTCTCTGCCCCTCCTGCAGGCCCCGCCCCTCGAATCACCCTCGATGTGGCAGGGAAGGAACTCTCATTCCTTGTAGACACTGGTGCAGCCCGCAGTGTGTTATGTGAGACCGCCATACTCCCTTCCTGGCTCACAGATATGCATTTACCCTGCTCTGGTTTAGAAGGGGTCACCCAGCACAACCCTGTTACTAAGCCTCTCTTGATTACTCCCTCCACTAAGTCCCAAAGCCAATCTCCACAGTTACATCTGCCCACTGGAGTAATGTCACAATTTGTTGTAAGCCAGACATGTCCTTATAACCTATTAGGCTCAGATTTTCTTCAGAAAATACGGGCCAACATCCAGTTCAAGGAAAATGGTACAGTTGTTTTAGGTACGGCGTTGAGTCCTGAAGAAACCTGCCTCCTAATGGCATTAAAATCCCAGTCACTTGAATCACATGAACAAGGGGATTCGCTGCAAAGCATTTTGCACCTCATCCCTGATACCCTTTGGACCAAAGGTCCCCAAGACATTGGGCGTCTCAAAGTCCCGCCAGTCACTGTAACCTTGAAGAATCCTAACTTACTGCCATATAAAGCACAATACCCTCTCTCCATTTCCCAGAGAGATGCTATCACCCTCCAGATACAGGCTCTTCTTGCAAATGGAGCTATTAAAATTACCACCTCACCATGTAACACTCCCTTATACCCAATTAAAAAGAAGAGTGTGAAGGGACAGCCTCCTGTATATCGCATGGTACAAGACCTCAGAGCAATTAATGAGGCTACGGTCTTTGAAACCCCCATTGTACCAAATCCCCACACTTTGCTTGCTAGCATTCCTCCTGTGGCTGCTATCTTTACTGTCATTGATCTAGCAAATGCCTTTTTTTTCTGTCCCATTACATGAAGACTCCCAATTTCTCTTTGCTTTTACACATGATGGAAAACAATACACCTGGACGGTGTTGCCTCAAGGAGCTCATAATAGTCCTTCCTGCTTTAGCAAAGCAATGGCATCCATCTTACAACCATGGCAAGCAGATCACCCAGAGGTGGAACTCTTACAATATGTCGATGATTTACTCCTCTGTGCTGACTCACACCCCGTCTGCCTGAACTCATCTGCCTCACTTCTTGCCTACCTGGCGGATGCTGGGTGCAGAGTCTCACGTTCTAAATTACAGTTGTGTCTTCCAAAAGTTGTTTTCCTAGGTCACGGCATCTCACAAGGCAGTAAGCATCTTACGGATGCCAGAAAGATAGCAGTCTCAGGCATCCCACTGCCAGATACCCCTCACCAACTGCAAACCTTTCTGGGACTAATTTCATACTGTAGACCATGGATCCCTGATGCATCCGTTCTGATGCAGCCACTGTTTGATTGCATACCCCGTATTGCTACTGTCCCTTTCCAAATGACTGCAGAAGCCATAAAAGCATTCCAATCTCTCAAACAAATCATTGTCACTGCCCCAGCTCTTGGCATCCCTAACTATCAGCTTCCCTTTCGCCTTTATGTCATGGAACGTCAGGGTCATGCCACTGGAGTTCTCACCCAGAGCCATGGGGGTCGTAGTAGACCTCTAGGCTACTTCTCAAAACGTCTAGACCCTGTAGCCAGAGCCACCCCTTCCTGTGTCAGGGCCGTTCATGCTGCTAGTTCTCTCCTGAACGCTACCGCTGACATCGTCCTGGGACACCCACTCACCATCATGGCTCCCCATGACATCTCAGCTATCCTGCAACAAACACAACCTAAACACCTCACTGCACAACGCCACCTCAGGCTCCAGTGTAGTCTGCTTCTGCCAGATAATGTCACCATCCAGAGATGCCACATCCTCAATCCTGCTGCACTCCTTCCTCTCCCAAGGGGGGAGTATACTGCAGATGGAGATTCTGAAGATTTTATTGATCTACGTGCTGAAGAAGATCTTCAGGAAGAAGAACTATGGGCCTCAACCGACTCTCTTTACAAAGAACAAGAACATGATTGCATTACAATGATGGAAGCTGAAGTAGGAACTCCACCATCAATACAGGATACTCCTTTGCAAAACCCACACTGGACACTCTTTGTAGACGGTTCAAGGTATGCCGATGACAAAGGGAAATTCCATACAGGCATGGCAGTTACTAGTGAGTATGAAGTACTGTGTGCAAGGCAATTGCGCCCAGACCAGTCAGCACAAGAGGCTGAACTCATAGCCCTTACTGAGGCCTGCCTCATAGCAAAAGACTCCACTGCTAACATCTACACAGACTCCAGATATGCTTTTGGAGTAGTTCATGATTTCGGAATAATATGGAAGGCCAGAGATTACATTACAGCAGCAGGAACCCCAATTAAACATGCTTTAGCAGTGGAGGCTTTGATGACTGCAGTACTCCTGCCCACCAAAGTAGCAGTAATCAAAGTAAAGGCACATACCCGTGCTGACACACCAGAAGCCAAAGGAAATGCATTGGCTGACCAAGCAGCCAAACAGGCAGCAATGGAAGAGGAAAGAGCACAGCCAGATAAAATCATGTTAGCACAACCGGATGTCAAGCAACAAGAAGTATCATGGGATCTACTGAAACAGATGCAGAAGCAAGCCACCCGCTCAGAAAAGGAAACCTGGCTAAAGGAGTCAGCCCTGGAAGAAGAATCCGGACTTTGGACACAAGGGAAGAAAGTGTGCTTGCCTAGAGCACTCTATCCTGTAATAGCCTCTGTGGCCCATGGGCCCACTCATCAATCTAAGACAATAATGAAAGAACTCATCGATAAAATATGGGTAGCCCCAGGAATCACTCCTGTACTAGTGAAATATGTCCAGTCATGTTTAATCTGTGCCCAATGCAATCCAGGTAGGACTGAGCCCACGCCCAAAAAATGTCTCCCAAAAGCCTTATACCCCTTCCAGAGGATCCAGATTGATCATATCCAGATGCCAATGTGCCAAGGGTTTCAACACGTGTTAGTAGTGGTAGACATGTTCTCTGGGTGGCCAGAAGCCTACCCCGTCAGGAATCAGACAGCAACAACTACTGCTAAAAAATTGATACAGGAAACTGTCTGTAGGTACGGGGTACCTGAGGTCATTGAGAGTGATCAGGGCCCAGCATTCACTGCTAACCTAACCCAAGAGGTCTGGAAGATGGTAGGGTCACACCTGGCATTCCACACCCCTTACAGACCCCAAAGTAGCGGCAAAGTCGAGAGACTGAATGGGGTATTAAAGTCAAAAATGCTGAAAATGACTAGGGAGACAGGGCTCAATTGGGTTCAGTGTTTACCAATAGCTCTCTTTGCAGTCAGACACACTCCCAAACCTCCCCATAAGCTGACTCCACATGAGATATTGTTTGGGTCGGGACCCCGGATGGGGCTGTACTTCCCTCAACAGTTGCAAATGCATTATGAATCTGTTGCAAAGTATGTGATAGCTTTGAGCAAACAGTTGTCTAACATCCATGTACAAGTCTTTTCTTCCATTCCAGATCCTGACTCCCTAGAAGGCAGCCACACTCTGAAACTAGGAGAGTGGGTAGTGGTCAAGAAACACGTCAGAAGTAGCCTAGAACCACGCTTCGAGGGGCCTTACTAAGTACTACTGACCACTCCAACTTCTGTAAAGCTCGAAGGGAGATCCACCTGGATCCACGCCTCTCACTGCAAAAGGATAAGGAACCCGCCAGATTCAGAAATAACAAAATGATTTTCTTTTATCTGCTAGCACTGGTGACACTCACCAGTGCATACATTCCTCCCCCGGCAGAAATGGATGATGACGGGTGGGACAATAAGTTTGTCAAACATCATCAAGTGTTGTATAAAAGCCTGAAGGAAGGTGATTCTGACACCACCACCTCTTCACTAAAAGATTGTTGGATATGTACACATGGCCCAGTAAATGCTAGAGCTATGCCTTATTTAGCTGTGCCCCTAACCTTCCAAGAGATAAAAGATTTGGCAGGATCAGCTGTTTTCCTTTCTAGCATAAATGAGGTTAATACCAAAAATGGCAACAGAAAAGCTTCCCTAATAGTAGCAGCATGGGATGGGTCCCCATGGCTAATGATAAACAGAACAGGACCCTCAGCTCAGAATAGCAATATGCCCTGGAATGACTATATGTGGAGCAATGTATCCTGCTTCCCAAATTGGACCCACTGTTACTGCCTACAGGTACAAACCCATGGTATGGTTTTCAGTTCCCATAACAGATCAGGCTGTAATGATTCCAACCCAGACAGTCCAGTACAGTGCATTGGTATATATGCTGAAGCAAGTGGTGATCTGGCCTGCGCCCGGCGCAGTGTAAGGGACTTGACAATAGGGATAACTAGTAAAACCACAGAGGGTCAAGAAAAGGGTCAAAAACTAGCAGAAGGTATCATATTAGCCCACTTAATCACTCGTTTGTTCAATAGTACAGTGGTTTCGGTCCCAAAAAATATATACCTAGTATGTGGACACAGGGCATATAAATGGCTCCCTTCGGATTTCAAAGGTTTATGTACAATTGCTAGGCTCACACCAGCCACTTTTACACTGCCTCATGGAAAATTAAATGTCAATACTATCCCCAAACACACCTTATATAAAAGAGCCGCAGATAACATTCCTAGACCAAATGGAAAACCCCATCTTGTAGAAATGAGTGGTGCCAACAAGTTCTTTAGTACTCTATTAATCTATCCTATGCTTACACAAACATATGACAAACTAGTAATGGCTACCGACTACTTGGATGATCAGATTTGGGAAATTATGAAACTGATGAATACATCTAATGTTGTCCAGAATCAGCTCATCATAGTCACTAATCAACACACTTTAGTATTAGACTATTTGACTGCAAAGGATGGAGGTATGTGTCAGGTAGTAGGTACTGCATGCTGCCATTATATCGATCCACAAGGTAATCTACAAGTAAAAGCTGGTTTGGAAAAGATGAGTGAGATACGTGATGAATGGCTAGAGGCTCACAGTGCAGATGAGTCAACATGGTGGTCTGACACTTTCTCATTCCTTAATCCCAGTAACTGGTTCAAGGGAATTAGTGGATGGACGATGGGAATAATTCAGGGAATATTACAGATAGCCCTAATATTGATGGTAATCTACATATTTATCAAAGTTGTTGTTTCCTGCATTAACCGCATCACCAACAGAAAGAAGCCTGCTGAGGAAACCATACTACTTCTCTATGAACAAATGGCTAGCACCGCAATAGATGTGGATGTGATCCCTGCATTCCCGACACCCCCGCCTTCTCCAACTCCCGCTGATGAAGCTCCTCTACCCAGGCCTGAAGATCCAAGAGATGATGAGAATTAGGGACAAATGAATCCCAGGGTATTACCAGAAGTCCGCTCAATCGGGAACTTATTCACAAGGGATAAGTTGTCGCCACTGTGGGTGAAGAGGATACGAATGGTATGCCAGGGGATTCGCTAGGTTTAGGGAAAGTCTACAATCAAGTCTACAAGGGGGGACTGTTGTGGAATCATATATCTAGTATCAAATGTATACTTGCTTGTATTATATCTAACAGTTTGCTTAACAAAATGGCCCCTGAAGTAGCAGCCAGCTCCCTTAATAATCCCTTACTAATCACTTTATGATATTGAAATTGCTGACATATTGCTGACATAATGCTGACTCTTGCTAAAGTATGGAGTGATAATGTGATACGTTATCATGGGACTTAGTAATGTGACAATTAGATCAAATTAGCCGAGTCATAAAGTTCCCCTTTTCCTGCTATAAAAAATCATGTAATCTGAATAATAAACGGAACATCTAGCATTGACTTCTCTGTGACAGTCTGTGTGTGATCTCTCGTGGCGTACGTATGCCTATCATTTCATACCATTCGGAGCAGTACATCAACCTTCCCTGACTATTGGGTCAGATCCAGAATCAGAGCCATATCACTAGTTCGCCTGCCATACCCGTAAAGCTGTTTTTGTTCTCCTTTTCCCAGCAGCTTGGCCATTTAGACTCCTGCTCCTCCGTGCCTACGAGGAGTAGGTTGTCTTACCCTGACTCCTAGCCCAGGGACCGGACGGAGGGTGAGTTAGGGATCCGAGGTTCCTGAGCATGGGTCCTCCTACCTTAAAGGTCGGCCCATGCAGCTAGGAGTTAGGGTCAGGTTAGGGACGCGTTAGGAGGTGACCTGCTCCCTAATCCTGTTTTCCTGGCCGAGCAGTCTAACATCACCTGGCATCGCACGGCTGAGGATTTTCCCCATCCTCAGCCGTGACAACCACCTAATATACCAGAGTCCACAGAAAACCTACTACTAAATGAGATAGACAAGGCGGCAAATCATAATGAGGTGGTTATTATGGGGGACTTCAACTACCCAGATATAGACTGGGAAACTGAAACTTGTATATCTCATAAAGGAAATAGGTTCTTGGCAATAACCAAAGACAATTACCTCTCCCAACTGGTTCAGGACCCGACTAGAGGGACGGCCATACTGGACTTAGTATTAACCAATAGGCCTGAGAGAACAGCAGACGTGCAGGTTGGGGGACACCTGGGAAATAGTGACCATAAAGTAATAACCTTCCAATTATCATTCAAAAGAGTGTTTCTACAGGGAGGAATAAAAATACCCAACTTCAAAAAAGCTAAATTTAGCCAACTAAGAGAGGCCATAGGCCTAACTAACTGGGACAAAGTCCTCAAAAATAAAAATACAGCCACAAAATGGGATATCTTTAAAATCATCCTAAAATCTCATTGTGAGAGGTACATACCGTATGGGAATAAAAGGTTAAGGAACAAAAAGAAACCAATGGGGATAAACAGAACTGTAAAGAAAGCAATAAATTACAAAAAGAAAGCATATAAAACAGGAGGGAAGCACGGAAGCACTGAAAAACTATAAGGAAAAAAATATAACATGTAAAAAACAAATAAAAGCGGCCAAACTAGAGACCGAGAGATTAATTGCCAAAGAGAGAAAAACTAACCCTAAAATGTTCTTCAATTATATAAATGTTAAAAAGTATAAATCTGAAGGTGTAGGCCCTTTAAAGAGTAATGAGGGGGGACTCGCAGAGAGCGACGAGGAGAAAGCAAAGCTGTTAAATATTTTTTTCTCCAGTGTATTCACTGAGGAAAATAAACTGTCAGATGAATGCTCAATGTTGAAATAAATTCCCCATTAAAAGTGTCCTGTCTGACACAGGAAGAAGTACAACAGCGACTTAAAAATATTAAAATAGACAAATCGCCAGGACCGGATGGCATACACCTCCGTATCCCAAGGGAATTAAGTAATGTCATAGCCAGACCCTTATTTCTGATATTTGCAGATTCTATACTGACAGGGAATGTCCCACAGGATTGGCGCATGGCAAATGTGGTGCCAATCTTCAAAAAGGGTCCAAAAACAGAGCCTGGAAACTATAGGCCAGTAAGTTTAACATCTGTTGTGGGTAAACTGTTTGAAGATTTTCTGAGAGATGCTATGTTAGAGCATCTAAATGAAAATAAGCAAATAACGCCATATCAGCATGGCTTCTTGAGGGATCGGTCATGTCAAACTAATTTAATCAGTTTCTATGAGGAGGTAAGTTCTAGACTTGACAGCGGCGAATCAATGGATGTCGTATATCTGGACTTCTCCAAAGCATTTGACACTGTACCACATAAAAGGTTAGTATATAAAATGAGAATGCTCGGACTGGGAGAAAACATCTGTAAGTGGGTAAGTAACTGGCTCAGTGATAGAAAACAGAGGGTGGTTATTAACAGTACACACTCAGATTGGGTCACTGTCACTAGTGGAGTACCTCAGGGGTCAGTATTGGGCACTATTCTCTTCAATATATTTATTAATGATCTTATAGAAGGTTTGCATAGTAAAATATAAATTTTCACAGATAACACTAAACTGTGTAAAGTAATTAACACTGAAGTGGACAGTATACTACTACAGAGCGATCTGGATAGATGGGAGGCTTGTGGCAGATGAGGTTTAACACTGACAAATGTAAAGTTAAGCTTATGGGAAGGAATAATGCAATTCACCCGTACATACTAAATGGTAAAACACTCAGCAACACTGACATGGAAAAGGATCTAGTAATTTTAATAAGCAGCAAACTAAGCAGTAAAAACCAGTGTCAGGCATCTGCTGCCAAGGACAATAAGAAAATGGGTTGCATCAAAAGGGGCATAGATGCCCATGATGAGAACATAGTCCTACCACTTTACAAATCATTAGTCAGACCACACATGGAGTACTCTGTACAGTTCTGGGCTCCAGTGAACAATGCAGACATAGCAGAGCTGGAGAGGGTCCAGAGGAGGGCACTTAAAGTAATAACTGGAATGGAGCAACTACAGTATCCTGAAAGATTATCAAAATTAGGGTTATTCACTTTAGAAAAAAGACGACTCAGAGGAGATCTAATTACTATGTATAAATATATCAGGGGTCAGTACAGAGATCTATCCCATCATCTGTTTATCCCCGGGACTGTGACTGTGACGAGGGGACATCCTCTGCGTCTGGAGGAAAGAAGGTTTGTACACAAACATAGAAGAGGATTCATAGAAGAGGATTCGGTAAGAGCAGTGAGACTATGGAACTCTCTACCTGAGGAGGTGGTGATGGTGAGTATAATAAAGGCATTCAAGAGGGGCCTGGATGTATTTCTGGAGTGTAATAATATTACAGGCTATAGCTTCTAGAGAGGGGTCGTTGATCCAGGGAGTTATTCTGATTGCCTGATTGGAGTCGGGTAGGAATTTTTTATTCCCCTAAAGTGAGGAAAATTGGCTTCTACCTCACAGTTTTTTTTTTTTGCCTTCCTCTGGATCAACTTGCAGGATAACAGGCTGAACTGGATGGACAAATGTCTTTTTTCGGCCTTATGTACTATATTACTATGTTACTATGATATTAGCATGTAATTGAGAAAGCTATGAGTATTGCTAAAGGAGGAATTTAATTGACTAAAATAGTACTTCTTATTTCAAATAGATAAGTTCCAAAAAATAATGATAATAATAATAATAATCACTTCACATTCTGCAGACCTTCTTAGCTCCATTAGCCTATACACACACAGTGCCAAGATGGGACGCATTGATGGCAAAATCCGCAGAAATTGACATGCTGCAATTCATAAAATCTACACTGTAGGCCAATTTCCTTGTGATAACGTTCCACAAAATATGTATTTGTTTAACTCTCATCCACATAGCTGGTACTATAATCTACTGAAAATATTCCAAGCAAAGTTCCATATAGAATATCCATGTGGAAGGAACCTTAGAGAAAAACTGCAGCCTGGGAAAGAGAAATACAGGCAGTTGAAAAGCTAGGGAGACACCACTTTACCCTATTAAGATATATTGCAAAGTTTATTACATTTATATGAACACTGGCTTATTTTCCCATTATGTCTCTGGATTTTAGAGGCTATAGAGGCATGGTATCATCACACAATACATGTTCTGCTGTAAGTTATTTTTAGGGGTAGGAAGTGATAAGTCAATGATATAAAACTGCTGCCCCTTAACTGCAGAGACTCATTCTATTCCTATGTGATGATGCTTCAGCCTGGTTCCCCTACCTGATTGTGATAGATTTCTCCCTCTCAGCTCTAACAGGAAATAGGCAGGGAGAACAGCGTGAGGTTATATCTCATGGAAATACACCAGCGATTCTGGAAACAGTTGTGCATTACCATTGAAATTAGGGGTCCACATAAAAACTATCCTCAGGAATTAGATGTACACATATCCTTTAAAGGACTTCTCCGGGATTAGCATATTGATGACCTATCCTCAGGAGACTGCCAATCTGCCTTATCAAGCACAGCACTATACATTGCATTGTGGCTGTGTTTGGTATTGCAGCTCAGCTCTATTCAGTTAGGCCATGTGACTAATGAACATGACATCACATGGCCTAGGAAGAGGCCTAAGTGCTCACAGAGCCTGGAGCCTCTTCATATAGCTGATCAGCAGAGGTACCTGGTGTCAGACCCCTATCAATCCAAATCCAAATCCAAGAGCTTTATTGGCAGAACCAAATACATTTAGCATTGCCAAAGCAGAACAAAGCATTAAACGGGGGGGGGGGGGGGGGGGAATAAGGGAAGGGTATAGGGCTATAGGGTATTACATAGAAACATAGAATGTGTCGGCAGATAAGAACCATTTGGCCCATCTAGTCTGCCCAATATACTGAATACTATGGATAGCCCCTGGCCCTATCTTATATGAAGGATGGCCTTATGCCTATCCCATGCATGCTTAAACTCCTTCACTGTATTTGCAGCTACCACTTCTGCAGGAAGAATATCTCATGCATCTACAAACCGGATTCCCAAAAAGTTGGGACACTAAACAAATTGTGAATAAAAACTGAATGCAATGATGTGGAGATGGCAAATGTCAATATTTTATTTGTAATAAAACGTAGATGACAGATCAAACGTTTAATCCAAGTAAATGTATAATTTTAAAGGAAAAATACGTTGATTCAAATTTTCACGGTGTCAACAAATCCCCAAAAACTTGGGACAAGTAGCAATAAGAGGCTGGAAAAAGTAAATTTGAGCATAACGAAGAGCTGGAAGACCAATTAACACTAATTAGGTCAATTGGCAACATGATTTGGTATAAAAAGAGCTTTTTAGAGTGGCAGTGTCTCTCAGAAGCCAAGATGGGTAGAGGATCACCAATTCCCACAATGTTGCGCAGAAAGATAGTGGAGCAATATCAGAAAGGTGTTACCCAGCGAAAAATTGCAAAGACTTTGCATCTATCATCATCAACTGTGCATAACATCATCCGAAGATTCAGAGAATCTGGAACAATCTCTGTGCGTAAGGGTCAAGGCCGTAAAACCATACTGGATGCCCGTGATCTCCAGGCACTTAAACGTCACTGCACCACAAACAGGAATGCTACTGTAAAGGAAATCACAGAATGGGCTCAGGAATACTTCCAGAAACCATTGTCAGGGAACACAATCCACCGTGCCATCCGTCGTTGCCAGCTGAAACTCTACAGTGCAAAGAAGAAGCCATTTCTAAGCAAGATCCACAAGCTCAGGGGTTTTCACTGGGCCAGGGATCATTTAAAATGGAGTGTGGCAAAATGGAAGACTGTTCTGTGGTCAGACGAGTCACGATTCAAAGTTATTTTTGGAAATCTGGGACGCCATGTCATCCGGACCAAAGAGGACAAGGACAACCCAAGTTGTTATCAACGCTCAGTTCAGAAGCCTGCATCTCTGATGGTATGGGGTTGCATGAGTGTGTGTGGCATGGGCAGCTTGCATGTCTGGAAAGGCACCATCAATGCAGAAAAATATATTCAGGTTCTAGAAAAACATATGCTCCTATCCAGACGTAATCTCTTTCAGGGAAGACCCTGCATTTTTTAACAAGATAATGCCAGACCACATTCTGCATCAATCACAACATCATGGCTGCGTAGGAGAAGGATCCGGGTACTGAAATGGCCAGTCTGCAGTCCAGATCTTTCACCTATAGAGAACATTTGGCGCATCATAAAGAGGAAGGTGCAACAAAGAAGGCCCAAGACGATTGAACAGTTAGAGGCCTGTATTAGACTGGGAGAGCATTCCTATTTCTAAACTTGAGAAACTGGTCTCCTCGGTCCCCAGACATCTGTGGAGTGTTGTAAGAAGAAGGGGAGATGCAACACAGTGGTGAAAATGGCCTTGTCCCAACTTTTTGGGGATTTGTTGACACCATGAAATTCTGATTCAACATATTTTTCCCTTAAAATGGTACATTTTCTCAGTTGAAAACTTTTGTTCTGTGATTTATGTTCTATTCTGAATAAAATATTAGAAGTTGGCACCTCCACATCATTGCATTCAGTTTTTATTCACGATTTGTATAGTGCCCCAACTTTTGGGGAATCCGGTTTGTACTACTCTCTCAGTAAAGTAATACTTCCTGATATTACTTTTAAACCTATGTCCTCTTGTAGCAGTTCTTCTTCTTTTAAATATTCTCTCTATGTATATTATATCCCCTCTGTCTTGTCTTTCTTCCAAGCTATACATGTTAAGGTCCTTTAATCTTTCCTGGTAAGTTTTATCCTGCAATCCATGTACTAGTTTAGTAGCTCTTGTCTTAACTCTCTCCAAAGTATCAATATCCTTCTGGAGATATGGTCTCCAGTACTGAGCACAATACTCCAAATGAGGTCTCACTAGTCTTCTGTAGAGCGGCATGAGCACCTCCCTCTTTCTACTGGTAATGCCTCTCCCTATACACCCAAGCATTCTGCTAGCATTTCCTGCTTCTCTATAACATTGTCTGCCTCCCTTTAAGTCTTCTGAAATAATGACCCCTAAATCCCTTTCCTCAGATACTGAGGTTAAGACTGTATCACTGATTTTATATTCTGTTCTTGGGTTTTTACGCCCCAGGTGCATTATCTTACACTTATCAACATTACATTTTAGTTGCCAGATTTTTTACCATTCCTCTAGTTTTCCTAAATCCTTTTCCATTTAGTGTATCCCTCCAGGAACATCAACCCTGTTACAAATCTTTGTGTCATCAGCAAAAAGACACACCTTATGTCATGGAACCATGAACCAGACGTACAACAAGAGATAAGTGGAAATAAGAAGGCTTTATTGAAAATCAAGCTGTAAGCAAAAGTCCAAACGGATGGCTAAACCGAAGCAGGGTCTTGCGTAGACAGAGGTCAGGAACCAGAAGGGTAGTCAGACGAAGCCTGGATCAGGAACCAGCAGGGTAGTCAGACGAAGCCAGGATCAGGAACCAACGGGGTAGTCAGACGAGGCCAGGATCAGGAACCAGAAGCAGCAGCAGTCTAGAAGCATGTGAACACAGGAGGACCAAGCAAGGAACTGAAGCCACAGACCTCCTATATATATGAGCTAGGAATCCAGCTCCTCCCAGTGGGAAGGAGAAGCCGCAGGGTGGGAGGCTACAAGAAACCAAGGAACCCAGAAACCAAGATGGCCGCCAGCACATGTCAAACGAAGGAGAACAGTAAGAAGGTAAGACCATGACAGTACCTCCCCCTCAAGGGCCCCTCCTCCGCGGAGTAAGGAACGGTTTCTGAGGGAAGCGTGCGTGGAAGGCTCGGAGCAAAGCAGGAGCATGGACATCTGCGGAGGGAACCCAGGAACGCTCCTCTGGACCATAACCACGCCAATGGACCAAAAACTGCAACCGACCGCGGACCAGGCGTGAGTCCAGGATATTGCTCACCTCATATTCCTCACGATTGCCCACTTGGACCGGACGGGGCCGAGGAACCGAGGAAGTGAAACGATTACACACCAATGGCTTCAACAGGGAGACATGAAACACGTTGGAGATCCGCATGCCAGGAGGAAGCGCAAGGGCATAGGCTACCGGGTTTACCCTGCGAAGCACTCGGAAGGGACCAACAAAGCGAGGCGCCAGCTTGGGAGTGGGCACTCGAAGGTTGAGGTTGCGGGTGGACAACCATACACGGTCTCCGACCTGGTAGGAAGGAGCGGGCGCTCGTCTGCGATCAGCCTGGAGTCTCTGGCGCTGCGCAGAGACCTCAAGGGACCTCTGGATCTGTACCCAAGAAGCACGTAGGACGGAAAGGTGATCCTGCACAGCCGGAATATCCTGGGGAGAGAATACCTCCGGTAACACGGCAGGTTGGAACCCATAATTGGCCATGAAGGGAGACGTCCCAGAGGAAGAGTTCACCGCCGTGTTCCTGGCAAACTCAGCCCAAGGCAGGAGGTCAACCCAATTGTCTTGGTGATCGGAGACATAGCAACGAAGGAATTGCTCCAAGGCCTGATTGGATCGTTCTGCGGCCCCATTGGACTGAGGGTGGTAGGCCGAGGAGAAAGAGAGATGAATCCCCAACTGGGAGCAAAAGGCGCGCCAGAACCTGGACACAAACTGACTCCCCCGATCCGACACAATCTCCTTGGGCAAACCGTGCAACCGGAAGACCTCCCTGGCGAAAATCGTGGCCAACTCTTGTGCAGAGGGTAACTTCTTGAGAGGAACACAGTGGCACATTTTGGAAAACCGATCCACAATCGTGAGAATGACCGTATGGCCTCGGGATGCAGGGAGATCCACAATGAAATCCATCCCCAGGTGTGACCATGGGCGCTCCCCGGTGGCTATGGGTTGCAAAAGGCCCAACGGAAGGTGCCGAGGGGACTTACTCTGGGCACAAACGGAGCATGCCGCTACATATGCGGCGATGTCGGAACGTAGAGAAGGCCACCAGAACAGACGTGAAACAGCCCAGGACAGCTGATTCTTTCCAGGATGCCCCGCGGCCTTGGAGTTATGGTAGGTTCGCAACAACCGAGTGCGCAACTCCTCAGGCACAAAACACCTGCCGTTGGGTCTCCCAGAGGGAGCACCAGATTGAGCCGCCAAAATCTGCTCACCCAGGGGAGAGGTCAGGCTGGTGCGAATGGCGGCCAGGATCTGATTCGGAGGTATGACCGAATTCGGAATCGACTCCTCCCCGGACAGCTCGGAGTACTGCCGTGATAAGGCATCCGCTCTGATGTTCTTGGAACCGGGTAGGTAGGAGACCACGTAATTAAAACGTGACAAGAACAGAGCCCATCTGGCCTGACGTGGTGTCAATCTCTTGGCCTCAGAAAGGTAGGTCAGATTCTTGTGGTCTGTCAGGATGAGAACCGGAACCACCGAACCCTCGAGCAAGTGCCTCCATTCTTTAAGGGCCTGCACGATGGCCAATAACTCCCTGTCACCAATCTGATAGTTGCACTCCGCGGAAGACAGTTTCCGGGAGTAAAACCCACAAGGAAGCAGAGGACCCTCTGGTGTTCTACGCTGAGACAGAAGGGCGCCTACTCCCGTCTCAGACGCGTCCACCTCGAGGACAAAGGGCAACCCAGGGTTGGGATGCGACAGAATCGGAGCCGACACAAAGGCGGACTTTAGAGCCTCAAAAGCTCGGATGGCCTCGAGCGGCCAGACCTGGAAATTACTGCCCTTCCTGGTCAGATCCGTGAGAGGCTTGGCTAGCATAGAAAAGTCCCTGATGAACTTCCGATAATAATTGGCGAAGCCCAAAAAGCGCTGCAGGGCACGGAGACCACTGGGCTGGGGCCACTGTAAGACAGCCGAAACCTTCTCAGGATCCATGGAGAACCCCTCAGCGGAAATGATGTAACCTAGGAAGGTTACCTGGGATCGGTGAAATTCGCATTTCTCAAGCTTACCGAACAGCCTGTTCTCTCGTAACCGTTGCAACACTCGTCTGACATCCATAATGTGGGCCTCCATGGATTCAGAATATACCAAGATGTCATCCAAATAGACCACCACACACTGCTGCAACAGGTCACGGAAAACATCGTTGATGAATTGCTGGAAGACTGCGGGCGCATTGCGCAACCCAAAGGGCATAACTACTTGCCCCGAGAGGCCGTCACAGCCATGCCTACTATTGGCATGGCTGTGATTGGCCAGAGCACCATGTGACCCAGCCTCTATTTAAGCTGGAGTCACATAGCGCCGCCCGTCACTCTGCTCTGATTAGCGTAGGGAGAGGTTGCGGATGCGACAGTAGGGCGAGATTAGGCAGATTAACTCCTCCAAAGGACTTCACTTGATTAATCGATCGATCTGCAGCTGTGCATCATTGAGCTGCTGAAATTCAAATGCTCACTCACTGTTTTTAGGCTGCCCAGACCGTTTGTCAGTCACTTTTTTCTGGGGTGATCGGCGGCCATTTTGTGTCTTGTGCAGTGCTGCGACCAAGTGCATCCAAGCTGCGACCAAGTGCATTTAACCCTCAATGGTGTGGTTGTTTTTTGGCTAAAGCCTACATCAGGGTGAAGCTGTCACACCAAGTGCATTTAACCAGCAATAGTCTGTTAATTTTTTGGCCATATACTAAATCAGGGGCAAGCTGCGCCTGTCACCAAGTGCATTTAACCCTCAATGGTGTGGTTGTTTTTTGGCTAAAGCCTACATCAGGGTGAAGCTGTCACACCAAGTGCATTTAACCAGCAATAGTCTGTTTATTTTTTGGCCATATACTACATCAGGGGCAAGCTGCGCCCGTCACCAAGTGCATTTAACCCTCAGTAGTGTGGTTGGTCAAGCTGTGACACCAAGTGCATTTAACCAGCAATAGTCTGTTCATTTTTTGGCCATATACTACATCAGGGGCAAGCTGCGCCCGTCACCAAGTGCATTTAACCCTCAGTAGTGTGGTTGGTCAAGCTATCACACCAAGTGCATTTAACCAGCAATAGTCTGTTCATTTTTTGGCCATATACTAAATCAGGGGCAAGCTGCGCCCGTCACCAAGTGCATTTAACCAGCAATAGTCTGTTCATTTTTTGGCCATATACTACATCAGGGGCAAGCTGCGCCCGTCACCAAGTGCATTTAACCCTCAGTAGTGTGGTTGGTCAAGCTATCACACCAAGTGCATTTAATCAGCAATAGTCTGTTCATTTTTTGGCCATATACTAAATCAGGGGCAAGCTGCGCCCGTCACCAAGTGCATTTAACCAGCAATAGTCTGTTCATTTTTTGGCCATATACTACATCAGGGGCAAGCTGCGCCCGTCACCAAGTGCATTTAACCCTCAGTAGTGTGGTTGGTCAAGCTATCACACCAAGTGCATTTAACCAGCAATAGTCTGTTCATTTTTTGGCCATATACTAAATCAGGGGCAAGCTGCGCCCGTCACCAAGTGCATTTAACCAGCAATAGTGTGGTTATTTTTTGGCCATATCCCAGTCTAATTCTGTCACTAAATCCATACCGGTCACCCAGCGCCTAAATACTAGGTCTCAAATTTATATCCCGCTAAATCTCTCGTTACCGCTGTCCTGTTGTGGCTGGGAAAGTTATTTAGTGTCCGTCAAAGCACATTTTTTGTTCTGGGTTGAAGTACAATTCCCAATTTAGCAATTTCATAATTTAGTGGTTCCTGCTATATCAGAGCTATTTGAAATCTATCCCTAAAAGGGTATGTAATATTCAAGGTGCACATAGGGTCATTCAGAATAACTTCACACACACGCTACTGTGCATTTCCAAGTCTAATTCTGTCGCTAAATCCATACCGGTCACCCAGCACCTAAATACTAGGCCTCAAATTTATATCCCGCTAAATCTCTCGTTACCGCTGTCCTGTTGTGGCTGGGAAAGTTATTTAGTGTCCGTCAAAGCACATTTTTTGTTCTGGGTTGAAGTACAATTCCCAATTTAGCAATTTCATAATTTAGTGGTTCCTGCTATATCAGAGCTATTTGAAATCTATCAATAAAAGGGTATATAATATTCAAGGTGCACATAGGGTCATTCAGAATAACTTCACACACACGCTACTGTGCATTTCCAAGTCTAATTCTGTCGCTAAATCCATACCGGTCACCCAGCGCCTAAATACTAGGCCTCAAATTTATATCCCGCTAAATCTCTCGTTACCGCTGTCCTGTTGTGGCTGGGAAAGTTATTTAGTGTCCGTCAAAGCACATTTTTTGTTCTGGGTTGAAGTACAATTCCCAATTTTGCAATTTCATAATTTAGTGGTTCCTGCTATATCAGAGCAATTTGAAATCTATCCCTAAAAGGGTGTATAATATTCAAGGTGCACATAGGGTCATTCAGAATAACTTCACACACACGCTACAGTGCATTTCCAAGTCTAATTCTGTCGCTAAATCCATACCGGTCACCCAGCGCCTAAATACTAGGCCTCAAATTTATATCCCGCTAAATCTCTCGTTACCGCTGTCCTGTTGTGGCTGGGAAAGTTATTTAGTGTCCGTCAAAGCACATTTTTTGTTCTGGGTTGAAGTACAATTCCCAATTTAGCAATTTCATAATTTAGTGGTTCCTACTATATCAGAGCTATTTGAAATCTATCCCTAAAAGGGTATATAATATTCAAGGTGCACATAGGGTCATTCAGAATAACTTCACACACACGCTACTGTGCATTTCCAAGTCTAATTCTGTCACTAAATCCATACCGGTCACCCAGCGCCTAAATACTAGGCCTCAAATTTATATCCCGCTAAATCTCTCGTTACCGCTGTCCTGTTGTGGCTGGGAAAGTTATTTAGTGTCCGTCAAAGCACATTTTTTGTTCTGGGTTGAAGTACAATTCCCAATTTAGCAATTTCATAATTTAGTGGTTCCTGCTATATCAGAGCTATTTGAAATCTATCCCTAAAAGGGTATATAATATTCAAGGTGCACATAGGGTCATTAAGAATAACTTCACACACACGCTACTGTGCATTTCCAAGTCTAATTCTGTCACTAAATCCATACCGGTCACCCAGCGCCTAAATACTAGGCCTCAAATTTATATCCCGCTAAATCTCTCGTTACCGCTGTCCTGTTGTGGCTGGGAAAGTTATTTAGTGTCCGTCAAGCTATCACACCAAGTGCATTTAATCAGCAATAGTCTGTTCATTTTTTGGCCATATACTACATCAGGGGCAAGCTGCGCCCGTCACCAAGTGCATTTAACCCTTAGTAGTGTGGTTGGTCAAGCTATCACACCAAGTGCATTTAACCAGCAATAGTCTGTTCATTTTTTGGCCATATACTAAATCAGGGGCAAGCTGCGCCCGTCACCAAGTGCATTTAACCAGCAATAGTGTGGTTATTTTTTGGCCATATCCCAGTCTAATTCTGTCACTAAATCCATACCGGTCACCCAGCGCCTAAATACTAGGTCTCAAATTTATATCCCGCTAAATCTCTCGTTACCGCTGTCCTGTTGTGGCTGGGAAAGTTATTTAGTGTCCGTCAAAGCACATTTTTTGTTCTGGGTTGAAGTACAATTCCCAATTTAGCAATTTCATAATTTAGTGGTTCCTGCTATATCAGAGCTATTTGAAATCTATCCCTAAAAGGGTATGTAATATTCAAGGTGCACATAGGGTCATTCAGAATAACTTCACACACACGCTACTGTGCATTTCCAAGTCTAATTCTGTCGCTAAATCCATACCGGTCACCCAGCGCCTAAATACTAGGCCTCAAATTTATATCCCGCTAAATCTCTCGTTACCGCTGTCCTGTTGTGGCTGGGAAAGTTATTTAGTGTCCGTCAAAGCACATTTTTTGTTCTGGGTTGAAGTACAATTCCCAATTTAGCAATTTCATAATTTAGTGGTTCCTGCTATATCAGAGCTATTTGAAATCTATCCCTAAAAGGGTATATAATATTCAAGGTGCACATAGGGTCATTCAGAATAACTTCACACACACGCTACTGTGCATTTCCAAGTCTAATTCTGTCGCTAAATCCATACCGGTCACCCAGCGCCTAAATACTAGGCCTCAAATTTATATCCCGCTAAATCTCTCGTTACCGCTGTCCTGTTGTGGCTGGGAAAGTTATTTAGTGTCCGTCAAAGCACATTTTTTGTTCTGGGTTGAAGTACAATTCCCAATTTAGCAATTTCATAATTTAGTGGTTCCTGCTATATCAGAGCAATTTGAAATCTATCCCTAAAAGGGTATATAATATTCAAGGTGCACATAGGGTCATTCAGAATAACTTCACACACACGCTACAGTGCATTTCCAAGTCTAATTCTGTCGCTAAATCCATACCGGTCACCCAGCGCCTAAATACTAGGCCTCAAATTTATATCCCGCTAAATCTCTCGTTACCGCTGTCCTGTTGTGGCTGGGAAAGTTATTTAGTGTCCGTCAAAGCACATTTTTTGTTCTGGGTTGAAGTACAATTCCCAATTTAGCAATTTCATAATTTAGTGGTTCCTGCTATATCAGAGCTATTTGAAATCTATCCCTAAAAGGGTATATAATATTCAAGGTGCACATAGGGTCATTCAGAATAACTTCACACACACGCTACTGTGCATTTCCAAGTCTAATTCTGTCACTAAATCCATACCGGTCACCCAGCGCCTAAATACTAGGCCTCAAATTTATATCCCGCTAAATCTCTCGTTACCGCTGTCCTGTTGTGGCTGGGAAAGTTATTTAGTGTCCGTCAAAGCACATTTTTTGTTCTGGGTTGAAGTACAATTCCCAATTTAGCAATTTCATAATTTAGTGGTTCCTGCTATATCAGAGCTATTTGAAATCTATCCCTAAAAGGGTATATAATATTAAAGGTGCACATAGGGTCATTAAGAATAACTTCACACACACGCTACTGTGCATTTCCAAGTCTAATTCTGTCACTAAATCCATACCGGTCACCCAGCGCCTAAATACTAGGCCTCAAATTTATATCCCGCTAAATCTCTCGTTACCGCTGTCCTGTTGTGGCTGGGAAAGTTATTTAGTGTCCGTCAAAGCACATTTTTTGTTCTGGGTTGAAGTACAATTCCCAATTTAGCAATTTCATAATTTAGTGGTTCCTGCTATATCAGAGCTATTTGAAATCTATCCCTAAAAGGGTATAAAATATTCAAGGTGCACATAGGGTCATTCAGAATAACTTCACACACACGCTACTGTGCATTTCCAAGTCTAATTCTGTCGCTAAATCCATACCGGTCACCCAGCGCCTAAATACTAGGCTTCAAATTTATATCCCGCTAAATCTCTCGTTACCGCTGTCCTGTTGTGGCTGGGAAAGTTATTTAGTGTCCGTCAAAGCACATTTTTTGTTCTGGGTTGAAATACAATTCCCAATTTAGCAATTTCATAATTTAGTGGTTCCTGCTATATCAGAGCTATTTGAAATCTATCCCTAAAAGGGTATATAATATTCAAGGTGCACATAGGGTCATTCAGAATAACTTCACACACACGCTACTGTGCATTTCCAAGTCTAATTCTGTCGCTAAATCCATACCGGTCACCCAGCGCCTAAATACTAGGCCTCAAATTTATATCCCGCTAAATCTCTCGTTACCGCTGTCCTGTTGTGGCTGGGAAAGTTATTTAGTGTCCGTCAAAGCACATTTTTTGTTCTGGGTTGAAGTACAATTCCCAATTTAGCAATTTCATAATTTAGTGGTTCCTGCTATATCAGAGCAATTTGAAATCTATCCCTAAAAGGGTATATAATATTCAAGGTGCACATAGGGTCATTCAGAATAACTTCACACACACGCTACAGTGCATTTCCAAGTCTAATTCTGTCGCTAAATCCATACCGGTCACCCAGCGCCTAAATACTAGGCCTCAAATTTATATCCCGCTAAATCTCTCGTTACCGCTGTCCTGTTGTGGCTGGGAAAGTTATTTAGTGTCCGTCAAAGCACATTTTTTGTTCTGGGTTGAAGTACAATTCCCAATTTAGCAATTTCATAATTTAGTGGTTCCTGCTATATCAGAGCTATTTGAAATCTATCCCTAAAAGGGTATATAATATTCAAGGTGCACATAGGGTCATTCAGAATAACTTCACACACACGCTACTGTGCATTTCCAAGTCTAATTCTGTCACTAAATCCATACCGGTCACCCAGCGCCTAAATACTAGGCCTCAAATTTATATCCCGCTAAATCTCTCGTTACCGCTGTCCTGTTGTGGCTGGGAAAGTTATTTAGTGTCCGTCAAAGCACATTTTTTGTTCTGGGTTGAAGTACAATTCCCAATTTAGCAATTTCATAATTTAGTGGTTCCTGCTATATCAGAGCTATTTGAAATCTATCCCTAAAAGGGTATATAATATTCAAGGTGCACATAGGGTCATTAAGAATAACTTCACACACACGCTACTGTGCATTTCCAAGTCTAATTCTGTCACTAAATCCATACCGGTCACCCAGCGCCTAAATACTAGGCCTCAAATTTATATCCCGCTAAATCTCTCGTTACCGCTGTCCTGTTGTGGCTGGGAAAGTTATTTAGTGTCCGTCAAAGCACATTTTTTGTTCTGGGTTGAAGTACAATTCCCAATTTAGCAATTTCATAATTTAGTGGTTCCTGCTATATCAGAGCTATTTGAAATCTATCCCTAAAAGGGTATATAATATTCAAGGTGCACATAGGGTCATTCAGAATAACTTCACACACACGCTACTGTGCATTTCCAAGTCTAATTCTGTCGCTAAATCCATACCGGTCACCCAGCGCCTAAATACTAGGCCTCAAATTTATATCCCGCTAAATCTCTCGTTACCGCTGTCCTGTTGTGGCTGGGAAAGTTATTTAGTGTCCGTCAAAGCACATTTTTTGTTCTGGGTTGAAGTACAATTCACAATTTAGCAATTTCATAATTTAGTGGTTCCTGCTATATCAGAGCAATTTGAAATCTATCCCTAAAAGGGTATATAATATTCAAGGTGCACATAGGGTCATTCAGAATAACTTCACACACACGCTACTGTGCATTTCCAAGTCTAATTCTGTCACTAAATCCATACCGGTCACCCAGCGCATAAATACTAGGCCTCAAATTTATATCCCGCTAAATCTCTCGTTACCGCTGTCCTGTTGTGGCTGGGAAAGTTATTTAGTGTCCGTCAAAGCACATTTTTTGTTCTGGGTTGAAATACAATTCCCAATTTGGCAATTTCATAATTTAGTGGTTTCTGCTATATCAGAGCTATTTGAAATCTATCCCTAAAAGGGTATATAATATTCAAGGTGCACATAGGGTCATTCAGAATAACTTCACACACACGCTACTGTGCATTTCCAAGTCTAATTCTGTTAGTAAATCCATACCGGTCACCCAGCGCCTAAATACTAGGCCTCAAATTTATATCCCGCTGAATTTGAATACAATACATTGGGCCAAATAATATTTTTGTTGTTGTGGTGAACCATAACAATGAGAAAAACATCTAGTAAGGGACGCGGACGTGGACATGGTCGTGGTGGTGTTAGTGGACCCTCTGGTGCTGGGAGAGGACGTGGCCGTTCTGCCACATCCACACGTCCTAGTGTACCAACTACCTCAGGTCCCAGTAGCCGCCAGAATTTACAGCGATATATGGTGGGGCCCAATGCCGTTCTAAGGATGGTAAGGCCTGAGCAGGTACAGGCATTAGTCAATTGGGTGGCCGACAGTGGATCCAGCACGTTCACATTATCTCCCACCCAGTCTTCTGCAGAAAGTGCACAGATGGTGCCTGAAAACCAACCCCATCAGTCTGTCACATCACCCCCATGCATACCAGGGAAACTGTCTCAGCCTCAAGTTATGCAGCAGTCTCTTATGCTGTTTGAAGACTCCGCTGGCAGGGTTTCCCAAGGGCATCCACCTAGCCCTTCCCCAGCGGTGAAAGATATAGAATGCACTGACGCACAACCACTTATGTTTCCTGATGATGAGGACATGGGAATACCACCTCAGCATGTCTCTGATGATGACGAAACACAGGTGCCAACTGCTGCGTCTTTCTGCAGTGTGCAGACTGAACAGGAGGTCAGGGATCAAGACTGGGTGGAAGACGATGCAGGGGATGATGAGGTCCTAGACCCCACATGGAATGAAGGTCGTGCCACTGACTTTCACAGTTCGGAGGAAGAGGCAGTGGTGAGACCGAGCCAACAGCGTAGCAAAAGAGGGAGCAGTGGGCAAAAGCAGAACACCCGCCGCCAAGAGACTCCGCCTGCTACTGCCCGCCGCCATCTGGGACCGAGCACCCCAAAGGCAGCTTCAAGGAGTTCCCTGGCATGGCACTTCTTCAAACAATGTGCTGACGACAAGACCCGAGTGGTTTGCACGCTGTGCCATCAGAGCCTTAAGCGAGGCATTAACGTTCTGAACCTGAGCACAACCTGCATGACCAGGCACCTGCATGCAAAGCATGAACTGCAGTGGAGTAAACACCTTAAAACCAAGGAAGTCACTCAGGCTCCCCCTGCTACCTCTTCTGCTGCTGCCGCCTCGGCCTCTTCTGCTGCTGCCGCCTCGGCCTCTTCCTCCGCCTCTGGAGGAACGTTGGCACCTGCCGCCCAGCAAACAGGGGATGTACCACCAACACCACCACCACCACCTCCGTCACCAAGCGTCTCAACCATGTCACACGGCAGCGTTCAGCTCTCCATCTCACAAACATTTGAGAGAAAGCGTAAATTCCCACCTAGCCACCCTCGATCCCTGGCCCTGAATGCCAGCATTTCTAAACTACTGGCCTATGAAATGCTGTCATTTAGGCTGGTGGACACAGACAGCTTCAAACAGCTCATGTCGCTTGCTGTCCCACAGTATGTTGTTCCCAGCCGCCACTACTTCTCCAAGAGAGCCGTGCCTTCCCTGCACAACCAAGTATCCGATAAAATCAAGTGTGCACTGCGCAACGCCATCTGTGGCAAGGTCCACCTAACCACAGATACGTGGACCAGTAAGCACGGCCAGGGACGCTATATCTCCCTAACTGCACACTGGGTAAATGTAGTGGCAGCTGGGCCCCAGGCGGAGAGCTGTTTGGCGCACGTCCTTCCGCTGCCAAGGATCGCAGGGCAACATTCTTTGCCTCCTGTTGCCACCTCCTCCTTCTCGGCTTCCTCCTCCTCTTCTTCCACCTGCTCATCCAGTCAGCCACACACCTTCACCACCAACTTCAGCACAGCCCGGGGTAAACGTCAGCAGGCCATTCTGAAACTCATATGTTTGGGGGACAGGCCCCACACCGCACAGGAGTTGTGGCGGGGTATTGAACAACAGACCGACGAGTGGTTGCTGCCGGTGAGCCTCAAGCCCGGCCTGGTGGTGTGTGATAATTGGCGAAATCTCGTTGCAGCTCTGGGACTAGCCAATTTGACGCACATCCCTTGCTTGGCGCATGTGCTGAATTTGGTGGTGCAGAAGTTCATTCACAACTACCCCGACATGTCAGAGCTGCTGCATAAAGTGCGGGCCGTCTGTTCGCGCTTCCGGCGTTCACATCCTGCTGCTGCTCGCCTGTCTGCGCTACAGCGTAACTTCGGCCTTCCCGCTCACCGCCTCATATGCGACGTGCCCACCAGGTGGAACTCCACCTTGCACATGCTGGACAGACTGTGCGAGCAGCAGCAGGCCATAGTGGAGTTTCAGCTGCAGCACGCACGGGTCAGTCGCACTACAGAACAGCACCACTTCACCACCAATGACTGGGCCTCCATGCGAGACCTGTGTGCCCTGTTGCGCTGTTTCGAGTACTCCACCAACATGGCCAGTGGCGATGACACCGTTATCAGCGTTAAAATACCACTTCTATGTCTCCTTGAGAAAACACTTAGGGCGATGATGGAAGAGGAGGTGGCCCAGGAGGAGGAGGAGGAGGAAGAAGGGTCATTTTTAGCACTTTCAGGCCAGTCTCTTCGAAGTGACTCAGAGGGAGGTTTTTGGCAACAGCAGAGGCCAGGTACAAATGTGGCCAGCCAGGGCCCACTACTGGAGGACGAGGAGGACGAGGATGAGGAGGAGGTGGAGGAGGATGAGGATGAAGCATGGTCACAGCGGGGTGGCACCCAACGCAGCTCGGGTCCATCACTGGTGCGTGGCTGGGGGGAAAGGTAGGACGATGACGATACGCCTCCCACAGAGGACAGCTTGTCCTTACCCCTGGGCAGCCTGGCACACATGAGCGACTACATGCTGCAGTGCCTGCGCAACGACAGCAGAGTTGCCCACATTTTAACCTGTGCGGACTACTGGGTTGCCACCCTGCTGGATCCACGCTACAAAGACAATGTGCCCACCTTACTTCCTGCACTGGAGCGTGATAGGAAGATGCGCGAGTACAAGCGCACGTTGGTAGACGCGCTACTGAGAGCATTCCCAAATGTCACAGGGGAACAAGTGGAAGCCCAAGGCCAAGGTAGAGGAGGAGCAAGAGGTCGCCAAGGCAGCTGTGTCAATGCCAGCTCCTCTGAGGGCAGGGTTAGCATGGCAGAGATGTGGAAAACTTTTGTCAACACGCCACAGCTAACTGCACCACCACCTGATACGCAACGTATTAGCAGGAGGCAACATTTCACTAACATGGTGGAACAGTACATGTGCACACCCCTCCACGTACTGACTGATGGTTCGGCCCCATTTAACTTCTGGGTCTCTAAATTGTCCACGTGGCCAGAGCTAGCCTTTTATGCCTTGGAGGTGCTGGCCTGCCCGGCGGCCAGCGTTTTGTCTGAACGTGTATTCAGCACGGCAGGGGGCGTCATTACAGATAAACGCAGCCGCCTGTCTACAGCCAATGTGGACAAGCTGACGTTCATAAAAATGAACCAGGCATGGATCCCACAGGATCTGTCCGTCCCTTGTCCAGATTAGACATTAACTACCTCCCCTTAACCATATATTATTGGACTCCAGGGCACTTCCTCATTCAATCCTATTTTTATTTTCATTTTACCATTATATTGCGAGGCTACACAAAGTTGAATGAACCTCTCCTCTGTCTGGGTGCCGGGGCCTAGATATATATGCCAATGGACTGTTCCAATGTTGGGTGACGTGAAGCCTGATTCTCTGCTATGACATGCAGACTGATTCTCTGCTGACATGAAGCCAGATTGTCTGTTACAGGACCTCTCTCCTCTGCCTGTGTGCTGGGCCTAAATATATGCCAATGGACTGTTGCAGTGGTGGCTGACGTGAAGCCTCATTCTCTGCTATGACATGCAGACTGATTCTCTGCTGACATGAAGCCAGATTCTCTGTTACGGGACCTCTCTCCTCTGCCTGTGTGTGTGCTGGGCCTAAATATATGCCAATGGACTGTTGCAGTGGTGGCTGACGTGAAGCCTCATTCTCTGCTATGACATGCAGACTGATTCTCTGCTGACATGAAGCCAGATTCTCTGTTACGGGACCTCTCTCCTCTGCCTGTGTGTGTGCTGGGCCTAAATATATGCCAATGGACTGTTGCAGTGGTGGCTGACGTGAAGCCTCATTCTCTGCTATGACATGCAGACTAATTCTCTGCTGACATGAAGACAGATTCTCTGTTACGGGACCTCTCTCCTCTGCCTGTGTGTGTGCTGGGCCTAAATATATGCCAATGGACTGTTGCAGTGGTGGCTGACGTAAAGCCTCATTCTCTGCTATGACATGCAGACTGATTCTCTGCTGACATGAAGCCAGATTCTCTGTTACGGGTCCCTCTCTCTTCTGCCTTGGTGCTTGGCCTTAATATATGCCAATGGACTGTTGCAGTGGTGGCTGACGTGAAGCCTCATTCTCTGCTATGACATGCAGACTAATTCTCTGCTGACATGAAGCCAGATTCTCTGTTACGGGACCTCCCTCCTCTGCCTGGGTGCTGGGCCTAAATATATGCCAATGGACTGTTGCAGTGGTGGCTGACGTGAAGCCTCATTCTCTGCTATGACATGCAGACTGATTCTCTGCTGACATGAAGCCAGATTCTCTGTTACGGGACCTCCCTCCTCTGCCTGGGTGCTGCGCCTAAATATATGCCAATGGACTGTTGCAGTGGTGGCTGACGTGAAGCCTCATTCTCTGCTATGACATGCAGACTAATTCTCTGCTGACATGAAGCCAGATTCTCTGTTACGGGACCTCCCTCCTCTGCCTGGGTGCTGGGCCTAAATATATGCCAATGGACTGTTGCAGTGGTGGCTGACGTGAAGCCTCATTCTCTGCTATGACATGCAGACTGATTCTCTGCTGACATGAAGCCAGATTCTCTGTTACGGGACCTCCCTCCTCTGCCTGGGTGCTGGGCCTAAATATATGCCAATGGACTGTTGCAGTGGTGGCTGACGTGAAGCCTCATTCTCTGCTATGACATGCAGACTAATTCTCTGCTGACATGAAGCCAGATTCTCTGTTACGGGACCTCCCTCCTCTGCCTGGGTGCTGGGCCTAAATATATGCCAATGGACTGTTGCAGTGGTGGCTGACGTGAAGCCTCATTCTCTGCTATGACATGCAGACTGATTCTCTGCTGACATTTAGCCAGATTCTCTGTTACGGGACCTCCCTCCTCTGCCTGGGTGCTGGGCCTAAATATATGCCAATGGACTGTTGCAGTGGTGGCTGACGTGAAGCCTCATTCTCTGCTATGACATGCAGACTAATTCTCTGCTGACATGAAGCCAGATTCTCTGTTACGGGACCTCCCTCCTCTGCCTGGGTGCTGGGCCTAAATATATGCCAATGGACTGTTGCAGTGGTGGCTGACGTGAAGCCTCATTCTCTGCTATGACATGCAGACTGATTCTCTGCTGACATGAAGCCAGATTCTCTGTTACGGGACCTCCCTCCTCTGCCTGGGTGCTGGGCCTAAATATATGCCAATGGACTGTTGCAGTGGTGGCTGACGTGAAGCCTCATTCTCTGCTATGACATGCAGACTAATTCTCTGCTGACATGAAGACAGATTCTCTGTTACGGGACCTCTCTCCTCTGCCTGTGTGTGTGCTGGGCCTAAATATATGCCAATGGACTGTTGCAGTGGTGGCTGACGTGAAGCCTCATTCTCTGCTATGACATGCAGACTGATTCTCTGCTGACATGAAGACAGATTCTCTGTTACGGGACCTCCCTCCTCTGCCTGGGTGCTGGGCCTAAATATATGCCAATGGACTGTTGCAGTGGTGGCTGACGTGAAGCCTCATTCTCTGCTATGACATGCAGACTGATTCTCTGCTGACATGAAGCCAGATTCTCTGTTACGGGACCTCCCTCCTCTGCCTGGGTGCTGGGCCTAAATATATGCCAATGGACTGTTGCAGTGGTGGCTGACGTGAAGCCTCATTCTCTGCTATGACATGCAGACTAATTCTCTGCTGACATGAAGCCAGATTCTCTGTTACGGGACCTCCCTCCTCTGCCTGGGTGCTGGGCCTAAATATATGCCAATGGACTGTTGCAGTGGTGGCTGACGTGAAGCCTCATTCTCTGCTATGACATGCAGACTGATTCTCTGCTGACATGAAGCCAGATTCTCTGTTACGGGACCTCCCTCCTCTGCCTGGGTGCTGGGCCTAAATATATGCCAATGGACTGTTGCAGTGGTGGCTGACGTGAAGCCTCATTCTCTGCTATGACATGCAGACTAATTCTCTGCTGACATGAAGCCAGATTCTCTGTTACGGGACCTCCCTCCTCTGCCTGGGTGCTGGGCCTAAATATATGCCAATGGACTGTTGCAGTGGTGGCTGACGTGAAGCCTCATTCTCTGCTATGACATGCAGACTGATTCTCTGCTGACATGAAGCCAGATTCTCTGTTACGGGACCTCCCTCCTCTGCCTGGGTGCTGGGCCTAAATATATGCCAATGGACTGTTGCAGTGGTGGCTGACGTGAAGCCTCATTCTCTGCTATGACATGCAGACTAATTCTCTGCTGACATGAAGACAGATTCTCTGTTACGGGACCTCTCTCCTCTGCCTGTGTGTGTGCTGGGCCTAAATATATGCCAATGGACTGTTGCAGTGGTGGCTGACGTGAAGCCTCATTCTCTGCTATGACATGCAGACTGATTCTCTGCTGACATGAAGACAGATTCTCTGTTACGGGACCTCCCTCCTCTGCCTGGGTGCTGGGCCTAAATATATGCCAATGGACTGTTGCAGTGGTGGCTGACGTGAAGCCTCATTCTCTGCTATGACATGCAGACTAATTCTCTGCTGACATGAAGCCAGATTCTCTGTTACGGGACCTCTCTCCTCTGCCTGGGTGCTGGGCCTAAATTTATGAAAATGGACTCTTACAGTGGTGGGTGACGTGAAGCCAGATTCTCTGCTATGGGACCTCTCTCCAATTGATTTTGGTTAATTTTTATTTATTTAATTTTTATTTTAATTCATTTCCCTATCCACATTTGTTTGCAGGGGTTTTACCTACATGTTGCTGCCTTTTGCAGCCCTCTAGCTCTTTCCTGGGCTGTTTTACAGCCTTTTTAGTGCCGAAAAGTTCGGGTCCCCATTGACTTCAATGGGGTTCGGGTTCGGGTTCGGGACGAAGTTCGGGTCGGGTTCGGATCCCGAACCCGAACATTTCCGGGATGTTCGGCCGAACTTCTCGAACCCGAACATCCAGGTGTTCGCTCAACTCTAGTCTTGATAAGACTGTGCAATGTGTAGTTGTGGTCGGTGGTGCGGTGGTTTGACATGAACCCAGCTTGGCTTTTGCTGAGTACATCCTGCTGTGTGAGGAAGGAGAGGATCCTCTTATTGATGATGATGTTAAACAGTTTCCGCAGTGTGCTGCTGACACAGATTCCTCTGTAGTTAGCTGGGTTATATCGGTCCCCATTCTTGTAGATGGATGTTATGAGGCCTTCGCTCCAGGCCTGGGGAAAGGAGCCCACCCTCAGTATTAGGTTGAATAGTTGTCAGTATGGGATCTGGTCTCCACGGCAGGGTGGCAGATCGCTGTCTACACATTGCAGCACTATGGGTCCCAGTACTGGTTTACCTTGTAGTAGACGCAGGTGCCCACCAGCATACCGCCGCATCCGTCCTCTTTGCCAGGTGTCATCTGATGAGCTATAGCACGCGCACGTGCACCTCTCCCTTTCTTATAGGAGTAGGCAGCTGGTTCCTGATTACCATCCCCACCCGGAGGCGGGACTATTTTGTATTTAAGGCAGCTTCACTCATCATGAAGTGCCCAAGCGTGGTTGTTGTACCTCTTGACTCCCGCTGAAGCATTCCACTGTGTCCGTTTATTGGATTTCCTGGATTCTGACCTCCGCTTCATTTGACTACGCATCTGCCTGCTGTCTGTTTATTGGACCACCTGGATTATAGACCTCTGCACTGCCTGACAACGAGACCGCTTATATCTGCACTGCCTGATTACGCATCTGTCCATCTCCTCCTGTAAGTCTGCCTGGATCCAGACCCTGCGCTGCCGATGAGACTGCTTATATCTGCATGCTATATTGCTCTGAACTTTGTGTTGCCTGTATCTGTCAAGTGACTTTTGAATACTGTCTGCCAGTAAAGACCATTTGTTCCTTTATTCTGCCTTTGTTGAACTCTGTTCACACTACTGCAGGTAGCTGCATTCAAGGTAACAGGTGCAGACACAAGGGTCCTGTCTCTGAGAGTCAGCAGTCAGCAATATTGGACTAATTCTAGTCCTCTATCAGCTGACACAGAGGATCCACATCCTCTGGTCCTAACAATAGTTTTGTGAGTGCCTCGTGTATGTCTGGGGGGCCGTATCTGATCATCTCTGATGGTACCGCTGGCCTTCTTACATTTTATCAGCTTTATTCTTTCTCTTATTTCCTGCTCCGTGATTGGTGTATCTAGAGGGTTTTGAAAGTCCTTGATTGTCTCCTCCATGTCCTTCAGTTTTGTGGCTATTTGTTTCTGTTCCAGGGTTTGGGCATTTTCTAGGATGTTTTTGTAGAGGTCCCTGAAGAAGTGGAGCCAGATGTGGCCATTTTGTATGTGAAGAGGGCTTTTCTTGGGCTTTGTGCCGATATGGTCTCCCAAAATGAGTTGTCCTGTAGGGAGTCCTCCATCTGTTGGAGTTTGTGGGGGATGTTGCTCTGTTTTTCCATCTGAGGGTGCTTTTGTATTGACTCTGTAGGTGGTCATGGGTTTCCCTTAGGTCCCGGTTGTTGAAGTCTCTGTGCTTTTGATTAGAGGCTGCCCTTAGAGAATTAGGTAGAGCCTTGCATTCACTGTCAAACCATTTTTGGGACTGTTTATTGGTGGATCTCTTGGAGTTGTTCTGCTTGAGGCCAGCTAGTACTGCCAAGGTGTAAGATGTTGCTGAAGTAATTTGCTGCACGGCTGACACCTTGTTAATTTAGTTCATATGGGTTGGTATGAATGTTTGTCAGCAGTTCTTGGATTTTGGCTGTGTTGGTCATGTTGGTGTATTCGGTAGCAGACTGTTTGGGCCATTTGAAGGATGGTGGCAGTTTGTAGAGACCAGTCTGGTGAGGTTGCTGTGTGGTTGGCTTATCAGTGGATTTCAGGTATAGCAATATTTGGTTGTGGTCTGTCAGGTGTGTTTCAGGGGTGACTATGAGGGCATTGATGTTTATGGGGTCTGTGTCTGTGATGGCATAGTCTACCACACTGCTTCCTACATGAGAGTTCATAGTAAATCTCCCAACGGAGTCACCCCTGGTTCGCCCATTCATTATGTATAGGCCAATACTCCGGCACAGGTTCAGCAGGGTTTTCCCACTTTTGTTTACTGTCTTGTTGTAGCTGTTTCTTGCTTCCTGCATTGGTTCCTGGTAATAGCTCTCTTCTCCAAGTATGTATGTGTTCCCCGTAGAGGTCAGATAGTCCTTCTCTGTGCCTGTTCTGGCGTTGAGGTCTCCATAGATGAGCACTCTGCCCTGAGATTGGAAGTGGCTGGCTTCTCTTTGTAGGACCTCATAGATGTCAGGTTTTAGTAAGAAGACTCTGTTGGGGGGATGTATGCTGCACACAGGTACATGTCAGACTGACAGGTGAGGATGGATCTGTTTATTTTAATCTAGATGTAGCTGTCTCCTCGTTTGATTGCTTTGATGTGCTCTGTAAGCTCCTCCTTGTACCAGATTAGTATGCCTCCTGAACAGCGACCCTGTTTAATGTTCTTGTTTTTCTGGGAAGATATGGAAAATTACCTGTATCCCGGGTCCATGTCTCCAGGAGGATTTGAATATCAATGCTTTCAAGTCTCTTTTTAAAGTCTGAATCATTTGTTTTGGCGCTAAGGCATTCAGCCCTTGGATGTTCCAGCTACTGATGACTAGTGATTTTGAGTCGGTCTACCTTGTAATGAGCAGAGATTGTCATAGGACTCAGTATTATTGGGGGGAGGGGGCATTTTGTGAGTGTAACATCAGTTTGTTATATAAATTGCTACATAAAGTTCTGATCTATGGCATGTTCCTGCCCTCCCTTGCTCCATGTTGCCATTGTGGGGTTTCCTCCACATCTGCTGTGCTTGTGGGCACTCTCTTTGGTAACAGTTTATTGGAGTTTGCCATCTGTGTGTTGGGTTAGTGCTTTCTTGTGGTCTCTGGAGTCTATTAAGTACCATGTCCTTAAGCTCCTTTGCAAGGTGGCTGACTCCTTGTTTGTTCAGGTGCTTATTGTAATACTGATGGTGGGCTGTGATTGTAAGGTGCTGTGCCAGTTGTATGTCTGGTGACTATCTGGGATTGGAGGCCAGCTCTGCATTAATCTGTTGGATTGTTTGGTGAGGGATGTATTTTCTTGGGAGCAGAGAAGATAGGGTAATCTTTGTGCTGGGGAATTCTAGCTGTTTCCTTTTAACCATTTGTGAAAATTTGTTTCAGGTCATTGGTGCCAGTGTACAGAATGAGGTGTTTTGGGTCAGTGAAATAAGGCTTACCCCTGCTGTTTGTTCAATAGTTGAGCAGTAGATCTTAATGACATGCCTCCCTGGAAAAGGTATCTTTGTGTCCAGGTATTTCCCATTGGAGTCTATAATCAGTACAATGTCAGGACTGGGGGGTTTATAAGAGCCATTTGTTTGGTGTTTATGCTTGGGCTCTGGGTTGTTGGATGAGGCTGTGTATGCAGCATTTGGGGAGGGGTCTGGCTGGCTGTAGCTGTCCTTGGTGTCTTGGGTGCTTACAGCATCTTATGTGTTGTGTCCAGTGCTATCTTTGATCAGCGCAAGACTTATGAGGGCCTTTGTACTTTTGTTGTTACCTCTTTTTTTGGCTGATTTAATATTTTTATTTTCCTATTGGCCTCCTTAAGTTGGGAATTCTCCTCTTGTAGTTTTTGAAGAGATACTTTAATATCACACAGGGCTGCAGTGTGCTCGGTTTTCAGCCTGGCTGGTTCTTCTTTTAGTTGGTCCTTTGCATTTTTCACACCTTGGCTTCTTTGAGTCTCTTCCCTGAAAAGAGCGAAGTCCCTTTCTAGTTTGGACAGACAGTCTATGAGGGTCTCCAGGGAGGGGTGTGAGGGGGTTTAGTCCTCACATATTTGTGTAGTGGGGTTATTTATGTTTTTTATAGTTTCCTACTTTCTCTCTGATATTGGGGAAGAGCTTATCAAATTCCTCTCGTCTGCATTCAGTGCCTTGAATCAAGATGGTGCCACTGTGATAAACAGTTTGTTCTTTTGGCCAAACGGAGGATACCATAATGTACCGTACAGAGATGGAATTAAAGAATCTTCTGAAAAAACTGGCACACCTGGACAGAGACATTTTCTTTTTAACCACATGCAAGAAGGAATACTTAATCCCCAAAGGACTTTGCTTAAAGAATCCTATGCTGCACACCTACAAGACTCCTTATGCACAATGTTTATGCTACAGGACTTTTGAAAGGCTGCAGAACCACCTTATCCATGTCTTCTACAGCTCCAAAAATAGATTCAAAATTGCTGGCCCTAGAAATGTTGTCATTTAGGCTTGTGGACAATGAGACTTTCCACCACCTGATGGCAGTCGCAGTCCCTCGTTACTTAGTCCGCAGCCGCCACTATTTCTCCCTGTGTGCCCTGACCAACGCAGTTATTGGAAAGGTACATTTAACGACTGACACATAGACAAGTGCTTTTGGCCGGGGAAGCTAGATATCACTGACAACACACTGGGTGAACGTTGTGGAGGCCGGGAGCGAGTGATACCATGGGATGGCACAGGTGATACCAACGACAAGGATTGCGGGCACTACTTCCACCAGGATTTTCGCCACCACCTACATTAGTGGCTGCAACTCCCCCTTCTCCTCCTCCACCTCCTCCTCCACGTCCAACTCTGAATATCATCTTGCAGCACCAGTCAGCCATCAGTCAGTAGCTGAAAGCAGTGTAGCACTGCAGTGGGGAAGCAGCAACAGGCTGTGCTGAAACTAAGTTGCTTAAATGAAAAACAGCACACCACCGCAGAGGTAAGGCAGGGGATAAGGGACCAGATGAGCTGTGGCTCATGCCACTCAACCTACAACCAGGCATGGTTGTGTCTGATAATGGCCGTAACTTGGTGGCGGCTTTGGAGTTTGGCAAGCTCACACACAAACCATGCCTAGCCCACGTGTTCAACTTAGTAATTCAGAGTTTCTCAAAACCTACCCCAATTTGCCTGAGCTACTGGTGAAGGTGCACCGCGTGTGTGCACATTTCCGAAAGTCATCTGCAGCTGCTGCCGGTCTGGCAACGCTGCAGCAGCACTTGCAATTGCCAGCCCACCGACTGTTGTGCGACGTGAGCACGCGCTGGAACTCAACTTTCCACATGTTGGCCAGGCTTTGTGAGCAGCTGAGGGCAGTAGTTAAATAACGGCTGCAGCATGGTCATTGCCTTTCCAGTCAGCTTCTGCCCTTCACAAGCGACGAGTGGGCATGGATGTCTGATAAACCTCTGTGAGGTTTAACGCAACTTTGAGGAATTAACACAGATGGTGAGCGGCGATAACGCTATTATCAGCGTAACAATCCCACTTCTGTGTCTACTGAAACGCTCGGTGCTCACAATGAAGCCGGACACTTTACATGTGGAAGAGGTGGAAATGGGGGAAGACAGTACACAGGGTGATAGCCAGACCACCCTCCGTTCATCTTCTCAGCGCAAATTGGATGAGGAGGAGGAGGAGCAGGAGACGGTTGCCTCCGCCACAGAGGGTAGTACCCATAGCAGGTTTATTCCATCTGTTTAGCGTGGATGGGCCAAAGAGGAGGAAGAGGATGAGGAGATAGAGAGTCATCCTCCTGATGACGACAGTGAAGTCTTGTCTGTTGGGACTCTGGCACACATTGCTGACTTTATGTTATGCTGCTTTTCCCGTGACCCTCGCGTTGTACGCATTTTGGCCAACACCAATTACTTGTTGTTCACCCTTCTCAACCCCCACTACAAAGAGAACTTCTCATCTCTTATTCCTGTGGTGGAGAGGACTAGCAAAATGGTGCAATACCAGAAGGTCCTTGTAGAAAAAAGTGCTCCAAAAATTTCCAGCTGACAACACTTGCGGCAGAGTACATAGTTCCTTAGGCAATTGAGGAGGGGAGACGAGGGGAACACACAACAGTTCCAACAGAGGCAGGGAAGCACTCTCCAAGGCCTGGGACAGTTTCATGACACCTCGCCAGAACCCTCACCCTGATGTGCAGCCTAGTGTAACAAGGAGGGAAAAGTTTTGGAAGATGGTGAAGGAGTACGTAGCAGACTGTGTCAGCGTCTTAAGTGATCAATATGTGTCTTACAACTATTGGGTGTCCAAGCTGGACACATGGTACAAACTGGCACTCTATGCTTTGATGGTGCTGGCCTGCCCTGCCGACAGAGTTTTGTCAGAGTGGATATTTAGTGCTGCTGGGAGCATAATAACTGATAACTCTGCGAGTTCAGGTACCCTGACCCGGACACAGAATTTTTTTACTGAAGTTCGGGTTCGGTGTTTGGGTGATTTTATTATTTTCCATTAAAATATGGTTCTAACGGAAAATAATAGCATTCTTAAAACAGAATGCTAAATAAAATGTCCATTGAGGGGTTAAAAAAAAAATAAACTCACCTTATCCGCTTGATCGCGCAGCCGGTATCTTCTTTTCTTCAGGACCTGCCAAAGGATCTGCGGTGACGTCACCGTGCTCACCACGTGAAAAAGAATGCCATTATTTTCCATTATAACCATGTTATAATGGAAAATATTAAAGTGAAGTTCGGGTCCGAATTAACCTAAATGGGGTCCAGGTTCAGGGCGAAGTTCTGGTCAAGTTCGGGTCACGAACCCGAACTTGGACCTGAAGTTCAGCCGAACCAGCGAACCCGAACTTCCACGAGTTTACTCAACCCTACTGATAAGCGCATCCACCTGAAAATGCTGACAGGTTGACTCTTATCAAAATAAACAAGACCTGGATTACCGCTAACTTTTCTACTCCACCAGAGGAAAGCGGCTGAACATAAAGGCACTTTAAATGTGGATTTTGTGGTGTATTGAATACACTAAATTCCCATGCACCCCTTCCACCACAAAAAAGGGTATAAGGTTCAATCTTTTTTTCTCGTCCTCCTTCATCATATCAATATGCTTATTAGTCTGCCCTCACTCCTAATGTTTTAGAGGGTAAGCTTAGCAGCAGACCCTCACCCCTAATGTTTTAGAGGGTCACCAGCAAGCCCTCGCCCATAATGTTTTAGGTGGTCAGATCTGCAGCAAGCCCTCGCTACTATTGTTTTAGATGGTCATATCAGCAACAGGCACACACCCCTAATGTTTTAGAGGGTCAGCTCGGCAGCAGACCCTCACCCCTAATGTTTTAGAGGGTCAGATCAGCAGCAGGCCCTCGCCACTAATGTTTTAGATGGTCGGATCAGCAGTTAGCAATCACCCCTTTTTTTTTGGAGGTCAGCTCAGCAGCAGACCCTCACCCCTAATGTTTTAGAATGTCAGATCAGCAGCAGGCCCTCGCCCCTAATGTTTTAGAGGGTTACCAGCAGGTCCTTGCCCATAATGTTTCAGATGATCAGCTCAGCAGCAGACCCTCACCCCTAATGTTTTAGATGGTCAGATAAGCGGCAGGCCCTCGCCCCTAATGTTTTAGAGGGTCACCAGCAGGCCCTTGCTCCTATTGTTTTTGAGGGTCACCAGCAGTCCATCAATCATTATTTTTCAAGGGTGTGTAGGATGCCCTCCTTTATGTCTAATAAAGGGTATATTTGACTGCCGTTTCCTTATAATTTTTGGCAGTTCTTTCGCTTGCATAGGCTTTGTGAGTGTAGGAGTCCCACTACCTGAACAATTGTACCACAATGTGAATGAGGCTCTCCTTTATGTGATATACAGGTTGTATCGCAGTGCCTCTTCCTTGTAATTCTTTGCAGGACTTGCACTTTATATACAAGTAAATATACAGGAAGAGTTTTCTAACAATTTTTCCTCTAAAATCGATTTTATCTTTGGTTTTGTGCGTATTATTGTCAGTCTGTAAAAGTGGCATGCTACTCAGACAACATCGTTCCCAGCAGCGACCTGGGAGTCCAAGATGCATCCAGACATCTTCCCCATGTTGTTCCCGAACCATTTTGGTGGTGTTTCCTTCAATTTCTGACCTTTTCCTGTGAACCAGACACCCTCCCCTCTTCAGAGCAGGGGGTGACTGGTTTAATGCTCGGGTTCTCCCATTGACTTCCATTGTGCTCGGGTACTCTGTAGAGCACCCGAGCATCCCGAGGCGTTCTACTCGAGCACCCGAGCACTTTGGTGCTTGATCAACACTAATGACCTATCCTGAGTCATCAGTTTGTAAAAACTGAAGAATGCCTTTAAATCTGTTGATATCTTTAGAAACTGTGACTAGATACAAATGACTAGGAATAAATTTGCAGGTTAAGTGCAAATGCAAAACAAATTATATGACACAGTAGAATAAAAAATATGATTTGGCATATAATCCATATAATCCTTAATTAATATTTTTAAAATATATATTTATGATTAGATTAAATAGCTGTCAAGAAATAATACTACTCACTGCTTTTCAATATGGGTAAAAATGATCTGTGTGCAATTTACTGGCAAATAGATTGATGCTGTGTTTCAGATATTTAAGATATTTAACATGCATCATTTCTTATGAAATTCTGAATGGCTTGAAAAATGAAGTGCGGTTGCATCAGTCATTTCAAGGTATCATGATGCTAAAAAAAAATTGTTAAAACATTATCTTTACATAAAGTGACACCTTCAGGTAAAAGAAGGTACTACACTGAAATATATCATACATGTTGATTTACAGTTTATACAATGGTCATAATTAGTCTTGAGTGAATTGAGCTTCGGATCATTGATCTGAAGTTGATTCGTTCAAAATCTTTGATTTTAATGCTGTCTCTTAAAATGTATTGGCTTCGTGAAGCCAATTTTCATTTCACCGAAAGTCACACAAGATTTCGGTGAATAAATTCAGTATTCACTTCTGCGTCTTTAAAAACATTTTAAATTTGACTCTGAAGTCAGGTTTGGTAGCAGCTGGTACGTCAATACCAAACCCGACTTCTGATTGCTATTTTAAAATGTTTTTAAAGACACAGAAATGATTACCAAACTCTCTCGTGACTTTGGATGAAATACATTTTGACTAAATGGAGGCAATACATTATAATGCTGTACAAAGACACCATGAAAACCAACGTTTTTGAACAAATCAACTTTGGATCTCTGATCCGAAGCTCAATTCGCTCAACACTAATCATCCTGAAAACAGAAGGTCGAAACATTCAATTTTAATTTTTTTTTTTCTTTGGAAATTTTAATAGTTTTTTTTTTTTCTTTTAATTACAGTTATACAATTACCTTGGTACAAGACTGCCTTATGAGTCCACCAAGATAAGACAGCCCATTAACTTTGTGATTTGAGTAATTGCCTTCTATTCATAAAATCAAAGCTCATACCTACTGTAAGGTTTTAACGAAGCAGTACAAAAATAAATGGATAAATGAAAAGTGTCTCTTCTTTATTCTACACACAATAGAAAGTAAGGCACTAAGATACCATTTTGGACGAAGATGAATGGACAACCTCGGAATACATTACTGCTGTAAATTTCGGCTATGCCTTCTATATTATGTTTACAAATAGACCAACTGATTCAGACCTAGTCTTTGGCATAAGCCATTAAACAATCAGATCCCTGAGGATGGAAGGTGTATATCCAAGATCCATAGAATTTGGGCTCTGCAGTGCATAATTACTTTAGAACATAAATCACAAGAAATAGCTTTTTTGCAATATGACCTTGCAATTTCACAAACATTAGTACAACAAACGTGTATAAAGCAACCGCATACCTAGTCTAAACAGCATACACAATGATGCTTTTAGAGGTACAGAACAACATGTACAAAATAATACAAACCTGTTGTCATTGTATACTTCCTCTTTACTATTCAAATATCATTAAAAGGCAGACTGACACTATGAAGTACCATTAGTAGACACGAGAGAAAAGATTCTAAACTAATCTAATTCAACCAAATTGTTTAAAAATGTGTTGCATCCGAATTCAAATTTCTTGTGGTGTAATTCAGACCACATTTTGTGACAAACGAAAGAAAAAGAAAAGAATAAAAAATGTGGGAGACTAAAGAAAATGTCCTAGGAGACCTCATAATGTCAAACACAAATTTTCAGGCCAAATTGAATTGGAATTAAATGAATCAACTGATTTGGTTGAATTGAACCCAAATTGAGTGATTCTAACTAGTGTTGAGTGAAGTGGACTTCAATCTTAATTTCAGGGAAAATGTGATTTGCTACAAAGCTGAATTATCTTGTGCTTCATGGTAATGGATCAATAATCCCTGAAATGGAAGAAAATCCTACTCACATCATCCATTTGAGCGTGATGAGGCAGCAGCGGCCATCTTGCTTGAAGCTCCCATGCAAAATTTCATGCAGTATGACATCACCATGCCAGCCAGCATGCATCGCACAAGATTTTGCACTGGATCTTCAAGCAAGATGGCTACAACAAATTCTTCACACGCAAATGGATAAAGTCAATACAATTTAATTTAATGATTAACCCCTTAAAGGCCTTAACATTAATCTCAGTTGCCACAACCAGCAATGAACGTGACATCTGACTGGTTCAATGACAGGGGAGGAGCAATCACCCACTACTTACAAAGGAATGCACTTTGTGATGAAGTAATTCGTCAAGAAGCACTTTTTGTTTGCAAATTTTTGCAAAGCAGCTGATTCAAATTTTTAATAACTTTGGTCATCTCTAAATCTAACTATTGGGATATGCTATTTTAGCATTTAACCTGATTAAATCTGGCACCCTTATGTAGTACAAATTCTGCACTTCATAGCTTCTTAAATAGAACTTATGCAGAAAATATCACCAACGATGTCACCAAGAATGGTGAATTGCTATATACAAAGGGGAGGGGGCTTCAGAAAATATAAAAAAAAGCCATCCACTATTACCAGGGTAGCCATAAAATCCTAGCGTTACCAAAGTTTGGTAGAACCACTGGGAGTCTAGAAGGTAAAATGCATTCTTATAACCATCTGAAACCCTTAGTCTAAAGCTTTTCAAAAGTGACATAAAAAGAACCAGGTTTTAGCTTCACATGATAGCTCTTGTGCTTGGTTTCATTTTGTGCCATAATCTCTGGCACTATCATGCTGGGTCTTCTCACAGCTCCAAGTTTGTAACATAATACCTTTATTAGTGTTTAATTTCTAATCATTTCAACAAATATTTCACCGGCCATATGTCTCCTACATGATGAATAACTAATGTTCTAACCTCAGTGGAAATATTCACAGGTTCATAAAAAACAATCATAAACAGGTCCACATTCTGTAAACTATAAAGCACTATTAAAGCCACTCTATATGGCTATGAACACAGAGGGTGGATTTTCCATAGTGAGTCGGCAGCATAGGCAGATTTGTGACAGATTTTGCAATGGATTTGCTGAGAATTTCACCCTATGCACTGCAAAGGATGAAATATAATGACATGCTGCAGGTTTAAAAATCCTCACCACAGGTCAATTTCTGCTACAGATTTTGCCCACATCTGGTTTGGCGGTTAGAACTGGTGCCTTGCAGCTCTGGGGTCCTAGGTTTCAATTCGACCAAGGACAACATCTGCATAAACTGTGTATGCCTTCCTGGTGTTTGTGTGTGTTTCCTCCCACACTCCAAAGACATACTGATAGTGAACTTAGGGCTCATGCACACAAACATATTTTCATTTCAATGGGTACGCAAAAAAAAACGGAAGGACTCCATGTGCATTCCATTTCCATATGTCCATATTTTATGCATTACAGACAAGGATAGTACTGTTCTATTAGAGGCCAGATGTTCCGTTCTGCAAAATACGGAATGCACACGGACATCATCCGTATTTTTTGCGGATCCGTTTTTTGAGGACCGCAAAATACATATGGTCGTGTACATGAGGCCTTAGATTGTGAGCGCCTTTAGGACAGCAAGTGATGATAATGTTAGGTCTATATACTGTAAGCAGGGGTGTTACTAAAAGCTCATGGGCCTTTGTGCAAGAGTTCAGCTTGGGCCTCCATACCTCAGTGCTTTGTAGCCAGGGGGAGGGAAGCACATAGCAAAAATTTAAATGGCATCTCTTCCCCGGTGCCAAATTCTTGACTTAACCCCTTCCCTCCAGCCAGATGTGTAAGTTGACCAGCATGCACTTTCTAATATACTGGTGTCTTATTATGGGACACAAGAGTCTTTGGACCCCCTCAGGACCCTGGGTACAGCAGTGACTGCTACCTTTGCATCCTCTACAGCCACTCCCATGATTGTAAGTGAATAAAATAAATACATCTCATCTACTTTGCTGGTAGGGGGATACGCTACAGATATTCCATCTAACTGTATCTACCATGCGTGAACATGCCTTAAGAGTGCAAACAGTATGTTCCTACCCAGAGAGTTCTTGCAGTCAGACATCACTGAGAATAATCATTTACAATATACAATCAAATTCTGAGCCAGGTGATAGCATAGCAAACATGCAGGAATTACTCACAATATCTCCTAGATGTACAATGCTATGAAATTAATTGCACCTTCAAATAAATAAATACTAATAATACATAGTAACATAGTAACATAGTTTATAAGGCCGAAAACAGACATTTGTCCATCCAGTTCAGCCTGTTATTCTGCAAGTTGATCCAGAGGAAGGCAAAAAAAAAGAGTGGTAAAAAAATTCCTTCCCAACTCCAATCAGGCAATCAGAATAACTCCCCGGATCAACGACCCCTCTCTAGTAGCTATAGCCTGTAATATTATTCCACTCCAGAAATACATCCAGGCCCCTCTTGAATTCCTTTATTGTACTCACCATCACCACCTCCTCAGGCAGAGAGTTCCATAGTCTCACTGCTCTTACCGTAAAGAATCCTCTTCTATGTTTGTGAACAAACCTTCTTTCCTCCAGACGCAGAGGATGTCCCCTCGTCACAGTCACAGTCCTGGGGATAAATAAATGATGGGATAGATCTCTGTACTGTCCCCTGATATGTTTATACATACTGCAATTATTAGATCTCCTCTGAGTCATTTTTTTTCTAAAGTGAATAACCCTAATTTTGATAATCTTTCAGGGTATTGTAGTCCCCCCATTCCAGTTATTACTTTAGTTGCCCTCTTCTGAACCCTCCCCAGCTCTGCTATGTCTGCCTTGTTTACAGGAGCCCAGAACTGTACACAGTACTCCATGTGTGGTCTGACTAATGATTTGTAAAGTGGTAGGACTATGTTCTCATCACAGGCATCTATGCCCCTTCTGATGCAACCCATTATCTTGTTGGCCTTGGCAGCAGCTGCCTGACACTGGTTTCTACATCTTAGTTTGCTGTTTATTAAAATTCCTAGGTCCTTTTCCATGTCAGTGTTACCCAGTGTTTTACAATTTAGTATGTACGGGTGACTTGCATTATTCCTTCCCATAAGCATAACTTTACATTTGTGTTAAGTGTTAAACTTAATCTGCCACTTATCTGCCCAAGCCTCCAATCTATCCAGATCCATCTGTAGCTGCATATTGTCCTCATCAGTGTTAATTACTTTACACAGTTTAGTGTCAGCTGCAAAAATTGATATTTTACTGTGCAAGCCTTCTACAAGATCATTAATAAATATATTGAAGAGAATAGGGCCCAATACTGACCCCTGAGGTACCCCACTAGTGACAGTGACCCAATCTGAGTGTGTACCGTTAATAATCACCCTCTGTTTTAGATCACTGAGCCAGTTGCTTACCCACATTTTATATACTAACCTTTTATGTAGTACAGTATCAAATGGTTTGGAGAAGTCCAGATATACGACATCCATTGATTCGCCGCTGTCAAGTCTAGAACTTACCTCCTCATAGAAACTTGTTAAATTAGTTTGATATGACCGATCCCTCATGAAACAAAGATGATATGGCGTTATTTGCTTATTTCTGTTGAGATAGTTTCCGGGCTCTGTTTTTTTTGACCATTTTGAATATTGGCCCCACATTTGCTATGTGCCAATTCTGTGAAACCCCTTCCAGTCAGTTTAGAGTCCTTAAATATCAGAAATAAGGGTCTGGCTATTAAATAATAATAATAATAATAATAATAATAATAATAATAATAATTGACACAAAGATATTTAAAGTTTAGTAGGACAAATCTGAAAGAATCATACCATCTGCATCATAGACTCAATGGACTACACAAGTGATTGCATTTGGTATGATGGAGCAGGCTCGGTGATGAGAATTAAGTGCAAAACCTAGAACAACGCATGGACAAGAGGGACGCTGTTTCTTGGAAGCAAATAAACTTATGCAACCCCTTTAAAGGGAACCTGTCACCGGTTTTTAACCATAAGAATCTTTAGCATCATGAGATAAAAAAATAAATAAAAAAAACTAGGATGATTGGGGGGGGGGGATTATCTTAGTTTTTTTCTTTTTTAACACCTCCAAGTACTTCTTTCACAGTCCACTTTCGCTTTTTTCAAGTTATGTAAATTAAAAGCTTACCTCATCACTTCCCATTCCTAACCCCACCTCCCATTACATGAGTGACAGAATCTAAAGATCCTACCCTCCTCCCGAACTCATGTCCCAAATCCCGCGCATGTGCATAACCAGTCACCTCACTTCTTATCTCACACTGATCATCAGGGCTTTTTTTCTGGTGGAACGCACCTCAACGGCGTTCCGCCACCTTTTGACATCGCGGCCTGCCATGCTCCAGCATCCTACTCACAGGGCCACTGTTTCATCGTAATGCAGGCCGGCTGGGCAGACGAGCGTCAGCATCACTGATGGCGTCACGTGTCTGCCCAGCCTACTTTATGAATGACGCAGGCGGCATTGGCACGTGACGTCAGTCAGTGACGCTGACGCTCGTCTGCCCGGCCGGCCTGCATTACGATGAAACAGTGGCCCTGTGAGTAGGATATATTGAATGTTATACTACAGAGGGGGCAGCATGAATCATTATTAATTGAATTACACATTTTATAACTGTACTGGAGCGGCAATGGGGGGTCTGTGGATGACACTGTTAAGGGGTGAGGGGGGTCTGTGGATGTCACTGTTATGGGGTGGGGGGGTCTGTGGATGGCACTATTATGGGGTGGGGGGGTCTGTGGATGGCACTGTTATGGGGTGGGGGGTCTGTGGATGGCACTGTTATGGGGTGGGGGGTCTGTGGATGGCACTGTTATGGGGTGTGGGGGTCTGTGGATGGCACTTTTAAGGGGGTTCTGTGGATGGCACTGTTAAGTGGGGGTCTGTGGATGGCACTGTTAAGGGGGGTGGGTCTGTGGATGGCACTGTTATGGGGTGGGGGGGGTCTGTGGATGGCACTGTTATAGGATGGGGGGGGTCTGTGGATGGCACTGTTATAGGATGGGGGATCTGTGGATGCCATCCAAAGATCCCCCATAACAGTGCCATCCACAGATCCTCCACCCCATAACAGTGCCATCCCAGATCCCCCATTAACAGTGCCATCCCCAGATCCCCCATTAACAGTGCCATCCCCATCTGGAGGGTTTCTTTGCTGGGCTGGACTTTTATAGACCCCCCAAATTTTACTTGCATCCCTGTTCTCTAAAGGGACGGTTTTAGGGGGCTGTCCTAGGGGTAGGTAGGGGCCTGGCCAGGGGAGGGGGGATGAGTTCCACTACCTTTTCTCTGAGAAAAAAAGCCCTTCTGATCATATAATGTATACTGCGTAGCTGTAAGACTTGGAAGAGAAGGGGTGGAGAGGAGCAATCGTAGAGGGTGTGTCTTATTCGTTTGTGGGCGTGGCTGCACTCCAAGAGTCAGAGAACGCTGGACTCATCTCTGAAGCATGGAGGAGACAGGACTCATCTAAGGTGCATTTACATATATGGCGGGAACACTTATTTTAGGTTTTTCTTTGAACTAATAGTTCGTTCAGAATTGATTTTAATATTATTATTAATGTATTAAAAAGTATTTAGAATAAAGTGAGTGGATAAATAGGCTTAGAAAGTGATGACAGGTTTCCTTTAATGCCGGCCACATAACTGCAGAGGCCTTCCTTGACCAATAGAGTAAACTTGTAAAATCAGAATTTTGCATAAATCGTGGTCATCTATCCTCTGTGTTTAAGAGCATAGTGGGATGAAATGTGTCTGTTCCTTCAGCTGTGCACAGCAGTATATCAGCGATAATCTCCTCCAACAAATCTGTGGTGCTTATTTACTCAAGCTGTCAAATCCCATTTGTTTTAGTTTCCAAGCATTTCAATCATGTAATGGACATATATACCAACATTCCCCTGGGCCTCATATTATACAGAAATGTAGTCTTGCTGCCCATAGCCAGTCCTCATTGTGCTTTTTCCATTAAAAGTCTAATTAGTTGGTATGGGAAACAAGGACACTTTCTGATACATGAGATTCTACAGTGATCAGCAAGAGAAAGGAAAATCCATACATAGGAAATGGAGAGAAGATAGAAATGTACAGAATTGGGGATGAGAACTATACAGAACTTCAGATGAAAAGTAGAAACTAATGGCAATTCCCCAGGTTAATATATTAGGCTGCTGCTTCAATGTACAACAGTGTTTATTCATTTCTTCTCCATCTGTTAGCATCTGCAAGTCTTTCAAAGTGAAATGATTTACTGCAGATTTGCTTTCTCAGATGGCTTGTGCGCTGCCTACTTAGAGAGGTTTTGATGTAAATAAATGATAAAAAAAATCTATAATATGACTTTTTAAATTACAGCAAAATCTTCCACTGTTCAGAAACGAACATTGTAAATCAGACGCCCATCTGCATCCAAAAATCACATACAAGTTACATACGCTGTATTAAAGGGGCTATCCTTAAAAAAATATTCTGCAAAAATACTTAACATTTTTCAAAGCAGCACATGGATCTGAATACTTTTGTAATTGTATGTAATAAAAAATTAAATATAGCCTTTGAGTTTTTCAATAAAATGTATCTGAATAGCACCACCTGCTCATTTTCTTAGTTTTCTGTCCACCATGCTCAGTTCTATTCAAATGCCACATGCCACATGCCATATCTACTGTTATAAGTTGCAATAGTTACAGCTGATGCAGGAAGGACATACCCTTTGAGCTATGATAGGGAGAGAGCTGCAGCAGAAATGACACACTCACAGAGCTGTGATAGGGAGAGAGCTGCAGCAGAAATGACACACTCCCAGAGCTGTGATAGGGAGAGAGCTGCAGCAGAAATGACACACTCCCAGAGCTGTGATAGGGAGAGAGCTGCAGCAGAAATGACACACGCCCAGAGCTGTGATAGGGAGAGAGCTGCAGCAGAAATGACACACTCCAAGAGCTGTGATAGGGAGAGAGCTGCAGCAGAAATGACACACACCCAGAGCTGTAATAGGGAGAGAGCTGCAGCAGAAATGACACACTCCCAGAGCTGTGATAGGGAGAGAGCTGCAGCAGAAATGACACACGCCCAGAGCTGTGATAGGGAGAGAGCTGCAGCAGAAATGACACACTCCAAGAGCTGTGATAGGGAGAGAGCTGCAGCAGAAATGACACACTCCCAGAGAGCTGTAATAGGGAGAGAGCTGCAACAAAAAGGACATGGCCCCTGAGCTGCCAGCCTGAAATAAATCTAGCACAGCAATTAAAGCAATGAATGTGGTAACCTATGGATCTGTGTAAGGTACAGAACTTGTCCTAGCTTTGTTAAAAAGAGACTGTTATGTACTACATAATCTGATTTAATTTTTTTTACATCAGTCAAGGGATTTAGATTTTTAACAATTTAAAACAATTTATTAAATTGGATTGCTGGCTTTGAATAATATGTTTTTGTTGGAAGGTCCAATGGGAAGCTGATCCCATGGTGTTCCACTACTGGAACCCACAGAATCTGTGGGGAAACTCAGTATAAAGTGTTGCATTTCCTTGCCATGAAGGAGCAAATTAACCATAACACAGAATAACAATGGGAGGTGTATGTGGTGAGATGTTAGCTCTGCTGTAACTAATAGATAAGATCTTGAACAGAGGACTCCTATCTAGTAACTAGCAAGCAGAATAAGAATAGTGTTGAGCGAATTAAAATATCCAAAGTGGAGTTCGATCCTAATTTCAGGGAAAATTGAATTCACCGTGAAGCTGAAGTTCCTTGTAATTTGTGTTAACACATCAATTTTCCCTGAAATAGGGGTAAAAAAAAAAATCACGCTCACCTTACTATTTGAGCATGATGAAGCACGGTGGCCATCTTTCTTAAAGATCCCACACAAAAAATTGTGCGTGGCGACATAGGATGTGGCCACACTTTAAGATCCCGGCAGGTTTTGCCCGGGATCTTAAAGAAAGATGGCCGCGGTGGTCTCTTTGTGCTCAAACTGATAAGGTAAGTATTATTATTATTTTTAAGCCTCTGAAAGACCTCCATTTTCACATGAGATGCCATGATCAGGGATGAACGTGGCATTTGAGTGGTTCAATGACGGGGTGTGACGAAATCAGCAATCCCCATCTTTGCTCACCGCTACTTAACAAGAAATGCAAAATTGTGCCCGCTACTTACAAATAAATGAAGCAAATTTTTTTAAAAATTGACACATTTTTAAGAACTTTGCTCATCTCTAAATAAGAATACACAAATAAAACAAACAGAAAATCTGTAGTAAAGATGCCAAATGGCAAATATATTGTGCTCTGTGTAGTATCAAGTGCTCATAATAGTCACATCCACACCCTTTGTTTTCTTGCCTTTTCAATTTTTTTTATTCCAGAAAGGTGGGATTAAAAAAGAAAAATCTTCATCTGCATCCCATCTGGGATCCATTGCTGATATAAACCACCTTAAAATATAAGGTCACATGCCTACAGTACATTTTATACCCGATTTTCTGTTTTGTGTGGAAAATTCACAGTGTAATACAGTACCAGCTAAGTAGATGAGATCAAAATTGGAAACCCTTTCATGGAAATTGATCTACGGTCCAGATTTTGCAGCATGGCAATTGTTTGTGTGGATTTTCAGTGCAAATTTTACCCTTTGAAATGCTAATGGGAAGCACGGTGGCTCAGTGGTTAGCACTGGTGTTTTACAGTGCTAGGGTCTTAGGTTCAAAATCTGACCAAGGACAATTTATGTTCTCTACGTGTTTGTGTGGATTTCCTCCGGGTATTCCACTTTCCTCCCACACGCCAAAGACATGCTTGTAGGGAGCTTAGATTGGGAGCTCCACTGGGGACAGCACGTAGCGACAATATCTGTAAAGTGCTGCGGGAATATGTCAGCATTATATAAATGCATAATATTAATATGGTGCAAATCTGCGTCAAAATGTACAAGTAACACTTGTGCAGCACAATACTGCCTCGTGCGTGAACCCTATTACTGAAAGAAAACCTGGTGCCATTTATTTCGTTTTGACCCTTGAGCCATGTTTGAATAATACTATGACATCCAAGTGTGTCATTGGTACACAATACTACTTACAGTATTAGGATGAGCGAATTGAGCTTTGGATTATAGATCCAAAATTGATTTGTTCAAAGACGTCTTTAATGCTTTAATGTTTCCGTACAGTATTGAAATGTATTGGCTCTGTGTAGGCAAATTCATATCGCCTAAAGCTGCGTGATACTTCTGTGAATTAGTACGGTATTTCTTTCGGCGTATTTAAAAACATATTAACCCTTTCATGACCAAGGGTCATTGATGCCCCAGTGTCCAGGTCAAAATTTACAAATCTGACATGCGTCACTTTTATTTATCCAAGCAATTCTGAGATTGTTTTCTCGTGACACATTGTACTTCATGATTACTTTCACCTTTATTTATGAAAAAATCCCAAATTTATAAAAAGAAATTCACAATTTTCTAAATTTCTATTTCTCTGCTTCTAAAACAGAAAGTCATACCTAATAAAATATTTATTACTTAACATTTCCCATATGTCTACTTTATGTTGGCACCATTTTGGAAATGTCATTTTATTTTTTTAGGACGTTAGAAGGCTTAGAAGTTTAGAAGCAATTCTTAAAATTTTTAAAGAAAATTTCCAAATCCCACTTTTTAAGGACCAGTTCAGGTCTGAAGTCACTTTGTGAGGCTTACATAGTGGAAACCGTCCATAAATGACCCCATTGTAGAAATTACACCCCTCCAGTAAAACTGATTTTACTAACTTTGTTAACCCTTTAGGTGTTCCACAAGAATTAAAGGAAAATGGAGATGAAATTTCTAAATTTCACTTTTTTGGCGGATTTTCAAATTTATTAAAAAAAATTCTTTAACACATTTAACAGCCAAACAAAACTCAACATTTATTACCCAAATTCTGCGGTTTACAGAAACACCCCACATGTGGTTGTAAACTGATGTAAGGGTGCGCAGCAGGGCGCAGAAGTAAAGGAACGCCATATGGTTTTTGGAAGGCAGATTTTGCTAAACTGGTTTTAAATGTCATCTCCCATTTAAAGCCCCCCTGATGCACCCATACAGTAGAAACTCCCAAAAAGTGACCCTATTTTGGAAACTAGGGGATGAGGTGCCAGTTTTATTGGTACTATTTTGGGGTACATATGATTTTCAATTGCTCTATATTAAGTTTTTTGTGAGGCAAGGTAACTGAAAAATGGCTTGGCACAGTTTTTTTTTTTTTTTACAGGTTTCATCTGACAGGGTAGATCATGTGCTATTTTTATAGAGCAGGTTGTTACGAACGCAATTATATCAAATATGTCTACTTTCTTAGTTTTTTTGTTTCAGTTTTACATAATAAAGCAATTTTGAGAAAGAAATTATATTTTTGTGTGTCCATTTTCTGAACGCCATGTTTTTTATTTTTCTGCCGATCGTCTTGTGCAGGGGCTCGTTTTTTGCAGAAAGAGTTGAGGTTTTTATTGGTACCATTTTTGGGTACATAGGATTTTTTGATCATTCATTATTACACTTTATGGGGCAAGGTGACCAAAAAACTGTTTTTATTTATTTATTTTTACAGCGTTTATCTGAGGGGTTAGGTCATGTGACAGTTTTATAGAGCAGATCGTTATGGACGTGGTAATGCATAATATGTATACTTTTTCTTATTTATTTAAGTTTTACACAATAATAGCATTGCTGAAACCCAAAAAATTATGTTTTAGTGTCTCCATAGTCTGAGACCCATAGCTTTTTTATTTTTTGGGCGATTGTCTTAAATAGGGTATCATTTTTTTGAGGGATGAGGTGACGATTTGATTGGTACTATTTTGGGGATCATATGCTTTTTTGATCGCTTGTTGTTGCACTTTTTGTGATGTAAGGTGACAAAAATGGCTTTTTTTTCACACATTTTTTTTTAATGATGTTTATCGGACGGGGTATACCATGTGATATCTTTATAAAGACGGTCGTTACGGACGCGGTGATACCTAATATGTGTAGTTTTTAATTTTTCATTTTTTATAGGAAAAGGCAATTTATGTTTTTAATTTTACATTTTTATTTATTTATTTTAACTTTTTTTTCACTTTTTTTTTTGAAGATCCAGTGGGGCTAATGGCTGTGCTATACTTCTCAATGCTCTTGCATTGCAAAGTGTAATACAATCAGATGCCCTGTAGGTGGCAACAGCGGACGCTTTTGCAAAGCGTCCGGTTGCCATGGCAACCATCGGGGCTGCCATCGCAGCGCGGCAGCCCCGATGGTGGAGAGAGGGAGCCCCCTCCCTCTATTAACCCCATGGATGCCGCTGCCGCGGCATCTATGGGGTTACAGCAGAGTGTCAGCATACAGCTGACACTCTCTGATGATGGCGGCAGCTCAGGAATGGAGCCGCCGCCATCAAACATAGAAGGGGGACCGAGCGGGGGGCAGCGCTGGAAGGGGGGGAGGGTGTCAAGGCCAGCATTGAGTGAGGTGGGGCAGCAGGAGGAATGTATGGGGAGGGGGCGGACTCAAGGAGGGGCGGACATCAGGGCACTGTGGACACAAGGTGGGGCTCAGATTGAGGGGGCACAGATGGGGGGGCTGCACAGAAGGGGGCTGCACAGATTGTGGGGGGGCTGCACAGATCGGGGGGGCACGAGGACACTGTGATTTCAGGCTCTGATCTGCAGAGCGCAGATCAGAGCCTGAAACCGGCATTTTTTCACGGCCTCAATCCGATTGGTTAGTCTGCACAGACTAACCAATCGTATCGATTGCCGGCAAGGGGCAACTCTGATTGGTCCCTTGCCGGCATTGCTGCACTGTATGCTGTACGTAACAGCAGCAGGGCAGGGGCAGAAGCTTTAATCCAGGGCAGGGCAGGGGCAGCGCTTGGATTAAAGAGCTGCCAGAACGTTTATATACGTGGTAGCTGCACGGGGTATGTGCAGCTATTATGTATATATACGGATTGCGGTCGGGAAGGGGTTAAAATGGGAATCTTAAGTCTGCAGATAGGAATACCGTACTAATTCACCAAAGTCTCGCCCCCAACTTCGGGCAATACAAAGTTGGCCTACACAGGTCCAATACATTTTAATTCTGTACGGAAGCAGCATTAAAAACAATATTTTGAAACAAATCAACTTTGAATCTATGATCCGAAGCTCGATTCGCTCAAGCCTACTACTTATAATAGTGTTTACAGCTACTACTCGTCAAGGGTTCAAGGATTAATTGGGGAACACCACAGAAAATATGATGTACAACACACATCACACACACATAGAGGAAATTATAACAGTATGGTGAAAAAGGATGCATAAAACAAAACCAATAAACTTTGGGGGTCATTTATGAAACTGGTGAAAAGTAGAATTGGCTTAGTTGCCCATCACAACCAATCAGATTCCTCTTTCATTTCTCAGAGCTCCTTTGGAAATTGAATGGTGGAATCTGATTGGTTGCTAGGGGCACCAGTTTGATAAATCTCCCCCTTTCTGTACACCTCTATCTCCAAGGACAAGTAGCAGTACAGTAAAGCATTCAAAGCTTTCTATAGTTAATAAAAGAAGGTGTCTAAAAGTACAACTCATAAGAGAGCATATATACATCTGTATTTAAATATATCTGTAAGTTTGTCAGATAGCATAGTGATCATGGAGGCAATCACTTTTCCGGACTTGTGATCCCTTTGAAGAACATTAGTCAGCCTCTCCTCAGTCCTCTTATAAGGAAAGTTCTACTGTGGTTGCGGATAACAGAGACTTTAGATTATAAGAAAAAAAGGAGAAAAAAATCAGCAATAAATATAAAAATGCAAAATGATAATAGACTAAAGTAAACCCATTGTCAATAATTAAAATGTTTATTTGTTCTCCTGGATATTCCATTGACCTTTTTTCTTGTATAAATATATTTTTACACTTTATGCCAGTAACAAAACCTCATTGCAGGATTTATGAGTACATGTATGACAAGTTCATTAAGAGGCATATGACCAAGTATTCATGATAAACAGTAACGTTGCTCAGTTCCGTGTCAGACACAGTGGGGAATAGTTAGAGCAATATTTATAGTCGTGAAGAAAATACCCGAGTACTTTCTCCAGAATGCAATTTACAAATGCAATGCTAACCCTTGCTAGGTATGGATATATAAATAATATAATACATTAACCAACCAGCTTGTAGCATTGACTTTGATAGACGAGCAGTGAAACAAAAACTTGTAAGGCATTATGATATGAATGATAGAAGGATGCAGAAAAATCTGTCTCTTAATACAACTCAAAATACTGGAACTGCATAGTGCATTGATATCCCACTAATAGAAATGGGACAAATGTAAACTTTTACCACCATTTATAAAAATGCAAAGAAAACATATGGGGAAGTTCTTGACTATAAATTTCATTTGGGATAGTCTAAAATAATGCACAATTTAAAGTGGAATTTCTACACTTTGTCATTTTTGAGATGTCATATAGAATCGATGGGGGTCCTGGAATTGCGCTTGGTAAAATACCTCAACCCCTTGGTATCTCCTACACCAGTTGTAGGAAACCTTCGGCACTCCAGCTGTTGTAAAACTACAACTCCCAGCATTCATACTTTCTCTGCTCTTCTCTGAACTCCCAAAGAAATGAATGGAGCATGCTGGGAATTGTAGTTTCACAGCAGCTGGAGTGCCGAAGGTTGCTGATCCCTGTCCTACACAGTGTTTCCTTTGGAAGGTCTATTGCAGGCATGGCTAACCTGCGGCTCTCCAGCTGTTGCAAAACTACAACTCTCACCATGCCCTGCTGTAAGCTGATAGCTGTAGGTAGTCTGGGCATGCTGGGAGTTGTAGTTTTGCAACAGCTGGAGGGCCTCAGGTTGGCCATCCATGCTCTGTTGGTTGCAGTAATCAGTCATATGATACCACATAATTGGCTTCCAAAGAAGCCCTGTGTTGTAAATTCCATGTTGCGGTTTTCTCAAACCATCTGTAAAGGTTTCTCCTGAGAATGAATGTCGACTTATGAAACCTCGCTATGATGTCTGACATATTCCCATTTTAACCAAGAGCATATTGTTAGTTACACAGGAGTAGTGATTTATGCAAATGTTTTTTTATCAATTACAGTTGCAATTGCATCAATAGCGAATGAGAAAACAACAGAAAGTTATTGAACCGGAGGGAACATCAATTAATTGCTAAGGTTATTAATAGGTAGGACTTGTTGATGAGACAAAGATGGTCTGTGAACTGTTCACCGTTATGGTCAAGCGTATGTTAGAAAATAAATCTTGGGAACCGTAACAAAATTTGAATCAATGGTGGTACCTATTTAACAAGTGTATTGGGAAATCTCTGCTTTGACATATCAATCTACATGTCAGCATTTGTGCAATACGATGCCAGAATTCAGTATTAATATTGTCATTTATCATGACTGGTGCTAGTCATATCAGTTTAAAAAGATAAGGCTTGTGCATTCATTATTGATCAGTAGAAAATGTGAACTCTTCATAGTTGAGATAAATAAGACAGTGATCCCTCTGTCTGCGGCTACAGCTCACAGCCAGAGCAAACCCGAAATGTTACACAATAACCGTCTGCAACAGACTAAAAGGAAATCTGAGCACATCAACGCCCCCTGCCCACCCACCACACACGCTGCACGCACACACAGAAGCTACAAATGCACCATCAACTCTGTAGCACAAAGAAACTAGTTTCCTACATAAGAAAATAAAACAAAATATAAGCCAAAAGGTATCTGCTTTAATATAAAATATCCATTCTCAAAGAATAAATTTATTTCCACTGAATAAATAGAATTCCGCACCATCCAGGGCTGGAAAGAGTCCCTTTATTCGAATAAAGACTTTCTTGCTGTCTCTCTTTTATTTATTTATTTATTTTTAGGGTGGTGTTTTGTTATTTTTCTTTTTTTTCTTCTTCTTTTTGTTTCATTTGTTTTGTTTTCTTGTTTGTTTGTTTTTTTAGCAAAATATATAAACATAACTTTGTATTATACTTTATGGATTATGAGCACTCGGTTTAAAATGTTTACAGCACCAGTAACACTAGGGATTGCACATGAAAGTGTAATAATAAAAGAAATACAGTGACGTAATGCATGCGTGGAATTTATGGATTTCTAATGTTATAAGGAGCGTTAGGACTTGCATTTTGATTTTCAAAAATACGCGCATGCTGCCTATTTATAGTAGTGTTCAATGCAGTCGCAGGTACTATACAATGAATATCGGACCTTTCTTTTTTTTTTTTTCGAAAATAACCAATGTAATGCCAAGCAAATGATTCCAGCTACTAGAAAAATAAAAAATAAAGAAGGTAAATCCTTGAAATGGAATGAAAATCATGAAAAGTGCATTGCTAATGTGGAGGGAAGTGCTTTAAATACAATGTGATACAAAACTGATGGGCAGCTGTCTGGATCTCAGCTGCTAATAAACTAAACCTCCCCTGGTGCTCAGATTAGAGCCATTAAATGGCGGAGAGTTGCTGGACTACAACCCCCAGGAGTCTGTTAAGGAGATATAGCTTATAGCTCCAGACTTACACCAGCTGCACCATATTGCTCTATAATGGTATGCTATGATACAGTCATGATGTCCCCCAGATAAACCCACTGAGCAGATTTTAACTTGCAATATGACATGTGCAGTTGAGTGATAAAGCCTCCATATATAACCATACACCCTTAGCGATGACGATGATCAAGAGTAGCAATTGTGACCATGTACAAAGGAAATAAAAAGGCAATGAAACAAGGTGTGTGCCTCATATACTCATCGATGCATACAGTACATGAACATGTGCACATATGCAGCCTAATAAATTATTACAACATATAGCAATGCATTATATGAATCACAGGGCGGGTGACTATGCAGCAAAATCAAAATGTCACAAACTATGTTTTCTTCACATTCTCTATTCATTTCCCCCATATTTATGTAAGGCATTAGTGACATCTGACCGTTTTACATTCAATGTACAGTAATGATTTCATTAGAGACTTAAATTAGACAGGAAATGAAGCAGAGGAGAACAGATCCAGGAATGGCTGCAATACAGGAATAATACACAGCTCTAAAGCCTAGAAGCAGGTGCCCGCTCCTAATAGTACAATAGTGAGACTAAAGCTCCCCCTGCTGTTCAAATGTATAAATGCAGTTTTATTTATTTATTTATTTATTTATTTAATTTCCAGCTATAAGCTTGAAAAACAAACCAGTTCAGATATTACATTTTCTTTGGGTTCAATTCAGGGTTTTATGACCCCATTTTTTTTAAATCTCTATGTAAATATATTCTCAAAGATGACTTTATATTCTCTATATTAAGTTAAATTAGTATGTGCTCTATGTGGAACGTATATCTCAAAGAAGGCAAATGGATATCTTGTACACTGTATTCATTCAGAATAGCTCCGAATGCACTGTGGTGATCCCCAGATAATTGACTATAGGGAGTATAGCAGGGCAGTCATTTTTCAAAAGAGACAAATAAATTAAATGGTTCTACCCTGGCAAGTAATATTTTACTGCTAAATCTCATAAAATTGAATCTAGTGTTATCCAGAGAATAGTTAATTATTTCTCTTTTACTACTGAGGAATCGGCAAAAGACTCTAAAGTGCAATGGATTTCCGGAATAACTAAACTGTACTGTACCAAAGCAGCAGTCTTCTTCTCTTGGGTGTTACCTCTATAGCATGCACTGATTGCAATGAAATAGTGATCAATGTCAGTCAGCATGGTAACATCTTTGACAGGTGGACAGAAATTAGGCTGGGCATAGCTAAATTCGATCATAGAGCCTTTTATCTGTATATATTGGTATATGTATGTATTGTTTTCAATTATTTTATTAGGAAAGCTATACCAGACGCATAAATCACTATACATTGATTAAACATTACCTTTACAATTAATATTCACTGAAATTACAGAATAAATATATGCACATTTTGTAAAATCTTTGTGTATGGGATAGGCTAAAGAGTAAGAGGGGGGAGAAGACATTAAAAGTGCTTCCTACAAAGCTGTTAGTGATACGTACCCAGTAGCATTGCTAAATAACTTGCAGAGAGCTGCAGAAAAAATCTCCTGGCATCATCATGAATTCACAAAGATGTTGATCCCTAGCTGTCTCATGTACATTACTTTTCTGCATTTCAAAGTGAAAGAAATCAAATATACATTAAACCATGATGCTTTGCAGTGAATCCAGGTTTTTGGATGTTGACTTGTAGGTAAAAGAAAATGGATGAGCATTAGTGTTTCGAGTGAGAACATTCGAGCGTTAACCCCTTTGCAGTTTTTTTTGTTTTTTTTTCAGGCATGCAGCAAACTGCATCAATTTACAGGAAGTGTGCCATGGGCATTTCTTTGTATAAGGAAGCCACAATGCCATCCTAATCCCCCTCCCCCAAAACCCTCAATTGAAAAGGTTTAAGTTACTGCCAAAAAAGAACACGTGGAATTATTTATCAGGATCAGTATAAACATCCCCATACCTTACATGGCACAGTCAAGTTTCTTAGATTCCTATATAAAAAATAATGATTGATAACATTGCTGGCAAAAGTCTGCGAAGGCACTTCATTTAATTATGATTAGAGTATGGCCCTTCCTCCAAAACAATTTGGGGAGTATATATCATCTTGAATCATGCGTTTTTTTGGGGGGCGCTATGAAATTATGCGATATTAGAATCTATATGTGTTTTTTTCCAGGACTTCGAGGTAATCCGGCTTCGTTTGGAGTTTGGCCCTTAACTCGAGGTATTCACTTTGGGTTTGGTCTGAAAACCCCTTTCCAGCTGAGAAAAGTAGGGTTTCTTTTAATCTGGCGTCCTGCTGTAAATCAGGGTATTGCATGCCAGGGGGGTGTACATGTAGCTCCTTTAATTTGGGTACTGTGCCATAAATGCAGTCCACAAACCCCACTGTGGGAGCTGGCCGTTCCCGGTCAATTATACCAGGAAAGATTATCCCATTTTCATGAAAACTTGGTACTTCCCCACTCTGATTGACAGTAACTATTGTATTAAGCTGAGAGTTTGACACTGCCATGGTCCACTCTTTCTCTTTTTCTATTAAGGTCCTGTAATTGGTGTTATTTTCTTTTGTTTCTGAAAATTCGTCCCCCATCTCTTCCTCTCTAGGTTTGTAGATGGGATTGTTACACATCTGGGTTACTGGATGTGGGATGTAGTCATACACATGGCCAGGAGCCTTCTCTGGAGAGTTATTTGGTCTATCCTCAAAAATTCGACATTGCATTTGAATGCCAGTCAAATCAACCTCTTGTCTTTTTCTGAAAGGTAGTTTCTTGCGCCTTCTCAGCACAAAAGCAAAAAGGCCTGCAGCCACAAAAACTGCCGAGAAGAAGAGTATTAGGAGACTGAGTATGAGAACTGACAGTGGAATGGCACCCCCTGGGGTGCTGTAATCAAGCACTGAAGAGGTCGTGGGCACCACAGGTAAAGCAGAAGAAATGGTAGCATGTAGCATTTCGGGACACAACACTTCCATTTCAATTGACTTTAGATCCTTGTGTGTCAGATTCTCAGGGCTTTTACACAAGACTTCTCCAACCACAATGACAGAGCTGATGGTGTCTATCCACTGTTTAAGAGGGACGATGTCACAGGAACAATCCCATGGGTTCTGCTTCAGATCAATCTGCACAATGGCATTAAGGTGCTCCAGGACTCCAGCCACAGGAAGGTAAAGAAAGTGGTTGTTTCTAAGATTTAGCCTTGCCAGTGAAGTGCCTGCAAAAGCATCAGTTGGGAGTGTTCTCAGCAGATTGTCATTGAGAAATAGCAACTTCAAATTTGGCATTAGACTGAAAGCAGCAGGTTGGATCTCCCTTATCATGTTATACTCGAAATATAAATAATTCAAACTCTGTAAACCCCTGAACATGCCAGGCGTCAGCCTTTCTATGTCATTCCCATTCAAATACAAGCTTTTCAAGTTAGGGAGATTGATAAAGGCTCCTTCCTGGACATAAGATATTCGGTTATTCCCAAGGTGCAATAAATCCAAAGAAGAAAAATTCCAAAAGTCAGACCTGTAGATTTTCTGTATTAAGTTACCACTCAAGTAAAGCTTCTTAGCATTGAGAGGTCTAGGCAGCAGTTCTGAAATATTGTGGATTCCTTTCTCTTTACAATTTACAGTCAATCCCAAATCATTGATATGCAAACTGCACGAACATCCAGTTGGGCAGATAATTGGTATCGGTGGTCTAGTCTGGTAGCCAGCTATTGGAGGTTGATTTGGACCTGGATAAAGGCCTCTTGGTGTCGGTGGAGGCTTTGGAGCTCTGGGCTGCTTGGTAGTAGTGGGTTGCTTATTTGATGTCTTGTACTCCACAGAAGAAGCAGTGACATGAAAGGATGACAACATGGAAGATGGCTTAGTAGGCCATGTATTTTCTCTGCTGGATGGTAGCTGGGGTATACCCAAGCTAGCCTCAACCTCACTTTCCGATAACAAGGGGCAAAGTTTGTCTCGTTTTATATCCCGTAGATCTTTGCCATGAAAGTGAAAGGGGCTTTCACATGTAATGTCCCCAACTAGCACAGTATAAGGAATACGCTCCAACCAGCTTTTCAACTGCACAATCTCACACGTACAGTTCCAAGGATTCTCTGCTAGCTGGATTTCCATAAGGCTTCTGCCTATATGATCCAACATACCTTTGTAAGAAAGGATCTTTAATCGGTTTCCACGCAAGTCCAAGTGCGTTAAGGACACAGACTTGAATAAATTTGTTGGAAGCAAGGGAATATGGTTATCATTGAGAATTAATACCCTCAGCTTATTTAGATTTCTAAAGGCCCCACTCTCAATCCTCTTAATTACGTTATAGTCTGCTTGTAGATACTCCAAGCTTTCCAGCCCCATGAAAGTGTCATTTCTAAAAATGTCAAGTTTATTTTCGTGCAAGTAAAGCCTCTTCAGAACTTTCAGACCATTAAAGGCTCCTGCCTGAATGTCCTGCAATGCATTGTTCCCGAGATTAATGGACACGGCATTGTTCAAATGAAGAAAACTGTTTGTGTACAATTTTCTCATCAAATTTCTCTGAAGGTAGAGTTTAAAGGGTCGAGACCAAGATTCTGAAATCTGGCTGATATTTGTAAATCCTTTATTTTCACAATAAATGTGGAAAAGGCTCTCCTTCACTTCACAGTAGCAAGGATCAAAGCATGGTTCGTCTATTTCCTCTGAATCCTCAATCAAGGGTATTGGTGTAGTCCATGCTAGAGCAATTGTGCTTAAAAGAATTATCCACAACATACGTCCATTTAGACGAGTTTCTGTTGGAGATGGTTTCATTTTTTTGATCTGTAAGAACAGCTGAAAAACAAAGAAAATATAGATTTGGCATTATTGAGCTTTTTGATACATGTATGCTGGCTGTTAAGCATGGTAGCACTCTGAAAATGTACAGCAATTCTTTCTGCTTGATTCTGAACAACAGACAATAGTTTACATGGCACTGTATATTAATGTCTAAATATGCAATGCCATTTGGTCTGATGCACTGTATTACATAACCGGCAGTTGATAAGACCATCCCTAAACACATGTACCATAGTGAACACTGTACCTTGCATATATACACAAATTATGATAACCAGTGGCATCTAAATATCGAACCTTACCGTTTTCATGAGTCACAGGCAGCAGTAATAATGACAGAAATAGCATCAGTATGTCCTCCTCTACATAAGTATCTAGACTAATGTACATTAGGAAAATAAGATCAGTGCATGCCTTTCATCCCAAAGAGTTGATAGGGAATAAGGACAAAATATTCATTGCTCATCCCTGTGAAATGTCAGTGTGGACATCTGATGTGATTGATTTGCTGATTCCAAGGAGAGCAAGAAATTTATGCCAGGGCTATTGTATGTCTTAAACACCCATTAATAGATAAAAGCATGTACAGATAATTAATCTGCCCACACCACATGCCCACATGATCTCCCAATCTGAGGGGAAGCTGACAACAAAATGCAGCTAAGTCTGGGATGATCCATGATTTAAATGTTCTGCCGTCCCTGCTCTGGGACTGAGGTTTCACCCGTGAAGCTATCTTCGAGATGTTCATAGGCAAAAATACCTATACATTTCCAGAGTACAAAAGTGAGGAAACAGACTCAGCTGAAATTCTACATCACATCAAATAAAGAAATCATCAGTTCTTTGTATTTAGCCTGTTAATAACATGGTCATATTCCAAAATATTGCTGCATGAACTACTGTAGGATCTCGAGCAACATCCAGTGCACCTGCATCTTACTGCATTCCCTCTGTGCCTACAACATAGATATTGCAATAAACACAACCAACTTTCAAAATCAAAGCATCTGCTGTATCTATGGAAAATACCTCCAAAGGCAGCTAGAGATAGAAGCTACACAAGGCAGTAAATAGATTGCATGGAACAGCATAGGAGGGAGAAACACCAAGGGTTATATTGCAGCAGCAGCAGCATCATCATCATCATCAGCAGTGCTCTCATCTGCAAATATATGTAGAAATATATCTGCAAGGTATAGCTCATCGGAGGTCACTGACGAATCAAAGTATCTAGAGATGGAATAGAATGATGTACTTACCAGTTTGCAGTTGAATTTTAGTGCATCCAGGCTGAGTTTAAGGATTGCTGGCTCTCCCTCTCTCTGTCTTTCTCTTCCTATCTGCTCCTACTGAGTCTGAGGCAAAAAGAAAAAAAAAAAAAGAGCTAGGGACGTGCTGGGAATGTGCAATGTGCAGTGTGCTGTGAGCTGCTCTGTGTTTTCAATGGGTTGCTTCAACATGCAGATCTGCCTCTCAGTATGCTCAATGGAGCCAGCTAGGATTCTGCAGCCTCTCTGTCCAGCATTGCCTGCTGAGGTCTCTCTCGCTCGCCCTCTCTTTTAGTCTTCCCCCTCTCTATCTTTTTCTTTTCCTCACCCCTCTATCCTCCTCCTCCTCCTCCCCCAGTCGTAGGCAACAGATCATTGGAAATTTGACACAAATCCAACAATCTTCACACCACTGCTTCAATTGTCTACCTTCTATTTATTCTCTTTCAACCTCTTCTATGGTTTTACCCGTTTGTTGGCTTCTCTTTTTTCGCCACTATTGCCCCCCTCCCTTGCTGACAGCAGATAATTGGGAGAGTCGATCATAGTCAAGCATCTTCACACCGTTTCTACCTCTATGTCTCCCTGTCTTCACCTGTCTCTCCGATGCCTCCTTACTTTTTTCCTTCTCCTTTCTATTGTGAGTAGTAGCTTCACATCACATCTAACAATATCGTTTCCCGGATTACTCACACCTCATTATCCTTCCTTTTATATTTCTCCAATTGAACCTATCTTTTTGTTTGTGTCTAGATCTATCTTTCTTTCCCTTAGCATCGTGGAAACAAGCTGGAGGAAGGAAAAGCAGATGAAAGCGAAAGGGGGAGCGATTGGGTTTATGACACGAGCGAGCATTGGGAAGCCCAGGCATTTTTTTTTGGGTGTGTGGGGTATCCCGGGTGATCATCGCTCTTTCATAATACATATGTACAGTTTTAAAGAGAGCAGTGATATTGAGGCGGGCGTCAGGTTTAGAGATAGTAGAATCGAGTTGACAGGTTTGAGATTTTTTTTCTTTTTACAAATCTTTTGAAAATGCTCATCTATAGACGATGAGAGAATCAATTTGCCAGATTTGAGATTCACAGAGAATGAGCCTGATTCTCTTACTGGACGGTCAGTGGAGATTCATTCGTGGCCAGTCAGGATCCTAGAACTGATGCTCAGCCCATCACTTTTAACGACAGAAAACTGTATCTTAAAAAGCAAACTGATACATAGTGAAATCTACACTCAAATCCTAATCCTCCGAAAGATGAAAATACACTAATGTTGATGTCAGCAAACACTAGAATTCTGTAATTCTTCTAAAAATGGCAGTAACTGTACTAAGGTTTCTGGTTGTTAGAGCAGCTCCGTATGACAATGCAGACTCCAGTATATGCTCATCTTCACTATCAGTCTTCTAATATGATTATGTCCTGCCTTAACATTTGTAAGTTCTCCATGCTTTAGTGTCAATGCAATTGTCACCTTGGATTTTAAGGAAGATTTCTCCAGTGAGCAATGCAACGTTCCCTTTCAAGTCTGGCACCAATTGATCCACAACTTTGACAGGAGATGCAATTTGATTGAATGAGGAGAAAGAAGATGATGTCAGCTGTATCCAAGATAGCGAAGCAGGTATTTATTTGGGGGGGTGGTGGTGGTGGTGGTGGTGTTGGTGGGGGGGGGGGGGCACAAAGTCATCGTACCGTACATGATATCCTATGTATAAATGATTGCAATGCTTCAGAAAGTTCTGCTGTACAATTGTTCTTGACCATGTCGTCATCAGCACAGAGAACAATCTAAAAGGTAAAGTAATATCTATGCTTATGTATGTCATTTTAGATGACATCCTTTCTGTTATGCCCAGGAATTTTCTGTACATGCCGGACCTACTAATTAGAGGATCATAAAGCTTAAAATATTAATGAGGATGGAGCTATGCATCATGTTAAGATCAATAGATTATCTACAAGATCTGCTTATGCACTGATGATTCACTCTATAGGCATATATCATACGTATGCAATGTATGTGCGTGTGGGGGGTGCATGTATGTATATAGAGATGCGTAGGAGTGGCTTTAACAGTTGTCTCTAGGCAATTATATACAGTAGTAATATAACCTAGTAATGAAGCAGGACACAACTGCTCAGTGGTAGTTTCCTCAGCATGCACAATCACATACGGTACAATTTATGGCTCTTGTTATGTCATGTAATGTGTACCTATAGGGTACACTAGTAGGTACTATTATAGGAAATGCAATATATATATATATATATATATATATAGGCACACACACAAATGTAGCAGTGCTGAGTTTGGAATAATGACTGTGGATTTCATAACATGTGGATTGTCCATTGTGTAGGACCAGTTCTCCAGGTATCTCTTTTGAGTCATTATAGCTCAAAGGTGCAGAACCAGAAACTTGAATGGCAATGTCTTCTCTATAGGGATGGTATAGTCATTGTTCTGCCTCTGTCAGACAAGCCTGACACAAAAGGATGGTAGAAAACCTTTGTACAACATTTATCTATGTATAGAATTGACACAGTAATTGCGGTATCTGTTCAGTGCACTGAAATTGGATTTCCAGTACCTATGTGTACCTAGTGTTGTCATGCCTGTAGCCTCAAGGTTGCAACTACTCAACGTTACGTGATGCCTAGATGCACCCCCACAATTACATAGCCAAAGACACTGAGGATTCTCTCGTGTCCAAGGCTGCAGTGTTGTTGTACCAAGTTCCCAGTGGTGACTTCCACCGGGCTTCTGCTTTCACAGTCGGTGCTGATTTGTGCTTCTTTTTGATAGGATGCCAAAGCTGAAAAGCTCTATGAAGAGGCTAGCAGTAAAACGTGATTTGTTCATGATCCAATCTTCTGCAGGCTCTTTGCATAGTATAAAGCCATATGGCAGGGACCCTATGCAAGGGCAGCCACATCTCTGTTCTGTGCCAGCACCATGCAGTCTCTAAAATTACAGAAGGCAAATGACCTGTACGTGATTATATGATAAAGCCTGCCATGTCCATTCAGGTTGTGCAGTTAAATCACAAAGCTAAAAATGACTATTATCAAGCATGGAGAGGGATTTGTCAGGTAACAATTCTGCACTGTATGCTGCAGGAATGGAGGGGAGGGCGAGGAAGGGTTCAGTGGAGGCATCTTGGAAAGAGGGATTTCCAAATGGCAATTCATGACGATGTGATTGTTTTGGTCACATTCTTAAGAGAGCTTTTGTGGGAAATCTTCAGAACAGATCATTAGATTGTAAGTTGGGTTTCTTCGGATATCAGTAGTTCGCTATGTCAGATGGCACTGATAAAACATGGCTCCGATGACATTGGATGAGGGAGTTAGGAGCTCTGAACATTCTCCACTAATATACACGTTAGCATAAGGAGATGAAATGGGAACATAGATTCAGTTATATGTCAAACTTTTCCATTACAGGCTAAGAACTTGACACCTTATGGAGGTGAAGCTAATTGCTCTAGGAATTCACAATGGCATGTTTTCTTAACTAATGCATTTCTCCCTGCAATACTGCAGTCAAGTGTGCCACCTATGCTCTAGACAGATCATAATAATTTAGACTGGCTATGCTCTCTCCTATAAATTTCCATGCTCACAAGTCACAATGCAAACATTCAGGTTGAATTTCACGACTTGCAGTACGTTACTTCAAAGCTGCTTTGTGTCTGCAGTCTGAAAACACGATTGTGCCAGAGCGCCGTGGTGGAATCTATTTTTTATGTTATCACAATACTTACAGCATTACCTAGAGTGGTATTGTGCAATGCAATCAGACTAGAGGGCTCAATGAGCTTTAATGCCGATGGAACAAATTGGTCATAGTGTATGAAAATCAGACCATGCCCAGGGAATCAACTCATAATCAAGGCTTATTTTCAGTAAGACACTTTCCTTTATTAACTTGGAAATCATTGGGGCAGATTTATTAATGCTTTCTTAAATTCAGGCAGCTTAGAATGACACTAAATGCTCCATATTTATCACAGTGGCCCTTGCTGTATGCATTTGGCACATTTTCAGACACTTTTCTTTATGCCACCTTTTGGCTGACTTATTTTAAACCATGTTTTTGCTGGAAAATGTTGGCACAATCTGGTGCATTTAAGTCATGTCCCCTGTCCTCCAAACCATGTCTCTTTGTCTAACAAGGCACAGAAATGTCTATAACACCTAATCAATCTTGCACAAGTCTTCTATGCCAGTTTTGGTGCAAGATTAGTCAAATAAAGCTTAGTTAATGTGACACATTATTTTTTTTTAATCGCACTCAGTAGTATAATTCTCTAGTACTACACGGGGAAGATATCTAGCAAGAGCTAGAAAGACAAAAATGACCTCTTAATATGTACTGTAATTTACTGCTTTGCTGGATGTTGCTGTTTAGTGCAGGATCCCCCAAAATCACATACAGATTTCTGTTTAAAAAAACCCTCCTTATCTTCTTTTTGTGATGCGTCATTTAGGTCATTTACTAACTGTAGCGGGGTGCCGAAGGCACACTCGGTCTCCCATCAGCTGCAGACCTGCTGCTTAGCTTCGGGAGCGAGGATCTGTGTTTGACCTTGTTCCCAGGGCAGCTTTGCTAGCTGCTCCTAGGTCTGCCTTGAGCGCCGAGCTGATCACTCGGTGCTCGACTAGTCAGTCTGACAGTCATGTGATGCTGGCAACACATGACCCTCACTCCCCACTATAAATACAGGAAGCCTGCTGGCCACAGGTTGCCTGCTAATTTAGGTTCCTGGCAGTTGTTGGATACCTGTATACTTACCTGATCCTGTTCCCTGACAATCCTTTGCCTGCTCCTCCTGTACTGCGCATCCTTCCTGGTATATTGACCTCGGCTTCCACCTGACTATTCTTTGCGGACTCCTTTGGTTCTTCTCGACTCTCCTGGTATTTATGACCCCGGCTTCTCATGACCTTTCTTTGTTTATCCCTCTGTACTGCGTTGTCCTCTTGGTTTTGACCCGGTCCGTTCACTATCCACTATTTGTCTTGTCTGTCCTTCCCGCACGTATCCTAAGTTAGGGACTGCCGTCCAGTTGTCCCCTGTCATCAGGACTCATGAGGCAAGTAGGCAGGGCCAGGGGTGAGGGTGGAGCGCAGTGGTCACTATCCTCCCCCCTGTGTGTGTGTGTACGTGACCGTTACACTAACCCACCATGGATAGCTTCATGTGGCCTGCAGACCACAATGGGACACTGCTTATTTGCTTTGCAGATGTCTCAGTGCTCTCACAATAGGGATAGCAGCTATAGTTGCCATGCCATAATCTGCGCTAGTGTGTACACTGCCTATTAAGTAGTGTGTGACACCCACACCAGCTTATCACACTTGTCAGGACTCACAAAAGTTCACTAGAATATGGAGGTGACAATTGAAGCACAAACCCAAGAGCTGGGGTTAAAAAGGTTGACATACCTGGGTCTGCTGTCAGGTGAAGATCTGAACATAGTGCGCTGTTGCAATTTTTTTTTTTTCACTATAAACCAAAACTTTAATCCTGCTTAGTACCTTTTTTGCCCCAACACATAAATCATACCTCACAATAGTGATGCACATCAGTGCTTCCTAGACCCTTAGTGCCCCCAGATAGTAATAATGCCCCTTAGTTATCCCCACATAGTATGATGCCCCTTAGTGCTCCCAATTAGTATGATGCTGCTTTATTGCCCCCACATAGTATGATGCCCATTAGCACCTTCCCACACAGTATTATACCCCATTATAGGACCCATGCAGTATGATGCATTGGGCAGACTAGATGGGCCAAATGGTTCTTATCTGCCGACACATTCTATGTTTCTATGATGCTCCTAAAGGCCCTTCACAATAGGATGTCCCCGAAGAGCCCCCTCACAGCAGGATGATCCTTTGCTTTCTCCACACAGTATGATACCTCCTTAAGTGCCCCCCACAAAATATGATGTCCTGTTAAGTTACCCCCAACTCTGAATGATTTAATGCAACTTATTTCAACTGTGAGGGTGCAAACCTAGGAACTCTTAGGCCTCTTTCACACGAGCGAGTTTTCCACGCGGGTGCGATTCGTGACATGAACGCATAGCACCCACACTTAATCCTGACCCATTCATTTCAATGGGTCTGTGTACATGAGCACTTTTTTTCTCGCATCAGTTCTGCATTGCGTGAAAAATGCAGCATGTTCTATATTTAGCGTTTTTCACGCAGCCCTGGCCCCATAGATATGAATGGGGCTTCAGTAACGTAGAGCATCCACAAGCAAGTGCGGGTGCAATGCATTTTTCACTGATCGTTGCTAAGAGATGTTGTTTGTAAACCTTTAGTTTTTTATCACAAGTGTGAAAAATGAATCAAAACGCATTGGACTCGTGCGGAAAAAAATGAACACAATCGCAGACAAAACTGACTGAACTTGCTTGCAAAATGGTGCGAGTTTCTCTGAATGCACCCTGAACGCATCTGGACCTAATCCATCATGCTCGTGTGAAGAGGCCTTACCCAGCAATAGGGTGAATAAATCAAGGTGTTTGCTAGCTATATCTGTGTGACTGCATCTGTTACTTCACCTCAGCCCCCTAGGACTTAATGGGACTGAGTTGCATCTGTAGTACCTGAGATTGTGATGTTCTGACCTATGCTGCCATGTCAGGTACTGGGGTTTATGCTAATTGGTGAGGATCCTTGATTTTGTCACCCTATGAAACAAAACCTTTCCTAGCTAGGACCTCCAACTTATCAGTTAAAAGACAGAATATCAAAATCACTACCTGGGAAAGAAAGCATACAGTTGGGTTGTAAGCACTGCCGTCCATACATCACTGCAAGACCATCTTCTAGATAAGAAAGACTTCTAGTTTTGACTTCAGACTCCAGAAAAAAATGCAACAAAGTGTACACAGGCCTTAAAGAACTACAACTTTGTGAAAAATTAAAAATAGCTGAATATTACAATTTGACCTCCACAGACAAATAGTATAACAGTATATATATTTTCTCTGGAAGTATAGTTGTAGAATACCTTGGTAATCATGAGGATCTATTCTTGTAAAATGGTTGAAAATAATTAAGACAGTAAACTTTCTTGACAGACTGAAGCAATGTATACTGACATGAACCAATCTAAGGGCAAGACAGGGTCAAAAGATAATTTATTGCTCTAAAAATGCATTTTGTTTTTTACGTACCAGCCAACCCTGATGTAGAATTTACAGAATGCCCTAGATTTATGTTGTCTCAAAACACTTCTTTGCTCTTATAGCATTTAAGGATATGTTAAGAGACTACTATTATGTGTCTTGCTTGTTTTAGAGTATTCTTCACCATTGCATGTATTGTGGGATCACCACCCACGGTCATATTGCTGGGAGGGGAGATACAGGGGTAGGCAGTAGGTTAATGACACCTGTAGTTTGGAAAAGGGCTGACAATCACACTAATTCAAGACCTACCCACACAAAGCTGAATAGCAGTGCAATTACTGTAGCAACGTACTAATAGTCAATGCAGAATAAGCACCTAGTACGTTCCCAGAAAAACAGTTGGTCTGTCCAGGGCTGTCATCTAGAGTATAAAAGCACAAATTAATGTGTTTTTTTTTGGTCTGGAGTTCCCAATATGTTAGTGCTTGATTTCATTAGGTATTGTGATAATCTTAGTATCTCCTTTGTTGGTGCTTGATGCTCGGTTTTCTACAGGTACAACTGATTGCTCGAGACACCATGTGAACAACTTACCTTTTATGAAATCTTCCAAAGCTGACAATTATTTTCATGTTGACAAGTACAAACAAAACTTTGTTGTATTACCAATAGAAAAGAATCTTATTGGTGCAAACATTGCTCCACTGCAATGGGGAGAGAGGGTAGGTGCATGTGCAGCAACCCAGAAGGATCCAGAGTGGATGATGAGAGTGGTAGTGGCTCTGGCTATAGAGATCACAGTGGCTTTCCTCACACCATTGGTCCAGTGCAGTGAAAAGAGAACACACACATTGTTCCCCAGGGGCACAGCCTGGTTCTGGGGCTCCTTTCTGATAGTAGTTGAGATGCCCATGATGTTAAGTATTTGTATGGGTCCAAGGCAGGGAATGCAGAGTGCAATGGCTGATGTATGATGCAGGAGTCAGAAAACCAGGCCAGAGGTAAAAGTATTAATATCTCTCTTTAATTACATGAAAGTGCAAAATGGCAGTTGCAGTTGTCTCGGACGTACCGAGACATACAAGTGAGTGGCAGGAGATCTTTGAGACTGGCAACACGTGGCTTGATTTGACATGTTTACCTTGTGGATCAAAAGGCGTCTGTGTTGTTTCTGGTACTGGCCACATCCTTAACCTCCAGGTGTTGCTATTGTGGTCATTTAACTTTTCTTATTTATAGTTGTTTGTCCCACAATGCTGTGCAGTTTATATCTTCAGTTTGACCTGTGGATAGCTGGTGTTTGGATCACGGCTGAGTTCATGGTGCTGCCATAGCTTCTCGGAAGTTAAGTACTACCTTTCCCTTTGTATTTTGGCTTTTCTGTGTGTTGCATTTCTTTGTTGTTTTGTATTAGGCCTTAGGGAGACTCCCCTTCATCCTTCCTTTTGCAGGAACAGGATGTCTCTTTCCTGTCATTAGTACCTGTAGTTTTTTAGGGTTAGATAGAACTTTAGGTATTCTTGTGTATGAACTCACCTACCTCTGTCTGTTCATACTGGTAGTCAGTCAGAGCTTTCATTAGGGTTTTCACTAGGAGGTGTCTATCTTTCTTTGCTAGTTTTCAGGCCTTATTTCCTTTTTCCTTTCCCTCCTATTTTTGGTGTGGGGTTTCCCTCCCACACTAAAGTGTGACAGTAGTATATCCAACAAAAATGAACCACAGTTTCGCCTGTACACAGTAAAAATTCTTTCCCCCGATACCAATGTATAGATTAAGGCAGGGATGGGCATTATGGCTCACTTCCCTGTCTATCTGTCTAACTCTCTTAATGCCGAATCTATGGTAGACAATTGTACTTTTATAATGGTGGCTGTAATGTTCACTGAGGGATACAGAGTTTTAGAGGTACGACTGGCAAGGTCTTTTCCAAGTGTGAAGGGTGACTTAACAGTGTCCCTCACAGCTGTAAAGTCTTAGCAGTTTTGGTAGCAGGTTACCTTAGTGACACCTTCTGTAGATCATGCAGATATTGATGAGTATCTGTAGCTTTCTGGGCCGAAAAACAGAGAGTGCATGGACCTCTTCCCTCTCTCTGAACTGTATTCTAGACCTTCCCCAAGATTAGGGGTGGGGCCAGCCCACATCTAATCTTCTACAAGTGCTGAACCAGGATTGCTAACCCTGGTTGTGCCATCCTTACATGACTATGCTGGGTATACATTACATGACATTACATAACAGTATAATATATAATAAACTATTTTCTGATACCCCCTGCTCAGGGTTACTGCACATATAGCAGACAATATATGTGCAAGAACAGTACATGAGCCTCTGGCTCTCTAATAGCTCATAACAGAACAATAGAAAACCTCTTATGCCTCTCTGAAAACCCATCAGTAATTATAAGCTATTAAATTTATCAGCTCTGTGTGATGATTTTCAACAGCATGATGTTGCTGGATGCTCTCAAGCTGGCAAATGTTCCCTTCATATAAAGTGTCCAAAGCTGCTCTAGGGGCACATTTATGTCCTCCCACATCAGGACAAATAAAGTACACTGACAAGGTCAAAAATTATTCTTGTAATAATGGTATGGGCTCCCTGGAGCCGCGATCTCAAGATCTCAAAGGATTTATGGAATATCCTCAGTCTGCAGAAGAATGTTGAGAAACTCTCTAACATGCTTCAAGTCTTGTAGCAATTTTCCCTATAAAACCAGATCACACTTTAGAGAACACATGCTATTTTAAAGACAAAAGACTATCACAGCAAATATTGATTGACTCAGTTTAACATTTACTGTTCTTGATAGAGTAAATCTTATGTGATATCTAAAAGTTTTTCATGACTTGTCACTCTTTATACCTGATAGCTGCCATAGCCTAAATGACTCTTCTCATATTTTCAGATAACCATCATTACATTCTAGTGATTCACTCCAAAAAGCAGCAACATGTAGCTGTATGTTAGGCAATAAAGCACATTTCCTAACAAGTACTTATATGAATTGGCATCTGAAATAACAACATCCTCACCATGGCCATCTGGCACCTACTGTTTATAGTTCCATAATCATAAACAGCTTCACCTTTTCTGTGCATTGCAGCTTAAGAGGGTTTTCCGGGAGTGCAATAATAAGGATCTATCAATATCTGATCAGTGGAGGTGCGACTCCCAGTACCGCCCTGCTCAGCAGATGAGCGCTGCGGCCTCCCAACAGCACACAAAGCACAGCACCATTCATTTTATAGTGGCTGTGCTTAGTATTGCAGTCCAGGCCCATTCACTTGAATTGGACTGATCTGCACACAGGCCATGTGACCAATAAACATGTTGTCACTAGTCTATGAAAAGGAATCGGAGCCTTCAGAATTCAAATCTCCACCAACCAGATACTGATGACCTATCCTGAGGATAGGCCATCAATATTACTTTTGAAAAAACCCTTTAACATTTGAAATTATAATAATTTTGCACTCTAACATGCTAACTACACCACTCAATGCATGCTTTAAGTGATCTAGTTTTTATAATGGGGTCATTTTTAAGGGTTTTCTATCATTTTGCAGCTTAACATTCAGATTGCTACCTATAATAGTTTTGTTTTATTTAAAAAGGCCCAAGGAACCCTCAGCTACCTTGAGTTCCAGGAGAAGGTGGTTGAGAGTCTCCTGTTTGAGTCCGCCACACCTGGGCAAGCCTTTGAATCTGAGGATGTTCGAAGGCTTTCAGAATGCCACTTCCCTCACTCCATCCCTGGCACTACCAGCAAGACATATCCTCAGAAACGATGCAGGGTGTTTAGCAAACACGGAAGGAGGAGGGACATCCGAATTACTGTCCCAGTTGCCCATCACAACCAGGCCTCTGCAATTACCCCTGTTTTGAGACGTACCATATGGTTGCTAATTATTAATTTTATTTAATACCAAAAAGGGTGGGTGGGGTTTCCTTTCAAGAATTCAATTTATTCTCATTTTTTGATTAGTTTTTGGGCTTTCCAAGGAGGGAGGGTTCCTTTTGGGATGGGTTGTGGAGCAATTTTTTCTTTTTCAGAGAGTGGAACAAATTTTACCTTTTCTGATTTCTTTTTTTAAATTTTCATAATTTCATTTTTTATGATTATGTCCTGTTACACAAAGCTGTTAATTCCATTCACATTACTGTATCATGATATTGGCATGATATTTTTTTTTTATTTGGAGGATCTCTAATGATTGAATTGTTCCTCACCAGTACACTAATGGCTTGTACACCAAGGGATATTTAGAAATCCTTACATCATTTTAGGAATTAGTGATCCATTACTGTTCATACAGACGGTTCTGGACACTGTCCTTTTATCTATTCTGTAGGTGACTAGTTGATTGTGTGCTTAGCGGTTTGTACCTTGCCGTGCAGAGGTCTATTATGGTTCACTGCATCACCCCCCCCATATAGGAATTAATGGGGCTAAAGATACATTGTACGACCAGTCACTGTCCTTGAATGCCAGCTTGTCATTATAGCCCTATCAGTGCTCTTGTATCTTGTGAACAAACTGGAACGTGCAACATAGTTGGAGACATTTTGCTCTGTTTTCTTGGACTTGTTGCCTTTCACTGCGTTTTTTTTTTTTTTTTTTTTCAATTTGTCAAGGCATAGTCATATGTACAGGCAAATGCCTTTATACAATTCTGACTCCCTTACAAGTGCACAGCTTCACTTCTCATCTGTGCGTGCCATAAAGATAAGAATGTGGAAGATTTCTCAGAAGGTAACAGTATATATTTTATGTGCACTTTGAATAAAACCATATTTACTCATTATTGCATCCTATAATAATTTTGCACTCTAATATGCTAACTACACCACTCAATGCATGCTTTAAGTGATCTAGTTTTTATAATGGGTCATTTTTAAGGGTTTTCTATCATTTTGCAGCTTAACACCATTACATATATGCAATGGGGCCTGAACCATTTTCAGTTTATTATCTGAAAGGCCCCAGGTGCTCCTTTATGTTTGGGCCCTGTTGTTTGTCAAGACATAAGATTAGGGCCACAGTGGGGATATTTCTGAAGACAGGACAAATGGGGTGATACATTTTGGGCTGTACTTCATTTTCATGTGCTCTGTAGAAAAAAAAATCTGTCTTTAAATTGATACGTTTGTGTAAAAAATGAAAAAAATATGTTTTTTTCACCAGCTTAGCATTAATTTCTCAAAAAACTCTAGGGAGTCTAAAGCTCACTAAACCCCTATATGAATACCTTAGGGGGTCACGTTTTTAAAATGGGATCTTTTATAAGGGTTTTCTATCATTTTGCAGCTCAACACCATTACATGTATGCAATGGGGCCTGAACCATTTTCAGTTTATCTGAAAGGCCCAGGTGCTTCTTTATGTTTGGGCCCTGCCGTTTGTCAAGACATAAGATTAGGGCCACAATGAGGATATTTCTGAAGACAGGAGAAATGGGGTGATACATTTTGGGATGTACCCTCTTTATTTTCATGTGCGTTGTAGAAAAAAATCTGTCATTAAATTGACATTTTTGTGTAAAAATGCAAAATATTTTTTTTGGTTTGCTTAGCATAATTTTTTTTTAAAGAATTAGGGGGTATAAAATCTCACCCCTAGATGAATATCTTAGTGGGTTTAGTTTTCAAAATGGGGTCATTTATGGGGTTTTCTATTGTTTTGGCAGCTAAACGCCATTACAAGTGCGCAATGGGGCCTAAAACATTTTCAAACAAATTTTGTGTTCTTAAAGCCTGCTCAAATCATTGAGCAGACACCTTGGTACAATGCCCAGGGGGGTCCTGAGACCCCCCGTGTCAGCGATTGCAGCAAACTGCAGGTCAATTCAGACCTGCGGTTTGCTGCGTTTCCGGGTTATTCGGGTCTCTGGTGACCCAATAACCTGATATAGGACGATGATCGGTGGTGTTATAATACACCACCAATCACCGTCTTGCGATCCCCACCTCTCAGGATCGCTTCTGATTGGCTGGCTGGGCAGGTGGGCGGGCGCAGTGGCAATTTTGAATTGCCGGAGCTCCTCTTCCCGCTCATACAGGTCTGTGGAGCGGGAGAGCAAGGAGCTCGGCTGTACTGTGAGTTTTTTTTGTGCCATCAGGCACAAATCTGTGTATTTTGTAGAGGTAGGGAGAGGTAGGGAAAGGTAAATTAGGCAGGGAATGTGAGGGAGAGTTAGGGGAAAAAAATAAGTTTTTTCATTTCATTACCCCTTGACCTAACCCCTCATATGAACACGGTCAAAAAAATAAAATAAAAACGATGCAAAAAAAGGTATTTTTTTTGTCACCTTACAACACAAAAAGTGTAATAGCAAGCGATCAAAAATTTATATGCCCCCCAAAATAGTGCCAATAAAACCGTCTTCTCATTCCGCAAAAAATTAGCCCCTACCTAAGATAATCGGCTAAAAACAAAAAAAAAAACTCTTAGACTATGGAGATACAAATTTTTTTATTTTTTTATAAAAGGATAATATAGTGTGTGTATGTGTGTGTGTGTATATATATATATATATATATATATATAGTTGAAGAAAAAATGGCGGCACTGGTGCTTAAAATTACAAAAGGTAGGGTGCACGTCCCAAGGGGAATAGGCTTCTTACCCCGTTAAGTAAATCCGGAAAGACGAGAGGCACTCCAATGATAAAGAAATAGTGAACCTTTATTCACCCAGGTGCAACGTTTCGGCTCTGCTATTGAGCCTTTCTCAAGCACTCTAGATTTTTAAGGGTTTTCTATCATTTTGCAGCTTAACACCATTACATATATGCAATGGGGCCTGAACCATTTTCAGTTTATTATCTGAAAGGCCCCGGGTGCTCCTTTATGTTTGGGCCCTGTTGTTTGTCAAGACATAAGATTAGGGCCACAGTGGGGATATTTCTGAAGACAGGACAAATGGGGTGATACATTTTGGGCTGTACTTCATTTTCATGTGCTCTGTAGAAAAAAAAATCTGTCTTTAAATTGATACGTTTGTGTAAAAAATGAAAAAAATATGTTTTTTTCACCAGCTTAGCATTAATTTCTCAAAAAACTCTAGGGAGTCTAAAGCTCACTAAACCCCTATATGAATACCTTAGGGGGTCACGTTTTTAAAATGGGATCTTTTATAAGGGTTTTCTATCATTTTGCAGCTCAACACCATTACATGTATGCAATGGGGCCTGAACCATTTTCAGTTTATCTGAAAGGCCCAGGTGCTTCTTTATGTTTGGGCCCTGCCGTTTGTCAAGACATAAGATTAGGGCCACAATGAGGATATTTCTGAAGACAGGAGAAATGGGGTGATACATTTTGGGATGTACCCTCTTTATTTTCATGTGCGTTGTAGAAAAAAATCTGTCATTAAATTGACATTTTTGTGTAAAAATGCAAAATATTTTTTTTGGTTTGCTTAGCATAATTTTTTTTTAAAGAATTAGGGGGTATAAAATCTCACCCCTAGATGAATAGAGCACTCTAGTTTCTCAAGCACCTACATGCTTGAGAAAGGCTCAATAGCAGAGCCGAAACGTTGCACCTGGGTGAATAAAGGTTCACTATTTCTTTATCATTGGAGTGCCTCTCGTCTTTCCGGATTTATATATATATATATATATATATATGTATATATATATATATATATATATATATATATATATATATATGTATATATATATATATATATATCCTAAATATAAAGACATAATAAAGTAGACATATTAGGTATAAAAATACCCCATGAACTAACCCCTCAGATGAACACTGTCCAAAAAAATAATAATAATAACGGTGCCAAAACAGCAATTTTTTGGCATATTTATCATTTGAATCAGTTTTTTCCAGTAACAAAGCAAGGGTTAACAGCCAAACAAAACTTTGTATTTATTACCCTGATTCTGCAGTTTACAGAAACACCCCATATGTGGTCGTAAACTGCTGTATGACCAAACGGCAGGGCGCAGAAGGAAAGGAACGCTGTATGGTTTCTGGAAGGCAGATTTTGATGGCCTTTTTTTTGGCACTATGTCCAATTTGAAGAAGGTGGCAGTTTTGTTAGGACTATTTTTACGGTACATATGATTTTTGGTTGCTCTATATTACATTTTTGTGAGGCAAGGTTACCAAAAATAGAAATTCTGGAATTTCATCTCCATTTGCCAATAACTCTTGTGGAACACCTAAAGGGTTAACACAGTTTGTAAAATCAGTTTTAAATACCTTGAGGGGTGTAGTTTCTTAGATGGGGTCACTTTTATGGAGTTTCTACTCTAGGGGTGCATCGGGGGACTTCAAATTGGACATGGTATAAATAAACCAGTCCAGCAAAATCTGCATCTGCCTTCCAAAAACCACATGGCACTCCTTTCCCTCTACCCCCTACCGTGTGCCCGTACAGTAGTTTACGACCACATATGGAGTGTTTCTGCAAACTACAGAATCAGGGCAATAAATATTGAGTTTTGTTTGGCTGTTAACCCTTGCTTTGTTACTGGAAAAATTGATTAAATGGAAAATTTGCCATAAATGTAAATTTTGAAATGTTATCTCCATTTGCCATTAACTCTTGTGGAACACCTAAAGGGTTAACAATCTTTTTAAAATCAGTTTTGAATATCTTGAGGGGTTTAGTTTCTAGAATTGGGTAAATTTTGGGTGGTTTCCATTATGTAAGCTTCACAAAGTGACTTCAGACCTGAACTGGTCCTTAAAAAGTGGGTTTTTGAAAATTTATGAAAAATTTTAAGATTTGCTTCTAAACTTCTAAGCTACGTAACGATTCCCAAAAAATTTAATGTCATTCCCAAAATTATCCAAACATGAAGTGGACATGGGGAATGTAAAGTAATAACTATATTTGTAGGTATTACTATGTATTATAGAAGTAGAGAAATTGAAACTTGGAAATTTGCAAATTTTTCCAAATTTTGGGTAATGAAAATTTTGGGTAATGAATTTTTTTTACTCCATTTTACCAGATTCATGAAGTACCAATATGTGACGAAAAAACAAACTCAGAATGGCCTGGATAAGTCAAAGTGTTTTACCCTAAGTTCAGACCTGAGCATTTTACAGCGCGTTCCTATGCGCTGTAAAACGCTCAACAAGGAGAAACCAATGATTCCCTATGGGAATGGTTCTCACCTGGGCGTTTTACAGCACGTACGATCGCGCTGTAAAACGCCCGACGCTCAAACAAGTTCTTGAGCTTTTTTATGGGCGTTTGTCGCGCGGTCCCGCACATAGATATTCGGGAACGCGCGACAATGTGTGCACGCCTGTCTCTGTATGCGCGATTGTAAACGCCCGTACAATCGCGCATACAGAGCGCTCGTTTCAGAACGCTCAGGTCTGAACCCCCTGTTAAAGTTATTCACACATAAAGCGACACTGGTCAGATTTGCAAAAAAATGGCCTGGTCCTTACGGTGAAAATGAGCCTGGTCCTTAAGGAGTTAAATTGACACTTTTGTGTAAAAAATGAAAACAATTTTTTTTCACCTTCTTAGCATTAATTTCTTTAAAAAAAACTAGAGTGTCAAAAAACTTGTTACACCTTTAGATGTATACGTTAAGGGGTCTAGTTTTTAAAATGGGGTCACTTTTGAGGGGGTTCTATTATTCTGACACTTATAAGCCTCTGCAAACTTGGCTTGTTGCAGGAAAAAATATGTTCTTCAAAAATGTAAAAAAATTAATGTTAAAAAGGTAAGTCTCCTAAATTAAAAGTTAAAGTTTATTTTTAAATGTAGCTAAAATAAAGTAAAGATGTGGAAATATATTTGTGATAAAAATATTGAATAGTATGTATGTATGTTAAATATTGCAGTTGAAAATAGGAAAATATGCACATTTTTAAAAATGTATCATAGATTCTTACATTTTATAAAGATACGCATATTTTATCGGTAAAATTATACCACCTAACAATATGTGACGAGAAAACAATGTCAGAATTACTTTGATGTGCAAAACCTTTACGAAGTTATTCTGTGCTAAAGTGAGTGGTCATTAAGGCCCAAACAGGCTTGGTCACTAAGGGGTTAATTGAATGTTTTAGCTTTCTTTATTAATATACTTATACACATTGAGGGTGATTTACCCAACATGTGCCATAGGTTTCTTTCACATGGGCGTGTGCGCCCCATTGCCGTATTGCGGACCACATTTGCGCATCTGCAATATACGGGTGCCGTTCCGTGGGCATTCTGCATCATGGATGCGGTCCCATTCACTTCAATGGGTCTGCAAATCCGGAGATGCGGAACGGAAGCATAGAACTACGGAGTGCTTCCGTGGGGTTTTATCCCGTTCTGCAAAAAGATAGAACATGTCCTATCTTTTTGCAGATCGGCTGGATCACTGACCCATTCAAGTGAATGGGTCCGCGATCTGCTGCGGCTGCCCCACGGACTGTGCTCGTACATTGCTGACCACATTTTGCGGCGCGCAGCACGACCACGGGGCACACACGCCCGTGTGAAAGAGGCCTTATTGTGCCACACTTGACAAAGGAGCATGGCTTAGCGGCAAAGAGATGTGGTTTGTTGGAAGGTGGGTGTGGTATAAGCGGTGACATTTTTGACACAAGCAAGCCTACTGACATCTGGCATAAATTTGGTCTGTAGACAGCCTGGTCTGAGTTTACCATGTCGGACTAAACTTTTGCATATCTGCCAAAATGTTCTAAAAAATCTGATCTCTCTTATAATGACCTAACATTTTCTTAATAAAGCCCCAGCAAGTGTAGTTGACACCTCAGCAGTAATCTGTATGCGGATCCCATGGCAGGGCTACACCAAATGCCTTACCCATAATCGAATGTAATGTTATCATTAGAAAAATCAGCTAGAATTATCTCCACAAAACCAAAAGCCTTCACAAAACTAAATGCTTTCACCGTATATAGACTTTGGGGAGTCATTTGCGAAGAGCCGCTATAGCAGAAACTGGCATAAAAAAAGTAAAAAATAAACAACTGTTTGCAACTTTTTGAAGACCGTTGAAAGTAAATTTTGGTGCAAGTGACATTTCTACATCTCCTTCCACATTTTCAGAAAAGGTGGAATGGTGGGGCATGGTGTTTTATTTAAGTTATAATATGTATTTATTTATTTTTATTATTAAAGATTGTTCCTCAAATAGTTATTTTAAAAAAGTCATAATTTGTTTCTCAACACATTTCTACCATGGGAATAAATAGAGGTGGAGGCTATAGCTGCAGCTATGGAGCCTAAGGCTGGGTCTACACGACAACATTTGTCGCGCGACAATATTTATAATGATAGTCTATGGTGTCGCACAGCGACATGCGACATATTGCGACACGAAAGCCGCAAAAAAATCCATTATAAATGGATTATTCTATGTCGCATGTCGCTGTGCGACACCATAGACTATCATTATAAATATTGTTGCGCGACATTGGTGCGACATCCATGTTGTGCGACACATGTTGTTGTGTAGACCTAGCCTTAGGAAGCTCTAAATGTCCCTCTGTCTATGAGTAGACCAGTACTATAAATGATGTATTCTAGTTTGGGATTTTACATTGAGGGTCACAAGCTTCTTTTAGTTTCCCTGCATTTCACAGTAGATGAGAATATTTCTAAATGGTATGAGAAATGGCTCATTTTAGCAGTGGGATTATTACAGTAACGACATACTGTATATCTCTATTGAATGTTTTCCATTTCTTGCAGTTCATCTGTATATCTTTTTCTTTTATCTGACAGACTGTTATCAGCTGTAAAAAGCATCATATAGTCTGATGTGGATTGAATTGAAGGGAGTCTGTCATCAGGAAATTCACTTTTAAGCCAGGCACACTATCACGATCGGCGTAACTGTCACATACGTGACACGGAGGGAGGAAAAGAGGGAGGCCCTGCCCTAGTGAGAGGGAAGGTGGTGACCCCTGACTCACCTTGCGGCTGGCGCCTGGCTGCCCTGTCGTCCCTAGACGGGTTCCTCACCCGTACGCCGATCACGTGCCTAAAACCCTGGCTTTCCCTAGGATGAGCCCTAGATAGTGAACAGGGCGGTGGGAACACTAGTCCGCACCACTAGCTCTAAAGGAAAACACCAAGGGGAGGACAGACAATACAGACTAAACATATAATCCCAGGTGGGCAACAACAGTAGACAACAAAAGCCCAACAGGGATCCGGAGGGTAGCACTCTGGAACAACAACCAGATTCTCAGCTCCAGTGGGTCAGCATAGATGTCCAGGCAGGAAGCTCTATAACTGGCAACAAGAGAAGTGTGAGAGGAGAATATAAGGAGTTTGGGAGTGGCAGACAAGAAACAGCTGAGGAGGAGAAGCTACGGATCCCTGAGTGAGACAAAAAGGATAGCAAGGCAAACACAGAAAACAAACACTAAGAAACACCGTGATCTTTAGACATAGAGCGCGCAGCCACCCGCTGCGACTTCCTGACCCCGGGTATAACGGAGTCAGACGTGGCTCTTGACACCCTCGTGACACACACTGGCTTGTAAGTCTAGTGCAACTCAGGGCAATAATAGCTTTCACTTAGTGAAAAGGTACTTTCAATCCATATGCAGATGAATCATTAAGTGCACAAAGGGTGGTCCAAAGCCACCCTGTGCACCCTTGCCCCCCCCCTCTTCCTTCTTGATTGCCAGGGCACTACCTAGTCATCTCAACTGGCCCTGCCAATCAAGAAAGAGAGGGAGGGGCTGGGTTCAGACCTGAGCGTTCGGGATGTTGCGCTCTGTATGCGCGATTCTACCGGCGTCTGACATACGCGGCTCCGGAACAAGCGAACACCTATTGTCGCGCGTTCCGCTAAGTCTATGTACGGGAACGCGCGACAAGACGCCCCAAAAGAAGCTCATGTACTTCTTGGGGTGTCGGGCGTTTTACAGCGCGATCGTACACACTGTAAAACGCCCAGGTGAGAACCATTCCCATAGGGAATCATTGGTTCTTGCCTGTTGAGCGTTTTACAGCGCGTAGGAACGCGCTGTAAAACACTCAGGTCTGAACCCAGCCTGAGGGGCTGGCAGAGGAAGCAAGTGTGCACTAATAAGATTGGTTCCTCCCACTGTGCACTTAACTTCTCATTTGCATGTAGATTAAAAGTATCATTACATTCAGATGATCTAACCCTACAAGGTTACTTGGTTTAACAGTGTATCTTCTGGTGACAGACCCCCTATAATGCTCCATTTAGCCCTGCATGATATCATTGTAATTCTTTTGAGCATGCCTGATAGAAATTGCATGTAAGGAAAAAAAAAAACAGTATCAATGATCCCTTCATGCAACATTTAACCCCTTCATACTGTAATATGTAGTTTCACTTTATGAATGATGGAAGCACTATAAAATGATTGCAAACAAAACTGTGTGCACATAGAGAATGCATATACTAGCTTTGTATTTCCTCTTATATAGGCTTGAAGGCACATATTTGTTGGCCTCAACATCAATAATGAGAACCGATACTGCGATACATGCTACAAAAAAGTCCATTGACATAAAATGGTAAATTTAATTGCTATCCACCAAGAGGCACTCTAGTTTGTTAACGTGTGTATATATATATATATATATATATATGTGTGTGTGTATATATAAAAAAATATTTAGAACAACTACAAATAAGTAACAATCAGTTTTAATGTGACACAAACTGAAGCCAGGAAAATGTGTAAATAATCTGCAGTACCACCAACTATCACCAGGTGTCAGTGTGCAGACCTCCTATATATATAAAACCATGTAAACTTACGATTTACAGTAAGTATGGAGAGTTTAAATGCTGTTAATAGTATATTAATCACGTAATAAAATGCAAAGTGAATAAACAGAAGACAAATCTAAATCAAATCATAGATGTTCAGATCAGGGCTCTGTGGGGGCCATATCATCACTTCCTGGACTTCTTGTTTAGGGTACTTTCACACTAGCGTTTTTATTTTCCGGCATAGAGTTCCGTCCTAGGGGCTCTATACTGGAAAAGAACTGATCAGGCATATCCCTATGCATTCTGAATGGAGAGTAATCCGTTCAGGATGCATCAGGATGTCTTCAGTTCAGTCATTTTGACTGTTCAGGATGGAAATAAGGCTGGTTTCACACGGGCGTTGCGGATTGGGGCAGGATGTGTTCAGAGTGCGTTCAGTGAAACTTGCACTATTTTGCACGTAAGTTCAGTCAGTTTTGTCTGCAATTGCGTTCAGTTGTTCAGTTTTTTCCGCGCGGGTTCAATGCGTTTTGATGTGTTTTTCACGCGCGTGATAAAAAACTGAATGTTTACAAACAACATCTCTTAGCAACCATCAGTGAAAAACGCATCGCACGAGCACTTGCTTGTGGATGCAATGCGTTTTTCACGCAGCCCCATTCACTTCTATGGGGCCAGGGCTGCGTGAAAAACGCAGAATATAGAACATGCTGCGATTTTCACGCAACGCAGAACTGATGCGTGAAAAACAACGCTCATGTGCACAGACCCATTGAAATGAATGGGTCAGGATTCAGTGCGGGTGCTATGCGTTCACATCACGCACTGCACCCGCGCGGAAATCACGCTCGTGTGAAAGGGACCTTATACTGCAGCATGCTGCGGTTTTATCTCCAGCCCAAAAAAAAACTGAACACTTGCCTGAATGCATTTTTTTTCCATAGGAATGTATTAGTGCCGGATCCGGCATAAAAAAATACCGCAATGCCGGATCCATGCGCAGACCTTTAGAAATGTGGAAAAAAAAATTGAAACTGATCCGTTTGTCCGTATGACAAATGGACAGACGGATGCGTACTTGCAATGCATTTGTGAGACGGATCCGGATCTGTCTACAAATGCTGTCCATTTGCATGCAGACGGAACTGTTTGCCGGATGACTCTGCCGCAAGTGTGAAAGTACCCCTATACTGAAGATATTTCTAGCTCACATTGGCTTTACGCTTAGGATTGTTGTCATGCTGCAGAATAAATTTAGATCCAATCAGACACTTCCCTGATGGTACTGCGCGATGGATCAGTATCTGCCTGTATTTCACAGCAGGAAACCATTAATCCTGACCAAATCCCCAACTTCATTTGCTGAAATGCAGACCCAGACTTGCAAGGGACCTCCACTGCTTCACTGTTGTCTGCAGACACTCATTATTGTACCGCTCTATAGCCTTCCGTCAAACATATTGAACTCCGCTACAGACAAATATTTCTAATTTTACTTATTAGTCCAGAGCACCTGCTATCATTTTTCTGCACCCACTTCCTATGTTTTTTTGCATAGTTGAGTCACTTGGCCTTGTTTCCACATTGAAGGAATGGCTTTTTGTCTACAATTCTTCGATGAAGATCACTTCTCCAAACCCTACATGAGTGTACCTGTGGCCCACTGGTTTCTGCCAATTCTGAGCTGATGGCACTGCTGGACATTTTCCGATTCTAAAGGGAAGCAATCATGATCTGTCTTTCATCTGCTGCACTAACATTCCTTGGCCAAGCACTGTGTCTACGGTTCTCAACACCATCAAGAATAATAGAGTCCTCAATGCTGAGAAATACAGGAAGATACTTATCCATTATGTGATTCCCTAATGAAGATGTCTGATTAGCTCCAAATTTGTTCTGCAACAGATTAATGACAGCAAACATATAGCCAATGTCATTAAGAACTACACAAGTGGACAAAATTGTTGGTACCCTTCCATTACGCATAGCACCCGCACTGAATCCTGACCCATTCATTTCAATGTGTCTGTGTACATAAGCGTTTTTTTTCACGCATCACTTCTGCAATGCTTTAAAATCGCAGCATGTTCTATATTCTGCGTTTGTAACGCAGGACAGGCCCCATAGAAGTGAATGGGGCTGCGTGAAAAACGCATTGCATCCGCAAGAAAGTGCGGGTGCGATGCGTTTTTCACTGATGGTTGCTGAGAGATGTTGTTTGTAAACCTTCAGTTCTTTATCACGTGCGTGAAAAACGGATCAAAACGCACTGCACCCGCGCGGAAAAAACTGAACAACTAAACGCAATTGCAGACAAAACTGATTGAACTTGCTTGCAAAATAGTGCGAGTTTCACTGAACGCATCCTGAACGCATCCTGAGCCAATCCGTCACGCCCGTTTGAACCCAGCCTAAGGAAATTACTTGAAACCGACAAAGCAATAATAAATAACAATTAGAGATGAGCGAATCAAAGTTGACAAAGTGGAATTTGATCCGAATTTTAGGAAAAATTCAATTTGCACTAAATATGAATTTCCTCATGCTTTGTGGTAATGAATCACATTTTTCCTTAAAATGGCTGCTGCACATGTGAGGACATGGAGCAAGGAACTCTGGGAAGGCGGCATCACCCATAATAATGCCATGCATGCAGCCAATCAGCAGCCAGACAGCCCTGTGATGTCACAGCCCTATAAATTGCCTCAGCCATCGTGGATTCAGCCATTTTCCAGTGTATTTAGTGCAGGAAGAGACGTCAACAGGCGCTAGAGACAGTGCTAGGAAGGACTTCACTGTGCTAAAAAAATGATTTACAAGTTCAGGAAAATATTATTTAAGGTGTAGGGAAAGGATAGGGAGGAATCATTCCAGAGCATTATGTAGAACAGGGTTCAGTAGGGGAGGTTACAACATGGGTTATATGAACAATCCTATTACACCTTTCTGCACTGACTGCGGACCCAAATTGCCATTATACAGCTCTGTAATTCCAGCCAACCGTTCTTGTTATTAGGGTGCAAGTGTTGTTTGTTACACCCATTAACAGGGTTTATTGCAAGGAAATATTTATACGTTTTATTTGCCTTTTTGCAGTTATATGTACTAATTTTTTGGCTTGTAATAGTGGGGGAAAAAGGGCTTATTAGCCATTGTGTGGTGAAGTATGAAAATTACAGCCCCTTTTGGTGTGTATAAGTGGCACACAAAAAAAATTATTTGCCTTTCAGCTGTGCAGTTATATGTTCTAAAGCCTTTTGTGTAGTGTAAAAGTGAAAAAAATAAAAATATATTTGACGTTCAGAGGTGCAGTTATATGTTCTAAAGCACTTTTTGGAGTGTATTAGTGTAAAAGAAAAATATACACTAAACAAAAATATAAACACAACACTTTTGGTTTTGCTCCCATTTTGCATGAGCTGAACTCAAAGATCTGAAACATTTTCTACATACACAAAAGGCCCATTACTATCAAATATTGTTCCGAAATCTGTCTAAATCTGTGTTAGTGAGCACTTCTCCTTTGCAGAGAAAATCTATCCCACCTCACAGGTGTGGCATATCAAGGTGCTGATTAGACAGCATGAATATTGCACAGGTGTGCCTTAGACTGCCCACAATAAAAGCCCACTCTGAAATGTGCACAGTTTTGCCTTATTGGGGGGGGGGGGGGCAGAAAACCAGTCAGTATCTGGTGTGGGCTCATGCAAAATGGGAGCAAATGGAAGCAAAACCGAAAATTTTGTGTTTATATTTTTGTTCCGTTCAGCAGTGCAGTTATATATATATATATATATATATATATATTCTAAAACCTTTTGTTTTGTGTATAAGTGGAAAAAATAAGGGCCTATTTGATGTTCAGCTGTGCAGTTATATGTTCTAAAGACCTTTTTGGCGTGTATTAGTACAAGAGAAAAAATATATTTTCTTTTCAGCAGTGCAGTTATATGTTCTAAAGTCTTTTGTGTCGTGCATAAGTGGAAATAAAATAAGGGCCTATTTGATGTTCAGAGGTGCAGTTTTATGTTCTAAAGCCTTTTGTGTCGTGTATAAGTGGAAATAAAATAAGGGCCTTTTTGATGTTCCGAGGTGCAGTTTTATGTTCTAAAGCCTTTTGTGTCGTGTATAAGTGGAAATAAAATAAGAGCCTATTTCCCTTCAGAGGTGCAGTTATATGTTCTAAAGCCTTTGTGGAGTATATAAGTGGAAGAAAGAAAAATATATTCGCTGTTTGCAGTGATTTGTTCTAAAGCCTTTTGTGTTGTGAATAAGTGGAAATAAAAAAGGGCCTATTTGCCATTCAGCGGTGCAGTAATATGTTCTAAAGTTCTTTTTGTTGAGTATTAGTGGCAAAATTTAAATATATTTGCTGTTTAGCGGTGCAGTTATATGTGCAAAAGCCTTTTATAGTGGAAAAAAAGGGCTTTCTTAGCTGTTGTGTGGTGAAGTGAGACAATTGCAGACTTTTTTGGGGTGTTTTAATTTCCATTTTATTTATTTATTTGATCTAACAATATGTCGGTCACAGAATTGCGAGGCCCAGGGGAGTGGCAGAAGCCTAAATGTTTCTGGCGCAGGCAGAGGTCACAGCAGAGTAAGGGGCGTGGCAGCAGGAGTTGCTGCGAGAAGCGTGAGCTCCCGATGTCATCTAGCGTTCGTCTCTTGACCAGCAACCCAGCGATTCTTGAATGGTCGACTCGATCTTCGATTTTGTCGCACGTGACATCAGACACCCCCAGCCAAGAGTAAGTGGGTTCATCAGACACAACCCTTAGTTGGCATGGCCTGGGAGCAGGCCCTGTGCCCTCACCTGTCCTCAACCTGCTTCTGTCATCACTACTTGCAGGTGGACAAGTAGTGATGAAGAGAGCGACAAGGGAGCTAGTGTTGCAAGCGGCGAGGCTCCTGACTCAGAGACCGTTGAGGAAGACATCAGCGACATGCAGACAGTACTCGATGATGATGATGTAGCTGATCGCACTTGGGAATTAGGGGCTTCATCATCATCGGGAGAAGAGCATGGCAGCTTGCCCATGAGGCAGCGGCAGAGCCAGCAAGTCGCTAGCGTGGCTGGGAATCAGCAGGGTGGCAGAAACGGGAGGTCAGTAGCAGGAGCCTACCTGCCCGGAAAGTAGTGGTGCATGGGTTCACGGAAGCAGCTGGGGTAGTAGTCAATCAGTACGTAGTGTTGGGGAAAAATCACCTACTCGGCAGTGTGGCAGTTTTTTTTATAAGCCGCCAGAGGAGGAGAACATGGCCATATGTAGAATCTGTGGGCAGAAGGTAAAGTGTGTCCAGGGTGCCAATGTTGACACCACGGCCCTGCATAAAAATATGCAGCGTTACCATAAAGTGGCCTGGGAGAACTGTGGCTCCAATGTGGTGGTCCAACCTGCCGCAGCAACTGCTTTATCACCTAGTGGCACACACCCGGTATCAGGCAGCAAAGGCTCCACCACCTCAGCCGAAGGGAGCTGTCTGTCCTTCCCATGGGAAAAATAGGATAGAGACCTCCAGCTTCTATTCCTTTATTTAAAGTGTTGCAGTAAAAACAACGGTATGTTCACGTCTACGTGTTTTGGATCAATAGACCCTTCCTCATGACAAAGGTAAGCACTTGCACTCTGGTTTAAGTAGGCAGGGCCACTGATTACCAGGTGGATGCAATTTACATGGCATACGCACACCTGTCCAGTTGATCTGCCCCCCTGGAGGCTGGTTTTAAAGTCAATATAAAACTGAGTCTGCTTATACAGCACCTACCAGTAGCCATTAGGCTCCAGGAGAAGTATATAGTGGGCTCAGCATGCATGTGAGTACTTGCATCCCTGGATCCGTTGAAAGCTGTAATGGCACCGGACGGGGTTAAAAGCAGAGTGTGCTTGGCATGCATGCTGTGCCTGCGCTCCCTGGACTTTATGTGGCTGTCATGGCCCATAAAAGGTAGGAACTAGTGTTAGGGACCACTCATGAAGGCGACCTTGACGTGGTGAGTGGCTTATTACGCTTTGGCCAAAATGTACACCAATGCCTTATTCAACATCCAGCAGAAAGGCAGGGCAGGTTGCTGGTTGCAGTGTGCGATTGCATTTTGTGTTTTTACATTTATATCTCTATTTCGCCATAGCAATCTGCACCTGCTAGGGGTTGTGCGGGCTGAATTTTCCATATTTTTCTCTTTGTAGTACGTATTGGAGGCGTGGCGATCTCCAAGCAGTCAAGCACACCTGTCCAGTTGATCTGCCCCCCTGGAGGCTGGTTTTAAAGTCAATATAAAACTGAGTCTGCTTATACAGCACCTACCAGTAGCCATTAGGCTCCAGGAGAAGTATATAGTGGGCTCAGCATGCATGTGAGTACTTGCATCCCTGGATCCGTTGAAAGCTGTAATGGCACCGGACGGGGTTAAAAGCAGAGTGTGCTTGGCATGCATGCTGTGCCTGCGCTCCCTGGACTTTATGTGGCTGTCATGGCCCATAAAAGGTAGGAACTAGTGTTAGGGACCACTCATGAAGGCGACCTTGACGTGGTGAGTGGCTTATTACGCTTTGGCCAAAATGTACACCAATGCCTTATTCAACATCCAGCAGAAAGGCAGGGCAGGTTGCTGGTTGCAGTGTGCGATTGCATTTTGTGTTTTTACATTTATATCTCTATTTCGCCATAGCAATCTGCACCTGCTAGGGGTTGTGCGGGCTGAATTTTCCATATTTTTCTCTTTGTAGTACGTATTGGAGGCGTGGCGATCTCCAAGCAGTCAAGCACACCTGTCCAGTTGATCTGCCCCCCTGGAGGCTGGTTTTAAAGTCAATATAAAACTGAGTCTGCTTATACAGCACCTACCAGTAGCCATTAGGCTCCAGGAGAAGTATATAGTGGGCTCAGCATGCATGTGAGTACTTGCATCCCTGGATCCGTTGAAAGCTGTAATGGCACCGGACGGGGTTAAAAGCAGAGTGTGCTTGGCATGCATGCTGTGCCTGCGCTCCCTGGACTTTATGTGGCTGTCATGGCCCATAAAAGGTAGGAACTAGTGTTAGGGACCACTCATGAAGGCGACCTTGACGTGGTGAGTGGCTTATTACGCTTTGGCCAAAATGTACACCAATGCCTTATTCAACATCCAGCAGAAAGGCAGGGCAGGTTGCTGGTTGCAGTGTGCGATTGCATTTTGTGTTTTTACATTTATATCTCTATTTCGCCATAGCAATCTGCACCTGCTAGGGGTTGTGCGGGCTGAATTTTCCATATTTTTCTCTTTGTAGTACGTATTGGAGGCGTGGCGATCTCCAAGCAGTCAAGCACACCTGTCTAGTTGATCTGCCCCCCTGGAGGCTGGTTTTAAAGTCAATATAAAACTGAGTCTGCTTATACAGCACCTACCAGTAGCCATTAGGCTCCAGGAGAAGTATATAGTGGGCTCAGCATGCATGTGAGTACTTGCATCCCTGGATCCGTTGAAAGCTGTAATGGCACCGGACGGGGTTAAAAGCAGAGTGTGCTTGGCATGCATGCTGTGCCTGCGCTCCCTGGACTTTATGTGGCTGTCATGGCCCATAAAAGGTAGGAACTAGTGTTAGGGACCACTCATGAAGGCGACCTTGACGTGGTGAGTGGCTTATTACGCTTTGGCCAAAATGTACACCAATGCCTTATTCAACATCCAGCAGAAAGGCAGGGCAGGTTGCTGGTTGCAGTGTGCGATTGCATTTTGTGTTTTTGTTTTATGTACATGCTTTTGAAAAAGGGATTATTCCCGAAACATGTTGAGCTGAAATAAATAAAGACTTCCTCTACACCTTGGAGCCCCAGTGTCATCTGTTTTGGGGACCAGGAGGCCTTTGTTACATCTTGACAAGCGACCTTGGCGGGGGAGGTAGAGGTATAGGTGTCTTGAGCTTTATCCTATACCCTCCACCCTTGTGAAGTAAGTGATAAACCACAATAATACATGGAGAACCTGTCATAGACACATTTTTTATGTACGTTATTCTTTTATATTGCCTCCCATTGGTATTCCACCTTTACCTATTCATCCTCCATTTACCAATCACCCTGTGGCTTGGCGCCCCCTGGGCTCTTTCAGGAGACTTCTGAAAAATTCCACCAATCTGTGCTCTACAACCTCCTCAATATGTCACCTTTCCACTCTGTGGTCTCCTGATGCTGCTGCCACCTCCCCACTCTGTCACCGGGTTACTCTGTGGTCTCCTGATGCTGCTGCCACCTCCACACTATGTCACCTTGACGCTCTGTGGTCTCCTGATGCTGGTTTCTGCATCTGGCAGGGGGTGTCTTGAATCTGTGCAAGGTATAATGAAAATTCAAGGCATTCTGGTGCAAAATGTGCTGCCCAGTGTCAGAAAGTTTGGTCTCAGTCACAGGTCATGGGTCCTCCAACAGGATATTGACTCTATACACAGCTAACACATCCAAGAATTGCTTAGAACAAAGCATTGGACTATTCTAAAGTGGCATTCTATGAGCAAGGATATAAATCCTATTAAACATCTGTGGAAGGAGCTGAAACATGCAGTCTGGAGAAGGCACACTTCAAACCTATTACAGCTGGAGTAGTTTGCTCACAATAAGTGGGCCAATATACCTATGAACAGGTGCAGAAGTATCATTTAGAGTTACAGAAATTGCTTGATTGCAGTAATTGCTTCAAAATGTTGTGCAACAAAATATTACTTTAAGGGTACCATCATTTTTATCCAGGCCAATTTCATTAGTTTGTTTTATAGAGTATTCTGTTGAACCACAATTCAAAAGCATTTCATTAGCTGATTTTCACTAAATGTTTATATATTGTTACTTTTGTCAGTTTCAAGTTATTTCAGCAACTTCTTTCTTTAATGGAAGGGTACCAACTATTTTGCCCACGTGTGTATTTTCAGGATAAAGAAGAAGTAGTCCTGGAAGTGATGATTTGGCCCCCCAGGGTCCTGATCTCAACATGATCGAGCAGGGGCATAGCTAGAACTGACTGGGCCCCACAGCAAATTTTTGTATAGGCCCCCCCAACTTAATGTACACACTCATACATGTGCTCACCACATACATGGACACACTCATACATGTGCTCACCACATACATGGCAGCACTCATACATACGCTCATCACATACATGGACACACTCATACATGCAGTCACCACATACATGGATGCACTCATACATGCGCTCACCACATACATGGATGCACTCATACATGCGCTCACCACATACATGGCAGCACTCATACATACGCTCATCACATACATGGACACACTCATATACGCAGTCACCACATACATGGACGCACTCATACATGCGCTCACCACATACATGGACGTACTCATACACGTGCTCACCACATGCATGGACGCACAAATACACACGCTCACCACATACATGGATGCACTGATACATGCACTCACCACATACAAAGATGCGCTCACCACTTACATGGATACACTCATACACAGTCACCACATACATGGATGCATTCATACACAGTCACCACATACATGGATGCATTCATACACATGCTCACCACATACATAGACGCACTCATACACGCAGTCACCACATGCATAGACGCACTCATACACGCGGTCACCACTTACATAGACGCACTCATACACGCAGTCACCGCATATATAGAAGCACTCATACATGCGGTCACCACATACATGGACGCACTCATACACAGTCGCCACATATGTGGACACACTTATGCATGAGCATATAAATATATATATATATATATATAAACACACTTGACCATAGTTATACACCTATTTCTACACACAGACACTTACCTTTCCTGTAGACAGCTGATGTCTGGTGCTCACAGGCAGCCTGGAGAAGTAGGTGCCATCACCCCTCTGTGCCATCTAGGGACAGCAGAGGAGGGGTTAATCAGTAACCTACTATGGGAGGGGGTCAGAGAACAGGACAGACAGGAGGGGGCAGGCATTATAGAGCTCTGTGTGCAGGAGCAGCCAGCCTGCTCTACACTAGCTTCATGCTGGGGTGGGGCTTGATACCATGACACTTTGCTATTGGCTGGCAACAAGTATCCGCTGCCAGCCAATAGAAGACCAAAAGCAGTACTTGCAAGTGCTGTGCCGGTACTGCGGATCCGAGAGTGAGAACGGCCATAGGAGGAGAAGACAGCAATTGTACTCTTTCCTCCTCATTGAGCAAGGACCTTCAGTGGGAGGATATCCAGCGCTGCTGCTGTATGTAGTACCTGCTTCTGTAAAGTACAGCACCACAGTAGGTAGGTGAAACCTACAGATCAAATAAAAAATATTCAGTACTGCATCGGGGCCCCTTCTAAGCTCTGACCCCGAAACAGTTGCTTCCTCTGCTTCCCTGATAGCTACGCCACTGTCATCGAGTCTGTCTGGGATTACACAAAGAGGCAAAAGGACTTTATCAAGTCTACATCCACAGAAGATCTGTGGTTAGTTCTCCAAGATGTCTAGAACAACCTCCCTGCTGAGTTCCTTCAAATACTGTGCCCATGTGTACCTAGAAGAATTAATGTTGTTTTGAAAGCAAAGGTTGGTCGCACCAAATATTAAATTAATTTAGATTATTTTGTTCATTTACTCTGCATTTAGTTTTTTGATAAAAAATAAACTGTTAACACTTACTATTTTGAAAGCATTCCTTCTTTGCAGCATTTTACCATACCTGCCCAAACCTTTTGCACTGTACTGTATGTACAGATGTGGAATGTGATATATAAATTACCTCCAGGCTATTTTGTTACCCGCATATTTATCAAACAACTTACAACTTGCCAGAGGGTTTTGGGGTGAAAATGTACAAATATTAGTTCAAAAACAATAGTGGTGGATGGACTGTCTGCTTGGGACAAAGAAATTCATAATTTAAAGGCTTGTTTCTGTGTACTATTATGTCTTATATTGTATTATAGGAGGAAAAAGCTAGAAGAAGAGTATAAATACATTGAAAGCTTGCAATTATTTGTAATTATTATAATTAGATTCCAATTATGCTTGTAGACATTACATTTATAACCTATGAGCGACTTCTTGTTATGTATGTTTTCAAAAATAGTTCTTTCTGTTTTCAACTAAAGATGTGATCTCTTGTGTGCATGAGTCTCGTTGATGCTTGTAATTTTACTTGTTTGCTGCTTCCTAATTGTGATGTGCTACAGAATTTATAGATTATTTTTGTAGCTAGGGATGAGCAAATTTCTTTAAATTTTATTGGGTCCAATTTGATTCCAATTCCACTCAAGCCAGAATAAATTCGACCCAATTTGAGAGTGCTTTAATTGCTTGGAAACATTTTCTCTCTCTCTTTCTCAATAATTTAGATTTGTTAGAATCGGATTTTTTTTTAAACTTCAGGTCAAAGTGTAAAATTGATTTACTCACCTCTAATTGTAGAATAATATAAAAACTTCAACCTTAAAGAACCCTAAACTCCTTTGTTGTTGGATGAGATTTACATAGGATTTTCTGATGGAAAATGCATACACAAACATAAGGGGAAAGTTCACGGATGACAGACATGGTGCAGAAATGTCTGCTAATTATAAATTTCTGAAAAGTTCCCACCTATCTGAATTAGTCATGATTGGGCATAACTAATTCAGATAAGTGGGAACTTTTGCAAAATTTTGTAATAATCTGCTTTGTGTATACCCTAAGGATAATTGAGTAACAACATATGAAAACTGGGATTTGTGCATTGCAGCAGTCTTTTCTGCTCTTTCAATGTACCCATAGGTCAGTGTCTCTGACAACTCCCAGCATGCCCGCACAGCCAAAGGCTATCCAATAGAGCTGGGAGTTGTAGTTTTGCAACAGCTGGAGGCACACTGGTTGGGAAACACTGCCATAGGTGATGTATATGTCTGTCTATGTTTTGCAGATGATGCTTTCAAAAATACATCCTGTAAGTGTACCTCAAGTTTAGACCAGTAGGGTTTCTTGAGCTATGATTCGACTGATGTGATTCTTCTCACTATAATAAATGGGAGCTTTTTGTGCCTGTCCCAGTACTGTTCCACTTCGCCATTCAGCATGGAGATCTTTGAATCTTTTAGTTAATGTTGATCCCATGGTCTTGAATGGGATTTGTGAGCTATTGTTGTCAGTAAACCATGCCTAGTGATGGTTAGGATGTGACATCTGATATTAGTTGTGGCACAGAACAGATTAGTTCTCTGAGGGGGCCTTTAACTTCTCATAGATCTGCAGTCCCTTCATGCTATGCATCAGTGTAGGCCACACAGAGCTTGAGCTCACACAAACCAGATAGTAATGGTGTATCTTAATGATATTAAATCACATAGTATCATGAGTCAAGCACTTCTATATGCATGCATATCTAAGTTGCATCATAGTCAAGTTGAGCAATCCAAAGAACTCCTTGGTAAATGCCACATGTTCTAAGTAAAATTTTTGGTAAAACCAAAGGTACTCGTTACATGGTTGGAAAATGCACAAAGCCCAATATGGTATTTCCTAGTCAATATAATGTATTCATTGTGTAATGAAAAGTTCTACAACTTTCTAATGTATTTTGAGTTTTATTTCATAATTTTCAAAATGTATATGAGCTGTCGTCATTAATGACATCATTCTTATTTACATCTAGGGACTAAAATCTGTTTGGTATCAAGTTTAATACAAGTGTCAATTGGACACATTCATGATAAGTAGTGTTGAGCGAACTGAGTTTCGGATCTCGGAAGACTTTGGTGATAAAGAATTTCCCTTGTCAGAGCCCATACACTCTGCAGCATCAGGACGTACAGAGCGCACTCTGACCTGACGTTGCAGGAAGTCAGGTGACTGCAGCGCTGGCCCTAAGAAGAGAAGACAGCCAGGACAAGGAGAGTGGCGGTAGGAGAGGTAAGTTACTTTATTATTTTACAGTCTGGTCTGAGGTCTGATATGGAGGTCTAATGGGAGGTCTGGAGAGGTCTCACTGGGGGTCTGGAGAGGTATAATGGGGGTCTGGAGTGGTCTATGTGGGGTCTAAAGGTCTGACTGGGGTGTCTAAAGGTCTGACTGAGGAGTCTGGAGGTCTGACAGTGGGGTCTGAAGGTCTGACTGGGGGATCTGGAGAGATCTGACTGGGAGGTCTGGAGGTCTAATTGGGGTCTGATTGGAGGTCTGGAAGTCTTATTGAGGGTCTGGAGGTCTAATGGGGGTCAGATATGGGGGTCTGAAGGTCTGATGGGAGTCTGGAGGTCTAATGTGGGTCTAGAAGTCTAATATGGGTGTCTGGAGGTCTGATATGGGGGTCTTATATGGGGGTCTGATATTGGGTCGGGGTCTTACATGGAGGTCTAAAAGGGGTCAGATCTGAGGTCTAAAACTGGGATCTTATATGGGGTCTGACATAGAGGTCTAAAGGAGGTTTGGTCTGAGATGGGGGATCTAACTTAGGGTTTTATATGGGGGTTAGTGTTGAGCGCGAATATCAGAATCAGAATTTGCTTTATTCGCCAAACATGACACAGTCGATCGTGCTCGGAATTGGGTTAGGCACAGGTACAGACATAGTAACTAGGGGGTGGAAGGGGGGGGGGGGTTAGCAATGGGCACATTAGGGGCGAGGGAGGGATTATGGGCGGGAGATGGGGCGTGATGAGTTCAGCAGTCTGACGGCCGTTAGGAAGAAAGTGTTCAGCCTCCTCGATGTCCTTGCAGGGATGGCCTGATACCTGCGGCCGGACTTTAGACGTCTGAAGAGATGATGGCCCGGATGGGAGTGGTCATTGAATATTTTCAGAGCCCTGGAGCGCAGTCTGTTGGAGAAGATAGAGTCAAGGGGTGGTAGTGGCAGTCGAGTAGTTCTCTCCGCCGAGCTGATGACCCTTTGTAGTTTGCGCTTGTCACTGGCTGATGAGCCGGCATACCGAATATTTGAATAGAACATTTTTATCTCGAATATCGCAACTTCGAGAATTTGCAAATATTTCAAATATAGTTCTATATATTCGTTATAGCGAATATTCGTCATTTATTCCCATCTGAACACATGATTCCTCCTTGCTTCTTACTTGTGGGCCAATGAGTCATTGTCCCACAAGCAACTTAAAGGGTTTCTACCTCCAGATTTTGAGATTTTTCGCTGACTGACACTAGCGATCTGCTAGTGTCTGCACTACCTAGCAGTGCTCTTGTATCACCTTTGTCTGCTGCCGTTAAGCTTAAAAACATACTTTTATTAATATGCAAATGAGCCTCTAGGTGATATGGGGGCGTCTTTTCAGCACCTAGAGTCTCCGTCTACTCACTATATGATCTTGCTAATTAAAATTATAGGTGTCTAGTGAAAATTGATTGTGGCATTCCCTGGAAAATAAAAAGTACTAGGTGCTGACTAAGTATTAAGTGTCGGTCTTTCTAGTTGTGCAATTATTGGATTTGTCCAAAGGTTCCCAAGAGGCCGACCCATGCCTTTTTTTTTTTTTTTTTGGCAAATCGCTAGTCGCCCTATATAACCTGACAGTTACACACTGTTTATTTTATTTTTAAATGTCCCTCGTAACTGTGACCTCCACAGCACCCCCACCCCCTTAAAAGTGACCTCCACAGCACCCAGTACCCTTAACAGTGACCTATAACAGTGAAGAAATGTCCGAGTTGTTATGGAAACATTGTGTAAAACTGTATATATCAGTGAGGTGAAGGCTAAAGAACCTGTGAGCGTCTTTTGGCTAATAAGGGTCATGTTACTCTATGTATGTCAGTTAGGGTATGAGTGAAGGACCTGTGAGCTTCTATTGGCTAAAAAGGGTCATGTAATGCTGCCATATTTGCATTTTTGGGGAATATCTGAAAAATGGAATGTCCTAGAGAGCTAAGACCATTATGAAAACCTTCCCAGACACCCAATGTACCCCATGCACCATATTTGGTCTCCAATAGTTCAGATGTTTGGATGCCTATGGAGGACAGATGGGCAGACAGACAAACAGACATTGTCATCATGTATTGGAGATATATATGGTGGCTCAGTGGTTAGCAATGGTGCCTTGCAGCGCTGGGGTCCTAGGTTCGAATGCGACCAAGGACAAGTGCATGGAGTTTGTATGTTCTCCCCCATGTTTGTGTGGGAGTACACTGGTTTTCTCCCACACTCCGAAGACATGCTGATGTAAGGGAAACTTATATTGTGAGCGCTGTAGAATATGTCAGACCTGTAAGTAAAGTTTATACTTAATTGTTGATCCTACTGACAGGTGCTTTCTACACTATTACAAATTTGCCAATAGTCATTTGTTCAAACATTGGATAAAAGTGCTCATAAACCACATATCAAATATTGGAGAATACTAAAAAATTATTCTTGAACATCTGATAAATAATATGTATGCATTTCAATTAGAGATGAGCGAATTTCTCAAAAATTCGATTTGGCCGGTTGGCCAAATTTTGAGAAAAAATTCAGCTTGATCCGAATTTATTTGTGGTGAATAGCATTACAAAACGGCTATTTCCTGGCTGTAGAGAGCCTTTATAGTGGTGTAGAACACGGTGCCTTGCAGTAACATGCATAGGGAGTCTGCTGTGGTAGTGAAATAATATGCGTCGCTCTTAGAATCACTGCATACTTCACTCATTTGGGCAGTTAAGGGGCCAAAACTGACCAAATAACTCAAGTGTGAACTCAGCCTTACAGGTCAATGTTAGTGCCAAGAAGAAGCGCACTCCTTTTACACCGCCGGCAGCTGATTCCAAATAAATGTCTACAGAACTTGTTCTCTTAAACGCGTATACAAGTAGAGCCCCCCCAACAGAGTGGAAAGGGTGTCAGCAGTAAGTTTGTGTTGACGTCACTGATTATTTTGCCCTTCCTCTGATCCATCAGAACAATAACCCCCAAAAAACAGATCCTGTCTGTGGAGCATCTGCCTTCACTCGGTCAGCATTTGGTCAGTAATCCATCAGTATTGAAAAAGCCAAATAAACAGGAGTGGATACAAAACAGAGATAACACATTAATGGAATATTTGCATGTCTTCTGAGTTTTGTACCCACTCCTGCTTTTGGCTACCAAATCATAAGCCATATCTGATGCAAAATAGGGACCATGTCATGAAGGCCTTTTCAGCTTTTACATAGACAAGATCCGTTGTACATCAAATTTTTCCTTCCTTTTGACAGATCAGAAAAAGGGTCAAATAAATGATGATGTCAGCCAGGCCTAAAGGCAAAATAGTGGCCCAGTCATGAAGTGGGGAGGGTGGGAACAGCATGAGAAGTCCACAGAGTGGCCCTATAGCATAGTGGTGAGGTGGAAGCAGCATGAGGAGACCACAGAGTGGTCCAATGACAGAGTCTGGAGGTGGCAATAGCATCAGGAGGAGGCCACAGAGTGGTACAATGACAGTGTGGAGGTGGCGGCAGCATCAGGAGGAGGCCACAGTGAGGGGGTGGCGGCAGCATCAGGAGGCCAAAGTGTGGCACAATGACAGAGTGTGGAAGTGACAGCAGCAGCAGCATCAGGAGGAGGGCACAGGGTGGCACAATGACTGTGTGGAGGTGGCAGCAGCAGCATCAGGGGGAGGCCACAGGGTAGCACAATGAGTGGGAAAGTGGGTGGCAATACCAGTACCAGCTGAAGATGGTGGGTGAAAGAAGGAGCACTTGGCATCAGATGTATGGCATCAGGTGGGTTGCAGCATCAGAATAGTAGCTGAGGCAGGTAGCCAGAATTTTTTTTCTCTATTGTCAAAGTGTTGGTGTGGCACCATGAATGATCTAGTCTGATGCATTAGGCATTGGTGGGTGGAAATCCTGGCTGATTCATCTTGACAAAGGTCAGTCAGTCTCGCCACATTTTGGGTAGACAGGCAAGTCTTCTTGGGGTAACTATGTCCACTGCCTCACTAAACACCCACTCGGATGCCACACTACTGGGCGGGCAGGACAGCTTTTCTAGGGCAAACTCTGTCAGTTGCTGCCACAAATCCAGTTTGGCTGCCCAGTAGTCCAGCTGATCTTCAATATGGGGTGGCAGGGTGTTGTCCAAGTAGGCCAACATCTGCTGGTTCAGGTCCTGCTCCAGGTCTAGCTGCTGCTTCTGCTGTTGAGTAGTTTCTTCACTAGGAGGGTGAAGAAAGCTGCTCATCAGCGACTCTAGACTCAAGTTGCTGCTGATGGAGCTGGAACTGCTCCTAACTCCCACCCTGCCACAGCAGCCATGGCAGAGGAACGTGAGCTCAGAGGGCCCCCCTGTCAGGCCTGTGAGAGGATGGACAATGGTGCAGTTAGGCAGCGGCCAACTCACTACATAGGATGTCTCTATAGTATTTCAGTTTGTTCTGCCTCTCAGTGGGTGTAAAAAAGGCCCACATTTTGGACCAGTAGTAAGGGTCCAACAAGGACATAAAGCAGTGGAATTACGTCATTCTGTAGTCCTGGCGACTAAAAAATAAGGTGGCCTCCTCAAAGGTCGTGAGCAAATGGCAGGTCCATGCATGAGCTGCAACTGGCTGACATCGAAGTTACACAGGGGAATACTCCTGTCCGCTTGGATCATAAAGAAATTGTTTATGGCCTTTCTCTATTTATAAAGTCGGTCAAACTTATGTAGGGTGGAATTCCAACAGGTGGATACCTCACATATCAGCTTATGTTGAGAGACACCGTTCTGCTGCTGCAGCTCAAGGAGGGTGTGCTTTGTGGTGTATGAGTGGCTAAAGTGCATGCAAAGTTTCATAACCACATTGAACATGTGTGCCATGCAGGGCGCATGGCTCAGCCCTCCTTGACGCAGTGCCAACACCATGTTCTTCCCGTAGTTGGTCACCATGGTTCCGATTTTGAGTTGTCACGGAGAAAGCCAGGATTCAATTTCTTGATGAAGGACACGGAGCAGTTCCTTCCCTGTGTGACTCAGTTCGCCCAGGCAAACCAGGTACAGAACAGCGTGACACCGCCATGCCCTGCGCATTTGGTATGATGGTGGTGCACTGTGACTTGTCCCTACAGTGGAGGATGAGGAGGCAGAGGCGGACATTGTCGCAGGACCAACGGCATGACAACATGGAGGCGGAAGCGGCGTCGCCTGGCCAAGTTGCTGGTGTGGCTGTGCAGGAATCACATTCACCTAGTGGGCTGTAAAGGACATGTATTGTCCCTGACCCTAGTTACAGCTCCACACATCGGCACTGCCATGCACTTTGCCAGACACCGACAGGCTCAATCACTGGCCCACCTTCTGTTCTACATGTGTGTGCAGGGCTGGTGCTGCCTTTTTGGCAAAAAAATTGTGGCTTGGGACTCTCCTCCTATGCTCAGCACAAGCCACCAGTTCTCTGAAAAGTGCAGAGTCCACCACTTGGAAAGGCAGGGACTGCAGCACCAGCAACTTGGCCAGGAGCACATTCAGCTTATGTGCCATTTGATGAGTGCACGCATACTGTTGTCTCTTGGCAATCGCTTTGGTGATTGATTGCGGACAGAATGACCAGCAGATGATGGGAAGGACAGACAGCTCCCTTCAGCTGAGGTGGTGGAGCCTTGACTGCCTGAAATCGGGTGCGTGCCACTGGGTGATGCAGTGCAACACGCCAGACCTGCAGGGTATAGCGAAGTGAGGTCACTGTTATGGGCAATTGAGGGTTGCTCACTGTATTGGAGAACCCTGGGCAGGCATGTAGCAGTGAATGAGAGGTAGACACTCCTCTGGGGCACACTCTGTATGTAGGGACCAGGCCTGATGGTGGATGAGGTGCCCTGGATGTTACAGGTATTTTGAGTGCCTGGGGCAAGGTCCCTTTAAGGTTCGTGACGCCAGTGCCTTTGACGGTGGCACACCGGTTGATAGTTGGAATAAGTGAGGTACACAGGTGGTATAGTGAACCAAACGTTGCTTTACTAAACAGTCCAACTTTGTACATGCAGATGGTGACACAGTCTCTTAGTTCACAGCTTTACAAGCAGGCTTATTCCACAAGATGGCAGGTATTGATCATGCAAGAAACTCAGAGGGTAAATCCACAATGCACTCAGAATCAGGTTGTACCTTTCCTCATAAATAGCGTACACTGTTCTTTTAGAACTCCTGTCTGGCTTTCTATCCCAAGGCCTGGATGCCTAAATGGTGGCTTAAATCCTTGGTAAATATCTCTTCCTCTGGTATTAATTAAATCCTTGCTTTACTTTCTAATGCATCTGCCCATCAGGGTTACTTAGCTTTCCCTGTGATGTCCTTACTTGTCTGGTGGATGACTGTGGGTTTTCTCCCAGGAGGTTCCGTCCTGCTACTGGGGTGACTTCAGAGCTAACTAAGGCTCTCTTGGCTTCAGGCAGGCTAGGTCTCCTCACTAGCCTCCTGGTCATAGCTAGCAGCCAGGGCTATCAAGCTGCATGTCAGGAGGAGGCCCTCTAACTTCTGTCTTCTCAGACTCCTGACTCTGCACTCCCTCTCCCTGTCTAGGCCTGGACATTTATACTAGGGGCTCCCTATCTCCCTCTAGTGTCTGGGATGTCTAACTACACCCAACTAGGCCTGCTATTGCATCATACAGGGGAACATTGCATATAAAAACACATTAGAAAATACATTAAAAGCACAATTAAATATAACATTTCTGTCCCTTGTGAGCAGGAGTAACGCGCACACCAATTGACCCTTGTGCAGTGCCCACCCCTACCTAGTGGGACACTACAGCAGCAGTTTCGGGAGCAGGCTGGATCATTACATCAGAGCCACGGTTCTCCCAGGCCACTTTATGGTGACGCTGCATATGTTGACGCAGGGCCTTTGTGCCAACATTGGCACCCTGGCCACACTTCATCTTCTGCCCACAGATTCTACAAATGGCCATGTTCACCTCCTCCGACGACTTAACAGAAAACTGCCACAGCGTCGAGTAGGTGATTTTACCCCCAACACTCCACACTGATTGACTGCTACCGCTGCTGCTTCCATGAACCCCTGCACCACTACTTCCCGGGCAGGCAGACTTCAGCAAAACGGGTGGTCTACCCCGGGCATGTTTGGCTCCAGATCTCCCACTGCTGCCACCCTGCTGACTTCCGGCCACTCTAGCGACTTGTTGGCCCCGCCGCTGCCTCACAGGAAAGCGGCCATCCTCTTCTCCTGATGATGATGAAGCCCTTAATTCACCCGGCTCCGAAGAGCGATCAGCTACATCATCGTTGTGTATTGTCTGTACGTCACTGATGTCCTCCTCAAAGGTATCTGGGTCAGGAGCCTGACCACTCGCAACACCAGCTACCACGCCACTCACCTAATCACTACTTGCCTGCCTACCAGAGGAAGCGGCAGATGTCTCCTCCACATCTTGGCTGGCCAGTATCTTCTGACTTTCCTTTAGTAGCTCATCCTCGCTATATAGAGGGGCTGAGTCCACAGCATATAGTACTTCTCTGGCTGAGAGAACAGAAAAAGACAGAGGAAGGTTGAGGACAGGTGAGGGCACAGGGCCTGGGCCATGCCAACTAAGGGTTGTGTCTTACGAACCCACCGACTATCGGCTGGGGGTGTCTGATGTCACTTGGGACTAAGTGGATGACCGATTCAACCATTCAAAACCCACTGGGTTACTGGTCAAGACACAACCGCTAGATGACACCGGGAGCTCAGGCCTCTCGCTGCGACTCCTGCTGCCACGTCCCCTTACTCTGCTGCGACATGTGCCTGCACCAGAAACATTTAAACCTCTGCCACTCCTCTGTGCAGGGCATGACACTTCTCTGTCTGACATACTGTCAGATCAAATAAATAAAAAGGAAATTAAAAAATCCCCCAAAAGTCTGTAATTTTCTCACTTTACCACACAGCAGCAAATAAGCTCTTTTTTCCCCCACTAATACACGCCAAAAAGGGCTTTAGAACATATAACTACACCGCTAAACGGCAAATAGGGGCTTATTTTTTTACACTTTTACACGCCACAAAAGGCTTTAGAACATATAACTGCACTGCTGAACGGCAAATAGGCCCTTATTTTATTCCACTTATACATGACACAAAAGACTTTAGAACATCTACACCACTAAATGATAAATGATCTACAACTACACCACTAAAGGATAAATAATACATATTTTTTTGCCACTAATACACGCCAAGAAAGGGCTGCAATTTTCTCACTTCACCACACAATGGCAAATACTGTTTTTTGTGCCACTAATACATGCAAAAAGTGCTTTAGAACATATAACTGCACCACTGAACGGCAAATACTATTTTTTCCCCCCACTAATACACGCCAAAAAAGGCTTCAGTACATATAACTGCACCGCTGAACGGCAAATAATATATATTTTTTGGCCACTAATACATGCCAAAAAGAGCTATGGCAAATATATATTTTTTTGCCACTAATACACACCAAAAAGGGCTGTAATTTTCTCACTTTTGAACATATAACTGAACCGGTGAATGGAAAATAGGCCCTTATTTTTTTCCACTTATACACTTCACAAAAAGGATTTAGAACATATAACTGCACCGCTGAACGGCAAATAATATATATTTTAATAAGCACTATTTACCCACTAATACGAGACAAAATAAGCTTTAGAACATGCAGTATAACTGCACCACATATTTCCTTGTAATAAGCCCTGTTAATGGCTGTATCAAACAGCACTTGCTCCACAATAACAAGAATGGTTTGCTGGAATTACAGAGGTGTATAATGGCAATTTGGATCCGCAGACAGCTCAGCAATGTATAATGGGATTGTTCCTATTTCCCAGGCTGTAAACTCCCCTACTGAACCCTGTTCTGCTTCAATACTGTGTAATAATTTCTTCATTTCCTTTCTCTACACTTCTTATGCTCTTTCCCTGAACTTCTATTGAGCAAAATATAAGTTTTCAAGTCTTTCCTAACACTTTCCCTAGAGCCTGCTGACGTCTCTCCCTTCACTAAGTACACTGGAAAATGGCTGAATCCAAGATTACTGAGGCTATTTATAGGGCTGTGAAATCACAGGGCTGTCTGGCTGCTGATTGGCTGCATGCATGGCATTGTGGGGGATCCCTCGTTCCCAGAGTTCCTTGCCCCATGTCCTAACACGTGCAGCAGCCACGAAGTGTGAGAAAATTAGGATTCGGTGCAAATCAATTTTTTCCTGAAATTCGGATCGAATTCCACTTCGTGAACTTCGATTCGGTCATCTTTAATGTCAATGTATCATCACTTGTGTGTCTACAGTATAGAACTGCAATCTCTGCTATTTGTGTAGGAAGCACCAAGGTTGTCAATGTCATCTTAAAGTTTCAGAATACATTTTCTGCACTTACTTGATGTAAATAGTATAATACAAGGGCACAAGTGTGTCCAAGGTTGTATCTAATCCCTTCACAAAGTCACATAAGAATTATACAGATAAAAAAATAACTTATTTTGCTCTTTGCACATTAGAAGGCCATAAGTGACATCTCCCAATACAGCATTAAAATAATAACATGTATAATGTGACATTTTGATCTCAACAGAAAAACCAGCTGTAAGGATGGGGTATGACACGGCATTTCTATATGAGCATGTAAAATCATATGGGTCTTATGGGTGTGTGTCCCAATATCTCTGCTGTGCTTCATGCTGAAATGTGGTCACCACGGGCTTTACAGATTTTTGGTACATAAATGAGCGAGTAAAAGAATAGTAATAAAAATGAGACCAGCTCAGGACTGCAGGTGAATATGCCTCTTTGGAGATCACCATTTGCATATTAGGCTATGAAGACTGGAATATGGTCAGTAAAGATAAGTGAAGTTCTTAAAAATTTTATTTGGACGCTATGCCGAATTTTACCCAAAAATGTGTTTTGTGACGAAGTGCATTTTTTGTACGTATCGGGTGCAACGACAGGGAACGGTGATTGTGCCGCCCCACTAGCATGCAATCACGGCATCTCAGATCAATAGCATTTTAGGGGTTGCTCATAAAAAATAAGTAAATAAATCATACTTACCTCATCTATTTGAGCGTGAAGAGGCCGATGCGGCCATCTTCCTTGGAGATCCGGCACAGCTGCATCTTCACTCTCTAATGGATGAGGTAAGTATGTTTACCACCATTTCAGAGAAAATTGGTTTGTTGCCATGAAACACAAGGAAATTTGGCTTTGCAGCTAATCAAATTTTCCATGAAATTTGGATGGAATTCCACTTCGTGAACTTCAATTCGCTCATCACCAATGGGGAGTTATATCATCCAAAGTCAATGCACAACAGGAAGTTATGTTTTTTTTATATCTTTCCCCTCTGTCCTAGCTGGGAATTAAAGGGAATGCATTGCCTATATTTTTCTTATTAATGAAAAGGGTTGGCCAGTTTACATGTACTGAGAACAGCACATGCATACCGCTAGTAATATGCATTATTAAACCATTTGTGCTAATGTCCGAAGGTTTAATAAGATTAATTCATATTTACATCCAGGTCCCCTCACATGCTTCCGGCTGCTACGCTCTGCACATAGCGGTTGGTGGAGGGTCCCATCAATCAGTGGCCTCCATTCACTTACAGTGGGGACAGACTAGCGCATGTTCAGTCCATCTCCAGTGTAAGTGAATGGAGGTTCTGATGGATGGGACCCTCTGTCAGCAGCCATGTTTGGATCAATGCAGGGGACCTGAGTGCCTTATTAAATCATCAGATAATAATGGTAATTACTAGCTGCATGCATGTGCCATTCCCATTTATAGCTAGTAATGCAAACTGGCCAAGATATTGAAACATATTCCTTTTTTATTATCTGTTTTTATTTTGCGATTGTAGATTTTTTTTTTATTCCATACATGATAACAGCGGCATACATCTTGCCTGAGCTGCTGTTAACAGCATTTAAGCTAGGGTCATATCAACCGGTGAAAATCCATTTTTCCATTCTGCGTGCCAGACACTAACTGTGACCAAAAGATCTCATAGACTCTAATGGGGTTGGTTAGGTTTACGTTATGGATTCTCGTCTAGATGACATACTCATATATGCAGCCATATATATATTTATATTTTTTACTGGATTCTGGAAAAGAGGCTCCTACAGATGAAAACCTAGCCTTAGTGATATGCCTTATAGCTGCCACATAGACCAGTAAATCATAGGCACAATATACACAAGATGATTCTTTGATTTTTATTTCATAATTCTGTAGGCATGCTGTGTGACCTATGCAGATGTCATTGTGCAGGGATCGGAAGTAGATAAGTTGAGACATTAACAATTTTAAATGGTGAATCCTATGTTATCCATTCAGAGGTTTTAGCTTTCATTGTAATTATGCCTGTGTTAATGAGATGACTGCAGCAAAGTTTATATAGCATAGGAAGCTGAATGGCTAGTGTGAACAATGCAAGATTTTAGTTTTTTTATATATATCGTATATATTGATAGTGGCATGTAAAAATAAAAATCAATTCCTAAAATAAATAAATAAACATTTTTTTTAAACATCATGTTATTTTTGATGACATATTTCTTTTACGTAAAGGTATACTTATTAGTAGTCAGCCGTCAGAAAGAAAGGTCATTACATTTTAGAATGTCTATGTTAAATATATTTTAAAGATTAGTAATGATTTTACTATCTGCAATCTCTCTTGATAATCCTGGTGCAAAAGTCATGATCGAGAAGTCAAACATATGAACAATGAATGACTGCTCACAAACCTGCGTGTGTAAGAAACTCACATTTAATTACCTCCTCACATACTATGAATTCTGGTAATGATAGGCGCACTGGGAAGAATTTATCAGTGTTCTATACCAGTACGTATGTTAGGGGGAAGTGGTACTCAACTTGTCCACTTATCTTATCCGGATAGTGCACGATTATATATATATATATATATATATATATATATATATATATATATATATATAATTTTTATTTATTTTTTGCAAGAAAAAGTATGTGAACCCTTTGAAAAAATATGGATTTATGCACAAATTGGTCACAAAATGTGATCTGATCTTCATCTAAGTCACAACAATAGACAATCACAGTCTGCCTAAACTAATAACACACAAAGAATTAAATGCTACCATGTTTTTATTGAACACACCATGTAAACATTCACAGTGCAGGTGGAAAAAGCATGTGAACCCTTATCATTCCAAAGGGTTCATATACTTTTTCTTGCAACTGTATATATATATATATATATATATATATATATAGTCCCTTTTCTTTTCACGGTCACACAATCTCTCCTGCAGCAATGCTTCTTATATGTGCACAGTCAACTTAGGTCCAGGCTTGGCCTGCTCAGTTACCAGTCTCTATTTCTGTATGCTCACTCTGCACTCAATTAGAGAATTCTACCCCTTCTCAGGCTAGAAACACAGCTCAACATTTCTCTTACTTGCAGAGCTTTACTATATCCTTCTTTCTGCTCACAGACTCCACTCTAAGGTCCAATCCAGAGTCCTCTCCCTCCACCAGGAAGTGACATCATCAGGATTATTCTTCCCTCTGTATGTAAGATTGATGGCAAAGTTGAAAGGGCATTGCCATTATTCAACTTGTACCCCTTACACATAACTACTAGCGCTCTGCCAGTGTTTGCTAGGAGTCAGGTTCCCACCCCACGTATAACAATGAAGAGAACTCCAGCAGTTATGTTCTAAAAAGATGATAAAGGCCATATCCGGCCGAAACGTCACTGTACTATATGTTAAGCCCGCACTTTAATAAAAGATTTACCTTGTTGCATCATAACTGCTGCAGTTCTCTTTATTATTGTCAATTGAGACAGAGTCATCCAAGATTTGCAGTAAAATTGCAGCCTTATTACATCTTGGAGGCAACAGTGTTCTTATTAATCAAAACTGTCCTTCAGTGAGAGCTCAGGTTTCATTTAAAATTTAAGCAGTTCTGTGATAGGTTGGCATAGGCAACAAGACCAGTTTTTCTGTGGGATAGATTCTATTCACTATATATATATATATATATATATATATATATATATATATATATATAGATATAGAGAGAAAAAAGTTGAAGACCAGCACACAAATCCAAACTGGTGCAATTCCTTGAAGCAGACCACGGACCCGTTCCTATTGCATATGTGTAAAAAAGGCCAAGGCAGCTCTCAAATATCCGTGAAAAGAAGGGTATTTTAATCACCCATGTGGTAACAGGAACGTTTCAGCTCACTCCATGGAGCCTTGACAAAGGCTTGACAAAAGCTCCATGGAGTGAGCTGAAATGTTGCTGTTACCACATGGGTGATTAAAATACCCTTCTTTTCACGGATATTTGAGTGCTGCCTTGGCCTTTTTTTACACACACACACACACATATATATATATATATATATATATATATATATTTATATACACACACACAGTACAGACCAAAAGTTTGGACACACCTTCTCATTCAAAGAGTTTTCTTTATTTTCATGACTATGAAAATTGGAGCTTCACACTGAAGGCATCAAAACTATGAATTAACACATGTGGAATTATATACATAACAAAAAAGTGTGAAACAACTGAAAATATGTCATATTCTAGGTTCTTCAAAGTAGCCACCTTTTTGCTTTGATTACTGCTTTGCACACTCTTGGCATTCTCTTGATTGGTCTGTACTGTATATACAGTGGATATAAAAAGTTTACACGCCCCTGTTAAAATGTCAGGTTTCTGTGATGTAAAAGAATGAGACAAAGATAAATAATTTCAGAACTTTGCCCACTCTTCTTTGCAAAAACACTCCAAATCTGTCAGATTGTGAAGGCATCTCCTGTGCACAGACCTCTTCAGATCACCCCGCAGATTTTCAATCGGATTCAGGTCTGGGCTCTGGCTGGGCCATTCCAAAACTTTAATCTTCTACTGGTGAAGCCATTCCTTTGTTGATTTGGATGTATGCTTTGGGTCGTTGTCATGCTGAAAGATGAAGTTCCTCTTCATGTTCAGCTTTCTAGCAGAAACCTGAAGGTTTTGTGCCAATATTGACTGGTATATGTAACTTTTCATAATTCCCTCTAGCTTAACTAAGACCCCAGTTCAAGCTGAAGAAAAACAGCCTCAAAGCATGATGCTGCCACCACCATGCTTCACTGTGGATATGGTGTTCGTTTGGTGATGTGCAGTGTTGTTTTTGCGCTAAAGATATTTTTGGGAATTATGGCCAAAAAGTTCAACCTTGGTTTCATCAGACCATAACACCTTTTCCTACATGCTTTTGGGAGACTTCAGATGTGTTTTTGCAAAATGTAGCCTGGCTTGGATGTTTTCTTCATAAGAAAAGGCTTTTGTCTTGCCACTCTACCCCATAGCCCAGACATATGAAGAATACGGGAGATTGTTGTCACATGTAACACACAGTCAGTACTTGCCAGATATTCCTGAAGCTCCTTTAATGTTGCTGTAGGTCTCTTGGTAGCCTTCCAGACCAGTTTTCTTCTTGTGTTTTTTATTTATTTATAAATTTTGGGGGGGGGCAACCAGTTCTTGGTAATGTCACTGTTGTGCCATATTTTCTCTACTTGATGATGACTGTCTTCACTGTGTTCCATGGTATATCTAATGCCTTGGAAATTCTTTTGTACCCTTCTCCTGACTGATACCTTTTCACAATGAAATCTCTGTGGACCATGGCTTTTGCTGTGGGATGCGACCAAGAAAATTTCAGGAAAGACCAACTATAGCAGCTGAAATTTATTTGGGGTTAATCAGAGGCACTTTTAATTATGGCAGGTGTATGCTGACTCCTATTTAACATGATTTTGAATGTGATTGCTTAATTCTGAACACAGCTACATCTCAAGTTATAAGAGGGTGTGCACACTCATGCAACTACATTATTTTTTTTTTGTTTGTTTTCTTCCCTCCACCTAAAAGATTTCAGTTTGTTTTTCAATTGAGTGGTACAGTTTATAGGTCACATTAAAGGTGGAAAAAGTTCTGAAATTATTTATCTTTGTCTCATTTTTTTACATCACAGAAACCTGACATTTTAACAGGGGTGTGTAGACTTTTTATATCCACTGTGTTAAGCAATTACATTCAAAATCATGTTAAATAGGAGTCAGCATACACCTGCCATAATTTAAAGCACCTCTGATTAACCCCAAATAAAATTCAGCTGCTCTAGTTGATCTTTCCTGAAATTTTCTTAGTCGCATCCCACAGCAAAAGCCATGGTCCACAGAGAGCTTCCAAAGCATCAGAGGGATCTTATTGTTAAAAGGTATCAGTCAGGAGTAGGGTACAATAGAATTTCCAAGGTATTAGATATACTTGCTGAATTTTCAAAGTGCTGATTTTTATAAGTGCATTGGAGATATTCAGGAGATACCCAGGAAATAATCTGGAGGTGGATACAATCTAAACAAGTAAGTATTGTTTGTTTAAAATCTTTCACCTATTTATAATGGCAGACCTGGTTCTGTGCAGGAATTGTTGTGATTTTATTTCAGCTTCCACTCTTCGGAGGTTTGGACACTGTCTGATCTGTAGACAGCTCTCCATAATGCAGCAAGAAATCGCCTTTTTGAAATATGAGATTTGTAAATTAACCGTTAAACAAACTCAGGCTGAGAACGTTGCAATGCCACTGCCACAGAGGCCCCCTAGAAATGGAAGATGGGTTACTGCAGGTTCTGGTAGACTGAGAGTTGTGGATAGAAGACATGTCCCACAGTGTGTGGCTCTCCATGGAGGATAGCTCAAGCACAGTGGGTGAAGAACAATAATCTCCTATGCCTAAAGTATACAAGACTGCAGCCAAAGACAAAAAGGAGAAGGTGAGGACTGAAAGTAAGCAGCTGTTGGTGGTGTGAAGAGGTGTGAAGTTTGAGGAGAATGGTGTTGTGAGATTTCTCCCTGGTGCTACCACTAGCAGGGATAGACAACGGATCCTTAATATTGTTAGGCAAGCAAAGCAGGAAAGGGAGGTGGATGTTATTGTCCATCTTGGGACAAATGATATGGCTTGCAATGAGGTTTCAAAGGTGAAAGAAGCTTTTCACACACTTGGAAAGGATATACGGAAGGTTGCATCAACTGTTTCATTCTCTGCAGTTTTGCCTGCATATAACCTTCAGCATGACAGGAAGATGCGCATTAAGGAATTCATTGTATGGCTTAGTGAATGGTGTCTGAAACAAGGGTTTGGCTTTGTGTCTCATGTTAGCTCTTGTTGGAATGGAAAAGAACTGTACAAGAAAGATGGTTTGCATCTTTCTCTCAAGGGAATGAATGTCCTCAGTGAACAGTTCCAAGTATTTGCTAAGGAGCATTTAAACTAGGAAAGTGGGGCAAAAGAGTGACAATCCAGCAGTCCAACTGCCCCCACCGGAACAATGCCAGAAGATGCCAGTAGCACAAAGGTTAAGAAATGACAAGCTCAGATTCTTGTCTACAAATGTTCACAGTTTAGGGAATAAGATCAATGAACTTGAGGCTATAATGGCATCTGAGAATATAGATTTAGTGGCTGTTACTGAGACGTGGTTCAATGGGAGTATATTGTTGAATGGATTAGGCAGTGGCTAATCCATTCAACAATGACCATATTGTTGAATGGATGGACAGACAACAGTGAGTTGTAGTGAATGGAGTATATTCAGACCATGGTCTTATTACCAGTGGCGTACCTCAGAGAATATTTAAAAGATGAAAAACTGCTACAAGAGGACATAGTTTTAAATTAGAGGGGCAAAGGTTTAAAAGTAATATCAGGAAGTATTACTTTACTGAGAGAGTAGTGGAAGCCTTTCTGCAGAAGTGGTAGCTGCAAATACAGTGGAGGAGTTTAAGCATGCATGGGATAGGCATAAGGCCAACCTTCATATAAGATAGGGCCAGGGGCTATTCATAGTATTCAGTATATTGGGCAGATTAGATGGGCCAAATGGTTCTTATCTGCAGACACATTCTATGTTTCTATGTTTCTATACCATGGAACACAGTAAAGACAGTCATCATCAAGTGGAGAAAATATGGCACAACAGTGACATTACCAAGAACTGGACGTCACTCCAAAATTGATGAAAAGACGAGAAGAAAACTGGTCTGGGAGGCTACCAAGAGGCCTACAGCAACATTAAAAGAGCTGCAGGAATGTCTGGCAAATACTGACTGTGTGGTACATGTGACAACAATCTTCCGTATTCTTCATATGTCTGGGCTATGGGGTAGAGTAGCAAGACGAAAGCCTTTTCTTATGAAGAAAAGCATCCAAGCCAGGCTACATTTTGAAAGAACACATCTGAAGTTTTCCAAAAGCATGTGGGAAAAGGTGTTATGTAGCGAAGAGCGAGCATGCTCGGCCGAATACCTGTTCGGCTCAACCATCACTATGCTTGGCAGATCTCAGCTGAAAAATTCAGGTGCTCGAATACAATTTATTACAATGGAAGTCAATGGGAGACAACCAGGCATCCGCTGCTCGAAGACAACAGGGTGTCTGGTCCATAAAAATAGATTAGAAATTGGTGAAAACCACATCAAAATGGTTTGGCAATAGCATTAACAGGATATCTGGATGCATCTTAGACTCCTATTATGTATGACATACAATAGACAACCACACAAAGACTATATGCCAAAAGCCAGGTATGTGCCCAATCTATCCATGGGACAGATGACAGCATACCTTACAATTGCAGCCTTGTGCACTATGAAATATTTTAAACCAGCTCTCATCTGACTGAGAACCAGTAAACCTCAAAGTTATTTTGCAACTGTTGGATGGCTTGTGTGGACCTGCACACCTAGATTAATATCATTAGGGCGACAAAAAGTTTTTCGATTGTCCTAACATAATATTCATAATTTCATAATTTCTATGCAGTTTTGTCATGTAAAAACTCATTCGCATAAACATGGGCTTATGGGAAATACATGCAAATGAGCAGAATCTGCCTTGTTTTTCAGCTATCATAAGACTATCAAAACCAATAGATGGCGCTATGGAGTTATGAACAGCGCCCTCTGTTGGTTTTACAGTCTTATGACAAGTCTAATATTATTTTTAGAAGACTATGAACAAGACTCTTGTAATAACACTATACAACTAAAAGTGGGGCGCTGTAATCATGAGTCATGATTACTGCGCCCTCTATTAGTTGTATAGCGTTATTACAAGACTATTCACTGAGATCATATTCACTATATTGTTCTATATTCGTTTTTCAGAATATTCGTAATATTCTAAAAAACGAATATATAGCAATATAGTGAATATTATGTAATAATTATTTAGTAAGTCAGTGATAACATCTGACACTGGAAAAGCTTGGTAATAACTCAGTGTAGATCGCAAGTTATTATCCAGCTATCCCAGTGTCAGATTTTATTACTGAGTTATAATCCAGCTTTCCCAGTGTCAGATATCATCCTAGTCTAGAACGCGAATATTCTAATCGCAAATTTTCCATGCAAAAGGCTAATAACGTATTAGCCTTTTGCATGGAAAATTTGCGATTAGAATATTTGTGATTAGAATATTCACAATCTACACTAGGATGATATCTGACTAGGGATGAGCGAACTTGAACTGTATAGTTCGGGTTCGTACAGAATTTTGGGGTGTCCGTGACACGGACCCGAACCCGGACATTTTCGTAAAAGTCCGGGTTCGGGTTCGGTGTTCGTCGCTTTCTTGGCGCTTTTGTGACGCTTTCTTGGCGCTTTTTGAAAGGCTGCAAAGCAGCCAATCAACAAGCGTCATACTACTTGCCCCAAGAGGCCATCACAGCCATGCCTACTATTGGCATGGCTGTGATTGGCCAGAGCACCATGTGACCCAGCCTCTATTTAAGCTGGAGTCACATAGCGCCGCCCGTCACTCTGCTCTGATTAGCGTAGGGAGAGGTTGCGGCTGCGACAGTAGGGCGAGATTAGGCAGATTAACTCCTCCAAAGGACTTGATTATTGATCGATCTGCAGCTGTGGGTCATTGAGCTGCTGATACTCAATTGCTCACTGTTTTTAGGCTGCCCAGACCGTTTGTCAGTCACATTTTTCTGGGGTGATCGGCGGCCATTTTGTGTCTTGTGGTGCGCCAGCACAAGCTGCGACCAAGTGCATTTAACCCTCAATGGTGTGGTTGTTTTTTGGCTAAAGCCTACATCAGGGTGAAGCTGTCACACCAAGTGCATTTAACCAGCAATAGTCTGTTTATTTTTTGGCCATATACTACATTAGGGGCAAGCTGCGCCTGTCACCAAGTGCATTTAACCCTCAATGGTGTGGTTGTTTTTTTGGCTAAAGCCTACATCAGGGTGAAGCTGTCACACCAAGTGCATTTAACCAGCAATAGTCTGTTTATTTTTTGGCCATATACTACATCAGAGGCAAGCTGCGCCCGTCACCAAGTGCATTTAACCCTCAGTAGTGTGGTTGGTCAAGCTATCACACCAAGTGCATTTAACCAGCAATAGTCTGTTCATTTTTTGGCCATATACTAAATCAGGGGCAAGCTGCGCCCGTCACCAAGTGCATTTAACCAGCAATAGTCTGTTCATTTTTTGGCCATATACTACATCAGGGGCAAGCTGCGCCCGTCACCAAGTGCATTTAACCCTCAGTAGTGTGGTTCGTCAAGCTGTGACACCAAGTGCATTTAACCAGCAATAGTCTGTTCATTTTTTGGCCATATACTACATCAGGGGCAAGCTGCGCCCGTCACCAAGTGCATTTAACCCTCAGTAGTGTGGTTAGTCAAGCTATCACACCAAGTGTATTTAACCAGCAATAGTCTGTTCATTTTTTGGCCATATACTAAATCAGGGGCAAGCTGCGCCCGTCACCAAGTGCATTTAACCAGCAATAGTCTGTTCATTTTTTGGCCATATACTACATCAGGGGCAAGCTGTGCCCGTCACCAAGTGCATTTAACCCTCAGTAGTGTGGTTGGTCAAGCTGTGACACCAAGTGCATTTAACCAGCAATAGTCTGTTCATTTTTTGGCCATATACTACATCAGGGGCAAGCTGCGCCCGTCACCAAGTGCATTTAACCCTCAGTAGTGTGGTTGGTCAAGCTATCACACCAAGTGCATTTAACCAGCAATAGTCTGTTCATTTTTTGGCCATATACTAAATCAGGGGCAAGCAGCGCCCGTCACCAAGTGCATTTAACCCTCAGTAGTGTGGTTCGTCAAGCTGTGACACCAAGTGCATTTAACCAGCAATAGTCTGTTCATTTTTTGGCCATATACTACATCAGGGGCAAGCTGCGCCTGTCACCAAGTGCATTTAACCCTCAGTAGTGTGGTTGGTCAAGCTATCACACCAAGTGTATTTAACCAGCAATAGTCTGTTCATTTTTTGGCCATATACTAAATCAGGGGCAAGCTGCGCCTGTCACCAAGTGCATTTAACCAGCAATAGTCTGTTCATTTTTTGGCCATATACTACATCAGGGGCAAGCTGTGCCCGTCACCAAGTGCATTTAACCCTCAGTAGTGTGGTTGGTCAAGCTGTGACACCAAATGCATTTAACCAGCAATAGTCTGTTCATTTTTTGGCCATATACTACATCAGGGGCAAGCTGCGCCCGTCACCAAGTGCATTTAACCCTCAGTAGTGTGGTTGGTCAAGCTATCACACCAAGTGCATTTAACCAGCAATAGTCTGTTCATTTTTTGGCCATATACTAAATCAGGGGCAAGCTGCGCCCGTCACCAAGTGCATTTAACCAGCAATAGTCTGTTCATTTTTTGGCCATATACTACATCAGGGGCAAGCTGCGCCCGTCACCAAGTGCATTTAACCCTCAGTAGTGTGGTTGGTCAAGCTATCACACCAAGTGCATTTAACCAGCAATAGTCTGTTCATTTTTTGGCCATATACTAAATCAGGGGCAAGCAGCGCCCGTCACCAAGTGCATTTAACCCTCAGTAGTGTGGTTCGTCAAGCTGTGACACCAAGTGCATTTAACCAGCAATAGTCTGTTCATTTTTTGGCCATATACTACATCAGGGGCAAGCTGCGCCCGTCACCAAGTGCATTTAACCAGCAATAGTGTGGTTATTTTTTGGCCATATCCCAGTCTAATTCTGTCACTAAATCCATACCGGTCACCCAGCGCCTAAATACTAGGCCTCAAATTTATATCCCGCTAAATCTGTCGTTACCGCTGTACTGTTGTGGCTGGGCAAGTTATTTAGTGTCCGTCAAAGCACATTTTTTGTTCTGGGTTGAAATACAATTCCGAATTTAGCAATTTCATAATTTAGTGGTTTCTGCTATATCAGAGCTATTTGAAATCTATCCCTAAAAGGGTATATAATATTCAAGGTGCACATAGGGTCATTCAGAATAACTTCACACACACGCTACTGTGCATTTCCAAGTCTAATTCTGTCACTAAATCCATACCGGTCACCCAGCACCTAAATACTAGACCTCAAATTTATATCCCGCTAAATCTCTCGTTACCGCTGTCCTGTTGTGGCTGGGAAAGTTATTTAGTGTCCGTCAAAGCACATTTTTTGTTCTGGGTTGAAATACAATTCCCAATTTAGCAATTTCATAATTTAGTGGTTTCTGCTATATCAGAGCTATTTGAAATCTATCCCTAAAAGGGTATATAATATTCAAGGTGCACATAGGGTCATTCAGAATAACTTCACACACATGCTACTGTGCATTTCCAAGTCTAATTCTGTCACTAAATCCATACCGGTCACCCAGCGCCTAAATACTAGGCCTCAAATTTATATCCCGCTAAATCTCTCGTTACCGCTGTCCTGTTGTGGCTGGGAAAGTTATTTAGTGTCCGTCAAAGCACATTTTTTGTTCTGGGTTGAAATACAATTCCCAATTTAGCAATTTCATAATTTAGTGGTTTCTGCTATATCAGAGCTATTTGAAATCTATCCCTAAAAGGGTATATAATATTCAAGGTGCACATAGGGTCATTCAGAATAACTTCACACACACGCTACTGTGCATTTCCAAGTCTAATTCTGTCACTAAATCCATACCGGTCACCCAGCGCCTAAATACTAGGCCTCAAATTTATATCCCGCTAAATCTCTCGTTACTGCTGTCCTGTTGTGGCTGGGAAAGTTATTTAGTGTCCGTCAAAGCACATTTTTTGTTCTTAGTTAAAATACAATTCCCAATTTAGCAATTTCATAATTTAGTGGTTTCTGCTATATCAGAGCTATTTAAAATCTATCCCTAAAAGGGTATATAATATTCAAGGTGCACATAGGGTCATTCAGAATAACTTCACACACACGCTACTGTGCATTTCCAAGTCTAATTCTGTCACTAAATCCATACCGGTCACCCAGCGCCTAAATACTAGGCCTCAAATTTATATCCCGCTAAATCTCTCGTTACCGCTGTACTGTTGTGGCTGGGAAAGTTATTTAGTGTCCGTCAAAGCACATTTTTTGTTCTGGGTTGAAATACAATTCCCAATTTAGCAATTTCATAATTTAGTGGTTTCTGCTATATCAGAGCTTTTTGAAATCTATCCCTAAAAGGGTATATAATATTCAAGGTGCACATAGGGTCATTCAGAATAACTTCACACACACGCTACTGTGCATTTCCAAGTCTAATTCTGTCACTAAATCCATACCGGTCACCCAGCGCCTAAATACTAGGCCTCAAATTTATATCCCGCTAAATCTCTCGTTACCGCTGTCCTGTTGTGGCTGGGAAAGTTATTTAGTGTCCGTCAAAGCACATTTTTTGTTCTGGGTTGAAATACAATTCCCAATTTAGCAATTTCATAATTTAGTGGTTTCTGCTATATCAGAGCTATTTGAAATCTATCCCTAAAAGGGTATATAATATTCAAGGTGCACATAGGGTCATTCAGAATAACTTCACACACACGCTACTGTGCATTTCCAAGTCTAATTCTGTCACTAAATCCATACCGGTCACCCAGCGCCTAAATACTAGGCCTCAAATTTATATCCCGCTAAATCTCTCGTTACCGCTGTCCTGTTGTGTCTGGGAAAATTATTTAGTGTCCGTCAAAGCACATTTTTTGTTCTGGGTTGAAATACAATTCCCAATTTAGCAATTTCATAATTTAGTGGTTTCTGCTATATCAGAGCTATTTGAAATCTATCCCTAAAAGGGTATATAATATTCAAGGTGCACATAGGGTCATTCAGAATAACTTCACACACACGCTACTGTGCATTTCCAAGTCTAATTCTGTCACTAAATCCATACCGGTCACCCAGCGCCTAAATACTAGGCCTCAAATTTATATCCCGCTGAATTTGAATACAATACATTGGGCCAAATAATATTTTTGTTGTTGTGGTGAACCATAACAATGAGGAAAACATCTAGTAAGGGACGCGGACGTGGACATGGTCGTGGTGGTGTTAGTGGTGGACCCTCTGGTGCTGGGAGAGGACGTGGCCATTCTGCCACAGCCACACGTCCTAGTGTACCAACTGCCTCAGGTCCCAGTAGCCGCCAGAATTTACAGCGATATATGGTGGGGCCCAATGCCGTTCTAAGGATGGTAAGGCCTGAGCAGGTACAGGCATTAGTCAATTGGGTGGCCGACAGTGGATGCAGCACGTTCACATTATCTCCCACCCAGTCTTCTGCAGAAAGCGCACAGATGGCGCCTGAAAACCAACCCCATCAGTCTGTCACATCACCCCCATGCATACCAGGGAAACTGTCTCAGCCTCAAGTTATGCAGCAGTCTCTTATGCTGTTTGAAGACTCCGCTGGCAGGGTTTCCCAAGGGCATCCACCTAGCCCTTCCCCAGCGGTGAAAGACATAGAATGCACTGACGCACAACCACTTATGTTTCCTGATGATGAGGACATGGGAATACCACCTCAGCATGTCTCTGATGATGACGAAACACAGGTGCCAACTGCTGCGTCTTTCTGCAGTGTGCAGACTGAACAGGAGGTCAGGGATCAAGACTGGGTGGAAGACGATGCAGGGGACGATGAGGTCCTAGAACCCACATGGAATGAAGTCAGTCGTGCCACTGACTTTCACAGTTCGGAGGAAGAGGCAGTGGTGAGACCGAGCCAACAGGGTAGCAAAAGAGGGAGCAGTGGGCAAAAGCAGAACACCCGCCGCCAAGAGACTCCGCCTGCTACTGACCGCCGCCATCTGGGACCGAGCACCCCAAAGGCAGCTTCAAGGAGTTCCCTGGCATGGCACTTCTTCAAACAATGTGCTGACGACAAGACCCGAGTGGTTTGCACGCTGTGCCATCAGAGCCTGAAGCAAGGCATTAACGTTCTGAACCTGAGCACAACCTGCATGACCAGGCACCTGCATGCAAAGCATGAACTGCAGTGGAGTAAACACCTTAAAACCAAGGAAGTCACTCAGGCTCCCCCTGCTACCTCTTCTGCTGCTGCCGCCTCGGCCTCTTCTGCTGCTGCCGCCTCGGCCTCTTCCTCCGCCTCTGGAGGAACGTTGGCACCTGCCACCCAGTAAACAGGGGATGTACCACCAACACCACCACCACCACCTCCGTCACCAAGCGTCTCAACCATGTCACACGGCAGCGTTCAGCTCTCCATCTCACAAACATTTGAGAGAAAGCGTAAATTCCCACCTAGCCACCCTCGATCCCTGGCCCTGAATGCCAGCATTTCTAAACTACTGGCCTATGAAATGTTGTCATTTAGGCTGGTGGACACAGACAGCTTCAAACAGCTCATGTCGCTTGCTGTCCCACAGTATGTTGTTCCCAGCCGCCACTACTTCTCCAAGAGAGCCGTGCCTTCCCTGCACAACCAAGTATCCGATAAAATCAAGTGTGCACTGCGCAACGCCATCTGTAGCAAGGTCCACCTAACCACAGATACGTGGACCAGTAAGCACGGCCAGGGACGCTATATCTCCCTAACTGCACACTGGGTAAATGTAGTGGCAGCTGGGCCCCAGGCGGAGAGCTGTTTGGCGCATGTCCTTCCGCCGCCACGGATCGCAGGGCAACATTCTTTGCCTCCTGTTGCCACCTCCTCCTTCTCGGCTTCCTCCTCCTCTTCTTCCACCTGCTCATCCAGTCAGCCACACACCTTCACCACCAACTTCAGCACAGCCCGGGGTAAATGTCAGCAGGCCATTCTGAAACTCATATGTTTGGGGGACAGGCCCCACACCGCACAGGAGTTGTGACGGGGTATAGAACAACAGACCGACGAGTGGTTGCTGCCGGTGAGCCTCAAGCCCGGCCTGGTGGTGTGTGATAATGGGCGAAATCTCGTTGCAGCTCTGGGACTAGCCAATTTGACGCACATCCCTTGCTTGGCGCATGTGCTGAATTTGGTGGTGCAGAAGTTCATACACAACTACCCCGACATGTCAGAGCTGCTGCATAAAGTGCGGGCCGTCTGTTCGCGCTTCCGGCGTTCACATCCTGCTGCTGCTCGCCTGTCTGCGCTACAGCGTAACTTCGGCCTTCCCGCTCACCTCCTCATATGCGACGTGCCCACCAGGTGGAACTCCACCTTGCACATGCTGGACAGACTGTGCGAGCAGCAGCAGGCCATAGTGGAGTTTCAGCTGCAGCACGCACGGGTCAGTCACAGTACAGAACAGCACCACTTCACCACCAATGACTGGGCCTCCATGCGAGACCTGTGTGCCCTGTTGCGCTGTTTCGAGTACTCCACCAACATGGCCAGTGGCGATGACGCCATTATCAGCGTTACAATACCACTTCTATGTCTCCTTGAGAAAACACTTAGGGCGATGATGGAAGAGAAGGTGGCCCAGGAGGAGGAGGAGGAGGAGGAGGAAGAGGGGTCATTTTTAGCACTTTCAGGCCAGTCTCTTCGAAGTGACTCAGAGGGAGGTTTTTGGCAACAGCAGAGGCCAGGTACAAATGTGGCCAGCCAGGGCCCACTACTGGAGGACGAGGAGGACGAGGATGAGGAGGAGGTGGAGGAGGATGAGGATGAAGCATGGTCACAGCGGGGTGGCACCCAACGCAGCTCGGGTCCATCACTGGTGCGTGGCTGGGGGGAAAGGCAGGACGATGACGATACGCCTCCCACAGAGGACAGCTTGTCCTTACCCCTGGGCAGCCTGGCACACATGAGCGACTACATGCTGCAGTGCCTGCGCAATGACAGCAGAGTTGCCCACATTTTAACCTGTGCGGACTACTGGGTTGCCACCCTGCTGGATCCACCCTACAAAGACAATGTGCCCACCTTACTTCCTGCACTGGAGCGTGATAGGAAGATGCGCGAGTACAAGCGCACGTTGGTAGACGCGCTACTGAGAGCATTCCCAAATGTCACAGGGGAACAAGTGGAAGCCCAAGGCCAAGGCAGAGGAGGAGCAAGAGGTCGCCAAGGCAGCTGTGTCAATGCCAGCTCCTCTGAGGGCAGGGTTAGCATGGCAGAGATGTGGAAAACTTTTGTCAACACGCCACAGCTAACTGCACCACCACCTGATACGCAACGTATTAGCAGGAGGCAACATTTCACTAACATGGTGGAACAGTACATGTGCACACCCCTCCACGTACTGACTGATGGTTCGGCCCCATTTAACTTCTGGGTCTCTAAATTGTCCACGTGGCCAGAGCTAGCCTTTTATGCCTTGGAGGTGCTGGCCTGCCCGGCGGCCAGCGTTTTGTCTGAACGTGCATTCAGCACGGCAGGGGGCGTCATTACAGAAAAACGCAGCCGCCTGTCTACAGCCAATGTGGACAAGCTGACGTTCATAAAAATGAACCAGGCATGGATCCCACAGGATCTGTCCGTCCCTTGTCCAGATTAGACATTAACTACCTCCCCTTAACCATATATTATTGGACTCCAGGGCACTTCCTCATTCAATCCTATTTTTATTTTCATTTTACCATTATATTGCGGGGCTACCCAAAGTTGAATGAACCTCTCCTCTGTCTGGGTGCCGGGGCCTAAATATATGCCAATGGACTGTTCCAATGTTGGGTGACGTGAAGCCTGATTCTCTGCTATGACATGCAGACTGATTCTCTGCTGACATGAAGCCAGATCCTCTGTTACGGGACCTCTCTCCTCTGCCTGGGTGCTGGGCCTAAATTTATGAAAATGGACTCTTACAGTGGTGGGTGACGTAAAGCCTGATTCTCTGCTATGATATGAAGACTGATTCTCTGCTGACATGAAGCCAGATTGTCTGTTACGGGACCTCTCTCCTCTGCCTGGGTGCTGGGCCTAAATATATGCCAATGGACTGTTGCAGTGGTGGCTGACGTGAAGCCTGATTCTCTGCTATGACATGAAGACTGATTCTCTGCTGACATGAAGCCAGATTGTCTGTTACGGGACCTCTCTCCTCTGCCTGGGTGCTGGGCCTAAATATATGCCAATGGACTGTTGCAGTGGTGGCTGACGTGAAGCCTCATTCTCTGCTATGACATGAAGACTGATTCTCTGCTGACATGAAGCCAGATTGTCTGTTACGGGACCTCTCTCCTCTGCCTGGGTGCTGGGCCTAAATATATGCCAATGGACTGTTGCAGTGGTGGCTGACGTGAAGCCTCATTCTCTGCTATGACATGCAGACTAATTCTCTGCTGACATGAAGCCAGATTGTCTGTTACGGGACCTCTCTCCTCTGCCTGGGTGCTGGGCCTAAACTTATGAAAATGGACTCTTACAGTGGTGGCTGACGTGAAGCCTGATTCTCTGCTATGACATGAAGACTGATTCTCTGCTGACATGAAGCCAGATCCTCTGTTACGGGACCTCTCTCCTCTGCCTGGGTGCTGGGCCTAAATATATGCCAATGGACTGTTGCAGTGGTGGCTGACGTGAAGCCTCATTCTCTGCTATGACATGCAGACTAATTCTCTGCTGACATGAAGCCAGATTGTCTGTTACGGGACCTCTCTCCTCTGCCTGGGTGCTGGGCCTAAATTTATGACAATGGACTGTTGCAGTGGTGGGTGACGTGAAGCCTCATTCTCTGCTATGACATGCAGACTGATTCTCTGCTGACATGAAGCCAGATTGTCTGTTACGGGACCTCTCTCCTCTGCTTGGGTGCTGGGCCTAAATATATGCCAATGGACTGTTGCAGTGGTGGCTGACGTGAAGCCTCATTCTCTGCTATGACATGCAGACTAATTCTCTGCTGACATGAAGCCAGATCCTCTGTTACGGGACCTCTCTCCTCTGCCTGGGTGCTGGGCCTAAATTTATGAAAATGGACTCTTACAGTGGTGGGTGACGTGAAGCCTGATTCTCTGCTATGACATGAAGACTGATTCTCTGCTGACATGAAGCCAGATTGTCTGTTACGGGACCTCTCTCCTCTGCCTGGGTGCTGGGCCTAAATATATGCCAATGGACTGTTGCAGTGGTGGCTGACGTGAAGCCTCATTCTCTGCTATGACATGCAGACTAATTCTCTGCTGACATAAAGCCAGATTGTCTGTTACGGGACCTCTCTCCTCTGCCTGGGTGCTGGGCCTAAATTTATGACAATGGACTGTTGCAGTGGTGGGTGACGTGAAGCCTCATTCTCTGCTATGACATGCAGACTAATTCTCTGCTGACATGAAGCCAGATTGTCTGTTACGGGACCTCTCTCCTCTGCCTGGGTGCTGGGCCTAAATTTATGAAAATGGACTCTTACAGTGGTGGGTGACGTGAAGCCTGATTCTCTGCTATGACATGAAGACTGATTCTCTGCTGACATGAAGCCAGATTGTCTGTTACGGGACCTCTCTCCTCTGCCTGGGTGCTGGGCCTAAATATATGCCAATGGACTGTTGCAGTGGTGGCTGACGTGAAGCCTCATTCTCTGCTATGACATGCAGACTAATTCTCTGCTGACATAAAGCCAGATTGTCTGTTACGGGACCTCTCTCCTCTGCCTGGGTGCTGGGCCTAAATTTATGACAATGGACTGTTGCAGTGGTGGGTGACGTGAAGCCTCATTCTCTGCTATGACATGCAGACTGATTCTCTGCTGACATGAAGCCAGATTGTCTGTTATGGGACCTCTCTCCTCTGCCTGGGTGCTGGGCCTAAATATATGCCAATGGACTGTTGCAGTGGTGGCTGACGTGAAGCCTCATTCTCTGCTATGACATGCAGACTAATTCTCTGCTGACATGAAGCCAGATCCTCTGTTACGGGACCTCTCTCCTCTGCCTGGGTGCTGGGCCTAAATTTATGAAAATGGACTCTTACAGTGGTGGGTGACGTGAAGCCTGATTCTCTGCTATGACATGAAGACTGATTCTCTGCTGACATGAAGCCAGATTGTCTGTTACGGGACCTCTCTCCTCTGCCTGGGTGCTGGGCCTAAATATATGCCAATGGACTGTTGCAGTGGTGGCTGACGTGAAGCCTCATTCTCTGCTATGACATGCAGACTAATTCTCTGCTGACATGAAGCCAGATTGTCTGTTACGGGACCTCTCTCCTCTAACTGGGTGCTGGGCCTAAATTTATGACAATGGACTGTTGCAGTGGTGGCTGACGTGAAGCCTCATTCTCTGCTATGACATGCAGACTAATTCTCTGCTGACATGAAGCCAGATTGTCTGTTACGGGACCTCTCTCCTCTGCCTGGGTGCTGGGCCTAAATATATGCCAATGGACTGTTGCAGTGGTGGCTGACGTGAAGCCTCATTCTCTGCTATGACATGCAGACTAATTCTCTGCTGACATGAAGCCAGATTCTCTGTTACGGGACCTCTCTCCTCTGCCTGGGTTCTGGGGCCTAAATATCTGAGAATGGACTGTTCCAGTGGTGGGTGACGGGAAGCCAGATTCTCTGCTATGGGACCTCTCTCCAATTGATTTTGGTTAATTTTTATTTATTAAATTTTTATTTTTATTAATTTCCCTATCCACATTTGTTTGCAGGAGATTTACCTACATGTTGCTGCCTTTTGCAGCCCTCTAGCCCTTTCCTGGGCTGTTTTACAGCCTTTTTAGTGCCGAAAAGTTCGGGTCCCCATTGACTTTAATGGGGTTCGGGTTCGGGACGAAGTTCGGATCGGGTTCGGATCCCGAACCCGAACATTTTCGGGAAGTTCGGCCGAACTTCTCGAACCCGAACATCCAGGTGTTCGCTCAACTCTATATCTGACACTGGGAAAGCTGGGTAATAACTCAGTGATAAAATCTGACTCTGGGGAAGCTGGGTAATAACTTGCGATTTACACTGAGTTATTACCCAGCTTTTCCAGTATCACTGACTTACTACATAATTATTGCATAATATTCGCTATATTGCTATATATTTGTTTTTTAGAATATTTAGAATATTACAAATATTCTGAAAAAAGAATATAGAGCAATATAGTGAATATGATCTCAGCGAATAGTCTTGTAATAATGCTATACAACTAATAGAGGGCGCTGTAATCATGACTCATGTGATTATACCATGTCATGTGGTGTCACCACAGGTCCTTTAGTCGGCAGCTCATGATTAAAGAAGTAAGAAGAGATCGGCAACTACGCAATCAAGAGGAGGAGGTGAGTTATTTTATTTATTTTTTTAACCCTCAATTGACCTTCTACTATGCATTCTGTATTAAGAATGCTATTATTTTCCCTTATAACCCTGTTATAAGGGAAAATAATACAGTGAATAGACTTTCATCTTAGCAACCATGCGTGAAAATCGCACCGCATCAACACTTGCTTGCGGATGCTTGCGATTTTCACGCAGCCCCATTTACTTCTACTTGGCCTGCGTTGCACAATAAAGAGCATGCTGCGATTTTCACGCAACGCACAAGTGATGCGTGAAAATCACTGCTCATCTGCACAGCCCCATAGAAGTGAATGAGTCCGGATTCAGTGCGGGTGCAATACGTTCACCTCACGCATTGCACCCGCGCGGAAATCTCGCCCGTGTGAACCCGCCTAAGGGTGTGCACACTGAAAGAGCTAGTTGCAGAGGCTGGCTTAGCTATTTTCCTAGTTTTCATACAAAAGCATGTTTAAAAGGCTTGAAGGCAAACCAACCAATCAGCTGTGTAAAGATAACACAGTGGTCATACAAGTGTTCCCTCACAGTTTACTTGCTCACCGTGAAAAAGCAAGCAGGTGTAATTACAGCTCCGTTTTCCCTATTCACCTGATGACACGTCACCAGTATAGCAAAAGAAGACAAACCCTTTAAGAATGAGCAATTGCATTGAGATTCATTTCAGATGAACCAGAGAGTGACCCTCAAAGTAATATTCAACTGAAAGTGAGGCAAGAGACCATCGCACCAAGCTTATACAGCTCTCAATGAAACATGCAAGCATAGTTCTCCTTTGAGAAGGACAAGAGAACCAGAATTTCTCAATTTGCCTTTCTTGATTGACTGGCCTTGAGAGGTAGTCTTCAGGGTGCTCTTTATCATTAGGAAGACAAAAAATATGCATGGGTATTGTATGCCAGGCGATGCTACTCTTGGTTCCTAGGAAGAATATGCAAATCCCTATCTTTTTCTCATTGGTTTGGGTAGAATTGTTTTGTAACCAAATTGTTAAAAAATTATGTGGACCTTAAATGAACGTAATCTTGACAGGTTCGCTCATTTCTAATATATACATACATGTATACAAGTGAAGTTACAGGTCCCAAGCATGAAGTTTCTTTCCTTAAGCATCCTATTACAACACTTCCTTCCCTGTGCTGAGGAAGCATGTCTGCAATGCCTGCTACTCGTTTATAGATAGGTTTAGTGTTGTTTCATGGCAATTGGGGCATATGGCTCAGAGGGTGGATAACATTTTGTTCTGCTGCTCCTTCTTTCTAAGGATGTGTAGTGGTCTACCAATCAGTAATATTTTATCAATAATCCATCACTTACTATAATGGTAAACTCGCGGTAAATAGAAAAACAATAGTGAAACATAACCATGTCATACCTTTACAGTGACTCATTCAAATTCCATTCCATCTATTGCCTGGAGAAAACAGATGCTTTCGTGTATATTATGATATAGTCACCCACCAAAAATAGTGGATTGTGACATCATCATTCTGGGTGCTAAAATTCCCAATGAGCTCTATCAATCCAGCATAAGAATTACATGAAATTTTGACCCTCACGATGGTCTTTTTGAAGCATTAACCACCAAGTCACTAAAAAGTAATGATTAAAAATACTAAAAGGTACATTTTAAAGAGATTTTTATTGGCATGTCCTAGTAATTCTGGTTGCTTGTTTCCCTGCATTGTACACCATTGTCTTTATATATGATTCTAGAGGACGATCTTCTACAAATGCTCCATCTGCATTTTAATGCTTGTCATGTTCGCCTTTTCAAGGCACTAAAGATGGTAACATCAGATTATTTTATGAATACAAGACTTGCAGCAATATAACTCGTGTCGTTTCCTTATTGTGTGAAAATATTGATTTTAACATCATCTAGTCGTTAGCAGCTGTTTTGGAATACCACTTGCTAATATGCTCAGTGCACTTGCAGTGGAATCAGCGTAAAGGCATTCTCATATGAAATAAATTCATTATTCATAATACTTTTTAATTTTTTTTTTTTCCAATTTACGGGAAATCTGACCTCTGGGACCCCCGCACCAGTCCTGAGAATGAAGGTGGGACAACCTTGTTATAGTGCTGTGTCTTCTAAATGTTTTTCTGTGCACCACAGCCACCTCCTGTGCAGGGAACAAATGTGAAAGGGATGCAGCATTAGGCCTCTTTCACACGACCGTTTTTTTTTTCCGTTTTGCGGGCCGTTTTTTGCGGTCCGTATACGGTCCGTATACGGAACCATTCATTTCAATGGTTCCGCAAAAAAAACGGAATGTGTTCCGTATGCATTCCATTTCCGTATTTCCGTTTTTCCGTTCCGTTGAAAGATAGAACATGTCCTATATTTGGCCGCAAATCACGTTCCGTGACTCCATTAAAGTCTATGGGTCCGCAAAAAAACGGAATGCATACGGAAATGCATCCGTATGTCTTCCGTATCCGTTCCGTTTTTTGCGGAAGCATCTATTGAAAATGTTATGCCCAGCCCAATTTTTTACATGAAATTACTGTATACTGTATTTGCCATACGGAAAAACGGAACGGAACAACGGAACGGAAACGGAACCACAACGGAAGCAAAAAACGGAACAACGGATCCGTGAAAAACGGACCGCAAAACACTGAAATGGACATACTGTCGTGTGAAAGAGGCCTTACACCAACATTGCTTCCCCTTCATTCTAACGCTGGGTTCAAACCTGAGCGTTCTGAAAGGAGCGTTGTGTATGCGCGATTGTACCGGCGTTTGCAATCGCGCATACAGAGACAAGCGAACGCCCATTGTCGCGCGTTCCCGAAAATCTATGTACGGGAACGCGCGACAAGACGCCCCAAAGAAGCTCATGTACTTCTTGGGGCGTCGGGCGTTTCTACAGCGCGATTGTACGCGCTGTAAAACGCCCAGGTGAGAACCATTCCCATAGGGAATCATTGGTTTCTCCTTGTTGAGCGTTTTACAGCGCGTAGGAACGCGCTGTAAAATGCTCAGGTGTGAACCCAGCCTTAGGGTCATGGACACCGTAGCAGTCAGAACTCTTCAAGCTTATTATTGATAACTGATTTTTTTGAAACCGCTTTCACACTTTATAAAGGTAGTCAACCATAACAGAAACCACATACATATGGTATCGCCATGAACATGCTGAATTGCAGAATAAAGTTTAAGTCAATATTAGCACGTAGTTAGCGCCATAAAAATAAAATCCTAAAAACAATGGCAGAATTATGTTGTTTTTCTCACACTGAGAACTCAACATTTTTTTTTTTAAATGTGTAAAAATACATAACAAAAGCCATAATTCAGCAGAAAAAAATGAAAAACATTTTTTTTGGAGTCTTAAGTGCTGAACTAGGCAGGTCCATAAAGGGGTTGTCCAGGATTTTGATATTGATGACCTATCACATTGGCTAGGGGTCTGACACCCCTGCTGTTTAACTATTTCTTATAGCCCAAGCAAAATAAGTGCAGAATCTACACAACTGTCCAGTGACTTCAAAGGGAGAAGAAGCACTGGAGCTTCCACGAAATTGATCGCTGCTGGTGCGGGTAATCAGACCCTGATATTGATGGCCTATCTCAAGGACAGGAAATCGATATTTATATTCTGGACAGCCCCTTTAAATGGTTAAATGAACAGTACATTTGCTGTTGAATCATATAGATTATAGAAAACATATAATTTGTCACTCTTTCCCAGAGTGTGTGATATCTCTCTGACGTACTAAATGCGCCATCACAACAAAATCATTCTCTTTCATGAAATAAAAATAGGATATTTTATTCTGAACCAAGGTTTCCTATTCTAGTAAAAAAAAAAAAAAAAAAAAAAGCACTTGCATAAAGATTCCCCTGGAGATCAAGAAATTCGTGTTTCCAATGTCAACAAAATTTCAAACAGATGCAGGCTTTCTTCTTTATGTATCGTCCATTCAGATCATTGCCAGAATGTTTAATCCAGTGCCTATGAGAACGGCATGCATATCCATCATTCCCCTGGGCTTTGCAAAAGCATTTGACTACTTTTTATTTTTAAAGGTGAAGTCACAAAGGTGTACAACGTCTGATGTTTCATTCATTCATTAAAATAATTTATCTTCTTCATTAGTAGAACAATCAGTTTAAGGCCCATCTGTTCCCCGCTGCTGATGTGAAATAAAAAAGAAAGTTACAGATGATGCACAAAACAAACAGTGTTTTAATCTTCATCAGTGCCTGAGCAATGTGCCCCGAGTCACTTAACAGGTCAGTGTCAACAGCTGGCTGCCTGGCTAACAATGTGATAGAAACATAAAGTGCCCAATGTCTGACTCAAACCTGTAACTTTTAGTATGTCTGTGTTTGTAGAGATGACAGTCATAGATGGGAACACCACTTGCTGCCTCTGTATATTAAAGGGGTTATCTGAGCCTGGAAACACCCCTCATATGCCCGGGCCCCTCACACTGATTCTACTTACCTGGCTCCCAGCTACCCTTGTCGCTCCTGGTCTCGGCATGGCCTCCGCTGCTTCTCCCCGTGCCAGCCAGCCAGCCAATGGCAAGCGGTGATGGGGATGAGCCTCCCTAGCATCACGGGTGACGGTAGGGAGGTTCGTCCCCGTCACTGCCTGCCATTGGCTGGCCCCCGACACCGGATGTTTTCATCTGCACAGGGGTGGAAGCAGCGGCGGCTGTGTCATAACCAGGAGTGACATGGGGAGTGGGGAGCCAGGTAAGTAGAATCCGTGTGAGGGGCCACGAAAATATGGGGTGCATTTCCAGTCTCTGATAACTGGATAACTTGCAGGATGACAGGCCGAACTGGGTGGACAAATGTCTTTTTTCGGCCTTATGTACTATGTTACTATAACCCCTTTAAACATTTTTTTCCTAAAACCCCATTTATGCCCCACTGTACTAGTCGTGACAAGCAATCCCTCTTTGTAAATAGCTTCACTTATCAAAAAATATGGGGGAGTTTGCGGCATCCGTTTTTTTTTTTGGAGGATCCGTTTTTTTACACAGATCCCTTGTAATAAATGCCTATCCTTGTCCGCAAATGTGAAAAAAGTAGGACATGCACTATTTTTTTTTGCTGAAGGGAAACACGGACAACGGACGCGGAATACAAACGGATGAACTATCAGCATTTTTTGCTGACCCATTGAAATTAATGGATCCCTGTCCATTAATTTCAATGGAAAAACAACTGTCTAAGGCCTCATGCACACGACAGTGTTTTTTCACTGTCAGTGATTTGGCTTCAGTGGTCCGTGTCCAATTTTGCTTCAGTTGTGTTTCCTTGTGTGTTCCTTTTTTTTTTTTTTGTCTGACAGGGTAAAAAAAAGGAAGGTTAATGAAAAGTGTAATTTTATTGCACCAAGGTCTTGTAGAAAAAAACTGACACAGATGACATACCAGTTGTGCATCCGTTTTTTTTTTTTTTTTTTGCCGGACCCAACGTTTTCCACTGACAAGAATAGGACAGGTTATATTTTTGGGGCTTGACTGGAATCACGGATCACTGACGCTGAGAAAAAACTGAGGACTATCAGTTTTTTTTCACAGCTCCATAGAAATGAATGAGACCTCCGCTAAACTGTGAAAAATGACGGAACGGACGCGGATGCACACAATGGTCGTGTGCATGAGGCCTTATAGACAGTGTACATTTAGGGAAGGGGGGATGTATCAAACTACTGTGCCAAAATTTGGAAAATCCAGGTTTGTGCCAAAATTTGCAACTTGTGATTTGCTGTTTTACACCACCGCTTAGACATTTGAAAAGTCCATGGGAAAGTAGGCATGGTTAGCTATGTTAATTAGTTTTACTTCAGATTTTACACTGAGATTTTTTGAAAAGTCACAAAAAATGTTTTGTTAGATTCTGTGTTGCCGTAATTTGCACCAAATTGATCGTATGTTCCATAATGTTTGATAAATTTGGTGCATCTTTAGATATAACATTTCTGTCCTTAGATGTTACTCCACTTTCTACTGTACCTCTTTACTACGGTGAGGCTGCAACAATTTTTGTGACTTTTTAAAAAGTCTCAGTTAATAAATCTAGCTTAAGGCCACATGCACACGACCATAGTTTCGGTCTGCATCCGATCCACATAATTTGCTGCTTGGATGTGTACCCATTTATTTCAATAGAGCATCAAAACAGGCGGACAGCACACCGTGTGCTGTCCACATCCGCACATCTATTTTCCGGGTAAAAAAATAGAACATGACCTATTATTGTATGTTTTGCAGACAAGATAGGCATTTGAAACATACTGCGGGGCCTATGGAAGGGAAAATGTGGGATGCCCAAGGCTGTTATCCTTGCTTTGCAGGGCGCAAAAACACATACTGTTGTGTGCAGGAGGCCTAAATCAGCTTGACAGGCTAAGCACGTCCCGTTCCCACCCACTTTTCAAATTGCCTCACAGAGTCATCACCAGGCTACAATATTCACTTTCCCATAAACTTTTGAAAACTGGGTGAGTGGTATAAAACTGCTAAGTGTCACTTTTTTTTCAAATAATCCCAAAATTTGCTAATCTCTATCTTTACAAATTTTTGAAACCAGAATTCTGGAGTGCAGAAATCAATAAATTTCCTCCTAAGTTTATATCACCAATTAGTTGGCTTGCTTTATGCCAGAATGTGTGTGTCATAATTTTTGCAGATTTTAGCCCACAGTATTGCATCACATTCCATGCCCTTTACCCTAAAAACCAAACCCCTTGTCGACCACAGAGGGGAAAGTGTAGAGCTCAGCATGTGCACCGAAATTCTGGTTTAATTTGAGATATGACCCCAAAAATACCCCATCCAAATGATTTGTTTGTTCCTTGTTTGTCAAGATTACACCTCCCAGTACTTCTGATGCTAACAGGACGAGCATGCTCACTTCATCACCATGGTTTCACCGTACCTACTGCACATTTTGGCTTCAAGGCTTCATTTCCGCTACACCCATCCCTAGGGAGCAATGGTCTGAGGAAGTACACTGTGACACAACACTTTATCATAGCCACTATCACTCCCATCCTCTGCACCAGCTGTAGTTTTAATTTTTATCATTTTGTTTTCAGAAGGACAGTGGGTGGTCATATGGTCAGAACTTCTGGGCAGCCCATTAATTCAGATGCCCATTAATCTATATATACAGTAACATTAAAATAATGACATAAGAGAGAGCGGTCTCTCTTTATATGAGAGCTACTGAAAAGAGCTTTTTTGCTCTTGATGGCTTGCATAACCAATAGTTAGAAAGGGAATGGTAACACTCAGTCATCAATTTATTCACACATTTCTATGAGGAAAAACAAAGGAATGGCACATGATAGTACTAGGGAAAGACAATGCTAAACTATTATTTCATGTAGAAGTATATGCTAAAAGAGAAATGCAGAAATACAAATAATAATAATAATAATAATAAATAATAAAAAATAATAATCCTCTATTAACTACATTAACCCCTTCCTGACTTTTTTTTATTTATTTTTCTGTTTATGAGGGCTTGCTTTTTGTGGGACACATTTTACTTTCTAATGCCACTATTCAATATTGCCCACAATGTAGTGGAAAGCTGGAAAAAAATTCTAAATGAGGTTCTTTTGAAAAAAAACTACCAGTTTTACAGGTTTTGTTTTTACAGCGTTCACTAGATGATAAAAATGATTTGTGCTCTTCACTCTCCAGGTCTGGAGAATTAAAGCTGTACCGCATATCTATAGTTTTTCTTTTGTTTTAATGCTGTATTCTATGTTTGCGGAGATGTGTCAGGGCAATTTTTTTCTGGGATGATCTGTAGTTTTTGCTAATACCATTTTGAGGTGTGTATGGGGTGTGCTTCTGGGATTTAGCCCTCTCAGATTCGGTGGTCATTAAAGGGGTAAAATGTCCATGGTTGGCATTGCCGCTGATCGCAGACATTAGCCATTGGGGTCTGCTGTATGCTGCATGAAACAACAGGCATCTGGTGGCTATGGTGCTCGCTCTACTCTGAAGCAGGCAACATCTTTAAAGACCTGACATCCACTGTACATGTAAGGGAAGGGGTTAATCCTCACAGATTCTCTTCTTCCCTTTACTTCTATATCTGTGGGGTAAATTTAGCAAATACCTTATAAAGTAAATGTTTGAGGCACATGTCCGAGCACGTCACATTTCAGTAATCAGTGGCGTACCTCCAATAAAGGGACCGCCATGCAGCTGCTAAGGGACCTGTGGTGGAAATGGGTTAAACTCATAATTACACTCATTAATGTCCAGCTGCAGTTTAGTATCCCTATCATCAGTGAAAAAAGCTAAAAGACCTGTGATGATGTCATCACAAGTTCTGTGCATCTAGTAAAGGAACTGAACAAAGAATGGTGTAGTTCCCAGGTTAGAAAGGAATATCTGCCATGACCTGTTATGACATCATCATCACAGGTCCTGTATATCTAGTAAAGAATGTGCACAGAACATGATGTAGTTCTTAGGTTAGATAGGAGCATCTGTCAGGACCTGTGATGCCATCATCATTATCCAGGTCTTGTACATCTAGTAAAGGAACTGCACAGAACATCATCACAAGTCCTTCAACTCCAAACACCATGAGCTTTCCACTGAGACTAGAATAGAGTGGTAAGAGGAAGTCCTAATTTCCCTTCATTTGCACCACATTCTCACTTTTTACTCACATATTACTCATATAACTATCAGTGTACTGATATGTGAGATACTATCTATGTATACACACACACTGCATCTATTATACCCTGTACTTCTCACATCAGTACACTGCTCTCTCTCTCTCTCTCTCTCTCTAAATATATATATATATATATATATATATATCTTATATACAGTACAGACCAAAAGTTTGGACACACCTTCTCATTCAAAGAGTTTTCTTAATTTAATGACTATGGAAATTGTAGATTCACACTGAAGGCATCAAAACTATGAATTAACACATGTGGAATTATATATGTACCGGATCTCCTAGCACCCCGACTGGGTACCTCCGTCGATAGATGCTCCTAGTGCTTTCCGAGGACTCCAGGCACTCCACATGACACCGTACGCACTGCAGACCCCACGAACCGCCGAAGCTTGGTTGAGGTCTCACCGTCTCCTACCCACCCTGGACCTATGGCAAGGCTCCAGGCTCCAGTGGGTGAACCTCTCCTAAAACCAGAGAGCAGGAACAGCTCTTACAAGAGCTAGTAGTTATGCCAGGAGAGTATAGCAATCCCCCAGTTTTGATCAGTTATCCAAACACCAGTCTCAACATGATGAAGGATAAAACAGGAACTCTTTATTGAGGGCTACTCGCCCGTATTTATGCAGGTCCCCATCTAGTGGACACGCCCCTAGGGGACCAGAAGAGAGACTGTGACACAGGACAGATATGCAGCAATTCAGGATGCACAGACACAATACATCCCCACAATGCATCATGGTTTCCTCCTCTCTGCCCTGGCGACACCCGAGGAGCAATCCAATTATCTCTCAGGACAAAGGGAAATCGCCAATACACATGTGGAGACAACAGGACAGGAATCACCACCCAAACACACAATGTCACACCCCCACAGCAAACACAGACATTTAACATATCCCCAGATAGCTCAAGTCTGAGTGCATATCATTAGGTGAATGGCACTCAGAATACACAAATACAATAATATTAGCTATTTGGGTACCCTCTCATAACATGCAATATTCTTGTGATGTCTGGTGTGAATCGCTTTCTTGAGGTCATGCCACAGCATCTCAATCGGGTTGAGGTCAGGACTCTGCCTGGGGGGCCTCTCCAAAAGGCGTATTTTCTTCTGTTTAAGCCATTCTGTTGTTGATTTACTTCTATGCTATGAGTCGTTGTCCTGTTGCAACACCCATCTTCTGTTGAACTTCAGCTGGTGGACAGATGGCCTTAAGTTCTCCTGCAAAATGTCTTGATAAACTTGGGAAGTCATTTTTCCTTCGATGATAGCAATCTGTGCAGGCCCTGATGCAGCAAAGCAGCCCCAAACCATGATGCCCCCACCACCATACTTCACAGTTGGGATGAGGCTTTGATGTTGGTGTGCTGTGCCTCTTTTTCTCCACACATAGTGTTGTCTGTTTCTTCCAAACAACTCAACTTTGGTTTCATCTGTCCACAGAATATTTTGCCAGTACTGCTGTGGAACATCCAGGTGCTCTTGTGCAAACTGTAAATGTGCAGCAATGTTTTTTTTGGACAGCAGTGGCTTCTTCTGTGGTATCCTCCCATGAAATTCATTCTTGTTTAGTGTTTTACGTATCGTAGATTCATTAACAGTGATGTTAGCATATGCCAGAGACTTTTGCAAGTCTTTAGCTGACACTCTAGGATTTTTCTTAACCTCATTGAGCAGTCTGCACTGTGCTCTTGCAGTCATCTTTACAGGACAGCCACTCCTAGGGAGAGTAGCAGCAGTGCTGAACTTTCTCCATTTATAGACAATTTGTCTTACCGTGGACTGATGAACAGCAATGCTTTTGGAGATACTTTTATACCAGTTAACAATTCTTAATCGTAGGTCTTCTGAGAGCTCTTTTGTGCAAGGTATCATTCAAATCAAGCAATGCTTCTTGTGAAAAGCAAACTCAGATCTGGTGTGTTTTTTTATAGGGCAGGGCAGCTGTAACCAACACCTCCAATCTCATCTCATTGATTGGACTCCAGTTGTCTGACACCTCACTCCAATTAGCTCTTGGAGATGTCATTAGTCTACGGGTTCACATACTTTTTCAACCTGCACTGTGAATGTTTACATGGTGTGTTCAATAAAAACATGGTAACATTTAATTCTTTGTGTGTTATTAGTTTAAGCAGACTGTGATTGTCTATTGTTGTGACTTAGATGAAGATCAGATCACATTTAATGACCAATTTGTGCAGAAATCCATATCATTCCAAAGGGTTCACATACTTTTTCTTGCAACTGTATAATTATATAAAGCTGAGTGTATGTGTGTATATGTGAATGTCCACTAAATGAATCTGCATCATCACATTTACAATCACAAAATTTGGCACACTGGTATATCAGGTGTCCGGGAAGGCCACTATTAAGGGGACGGGGCAATGTGGAAATCACTATTAAGGAAATGGGGCACTGTGAGGTTACTAATAAAAGGGTGGCCGCTGTTGAGGTCACTGTTATAGGGACAAGCTGCTGTGGAGGTCACTGTTAAGGGGGCGGGATGCTGTGGATGTCACTGTTAAAGGGGTTGGCGCTGTGGAGGTCTCTGCTAAGGGGCAGGGAACACTTGATGTCATAGTTAAGGGGACGGTCTGCTATGGAGGTCAGTGTTAAGGGGTGAGGTGCAGTAAAAATCACTGTTAAGGAGGCGGGGTGTTTTGGAGGTCACATTTTAAGGGAACAGCGCTCTGTAGAGGTCACTGTTAAGAGGGCGGGTTATTGTGGAAGTTACTGCTAACAAGACAGGGTACTGTGGATGTCTCTAATAAAAGGGGGGCCGCTGTGGAGGTAACTGTTAAAGGGGAGGGCACTGTGGATGTTACTTTTAAGGGGGCAGTCCAATGTGGAGGTCACTGTTAAAGGGGCAGGGTACTGTAGATATCACTGTTATAGTGGATACTGTCAATATCTTTTAACGACACACACAAACATTAAATGAAATAGATGAACTATACCCGTCCTTCTGCTAGTATATGTATATATTATAGGAAGGCGCAAGGGTCCATCATTAATGGAAGGTATGTGTCACCAAGGTTCCTGGCCTCGGTGAAGTACGAGCCAGTATTTTCAGGTGTCAGCAGCAGCTAATGCTGATTGACACTCTGCTATTTTAGTATGGCCATATAGCTAATCAGGGCCGGCTCTTACTGGGAGTTGTCAAAGTGATGGGTTGGTGACTACTCTCCACGTTCCAGGCCGGGTCTTGACTGGCCTATAAAAAACCCAGCCAGAAGTGTCAGCTGTGAGTGATTACCTCTTTCTGATAAAGGAGCTCTGAAAATCGCTGGTGTGGGACCTGAGCCCTGTGCTGGGCTGAAAAGCTGAATGTGTGTTGGGAGAGCAGGCCACCTAAAGCCTGTATTTTGACTGCTGGAGGCAGAACCGCAGACAAAGTGACTTTTTTTTTACCTTACGTGTGAATAAACATGGACATTTGAATTACGAACATGTACTTTGCCTCTGTACTGCACCCGCTTATCCCAACTACCAGAGTGAATCCCCACTATATATATATATATATATATATATATATATATATATTTATATGTAAAAGAAGCCAGCACTTCAACAGTTCAGTGAAAAAAAAAGCGGAAGGTTTATTAACCCATCTAACTGTAACGTTTCAGCTCTACTCAATGGAGCTTTTGTCAAGCTGTAGTGACATGTGCAAAGTGCAATATATATATAGCAAACCCAATAAAAAATGTGATTACCGGCCCAGAGCGCAAGTGATGGGCAGGTGCATGCGCTCTGGGCTTCTCTGAAGTCGTGGCCATCTTCGTTATGGTCTCCTATGCTCATAATGCTAATCCTGTCTCTCGCAAGAAGACATACCACATTTCCTGTCGCCAAATGGACACATTATGTAAACCTGATTTTCTTTTTATATCATAATCACGTTCCTTCAACAATCATGCATACAATATGGATTTTATGTGGATATTTTTATTATAGACACTTTTACAAATCACAGAATGAAGATGATGAATTATGTCATGGATAAGATTGGAAGATTTGTTGTATAATCGTGAATTTTTGATCAATCATGTAATCAATTTTTTTTATTGGGTTTGCTATATATGTATTGCATTTTGCACATATCACTACAACTCGACAAAGGCTCCATTGAGTAGAGCTGAAACTTTGCTGCTAGATGGGTTAATAAGTAGGGATGAGCGAACTCGAACTGTATAGTTCGGGTTCGTACCGAATTTTGGGGTGTCCGTGACACGGACCCGAACCCGGACATTTTCGTAAAAGTCCGGGTTCGGGTTCGGTGTTCGTCGCTTTCTTCGCGCTTTTGTGACGCTTTCTTGGCGCTTTTTGAAAGGCTGCAAAGCAGCCAATCAACAAGCGTCATACTACTTGCCCCAAGAGGCCATCACAGCCATGCCTACTATTGGCATGGCTGTGATTGGCCAGAGCACCATGTGACCCAGCCTCTATTTAAGCTGGAGTCACATAGCGCCGCCCGTCACTCTGCTCTGATTAGCGTAGGGAGAGGTTGCGGCTGCGACAGTAGGGCGAGATTAGGCAGATTAACTCCTCCAAAGGACTTGATTAACTGATCGATCTGCAGCTGTGGATCATTGAGCTGCTGATCCTCAATTGCTCACTGTTTTTAGGCTGCACAGACCGTTTGTCAGTCACATTTTTCTGGGGTGATCGGCGGCCATTTTGTGTCTTGTGGTGCGCCAGCACAAGCTGCGACCAAGTGCATTTAACCCTCAATGGTGTGGTTGTTTTTTGGCTAAAGCCTACATCAGGGTGAAGCTGTCACACCAAGTGCATTTAACCAGCAATAGTCTGTTCATTTTTTGGCCATATACTAAATCAGGGGCAAGCTGCGCCTGTCACCAAGTGCATTTAACCCTCAATGGTGTGGTTGTTTTTTGGCTAAAGCCTACATCAGGGTGAAGCTGTCACACCAAGTGCATTTAACCAGCAATAGTCTGTTTATTTTTTGGCCATATCCCAGTCTAATTCTGTCACTAAATCCATACCGGTCACCCAGCGCCTAAATACTAGGCCTCAAATTTATATCCAGCTAAATCTGTCCCTAGTGCTGTAGCTGGGCGAGTTATTTAGTGTCCGTTCAAGCACATTTCTTGTTCTGGGTTGAAATACAATTCCCAATTTAGCAATTTCATAATTTAGTGGTTTCTGCTATATCAGAGCTATTTGAAATCTATCCCTAAAAGGGTATATAATATTCAAGGTGCACATTGGGTCATTCAGAATAACTTCACACACACCCGCTACTGTGTATTTCCAAGTCTAATTCTGTCACTAAACCCATACCTGTCACGCAGCGCCTAAATACTAGGCCTCAAATTTATATCCAGCTAAATCTGTCCCTAGTGCTGTAGCTGGGCGAGTTATTTAGTGTCCGTTCAAGCACATTTCTTGTTCTGGGTTGAAATACAATTCCCAATTTAGCAATTTCATAATTTAGTGGTTTCTGCTATATCAGAGCTATTTGAAATCTATCCCTAAAAGGGTATATAATATTCAAGGTGCACATTGGGTCATTCAGAATAACTTCACACACACCCGCTACTGTGTATTTCCAAGTCTAATTCTGGCACTAAACCCATACCTGTCACCCAGCGCCTAAATACTAGGCCTCAAATTTATATCCCGCTAAATCTGTCCTTAGTGCTGTAGCTGGGCGAGTTATTTAGTGTCCGTTCAAGCACATTTCTTGTTCTGGGTTGAAATACAATTCCCAATTTAGCAATTTCATAATTTAGTGGTTTCTGCTATATCAGAGCTATTTGAAATCTATCCCTAAAAGGGTATATAATATTCAAGGTGCACATTGGGTCATTCAGAATAACTTCACACACACCCGCTACTGTGTATTTCCAAGTCTAATTCTGGCACTAAACCCATACCTGTCACCCAGCGCCTAAATACTAGGCCTCAAATTTATATCCCGCTAAATCTGTCCTTAGTGCTGTAGCTGGGCGAGTTATTTAGTGTCCGTTCAAGCACATTTCTTGTTCTGGGTTGAAATACAATTCCCAATTTAGCAATTTCATAATTTAGTGGTTTCTGCTATATCAGAGCTATTTGAAATCTATCCCTAAAAGGGTATATAATATTCAAGGTGCACATTGGGTCATTCAGAATAACTTCACACACACGCTTCTGTGCATTTCCAAGTCTAATTCTGTCACTAAATCCATACCGGTCACCCAGCGCCTAAATACTAGGCCTCAAATTTATATCCGGCTAAATCTGTCCCTAGTGCTGTAGCTGGGCGAGTTATTTAGTGTCCGTTCAAGCACATTTCTTGTTCTGGGTTGAAATACAATTCCCAATTTAGCAATTTCATAATTTAGTGGTTTCTGCTATATCAGAGCTATTTGAAATCTATCCCTAAAAGGGTATATAATATTCAAGGTGCACATTGGGTCATTCAGAATAACTTCACACACACCCGCTACTGTGTATTTCCAAGTCTAATTCTGGCACTAAACCCATACCTGTCACCCAGCGCCTAAATACTAGGTCTCAAATTTATATCCCGCTAAATCTGTCCTTAGTGCTGTAGCTGGGCGAGTTATTTAGTGTCCGTTCAAGCACATTTCTTGTTCTGGGTTGAAATACAATTCCCAATTTAGCAATTTCATAATTTAGTGGTTTCTGCTATATCAGAGCTATTTGAAATCTATCCCTAAAAGGGTATATAATATTCAAGGTGCACATAGGGTCATTCAGAATAACTTCACACACACGCTTCTGTGCATTTCCAAGTCTAATTCTGTCACTAAATCCATACCGGTCACCCAGCGCCTAAATACTAGGCCTCAAATTTATATCCAGCTAAATCTGTCCCTAGTGCTGTAGCTGGGCGAGTTATTTAGTGTCCGTTCAAGCACATTTCTTGTTCTGGGTTGAAATACAATTCCCAATTTAGCAATTTCATAATTTAGTGGTTTCTGCTATATCAGAGCTATTTGAAATCTATCCCTAAAAGGGTATATAATATTCAAGGTGCACATAGGGTCATTCAGAATAACTTCACACACCCGCTACTGTGCATTTCCAAATCTAATTCTGTCACTGAACCCATACCTGTCACCCAGCGCCTAAATACTAGGCCTCAAATTTATATCCCGCTAAATCTCTCGTTACCGCTGTCCTGTTGTGGCTGGGAAAGTTATTTAGTGTCCGTCAAAGCACATTTTTTGTTCTGGGTTGAAATACAATTCCCAATTTAGCAATTTCATAATTTAGTCGTTTCTGCTATATCAGAGCTATTTGACATCTCTCCCTTAAAGGGTAGATCATATTGAAGGTGCACATAGGGTCATTCAGAATAACTTCACACACACGCTTCTGTGCATTTCCAAGTCTAATTCTGTCACTAAATCCATACCGGTCACCCAGCGCCTAAATACTAGGCCTCAAATTTATATCCCGCTGAATTTGAATACAATACATTGGGCCAAATAATATATTTGTTGTTGTGGTGAACCATAACAATGAGAAAAACATCTAGTAAGGGACGCGGACGTGGACATGGTCGTGGTGGTGTTAGTGGACCCTCTGGTGCTGGGAGAGGACGTGGCCGTTCTGCCACATCCACACGTCCTAGTGTACCAACTACCTCAGGTCCCAGTAGCCGCCAGAATTTACAGCGATATATGGTGGGGCCCAATGCCGTTCTAAGGATGGTAAGGCCTGAGCAGGTACAGGCATTAGTCAATTGGGTGGCCGACAGTGGATCCAGCACGTTCACATTATCTCCCACCCAGTCTTCTGCAGAAAGCGCACAGATGGCGCCTGAAAACCAACCCCATCAGTCTGTCACATCACCCCCATGCATACCAGGGAAACTGTCTCAGCCTCAAGTTATGCAGCAGTCTCTTATGCTGTTTGAAGACTCCGCTGGCAGGGTTTCCCAAGGGCATCCACCTAGCCCTTCCCCAGCGGTGAAAGACATAGAATGCACTGACGCACAACCACTTATGTTTCCTGATGATGAGGACATGGGAATACCACCTCAGCATGTCTCTGATGATGACGAAACACAGGTGCCAACTGCTGCGTCTTTCTGCAGTGTGCAGACTGAACAGGAGGTCAGGGATCAAGACTGGGTGGAAGACGATGCAGGGGACGATGAGGTCCTAGACCCCACATGGAATGAAGGTCGTGCCACTGACTTTCACAGTTCGGAGGAAGAGGCAGTGGTGAGACCGAGCCAACAGCGTAGCAAAAGAGGGAGCAGTGGGCAAAAGCAGAACACCCGCCGCCAAGAGACTCCGCCTGCTACTGACCGCCGCCATCTGGGACCGAGCACCCCAAAGGCAGCTTCAAGGAGTTCCCTGGCATGGCACTTCTTCAAACAATGTGCTGACGACAAGACCCGAGTGGTTTGCACGCTGTGCCATCAGAGCCTGAAGCGAGGCATTAACGTTCTGAACCTGAGCACAACCTGCATGACCAGGCACCTGCATGCAAAGCATGAACTGCAGTGGAGTAAACACTAGGGATGAGCGAACCCGAACTGTATAGTTCGGGTTCGTACCGAATTTTGGGGTGTCCGTGACACGGACCCGAACCCGGACATTTTCGTAAAAGTCCGGGTTCGGGTTCGGTGTTCGTCGCTTTCTTCGCGCTTTTGTGACGCTTTCTTGGCGCTTTTTGAAAGGCTGCAAAGCAGCCAATCAACAAGCGTCATACTACTTGCCCCAAGAGGCCATCACAGCCATGCCTACTATTGGCATGGCTGTGATTGGCCAGAGCACCATGTGACCCAGCCTCTATTTAAGCTGGAGTCACATAGCGCCGCCCGTCACTCTGCTCTGATTAGCGTAGGGAGAGGTTGCGGCTGCGACAGTAGGGCGAGATTAGGCAGATTAACTCCTCCAAAGGACTTGATTAACTGATCGATCTGCAGCTGTGGATCATTGAGCTGCTGATCCTCAATTGCTCACTGTTTTTAGGCTGCACAGACCGTTTGTCAGTCTCATTTTTCTGGGGTGATCGGCGGCCATTTTGTGTCTTGTGGTGCGCCAGCACAAGCTGCGACCAAGTGCATTTAACCCTCAATGGTGTGGTTGTTTTTTGGCTAAAGCCTACATCAGGGTGAAGCTGTCACACCAAGTGCATTTAACCAGCAATAGTCTGTTCATTTTTTGGCCATATACAAAATCAGGGGCAAGCTGCGCCTGTCACCAAGTGCATTTAACCCTCAATGGTGTGGTTGTTTTTTGGCTAAAGCCTACATCAGGGTGAAGCTGTCACACCAAGTGCATTTAACCAGCAATAGTCTGTTCATTTTTTGGCCATATACAAAATCAGGGGCAAGCTGCGCCTGTCACCAAGTGCATTTAACCCTCAATGGTGTGGTTGTTTTTTGGCTAAAGCCTACATCAGGGTGAAGCTGTCACACCAAGTGCATTTAACCAGCAATAGTCTGTTCATTTTTTGGCCATATACAAAATCAGGGGCAAGCTGCGCCTGTCACCAAGTGCATTTAACCCTCAATGGTGTGGTTGTTTTTTGGCTAAAGCCTACATCAGGGTGAAGCTGTCACACCAAGTGCATTTAACCAGCAATAGTCTGTTCATTTTTTGGCCATATCCCAGTCTAATTCTGTCACTAAATCCATACCGGTCACCCAGCGCCTAAATACTAGGCCTCAAATTTATATCCAGCTAAATCTGTCCCTAGTGCTGTAGCTGGGCGAGTTATTTAGTGTCCGTTCAAGCACATTTCTTGTTCTGGGTTGAAATACAATTCCCAATTTAGCAATTTCATAATTTAGTGGTTCCTGCTATATCAGAGCTCTTTGAAATCTATCCCAAAAAGGGTATATAATATTGAAGGTGCACATAGGGTCATTCAGAGTAACTTCACACACACCCGCTACTGTGTATTTCCAAGTCTAATTCTGTCACTAAATCCATACCGGTGACCCAGCGCCTAAATACTAGGCCTCAAATTTAATTCCCTCTAAATCTCTCGTTACCCACCGCTGTACTGTTGTTGCTGGGCAAGATATTTAGTGTCCGTCAAAGCACATTTTTTGTTCTGGGTTGAAGTACAATTCCCAATTTAGCAATTTCATAATTTAGTGGTTTCTGCTATATCAGAGCTATTTGAAATCTATCCCAAAAAGGGTATATAATATTGAAGGTGCACATAGGGTCATTCAGAATAACTTCACACACACCCGCTACTGTGTATTTCCAAGTCTAATTCTGTCACTAAACCCATACCTGTCACCCAGCGCCTAAATACTAGGCCTCAAATTTAAATCCCTCTAAATCTCTCGTTACCGTTGTCCTGTTGTAGCTGGGAAAGTTATTTAGTGCCCGTCAAAGCACATTTTTTGTTCTGGGTTGAAGTACAATTCCCAATTTAGCAATTTCATAATTTAGTGGTTCCTGCTATATCAGAGCTATTTGAAATCTATCCCAAAAAGGGTATATAATATTGAAGGTGCACATAGGGTCATTCAGAATAACTTCACACACACCCGCTACTGTGTATTTCCAAGTCTAATTCTGTCACTAAATCCATACCGGTGACCCAGCGCCTAAATACTAGGCCTCAAATTTAATTCCCTCTAAATCTCTCGTTACCCACCGCTGTACTGTTGTTGCTGGGCAAGATATTTAGTGTCCGTCAAAGCACATTTTTTGTTCTGGGTTGAAGTACAATTCCCAATTTAGCAATTTCATAATTTAGTGGTTTCTGCTATATCAGAGCTATTTGAAATCTATCCCTAAAAGGGTATATAATATTGAAGGTGCACATAGGGTCATTCAGAATAACTTCACACACACCCGCTACTGTGTATTTCCAAGTCTAATTCTGTCACTAAACCCATACCTGTCACCCAGCGCCTAAATACTAGGCCTCAAATTTAAATCCCTCTAAATCTCTCGTTACCGTTGTCCTGTTGTAGCTGGGCAAGTTATTTAGTGTCCGTCAAAGCACATTTTTTGTTCTGGGTTGAAGTACAATTCCCAATTTAGCAATTTCATAATTTAGTGGTTCCTGCTATATCAGAGCTATTTGAAATCTATCCCAAAAAGGGTATATAATATTGAAGGTGCACATAGGGTCATTCAGAATAACTTCACACACACCGCTACTGTGTATTTCCAAGTCTAATTCTGTCACTAAATCCATACCGGTGACCCAGCGCCTAAATACTAGGCCTCAAATTTAATTCCCTCTAAATCTCTCGTTACCCACCGCTGTACTGTTGTTGCTGGGCAAGATATTTAGTGTCCGTCAAAGCACATTTTTTGTTCTGGGTTGAAGTACAATTCCCAATTTAGCAATTTCATAATTTAGTGGTTTCTGCTATATCAGAGCTATTTGAAATCTATCCCTAAAAGGGTATATAATATTGAAGGTGCACATAGGGTCATTCAGAATAACTTCACACACACCCGCTACTGTGTATTTCCAAGTCTAATTCTGTCACTAAACCCATACCTGTCACCCAGCGCCTAAATACTAGGCCTCAAATTTAAATCCCTCTAAATCTCTCGTTACCGTTGTCCTGTTGTAGCTGGGAAAGTTATTTAGTGCCCGTCAAAGCACATTTTTTGTTCTGGGTTGAAGTACAATTCCCAATTTAGCAATTTCATAATTTAGTGGTTCCTGCTATATCAGAGCTATTTGAAATCTATCCCAAAAAGGGTATATAATATTGAAGGTGCACATAGGGTCATTCAGAATAACTTCACACACACCGCTTACTGTGCTATTTCCAAGTCTAATTCTGTCACTAAATCCATACCGGTGACCCAGCGCCTAAATACTAGGCCTCAAATTTAATTCCCTCTAAATCTCTCGTTACCCACCGCTGTACTGTTGTTGCTGGGCAAGATATTTAGTGTCCGTCAAAGCACATTTTTTGTTCTGGGTTGAAGTACAATTCCCAATTTAGCAATTTCATAATTTAGTGGTTTCTGCTATATCAGAGCTATTTGAAATCTATCCCTAAAAGGGTATATAATATTGAAGGTGCACATAGGGTCATTCAGAATAACTTCACACACACCCGCTACTGTGTATTTCCAAGTCTAATTCTGTCACTAAACCCATACCTGTCACCCAGCGCCTAAATACTAGGCCTCAAATTTAAATCCCTCTAAATCTCTCGTTACCGTTGTCCTGTTGTAGCTGGGAAAGTTATTTAGTGCCCGTCAAAGCACATTTTTTGTTCTGGGTTGAAGTACAATTCCCAATTTAGCAATTTCATAATTTAGTGGTTCCTGCTATATCAGAGCTATTTGAAATCTATCCCAAAAAGGGTATATAATATTGAAGGTGCACATTGGGTCATTCAGAATAACTTCACACACACGCTTCTGTGCATTTCCAAGTCTAATTCTGTCACTAAATCCATACCGGTGACCCAGCGCCTAAATACTAGGCCTCAAATTTAATTCCCTCTAAATCTCTCGTTACCCACCGCTGTACTGTTGTTGCTGGGCAAGATATTTAGTGTCCGTCAAAGCACATTTTTTGTTCTGGGTTGAAGTACAATTCCCAATTTAGCAATTTCATAATTTAGTGGTTTCTGCTATATCAGAGCTATTTGAAATCTATCCCTAAAAGGGTATATAATATTGAAGGTGCACATAGGGTCATTCAGAATAACTTCACACACACCCGCTACTGTGTATTTCCAAGTCTAATTCTGTCACTAAATCCATACCGGTGACCCAGCGCCTAAATACTAGGCCTCAAATTTAATTCCCTCTAAATCTCTCGTTACCCACCGTTGTACTGTTGTTGCTGGGCAAGATATTTAGTGTCCGTCAAAGCACATTTTTTGTTCTGGGTTGAAGTACAATTCCCAATTTAGCAATTTCATAATTTAGTGGTTTCTGCTATATCAGAGCTATTTGAAATCTATCCCTAAAAGGGTATATAATATTCAAGGTGCACATTGGGTCATTCAGAATAACTTCACACACACACGCTTCTGTGCATTTCCAAGTCTAATTCTGTCACTAAATCCATACCGGTCACCCAGCGCCTAAATACTAGGCCTCAAATTTATATCCCGCTGAATTTGAATACAATACATTGGGCCAAATAATATATTTGTTGTTGTGGTGAACCATAACAATGAGAAAAACATCTAGTAAGGGACGCGGACGTGGACATGGTCGTGGTGGTGTTAGTGGACCCTCTGGTGCTGGGAGAGGACGTGGCCGTTCTGCCACATCCACACGTCCTAGTGTACCAACTACCTCAGGTCCCAGTAGCCGCCAGAATTTACAGCGATATATGGTGGGGCCCAATGCCGTTCTAAGGATGGTAAGGCCTGAGCAGGTACAGGCATTAGTCAATTGGGTGGCCGACAGTGGATCCAGCACGTTCACATTATCTCCCACCCAGTCTTCTGCAGAAAGCGCACAGATGGCGCCTGAAAACCAACCCCATCAGTCTGTCACATCACCCCCATGCATACCAGGGAAACTGTCTCAGCCTCAAGTTATGCAGCAGTCTCTTATGCTGTTTGAAGACTCCGCTGGCAGGGTTTCCCAAGGGCATCCACCTAGCCCTTCCCCAGCGGTGAAAGACATAGAATGCACTGACGCACAACCACTTATGTTTCCTGATGATGAGGACATGGGAATACCACCTCAGCATGTCTCTGATGATGACGAAACACAGGTGCCAACTGCTGCGTCTTTCTGCAGTGTGCAGACTGAACAGGAGGTCAGGGATCAAGACTGGGTGGAAGACGATGCAGGGGACGATGAGGTCCTAGACCCCACATGGAATGAAGGTCGTGCCACTGACTTTCACAGTTCGGAGGAAGAGGCAGTGGTGAGACCGAGCCAACAGCGTAGCAAAAGAGGGAGCAGTGGGCAAAAGCAGAACACCCGCCGCCAAGAGACTCCGCCTGCTACTGACCGCCGCCATCTGGGACCGAGCACCCCAAAGGCAGCTTCAAGGAGTTCCCTGGCATGGCACTTCTTCAAACAATGTGCTGACGACAAGACCCGAGTGGTTTGCACGCTGTGCCATCAGAGCCTGAAGCGAGGCATTAACGTTCTGAACCTGAGCACAACCTGCATGACCAGGCACCTGCATGCAAAGCATGAACTGCAGTGGAGTAAACACCTTAAAACCAAGGAAGTCACTCAGGCTCCCCCTGCTACCTCTTCTGCTGCTGCCGCCTCGGCCTATTCTGCTGCTGCCGCCTCGGCCTCTTCCTCCGCCTCTGGAGGAACGTTGGCACCTGCCGCCCAGCAAACAGGGGATGTACCACCAACACCACCACCACCACCACCTCCGTCACCAAGCGTCTCAACCATGTCACACGCCAGCGTTCAGCTCTCCATCTCACAAACATTTGATAGAAAGCGTAAATTCCCACCTAGCCACCCTCGATCCCTGGCCCTGAATGCCAGCATTTCTAAACTACTGGCCTATGAAATGCTGTCATTTAGGCTGGTGGACACAGACAGCTTCAAACAGCTCATGTCGCTTGCTGTCCCACAGTATGTTGTTCCCAGCCGGCACTACTTCTCCAAGAGAGCCGTGCCTTCCCTGCACAACCAAGTATCCCATAAAATCAAGTGTGCACTGCGCAACGCCATCTGTAGCAAGGTCCACCTAACCACAGATACGTGGACCAGTAAGCACGGCCAGGGACGCTATATCTCCCTAACTGCACACTGGGTAAATGTAGTGGCAGCTGGGCCCCAGGCGGAGAGCTGTTTGGCGCACGTCCTTCCGCCGCCAAGGATCGCAGGGCAACATTCTTTGCCTCCTGTTGCCACCTCCTCCTTCTCGGCTTCCTCCTCCTCTTCTTCCACCTGCTCATCCAGTCAGCCACACACCTTCACCACCAACTTCAGCACAGCCCGGGGTAAACGTCAGCAGGCCATTCTGAAACTCATATGTTTGGGGGACAGGCCCCACACCGCACAGGAGTTGTGGCGGGGTATAGAACAACAGACCGACGAGTGGTTGCTGCCGGTGAGCCTCAAGCCCGGCCTGGTGGTGTGTGATAATGGGCGAAATCTCGTTGCAGCTCTGGGACTAGCCAATTTGACGCACATCCCTTGCTTGGCGCATGTGCTGAATTTGGTGGTGCAGAAGTTCATTCACAACTACCCCGACATGTCAGAGCTGCTGCATAAAGTGCGGGCCGTCTGTTCGCGCTTCCGGCGTTCACATCCTGCTGCTGCTCGCCTGTCTGCGCTACAGCGTAACTTCGGCCTTCCCGCTCACCGCCTCATATGCGACGTGCCCACCAGGTGGAACTCCACCTTGCACATGCTGGACAGACTGTGCGAGCAGCAGCAGGCCATAGTGGAGTTTCAGCTGCAGCACGCACGGGTCAGTCGCACTACAGAACAGCACCACTTCACCACCAATGACTGGGCCTCCATGCGAGACCTGTGTGCCCTGTTGCGCTGTTTCGAGTACTCCACCAACATGGCCAGTGGCGATGACACCGTTATCAGCGTTACAATACCACTTCTATGTCTCCTTGAGAAAACACTTAGGGCGATGATGGAAGAGGAGGTGGCCCAGGAGGAGGAGGAGGAGGAGGAGGAAGAGGGGTCATTTTTAGCACTTTCAGGCCAGTCTCTTCGAAGTGACTCAGAGGGAGGTTTTTGGCAACAGCAGAGGCCAGGTACAAATGTGGCCAGCCAGGGCCCACTACTGGAGGACGAGGAGGACGAGGATGAGGAGGAGGTGGAGGAGGATGAGGATGAAGCATGGTCACAGCGGGGTGGCACCCAACGCAGCTCGGGTCCATCACTGGTGCGTGGCTGGGGGGAAAGGCAGGACGATGACGATACGCCTCCCACAGAGGACAGCTTGTCCTTATCCCTGGGCAGCCTGGCACACATGAGCGACTACATGCTGCAGTGCCTGCGCAACGACAGCAGAGTTGCCCACATTTTAACCTGTGCGGACTACTGGGTTGCCACCCTGCTGGATCCACGCTACAAAGACAATGTGCCCACCTTACTTCCTGCACTGGAGCGTGATAGGAAGATGCGCGAGTACAAGCGCACGTTGGTAGACGCGCTACTGAGAGCATTCCCAAATGTCACAGGGGAACAAGTGGAAGCCCAAGGCCAAGGCAGAGGAGGAGCAAGAGGTCGCCAAGGCAGCTGTGTCACGGCCAGCTCCTCTGAGGGCAGGGTTAGCATGGCAGAGATGTGGAAAACTTTTGTCAACACGCCACAGCTAACTGCACCACCACCTGATACGCAACGTGTTAGCAGGAGGCAACATTTCACTAACATGGTGGAACAGTACGTGTGCACACCCCTCCACGTACTGACTGATGGTTCGGCCCCATTCAACTTCTGGGTCTCTAAATTGTCCACGTGGCCAGAGCTAGCCTTTTATGCCTTGGAGGTGCTGGCCTGCCCGGCAGCCAGCGTTTTGTCTGAACGTGTATTCAGCACGGCAGGGGGCGTCATTACAGACAAACGCAGCCGCCTGTCTACAGCCAATGTGGAAAAGCTGACGTTCATAAAAATGAACCAGGCATGGATCCCACAGGACCTGTCCGTCCCTTGTCCAGATTAGACATTAACTACCTCCCCATAACCATATATTATTGGACTCCAGGGCACTTCCTCATTCAATCCTATTTTTATTTTCATTTTACCATTATATTGCGATGCTACCCAAAGTTGAATGAACCTCTCCTCTGCCTGTGTGCTAGGCCTAAATATATGCCAATGGACTGTTGCAGTGGTGGCTGACATGAAGCCTGATTCTCTGCTATGACATGCAGACTAATTCTCTGCTGACATGAAGCCAGATTGTCTGTTACGGGACCTCCCTCCTCTGCCTGGGTGCTGGGCCTAAATTTATGACAATGGACTGTTGCAGTGGTGGCTGACGTGAAGCCTCATTCTCTGCTATGACATGCAGACTGATTCTCTGCTGACATGAAGCCAGATTGTCTGTTACGGGACCTCTCTCCTCTGCCTGTGTGCTAGGCCTAAATATATGCCAATGGACTGTTGCAGTGGTGGCTGACGTGAAGCCTGATTCTCTGCTATGACATGCAGACTGATTCTCTGCTGACATGAAGCCAGATCCTCTGTTACGGGACCTCTCTCCTCTGCCTGTGTGTGTGCTGGGCCTAAATATATGCCAATGGACTGTTGCAGTGGTGGCTGACGTGAAGCCTCATTCTCTGCTATGACATGCAGACTAATTCTCTGCTGACATGAAGACAGATTCTCTGTTACGGGACCTCCCTCCTCTGCCTGGGTGCTGGGCCTAAATATATGCCAATGGACTGTTGCAGTGGTGGCTGACGTGAAGCCTCATTCTCTGCTATGACATGCAGACTGATTCTCTGCTGACATGAAGCCAGATCGTCTGTTACGGGACCTCTCTGCTCTGCCTGTGTGCTAGGCCTAAATATATGCCAATGGACTGTTGCAGTGGTGGGTGACGTGAAGCCTCATTCTCTGCTATGACATGCAGACTGATTCTCTGCTGTCATGAAGCCAGATTGTCTGTTACGGGACCTCTCTGCTCTGCCTGTGTGCTAGGCCTAAATATATGCCAATGGACTGTTGCAGTGGTGGGTGACGTGAAGCCTCATTCTCTGCTATGACATGCAGACTAATTCTCTGCTGACATGAAGACAGATTCTCTGTTACGGGACCTCCCTCCTCTGCCTGGGTGCTGGGCCTAAATATATGCCAATGGACTGTTGCAGTGGTGGGTGACGTGAAGCCTCATTCTCTGCTATGACATGCAGACTAATTCTCTGCTGACATGAAGCCAGATTGTCTGTTACGGGACCTCTCTCCTCTGCCTGTGTGTGTGCTGGGCCTAAATATATGCCAATGGACTGTTGCAGTGGTGGCTGACGTGAAGCCTCATTCTCTGCTATGACATGCAGACTAATTCTCTGCTGACATGAAGACAGATTCTCTGTTACGGGACCTCCCTCCTCTGCCTGGGTGCTGGGCCTAAATATATGCCAATGGACTGTTGCAGTGGTGGGTGACGTGAAGCCTGATTCTCTGCTATGACATGCAGACTAATTCTCTGCTGACATGAAGCCAGATTGTCTGTTACGGGACCTCTCTCCTCTGCCTGTGTGTGTGCTGGGCCTAAATATATGCCAATGGACTGTTGCAGTGGTGGCTGACGTGAAGCCTCATTCTCTGCTATGACATGCAGACTAATTCTCTGCTGACATGAAGACAGATTCTCTGTTACGGGACCTCTCTCCTCTGCCTGTGTGTGTGCTGGGCCTAAATATATGCCAATGGACTGTTGCAGTGGTGGCTGACGTGAAGCCTCATTCTCTGCTATGACATGCAGACTAATTCTCTGCTGACATGAAGACAGATTCTCTGTTACGGGACCTCCCTCCTCTGCCTGGGTGCTGGGCCTAAATATATGCCAATGGACTGTTGCAGTGGTGGGTGACGTGAAGCCTGATTCTCTGCTATGACATGCAGACTAATTCTCTGCTGACATGAAGACAGATTCTCTGTTACGGGACCTCTCTCCTCTGCCTGTGTGTGTGCTGGGCCTAAATATATGCCAATGGACTGTTGCAGTGGTGGCTGACGTGAAGCCTCATTCTCTGCTATGACATGCAGACTAATTCTCTGCTGACATGAAGACAGATTCTCTGTTACGGGACCTCCCTCCTCTGCCTGGGTGCTGGGCCTAAATATATGCCAATGGACTGTTGCAGTGGTGGCTGACGTGAAGCCTCATTCTCTGCTATGACATGCAGACTGATTCTCTGCTGACATGAAGCCAGATCGTCTGTTACGGGACCTCTCTGCTCTGCCTGTGTGCTAGGCCTAAATATATGCCAATGGACTGTTGCAGTGGTGGGTGACGTGAAGCCTCATTCTCTGCTATGACATGCAGACTGATTCTCTGCTGTCATGAAGCCAGATTGTCTGTTACGGGACCTCTCTGCTCTGCCTGTGTGCTAGGCCTAAATATATGCCAATGGACTGTTGCAGTGGTGGGTGACGTGAAGCCTCATTCTCTGCTATGACATGCAGACTAATTCTCTGCTGACATGAAGACAGATTCTCTGTTACGGGACCTCCCTCCTCTGCCTGGGTGCTGGGCCTAAATATATGCCAATGGACTGTTGCAGTGGTGGGTGACGTGAAGCCTCATTCTCTGCTATGACATGCAGACTAATTCTCTGCTGACATGAAGCCAGATTGTCTGTTACGGGACCTCTCTCCTCTGCCTGTGTGTGTGCTGGGCCTAAATATATGCCAATGGACTGTTGCAGTGGTGGCTGACGTGAAGCCTCATTCTCTGCTATGACATGCAGACTAATTCTCTGCTGACATGAAGACAGATTCTCTGTTACGGGACCTCCCTCCTCTGCCTGGGTGCTGGGCCTAAATATATGCCAATGGACTGTTGCAGTGGTGGGTGACGTGAAGCCTGATTCTCTGCTATGACATGCAGACTAATTCTCTGCTGACATGAAGCCAGATTCTCTGTTACGGGACCTCTCTCCTCTGCCTGTGTGTGTGCTGGGCCTAAATATATGCCAATGGACTGTTGCAGTGGTGGGTGACGTGAAGCCTCATTCTCTGCTATGACATGCAGACTAATTCTCTGCTGACATGAAGACAGATTCTCTGTTACGGGACCTCTCTCCTCTGCCTGTGTGTGTGCTGGGCCTAAATATATGCCAATGGACTGTTGCAGTGGTGGCTGACGTGAAGCCTCATTCTCTGCTATGACATGCAGACTAATTCTCTGCTGACATGAAGACAGATTCTCTGTTACGGGACCTCCCTCCTCTGCCTGGGTGCTGGGCCTAAATATATGCCAATGGACTGTTGCAGTGGTGGCTGACGTGAAGCCTCATTCTCTGCTATGACATGCAGACTGATTCTCTGCTGACATGAAGCCAGATCGTCTGTTACGGGACCTCTCTGCTCTGCCTGTGTGCTAGGCCTAAATATATGCCAATGGACTGTTGCAGTGGTGGGTGACTTGAAGCCTCATTCTCTGCTATGACATGCAGACTGATTCTCTGCTGTCATGAAGCCAGATTGTCTGTTACGGGACCTCTCTGCTCTGCCTGTGTGCTAGGCCTAAATATATGCCAATGGACTGTTGCAGTGGTGGGTGACGTGAAGCCTCATTCTCTGCTATGACATGCAGACTGATTCTCTGCTGTCATGAAGCCAGATTGTCTGTTACGGGACCTCTCTGCTCTGCCTGTGTGCTAGGCCTAAATATATGCCAATGGACTGTTGCAGTGGTGGGTGACGTGAAGCCTCATTCTCTGCTATGACATGCAGACTGATTCTCTGCTGACATGAAGCCAGATTGTCTGTTACGGGACCTCTCTCCTCTGCCTGTGTGCTAGGCCTAAATATATGCCAATGGACTGTTGCAGTGGTGGCTGACGTGAAGCCTCATTCTCTGCTATGACATGCAGACTAATTCTCTGCTGACATGAAGCCAGATTGTCTGTTACGGGACCTCTCTCCTCTGCCTGGGTGCTGGGCCTAAATTTATGACAATGGACTGTTGCAGTGGTGGCTGACGTGAAGCCTGATTCTCTGCTATGACATGCAGACTGATTCTCTGCTGACATGAAGCCAGATCCTCTGTTACGGGACCTCTCTCCTCTGCCTGTGTGTGTGCTGGGCCTAAATATATGCCAATGGACTGTTGCAGTGGTGGCTGACGTGAAGCCTCATTCTCTGCTATGACATGCAGACTGATTCTCTGCTGACATGAAGCCAGATTCTCTGTTACGGGACCTCTCTCCTCTGCCTGTGTGTGTGCTGGGCCTAAATATATGCCAATGGACTGTTGCAGTGGTGGCTGACGTGAAGCCTCATTCTCTGCTATGACATGCAGACTAATTCTCTGCTGACATGAAGACAGATTCTCTGTTACGGGACCTCCCTCCTCTGCCTGGGTGCTGGGCCTAAATATATGCCAATGGACTGTTGCAGTGGTGGCTGACGTGAAGCCTCATTCTCTGCTATGACATGCAGACTAATTCTCTGCTGACATGAAGACAGATTCTCTGTTACGGGACCTCTCTCCTCTGCCTGGGTGCCGGGGCCTAAATATCTGAGAATGGACTGTTCCAGTGGTGGGTGACGGGAAGCCAGATTCTCTGCTATGGAACCTCTCTCCAATTGATTTTGGTTAATTTTTATTTATTTAATTTTTAATTTAATTCATTTCCCTATCCACATTTGTTTGCAGGGGATTTACCTACATGTTGCTGCCTTTTGCAGCCCTCTAGCTCTTTCCTGGGCTGTTTTACAGCCTTTTTAGTGCCGAAAAGTTCGGGTCCCCATTGACTTCAATGGGGTTCGGGTTCGGGACGAAGTTCGGATCGGGTTCGGATCCCGAACCCGAACATTTCCGGGATGTTCGGCCGAACTTCTCGAACCCGAACATCCAGGTGTTCGCTCAACTCTATTAATAAGCCATCCACTTTTTTTTCACTGAACTGTTGGAGTGCTGCCTTCTTTTACTTAATATAGTCAAGTGGACCTTGGTCGCCTGTCTTTAAAGGGATTGCACCTGCTGGTTTCTGTGTGCTGCTCTTTATGTTTTCATATATATATATACAGTACAGACCAAAAGATTGGACACACCTTCTCATTCAAAGAGTTTTCTTTATTTTCATGACTATGAAAATTGTAGATTCACACTGAAGGCATCAAAACTATGAATTAACACATGTGGAATTATATACATAACAAAAAAGTATAAAACAACTGAAAATATGTCATATTCTAGGTTCTTCAAAGTAGCCACCTTTTGCTTTGATTACTGCTTTGCACACTCTTGGCATTCTCTTGATGAGCTTCAAGAGGTAGTCACCTGAAATGGTCTTCCAACAGTCTTGAAGGAGTTCCCAAAAATGCTTAGCACTTGTTGGCCCTTTTGCCTTCACTCTGCGGTCCAGCTCACCCCCAACCATCTTGATTGGGTTTAGGTCCGGTGACTGTGGAGGCCAGGTCATCTGGCGCAGCACCCCATCACTCTCCTTCATGGTCAAATAGCCCTTACACAGCCTGGAGGTGTGTTTGGGGTCATTGTCCTGTTGAAAAATAAATGATGGTCCAACTAAACGCAAACCAGATGGAATAGCATGCCGCTGCAAGATGCTGTGGTAGCCATGCTGGTTCAGTATGCCTTCAATTTTGAATAAATCCCCAACAGTGTCACCAGCAAAGCACCCCCACACCATCACACCTTCTCATCCATGCTTCACGGTGGGAACCATGCATGTAGAGTCCATCCGTTCACCTTTTCTGCGTCGCACAAAGACACGGTGGTTGGAACCAAAGATCTCAAATTTGGACTCATCAGACCAAAGCACAGATTTCCACTGGTCTAATGTCCATTCCTTGTGTTCTTAAGCCCAAACAAGTCTTTTCTGCTTGTTGCCTGTCCTTAGCAGTGGTTTCCTAGCAGATATTCTACCACGAAGCTGCTGTTAACCTGTGATTTCTGAGGCTGGTGACTCGGATGAACTTATCCTCTGCAGCAGAGGTGACTCTTGGTCTTCCTTTCCTTGGGCGGTCCGCATGTGAGCCAGTTTCTTTGTAGCGCTTGATGGTTTTTGTGACTGCACTTGGGGACACTTTCAAAGTTTTCCCAATTTTTCGGACTGACTGACCTTCATTTCTTAAAGTAATTATGGCCACTCGTTTTTCTTTACTTAGCTGCTTTTTTTCTTGCCATAATACAAATTCTAACAGTCTATTCAGTATAACTATCAGCTGTGTATCCACCTGCCTTCTCCACAACGCAACTGATGGTCCCAACCCCATTTATAAGGCAAGAAATCCCACTTATTAAACCTGACAGGGCACACCTTTGATGCCTTCAGTGTGAATCTACAATTTTCATAGTCATGAAAATAAAGAAAACTCTTTGAATGAGAAGGTGTGTCCAAACTTTTGGTCTGTACTGTGTATATATATATATATATATATATATATATATATATATATATGAAACAATGAAAAGAGGGCAGCACTCCGGTCTTGTGATGAAAATAAGGTGGGATTTATTACACCCAAAGCAATGCAGCATTTCAGCTCTCTCAATGGAGCCTTTGTCAAGCTTGACAAAGGCTCCATTAAGAGAGCTGAAATGCTGCATTGCTGCCCTCTTTTCATTGTTTCTAGTCTACTGTTCCTGGTCCAGGAATTATTGTGGGACTTGCACCTGGCATACCTATAGAGTGCTTCTGTTTGTTTTTATTTTTCATATATATATATATATATATATATATATATATATATACATACTTTTCAAAGAAGGAGGCAGCACTTCCAGATTTCGGTGGCAGGATGAAGACCCCAAAACTTTATTCCCAGCAACGTTTCGGCCTACTCAATGAGGCTTTTGTAGCTTGACAAAGGCCTCATTGAGTAGGCCAAAACGTTGCTGGGAATAAAGTTTTGGGGTCTTCACCCTGCCAATGAAATCTGGAAGTGCTGCCTCGTTCTTTGAAAAGTACATATCTTGGAGGAGAAGCCGACCTCTGTGAGTTATTTCACCCAGTGCACACGGTCTGACTGTGCTGCTGCGGTATTTGCTGTTTTATATATATATATATATATAAATATATATATATATATATATATATATATATATATATATATATATATATATTACTTATACATACTGTGAGGCAGTGACAGGACCATCAGTCATCAGGTCTGAGGCAGCACCAGGTGACACAATCAGTCTGGGATTAGAGCCCAGCCTAGACTGTCAGTCAAAAAGGGAGAGGGAGATTCTTTGTGCAACAGAGTCCTGCTGGAGGCTCTGTAAGAGTGGTCTCAGCCGGGCTGGCTGAGGGGCCACGAGCCTAGGTGATAGCCTGGACTTTGGGGGGACGCAGTGATGCCTGTGGTACTAAGGTCGCTAGGTCAGAGTTGGGAGGACTGCTGGATCCTAATTCCCCAAAGAGACTTGTACAGCCTGGAGGCTGAGGGAACTGTTAAGCCTCTTTCACATGGGCGTTGCGGGTGACATGAGGGAAAAGATAAGTGTGTGTTTTTTCCTTGTGAGTGCTAAGAGTTTTAATGCGTATTACACGCGCATGAGAAAAATCTGCATTTTTGGTACCCAGACCCGAACCCGGACTTCTTCACTGAAGTTTGGATTTGGGTTAGGTATTCTGTAGATTTTATTATTTTCCCTTATAACGTGGTTATATGGGAAAATAATAGCTTTCTTAATACAGAAATAAGTAAATTTGGGATGTAACATAACACAGAAAAGGAACTTTGGTAACGTCACTGCGCTCATCACATGGTCCACCACCATGGTGATGGACCATGTGATGGACCATGTGATGAGCGCAGTGACGTAACCAAAGGTCCTTCTCTCCCAGGTCCTCAAAGAAGAAGAAAGAAGACAAGCCGGGCTGCGCGAACAAGTGGATGAGGTGAGTTTCATTTAAAAAAAAATTTTAATTTTAACCCCTCCATCCCTAATTTACTTAGTATTCTGTATTACGAATGCTATTATTTTCTCCTATCACGATGTTATGAGGGAAAATAAAAAAGATCGGGTCCTCATCCCGATCGTCACCTAGCAACCATGCGTGAAAAAAATAAAGCATAGTGTTTGGACCTTAAACTTGGTGTCTGGCTAAGATATCTGTGAGAATGACCCCCGAAAGAGAGCTAATCCCCCTCAATACACATACACATAATGCATCTATTATACAGTACAAAAGAATGTAGTACACCTAGCAGTGTACTGGTACAGTATATGAGGCACAACGTATAATAAATACAGTGTGTACAGATATATAATACTTCACATATCAGTACACTGCTGTATATACTGGCCAGGAATGTCTAGCAGGAGGGGCTATGAAAGGGGCATGGTGCCCTATTTAGATTCTTGCTATGGGCCTAGTGATTTCCACGTATGCCCCTGTAAGTAATCATAGCTTATTTACAGCTACATTACATATACAGAATGCAATTAGTAAGTAAGACTTTTGTACCATCACCTACTACACAAGCTGTAAATTAGAAAAGTAAGCACCCTTTATAGCAGGGCTATCCTATAGGTTGGGGCCATGTGTGCCTAAAGGAAAATGCATGATTAAACAGGTTTCATCTGACAAAAGATCTCCTACATTTCAGTGATTATCTGTTAAAATTCAATGTGAATTTCCCAGTAGACCACAATTACAACGGTAATTATCACCCACTGATTTGTTTTTCACTTTGCTCATTGATTTGCACTAATATATGGCTTCTTCCAGCTAATCAGCTATGCTATATTTTGTATATCAGTATGCTGTCAGAGAATGAACACGTTCTTGTTCAGATTCGGAAAGATATTTGAGTAACACAGGTGTACATCTCTTTACAAGATAGATGCATAGTTTTGCATATATTTTATTTATTTTTTTCAGTTTCCAAATGTAAAAGTAATTGTTCATGTCAGCAAGCAGAGATGTTGGCATTAGTGAAGAACTGAAACAAAATGTTTCTGCAGAACTTTTTCATTATTCAGCTTTAATTTATATTGAATGAGAAAATCCATTAAGATGCAAAACAAACACAGAGGGAAGTTGTAGAAGCTCAATCCATCCCACAGCTGTAAGCCTTGGCCCGGTCCAATGTCTTTCTAAACAAGCAGCAAGACGTATGACGGTTTTTAAGCTACTTTTGTGGCAAGCCATATTTGTGCCATAATATGCAACTTTTTTGCGCTTTTTGCCACTTTTTAATATCGATTATAAAAAGGGTGGAGATTAGTGGCAGGGCGGAGTCTCTGCGGCCCTCCATATTTACTGTAATTTACACCAGAAACTGGAGTAAATTACAGTTGAAGTTGTAGATTTGAGTCTCTGGCATGGAGGACTAGAGATGCACTTAGGGGGCACTTTATTAAGATCAGCGTTTTAGACGCAGATCTAAAAAAGCCCCTGCGCTGGTGGTGGATCACTGCAGTTATGTGGAGGTGATTCTAAATTTAAGCCAGCTTCCTTGCTGTCTTACATATAGACCATTTTGTACACCTAAACCAGTATAGAAAAAGATGAGTGAGATGGGCCTGCCTGACCATCCCCTTCCCCACCCACGCCGTGCCCCCTTTTTTAGATATGGCATGAGCAGGGAAGTAGTCAAACAGATTCTGCTGCAACATGGCGTGCAACAGAATCTGCGCCACAAAAGTGGCATATATCTGTTTGTAAATGACCTCCTTAATTTATTGCATTTCACTCCAGCACAGAGGAGATCAAGGGGCTTAATATGTTATTGGGTAGTATTTGAAGTCACATTTTTGGAAGGTCTGCAGTTTTCAAGTCCTTTTTATTACAAAATTGCCCAATGGCACAATTATGCCAGACATAGACATGCCAGTTCAATGCAAGAATCTTGCTGCATGTGGCAGTGTGGAATCCCTTTCTGACCTCTGCTACTCTGACAGGATCGCAGTTTATTATAATTAGAGATGAGCGAAGTTCTGAAAATTTTTATTTGGCTGCTTCTCCGAATTTCACAAAGAAATGTGACAAATTATAGTACTGTTGTAGAAATATTAATAGTTGTAATCTGCTCTCCAATAGCTTTGTGTAAGGAAATGTAAACCCCCTTTCCCTCAGCCGCAGTCAGAGCCAGACCCAGGTGTTACCATCTTGAATTCTAAGCAACTGCTACCCTCCCTGCCCAGTCTGTTTCTTTTATTTACTCACAAAAGGTGTAAAAGGGGCTGGCCCAAGACAAGGATACAGGAAGTGATGACATACAGGAAGTGCTGACATGTCAAAGGACCGGGAAGGGCATCAATGTGGCTGGACAGACAATGCACACACCCCATCCCTGTATAAGGAAGGATGAGTCATGTTAACCAGCCAGGCGGCAGCCCATCACCTATCACTGTCAGCATGGATCCCATTCAATACTGCTCAAAAGTAACCAGTATCTAATGAAGAACATTCTACTAGTTCTTATAGGTTTGAGATTATCTGCGAGACATTGCTACGGCTATTGTCAGTATACGGTACGAGTATACCGACAAGGCAGATATGCATGTCTTAAAAGCAGATATGTATCCAGAAAGGGATAGCTAAGCCGCAGCAGAGGTATAATATGTATCTCTCGTTATGCAGACTTCACTTCTCTAATGTGTATAGACATTTGAAGGGAAGAAGCCCAGTGCATTGCATTTAGTGTCGACAAACCGGGAAATGCCCCCCTACACACTGAGAACACGTCTCCAAGCCCATGAGAAGTTTTTCAAACTGACGGTTTTACCACTGGCCCCAATTTAACCCAAGTACCTTCTGCTAGAGCGTTCTTTGGCTAAAACTGATACAGGGAGACAGATGACAATCTATAAAAACACACACACATCCTAAGATAAAATGTCCGCATAATAAAATTTCCACAACAGTACCTTATCACAAAGCACATTCATTTGAATGTCACGGGCGCAATTACGAGGAACGGTCATTGTGCCGTACCCGTCATTGAAGCCCTAAGATGCTGCGTCCAACACCAATCGTAGCATCTGAAATTAAGGCCTTTCAGGGGCTAAGCCAGTTAAAGAAAGAATACATACTTACCTTATTCATTTGATTGCGAAGAGGCCATTGTGGCCCCTGTGATTAAAGACACCGCGCAAAATCTCCTGCGTGATGTCACCACGCCCAGCCAGCGCGGTGATACACACGTCTCCCCACCTGAAAAAAGACATCTGTTCATCCAGTTTAGCCTGTTATCCTGCAAGTTGATCCAGAGGAAGGCAAAAAAATATATATGTAAGGTAGAAGCATATTTTCCCCACTTTCCCCTCTTGAACTCTTTAAGTGAAATCAGCATTACCACCTCCTCAGGCAGAGAGTTCCATAGTCTCACTACTCTTAGGCCCCTTTCACACGGGTGAGTATTCTGCGCAGGTGCAATGCGCGAGTTGAACGCATTGCACCCTCACTGAATCCTGACCCATTCATTTCTATGGGGCGGTGCACATGAGCGGTGATTTTCAAGCATCACTTGTGCGTTGCGTGAAAATTGCAGCATGCTCTATATTGTGCATTTTTCACGCAACGCAGGCCCCATAGAAGTGAATGGGGCTGCGTGAAATTTGCAAGCATCCACAAGCAAGTGCGGATGCTGTGCGATTTTCACACACGGTTGCTAGGAAACGATCGGGATGGGGACCCGCTCATTATTATTTTCCCTTATAACATGGGAAAATAATAGCATTCTGAATACATAATGCTAAGTAAAATAGGGCTGGAGGGGTTGAAAAAAAATATAAAATTATTTAACTCACCTTAATCCACTTGTTCGCACAACCTGTATCTCTTCTGACTTGTTCTGTGAGCAATAGGACCTTTGATGACGTCACTGCGTTCATGGTGATGGATCATGTGATGGACCATGTGATGAGTGTAGTGACGTCATCAAAGGTCCTATTGCTCACAGATGAAGACAGAAGAGATGCCGACTGCGCGAACAAGTGGATTAAGGTACGTTACATTTTTTAAATTTATTTTTAACCCCTCCAGATCTTCTGTACTATGCATTCTGTATTCAGAATGCTATTATTTTCCCTTATAACCATGTTATAAGGGGAAATAATACAATCTACACTACAACTAACCCAAACCTGAACTTCTGTGAAGAAGTTCGGGTCTGGGTACCACAGTCAGTTTTTTATCACGCGCGTGCAAAACGCATTGCACCCGCGCGATAAAAACTGAACATTGGAATGCAATCGCAGTCAAAACGGACATGCCCGTGTGAAAGAGGCCTTACTGTAAAGAATCCTCTTCTATCTTTGTGTACAAATATTTTTTCCTCCAGACGCAGAGGATGTCCCACTCGTTACAGTCCTGGGGATAAATAGATGATGGGAGAGATCTCTGTACTGACCCCTGATATATTTATATTTTTCTCTAAAGTGAATAACCCTAATGTTGATAATCTTTTTGGGTACTGTAGTCCACCCATTCCAGTTATTACTTTAGTTGCTCTCCTCTGAACCCTCCCCAGCTCTGTTATGTCAGTTTTGTTCACTGGAGCCCAGAACTGTACACAGTACTCCATGTGTGGTCTGACTGTGATTTGTAAAGTGGTAGGACTATGTTCTCATCACGGGCATCTATGCCCCCCATTATTTTATTGTACTTGACAGCAGCTGCCTGACACTGGTTTCTACATCTTAGTTTGCTATTCACTAAAATTTCAAAGTCGTTTTCCATGTCAGTGTTACCCAGTGTTTAACATTTAGTATGTACTGGTGACTTGCATTATTCCTTCCCATGTGCATAGCCTTACATTTGTCAGTGCTAAACCTCATCTGCCACTTATCTGCCCAAGCCTCCAGTCTATCCAGATCGCTCTGTAGTAGTATACTGTCCTTTTCCGTGTCAATTACTTTACACAGTTTAGTGTCATCTGCTAAAATGGATATTTTACTGTGCAAGCCTTCTACAAGATCATTAATAAATATATTTAAGAGAATATGGCTCAATACTAACCCCTGAGGTACTCCACTAGTGACAGTGACTCAATCTGAGTGTGTACTGTTAATAACCACCCTCTGTTTTCTATCACTGAGCCAGTTACTTACCCACATACAGACATTTTCCCCCAGTCCAAGCATTCTCATTTTATATACTAAACTTTTATGTGGTACAGTATCAAATACTTTGGAGAAGTCCAGATATACGACATACATTGATTTACTGCGGTCAAGACTGTAACTTACCTCCTCATAGAAACTGATTACATTAGTTTGACATGACCGATCCTTCATGAAACAATGCTGATATGGTGTTATTTGCTTATTTTCACTGATGCACTCCAAGATAGCATCTAGAAAACCTTCAAACAGTTTACCCACGACAGATGTTAAACTTAACGGCTTATAGTTTCTGGGCTCTGTTTTTGGACCCTTTTTGAATATTGGCACCACATTTGCTATGTGCCAATCCTATGGAACACTCTCTGTCAGTATAGAGTCCTTAAATATCAGAAATAAGGGTCTGGCTATAACATGACTTAATTTTCTTGGGATACGGGGGTGTATGCCATTTTCTCCCAGCGATTTGTCTATTTAAATTTTTTTAAGACGCTGCTGTACTTTTTCCTGGGTCAGACAGGACACTTTTACTGGGGAATTTACTCATACATTCTACACTTCATCTGACAGTTTATTTTCTTCAGTCAATACAGTGGATAAAAAAAATATGTAATAGCTTTGCTTTCTCCTCATCGTTCTTTGCAACTCCCCCTTTATTACTCTGTAAAGAACCAACAGATTTATACTTTTTACCATTTATAATTGAAGAACATTTTAGGGTTAGCTTTACTCCCTGGCAATTAATCTCTTGGTCACTAGTTTGGCAGAATTTTTTTGTCTTTTACACATTCAATATTTTTCCTTATAGTTTTTCAATGCTTCCTCGCTAACCTCATGTTTTAGTAATTTAAATGCTTTCTTTTTGTCATTTATTGCTTTCTTTACAGTTCTATTTATCCAGATTGGTTTTCTCTTGTGCGTTAATCTTTTATTCCCTTAAGGTATGCATCTCTTACAAATAGATTTTAGGATGCTTTTAAAAACATCCCATTTTGTTGCTGTATTTCTATTTTTGAGGACTTGGTCCCAGTTAGTCAGGCCTATGGCCTCTCTTAGTTGGGTAAATTTAGCTTTTTTGAAGTTTGGTGTTGTTTTTTTTTTGCCTACATGTATTTCTACCCACAGTGACTCCACATGTTCATGTCCCTCACTTCCTGGAGTGTGATTTAGACAGGACATACATAACTACATAAACGCAAACCCCTCCTCTCTCTGGTTTTGACAATCCTTTCTAAACAGACTGTAACCCTGTACATTAACTGCCCAGTCATAACTATCATCCAGCCATGTCTAAGTTATGGACACTATGTCATAGTCCTCCTCACACATCACTAATCCCAGTTCACCAGTTTTATTAGTCAGGCTTCTGGCATTGGTGTACATACACTTGAGAGGTTTATGTATATTCTTTACCCTATACCTTTTTTTATGAACTGTTCTAGTCCCTCCTTCCATTCCTCCCCCAGTTCCTCCTATAACATAATTACCCTTCCACCAGTGCCTAGTTTAAACACTCCAACCTTCTAGCCATCTTTTCCCCCAAAACAGCTGCCACTTTCCCATTGAGGTGCAGCCCATCCCTACGATACCCATCCCTACGATAGAGCCTGTAGCCAACAGGGAATTCTGCCCAGTTCTCCAGGAACCCAAACTCCTCCTTCCTATACCAGTTCTTGAGCCACTTGTTAACCTTCCTAATCTCCCGCAGCCATTCTTGGGTGGCTTGTGGTACATTTGAGGATACCCCTTTGTATTTCATTTTAAATTGTCTGTTGGGTTTTGAACCAACAACCTTCAGTATTGAAAGCAAAGATGGCTAATTATTGAGGCACTGAGCTCAATTCTGGTAAGCATGCAGATTTTCTTTGGCTTAAAAACTCAGTAGTAGTTTTCCCATGTATCATGTATTCACATACACATTGTAATAGTATCCACAGATACTATATATATATATATATATATATATATATATACATACAGTACAGACCAAAAGTTTGGACACACCTTCTCATTCAAAGAGTTTTCTTTATTTTCATGACTATGAAAATTGTAGATTCACACTGAAGGCATCAAAACTATGAATTAACACGTGGAATTATATACATAACAAAAAAGTGTGAAACAACTGAAAATATGTCACATTCTAGGTTCTTCAAAGTAGCCACCTTTTGCTTTGATTACAGCTTTGCACACTCTTGGCATTCTCTTGATGAGCTTCACGAGGTAGTCACCTGAAATGGTGACTACCTCGAAGAACCTAGAATATGACATATTTTCAGTTGTTTCACGCTTTTTTGTTATGTATATAATTCCACATGTGTTAATTCATAGTTTTAGCTGAACGAGTGCAAGGCAGAAGCCTGCATACATATCGTGTCCACTGTGCTAAAGCCTGAAACAGCCCATCCCCCACATCTTAACCCCACACTCCAAAATAGTATCAATAAAAGCTACAGTTCATCCCGCAATATATGAGCCCCCACACAGATCAGTAGATCATATAACTATAAAAAAAAGTTATGGGGGTTAGAATATGGTGATGTAAAAAAAAAAATAATTACTTTTTTATCAAAGTGTTGATGTATTTTTACACTATTTAGACATAAAAACCTATACATATGTGGTATCATTGTAATCTTACTGACCCAGAGAATTAGGGGCACAGATCAATTTTGCCACAACTGGAATGCCATAGGAACAAAACCCATAAAAAGGTGGAAGAATTGTGTTTTTTTTATTTTTTTATTCCACCCTATTTGAAATTGTGTTTTGCCCGTTTCACACTACATTGTATGCCATATTAAAAAACTTCTCCCATAATAAAAAAAAGCCCTCATACATCTATGTGAATGCAAAAATAAAAAGTTATGGCTTAAACAAGATAGGGAAGAAAAGGGAAAATGCAAAAATGAAAAAACCTCTGGTATCCTAAGGGTTAAAGGGGCTATCTAACCCCTAATATGCCTCCCCAAAACTCCCAGGCACTGCAAAAAGTTAATACTTATGCTCAATAGGGTGGTGCAGTTAATAGCAGGCTGCGTCGGAAATGAGCCTCCCTAGCGTCACCCGCGATGCTGGGAGGCTCATTCCCATTGTGGTCTGCTATTGGCTGCACCCCCCTATGTCGCTGGATGATGGGAGGGAGGCAGTGGCGGCTGTGCAGGCATCAGGAGCAATGCAGGTGCTGGGGAATGAGGTAAGTAAGGTGCCCGGCCCCAGGCATTTTCGGGGGAATTATAGGGGTTGGATACATAACCACCAATCATATTCTCCTCCCACCCCTGCAAGGTGACTGATGTGCTGAGGGGCCCTATAGGATCATAGAGGACTCAGTAGGACAGTGTGCTTCCCCCCTCTTCCCCCCCCCCCCGGGAATACCCATATCCAACCAATACCATATATATACTTTATATTAAGTCTGCTGCTGTCCTCATACTGTGGAACACTTCTGTGTTCACTGACCAGTCCTTCAGTATGGGCCAGTGGTGGGGGCACTCACTGGCTGATGACTGTTTTGAGGGTGGGCGGCAGGTGGCGGGCAGCACGTGAGCGCAGAGAGGATAACTCTGCCATGTCGGGTGCATGCCTCTATTCTGGTGGTCAGACGTCTGGTTTTTAGACTCCTGGTCCTCTGTCCGGCACAAGGCCAGGACGGATGGCCAGAAGTCCTCCTTTTTTGTGGCCATCGGCGACTCTAGACTCGACAAGTACGGGGCGCTTTAAGAATAACTCACATCACGACATAGAGCGCACTGACAAAACGTCACGTGTCTGGCAGCGCCTGCATCACGCCAGTCAATTCTGGTTTGTGCAGGCGCAGCCACGCGGGAAGTGGAGGAACAGACTCTGAGGAGTGCAGCTGCGCTGAGGTACAGTACTTACTGGTCGTCAGTTTTTTTAACCCCTCGGGGGACTGCTGAAAAGGGTTAATAAATACTGTGAATTGGGGTACTGCTGAAAGGGGTTAATAAGTACTACTGTGAATGGGGACTGGCTGGCTCCACATCCCTTGGCCCCTCCGGGCCACCCTAGTCTCTGTGTGCCTGCGCTGCTCCTGCTGCCTGATACAATGGCCAATCAGCAGCAGGATCCTTGCGTTGCTAAAAGCTGATTGGCCAGTGTGAAATGCAGATGCAGTGTGCTTGGGAGGGAGCCACAGCCCGAATCATGGTGGAGGCCAGACAGAGGGGTCAGAGCCACATAATCACTTGATCTTTACTGAACAGTAAATACATAATTTTGGGGGCCTGTAGTCTAACTGGCCAACAGTAAAATTGTTATACGGTGACCGCCTAATGTACCTCCAGCCACATATTCACTTGATATTTTCTGTATGGTGAATGCCTAATGTTTGGGGCTTGTACTTCCGTGGGCCACAGTAAAATTTGTATTCATTGACCGCATAATGTACCTCGAGCCACATAATCACTTGTTCTTCTATGTTAGTTAATTGCCTAATTTTTAGGGCCTTGTAATTTTGTGTCCTAAAATAAAACATTGCTAGGCTCCAACGGGGCACATTTTTGAGAATTTCCCTTTAAGACGCATAAAAATGTCCCATGATTAAAATACTGTTTTCCCCCTATAAGATACACCTCTGCATAAGACGCACCTAGGCTTTTGAGGAGGAAAATAATAAGAAGAAAAAAAATGGAACCAAAAGGTGTGCATTTGGTGGGTTTTGAACTAATGGTGGTCTGTGGTTGACACACTATTATGGAGGGGTTTGTGGTTGACACACTATTATGGAGGGGATCTCTGGATGGCACTGTTATGGGGATCTCTGGATGGCACTGTTATGGTGATCTCTGGATGGCACTGCTATGGGGACATCTGTGGATGACACTGCTATGGGGACATCTGTGGATGACACTGCTATGGGGACATCTGTGGATGACATTGCTATGGGGACATCTGTGGATGACACTGCTATGGGGGGATCTGTGGATGACACTGCTATGGGGGATCTGTGGATGACACATATATAGCATCTTATGCTATGTGTCATCCACAGATCCCCCCATAACAGTGTCCTTGCAGTTTGAATGACCCTAATACAGGGGCTGGGGGCCGGCATCTGGATTAGGAATGACAGCGGGGACCGGTGCAGTCCCTGTATTCTAATGCACTGGCCTCGCTCACTGTTGTATAATCTTATCTAACCTGTAGGCATTGTTAAGATATAATAATCATGTGTAATCCATCTAAATTACTTACAACATTAAGTTTCGTAGCAAAGAGGAGGGAGGAGGCAGGCCGGGATGGCGGCGCAGGCGCATGATGTAGTGAGTGACGCGCTGCTCGCCCGCCCTCCCGGCCTGCCTCCTCCCTCTTCTCTGCTACGGAACTTAATGTTGTAAGTATTAGTAATACAGATGGATTACACATGATTATTATATCTTAACAATGCAGGTTAGATAAGATTATACAACAGTGAGCGGGACAGTGCAATAGAATACAAGGACTGCACCAGTCCCCTCTGTCATTCCTATTACAGATGCCAGCCCCCAGCCACTCCTCCCTCTCAGTGGGGCATCGCGACGACCGTGTATCATTTTAAATTGCAGAATTTGGGAGGGGTGGGGCGGAGCCAGCGCTTGAGCCGGATGGACGTGTGAAGCGCTGTTCTCCTGCCTGCATATCCCTCTCAGCACTTCATCATAAGCTAACTGGACGCTGAAATGGTCAAGATCGGGAGCCAAAAGACCACAGACCAGCTAGGAAGCAATCGCTCCCAAAATAAGGTCGGGGAGATGCAGAAATTAATTAAAAAGGCTGCCGCTGTGGCAGTGAGCCGCGATTCCAAGATAGCACACCACGCTCCACACAAGCTGCCTGCAGCTGCTTGCAGCGATAAGGTAGGGGATGAACCCAGTGAGGCAGAATGCCTGCCGATTTCCAGAGCTTTCTTAAAAGAAGCTCTCGCAGAAGCTCTGGGCCCCCTTAGTGTGGACATTTCTGCGATAAAGGAGGACATTAAACATATTGGCAGGAGAGTGGAGGCCCTGGAGGAAACTCAGGCCGCAATCCTCCAACACCAGAGCGAAGTGTCTTCTAACATGTCGCTAGCTCAGGTTCACATAAATGCCTTATATACAGCCTTGGAAGACCAAGAAAATAGAAGCAGGTGCAATAACTTGCGCTTTAGAGGGATACCAGAAACCATCTCAGCTATGGACATCCCAGAGACGGTAATTCAGATATGCCTCAAGATCTTAGGCCCTGATTTGGCACATGAGGTCCTGCTTGAACGGGCTCACAGAGCCCTTAGACCCAAGCTGCAGGCGAATGATCCCCCCAGAGACATAATTTGTAAATTCCTGCATTTCCCTGTGAAGGAGGCCATACTTGCAAGCGCCAGAAACGCCAACTCTGTGGAGTGGGAAGAAAACAGCATCACCATTTTTCAAGATTTGGTGCAATCGACTCTCAAGAAGCGTAAAGCCCTTAAACCTCTCATGGATTGGTTGAGACATCATAGGATTATCTACAGATGGACATTCCCTTTCGGATTATCCTTCCTACACGATGGTCGCCGCATCCATATCTCCTCATTTACAGATTTGGACAAAGCATACGATCTTCTCCAGATACCTCCACTACCCATAACTAACTGGGACATGGCCCAGAATCTGAACTCTCTTCCTGACCTCCCAAAGATGATCCCCTGGGAGTCCCAACGCACCCCAAACCCCTAAAGAAGCAGAAGAAGAGACTCTTTTTCCACCCCCAAACGCCTGTCCATGGGGAATAAGTAACCTGCACTGCTTTCTCCCCTCTAGGTTCGGGAGACCAAGAATGGTCAGATGGGACTTATTTCCTCTGAGTTATTGTTCCAAAGTTCGTGCTGTGACTGCAAGCTATTTACTGGGGGGAGAGCCTGGCTTGCTTTTTATCCAAGCCTCGCTCTCCACCTGGTGATAGATGTAGAGACAGTAGGGATTTCTCCCCGGAGTTTTCCCATCTGCTTTAAGGTCAGGCCAGTCATGTTATTGCTGATCAACTCTTGTATTGTTCTAATAACCCCCCCATCTGCTTATGCTCTTTTACACATCAGGTGCTGGGTGAAGTTCTCTTACTCACTCGCCTATACACCTAAACACTATACATCAACCTCTCCACCGGATGACTGTAGATTAAATACCCTTCCTTCCCCTACCCCTTTTATGCTATAAAGGGCCATATGTTAGAAGCATTTCTAGTCACTGTACTGACCCCCACTTTCTCTATACCACCAACACAAGAGCCATTAGGCTCCAGTATGTTTGCTAATGTAGAGGGAAGTGCTACTGGGTATGCTACCCTACCCCCCCTCTACGTATATTATGTTACCTTCTCAGAAAGGCATAACTGATATAACGTACCTTGTTTGGATGATATCCATCCACCCTTTATCTCCATTTAATGTTTTGTTTTATGTTTCACTTTGTTCTTATTCTGACAGGTACTCAAGATATAATCTACTGCTCTTTCAACTGTGTAAGGGGGGATCCCCGCAGGGAAAGAAAGCTTATGAACGGGACTACTGAGAAATCCTGATGTCCCCAGGCTCTCCTCGTGGCTGCACTCACCTCCTTACGGTGTATCTGGTTTGTCAATTTTTCCCTAGCCTTACCACGCATAGACCTTCTCTGCCCAAAAAGTTATGGCAGACTTTAAACTAGCATCCTATAATGTTAAGGGACTGAGATCCCCTTCTAAAAGAAGCCAGATCTTCTCTCTCCTGCACAAAGATAAATGTTCAGTGGTCTTTCTTCAGGAGACACACTTCAAACACAATAATTATCCCAACCTTTCTTTCTCTAAATTCCCCTATTGGTACCACTGTGGGGCCGGAGGTTTAGCCTCGAGGGGGGTCAGTATAGGCTTCTGCAGAGGCCTCCCTTTTCAATATAAGTCTCATATACAAGACTCAGATGGTCGTTACTTGATCCTTAAAGGACAGGTGGGACAATCTTTATTCACGTTTGTAAATGCTTAGCTGGCTTATCCCCATTTTCTCTCTAATAGAACAACACAGAGAAGGTTTTCTAATTGTCGCTGGGGATTTTAATGTAGCTTTCAATCCTTTAATTGATACATCCTCAAAAAAATCCCCTGTTTCAGCAAAGACTCTTAGATTGTTGCATTCAAAATTACACAACCTGGGAATGGCGTTGTCATAATCCTGACTCAATTGACTACTCCTTTTACTCTTCTGCAAATAACTCCTACAGCAGAATTGATTATATTTTGGTCCCTAAAGAGAAATTACAATTCTGCTCACTGCCTAAAATAGGAGACATCACCCTGTCAGACCACTCCCCGGTCTTCTGTAATATATGTCCGGACCAAAAAAATGCCAGGCAATTGAATTGGAAATTCAATTAGTCTTTGCTGAACAATGCCAAACACACTGCCCAAATTTCCTCCTATTTAGAGGAATATTTCTTAACCAACAATACGCCGGAAGTGCCTCCCCGAGTTCTCTGGGATGCTCACAAGGCCTATATCCGAGGCAGGTTGATCAGTCTTTGCTCTTTTCTTAAGAAAGAATCGGAAAAAAGACTCAACACTTTGCTATCACAAATTCACCAGGCAGAAAAAGCACATAAGCAGTCTTTGATGGCACAACAATTAGCGGAACTTTCTTCTCTTAGAACTCAATTGAAAAATCTTCTGAATGAGCGCTCAGCCAAATTTTTCATGTCCGCTCAACAGAAGATGTTTGCTCATGGCAACAAAGCATCTAAATATGTTATGAGCCAAATCAAACAGAGGAGAAACTCCCGCTATGTTTAATCCATTAAATCCCCCAAGGAGTCCAACTCTTCAAAGCAGAGGAAATTGCGGAACAGTTTCGATTATTCTATAAGTCCCTATACAATCTCCCTAGCTCGGACTTCCCTAACCCCTCCTCTAGTAGAGAGTCCAATATTAGCTCTTTTCTGGAGACTCTTGACTTCCCTACATTAAATCAAGCACAACAAGAAGCCCTGATTAAACCGTTCACTATCCCTGAACTGACCACTGCTATTAAGTCTACCCCTAAAGGCAAGTGCCCTGGCCCTGACGGTCTCCCCATAACTTATTATTTGGCCTTTAAAAATATCCTATTGCCCCACTTACTCCCCGTCTGCAACCTAACGAGGGCTAACCATCCACTTTCCTCTGAAATGACTAAAGCAGTCATAACGATAATCCCCAAAGAGGGCAAAGATCCCACGACTTGCTCTAATTATCTCCCAATCTCCTTACTTAATATTGAAAGCTTTTAGCCAAGATGTTAGCCTCTAGGCTACAAAACCTGCTTCCTGAGTTAGTCCACCCAGATCAAATTGGCTTTGTCAAAGGCCGTGAAGGCAAAGATAATACTACAAAAATATTAGATGCCCTCTTTTTCGCCTCTCACAAATCCATTCCCCTGGTCTTGCTGGGCACGGACGCCGAGAAAGCATTTGATAGAAATGACTGGACCTATATCAGACAAGCCTTATCTAAATTCCAAATACCGGAACAATACATCAATTCTATATTTTCCATGTACAGTTGCTCCTCGGCGTCCGTGTCAGTCAATGGGCTTCTCTCCTCCCATTTCCCCAATAGAAGTGGGACGAGACAGGGATGCCCCCTTTCCCCTCTTATTTTCGTCCTAGTAATGGAATCCCTGCTGCAAGCCCTCAGACAAAATAGGGATATTAGGGGTTTGAAAGTGGGGCCTCGTGAATTTAAATTGGCTGCCTTTGCTGATGATTTATTAATCATCACCACTAACCCACAGAGTTCCATGCCCAAGATTCTATCAACACTTAGCCTTTTTGGTTCCTTTTCTAATTTTAAAGTTAACCCATCCAAATCCCAGATTTTACATATGGGCCTCCACTCTGCCAGCCTCTGCTCCCTCCAAATAGATTCCCCTTTTAATTGGCAAACCCAACAACTAACCTACCTGGGGATCAAAATATCTCCTCACTTACCCGAGTTATTTCAATTAAATTACAAGCCCCTCCTAGCATCTATGACAGCTCAGATGGACTCTATAGACTCTCCATACCTTTCCTGGTTTGGAAGAAAGAACATCTTTATGTCATTGATCATGCCAAAACTCACATATATGATGCAAGTTCTCCCTATTGATATCCCCAATTCCTACTTTACATCCCTGAATAAACATATCCACAAATTTATTTGGCAAGGTAAGAACCCACGTATCTCCTTTGACACTCTGACTAAACCTAAGGCTAGTGGGGGTATAGGCCTTCCGGACCCTAAGTCCTATATGGTTGCTATTCAGCTCTCTAGGGCCATAGATTGGATTAGAAAACCTCCCCATAAATCCTGGCTCTTACTGGAGACTGCTCTTCTCCCTTCCTCACCCCGGGCCCTCTTGCTGGCCGACAGACCACCCCCGGCCCTAAACTCAATACCAAACCCTCTTATACGTAGCACTTTAAGGGTCTGGGGCGGTTTCTTGTCCAGTTGTGGGGCCCCACTACCTCTCAGTTCACTCTTGCTTATCAGAGATATCATTGACTTAAAGAGCTGAGAGAGAGTTGTCCGCTTCTTATAAGGGCCTCAGAGAGCCCCATATCTCAATTTCTAGACCCTGAGGGATGTATACTTCCTGACCCTGAATTATGCAAAATCCTCGGTACACAGATCCACAACCCCACCTTGTTGCGTTTCCTTAAGACAGAATTACTGATTAGGGTTAAAAGCCCCCCCCCCCCCCTCCAGAAGGAACAAAATGGTTTGTGTAGTACGAGATATCCACTTAAACCTATCTCGACGATCTACAAATGTCTGAAGTCTCCTACCTCTGCCATTAAGCCTGCAATAGTGGGCATATGGGAAAAAGACCTCCAACGGTCTTTGACACCTCCAGAGATTTCTAGATGATTAATCTTCCCTCATAAAATATCTAGATGCATACGTATCCAAGAAAATAGCTATAAGATCCTTATGTATTGGTATAAGACTCCAGACAAAACTTGCAGATATAGCAAAGATGCCTCTGATCTGTGTTGGAGATGCCACAAAGCTAAAGGTTCCTTTTTGCATATTTGGTGGTCATGTGACATGATCAATGCTTGGTGGCACACGATTACTCAGTTATGTAATCAGATATGTTTGACATCCCGTCCCTGCTCTCCTGATCTGACTTTGCTATCATTGGGGTTGGAAGGCATGGACCCATATAAAACATCCCTCTTTACCCTCCTGTTGGCTGCCGCTAGACTGCTCCTGCCGACTCATTGGTTGTCTTCCAATATCCCTAGTATTGAACATTGGACCAATAAAGTCGACCAAATATATAGACTAGAGGAAATTTCCCATTGTGAATTACACTCTAGACCTTCTTTCTTAAAAACCTGGTCACCATGGAAACTATATAGGAACTTTGATTCGAAACAGAGATCAATACTTGTCCCTTACCTTTTCCCCAATGCCACTCCCCTTCAAATTCCCATATGGGTACTCACTTTCTTACCCCCCCTCCCCTCCCCCCTCCCTAGCCCACACGCTCACGCTACTTGAAATAAGACCTTTCTCCTATGAGTCCACGCTCATTTTGACTTATTCATAAATCTTTTCTTGCTGATACCTGTCATGTTGGGCCTAACCGCCCTTTAGTTGTTTACACTTGTGACATCTTATGAATAATGATGATTGCTCCTTCTTTTATGTCACATGTACTGTTGTATATTTTACCCTTGCGAAAATGTATACTGCTTTGAAAAACTGAAAACAATAATAAAAAAAAAATAATTGCAGAATTTGCCCCATAAGACGCACTGCTATTCCCCCCCACACTTTTTTTTTGGGGGGGGGGTGCGTCTTATAGGGCAAAAAATACGGTACATATTTTTTGTGGGAATTTTTGTCATTGATCCCCCTCTATTATGTCACTGTCCATGTTGAGGGACTATTTGTGCACTTTTAGTAAGTATTTGGTGGCTGCAAATATGACCTGAAGGTTTTCCAGGTTCGCCTGCTAATAAAATGAATGGGGCCCGCCGCAAACTTGCTGTTTGCGAACATTTGATTGTGTTTGCGAACCGTCCCGGCCGATGTTCGTCCATCACTAGTGCTGACGTGAACTCTAAGAGAGGCCTGAGGACTGTCCCACCTTCTACTCAATGTACGTGAGTACTCACATACGTAATACATTTTGCATACATACATCAGCAATTTAACCATTTGAAGTCAGCTTTTCTTTAGCATTTCCAAAAAGCAAAAATCCTGTAATCATTTCCATGAACAATCAGCACATTGCTGCCATATAATTTTTTTTATAAGGAAATATCCATGCACGGAATGTGAAATAAAATACTTCATGTCAGAAAATCTATTCTTATTTTCTTACATAGAACAAACAATTGCCTATGTAGTAATGATTGATCCAGGCCTGAACATATTATGTAACTGAAGAGTGCAATCATTGGGTGACTTCAGTTTGTTGTCGAGGCTGCTGTTTTTCAATCCTAATTCTGGTTCCTAATAAATCAAATCACAATAGGTTGATTAAAAAGGGCTTTTGTGCCTCAATGCACTGCTTTTTGAAGTATCCACAGGAAGATATTTTCATTTGCAGTTTTATTTCAGAATGACAATCAAAACCAAATTCCACTTACATTTCAGTTCCTACATTTTTTTTTGTGCATAACAGTCTGCTGATTGAGAAAATAATGCATGCATTTTTCATAATGTTCCCTCCCAGTGGTCTCTTTATTTCAATGTTATGAGTAGAGATGGTAGAATGGATTTGCCTGGTTTGAAATTTGCATGAACCCGAATGATAAATTTGCAGTGGATCAGAATGATCCGTATTTTGGTGAAAGGTAGAATTATTTAAATGGTTATTAACCTTTCAAAATACTTCACATAAATCAATAGTACGGACTACAGGTGAAAATAAAAAACTTTGTAAAATATATTTTCAGGGAAAATGCCTGTTTCTCCCCCTTCACCTCATAAACTAATATCTCGAGAGGTGAGAGACACTGTCAGCCTGCAGAAGGTTCAAAGGACATGCTTACTGTACATAGAAATGTATGGAGAGGGGAGATGTGAGGAGCAGTGAGCTGCTAGAGGGTGAAACTGGCATTCTTCTCTAATAAGGTATATTGAAAGGTTTGCTATATCTGTCTTAATTTATGACAAGCCATTTAAAAAGGTTACTGACCATTTAACCCTTTCTACCCTGGCAATTTTCTATTTTAGCGTCTCAGTTTTATACTCCTAATATTCCCGCAGCAATAACTTAAAAAAAATATATATAATTTTTTTTTCATTAACAAAGCCATTTTAGGGGTTGGTTTTTGTGGGACAAATTGTACTTTCTAATGGCATATTTTACTGTTGCATATATTGTAGTGGGAAGTTGTAAAAAAAAAATTCCAAATGGGTTGGAATTGAAAAGAAAAAAGAAATCTGCCAGTTTTATCAGTTTTGTTTTTACAGCATTCCCTATGCGGTAAAATGGACCTGGTCCATTTATTCTCCAGGTTAATTCAATTACAGTGGCACCACTTTGTAATGGTTTTTCTTGTTTTACATAGTAACATAGTATATAAGGCCCGAAAAAAGACATCTGTCCATCCAGTTCAGCCTGTCATCCTGCAAGTTGATCCGGAGGAAGGCAAAGAAAAAAACAACAACTGTGGGGCAGAAGAAAAAATCCTTCCCGACTTCAATCAGGCAATCGGAATAACTCCCTGGATCAACAGCTTATCTCTAGTAGCTATAGCCTGTAATATTATTACATTCCAGAATTTTCTTGGGGCTCTTTTCACTCTTTTAGTGAATTCACCATCACCACCTCCGCAGGCAGAGAGTTCCATAGTCTCACTGCTCTTACCGTAAAGAATCCTCTTCTATGTTTGTGTACAAAACTTCTTTCCTCCAGACGCATTGGATGTCCCCTCGTCACAGTCACCGTCCTGGGAATGAATAGATGATAGGAGAGATCTCTGTACTGAGCCCTGATATATTTATAGATCTCCCCTTAGTTGTCTTTTTTCTCAAGTGAATAACCCTCATTTTGATAATCTTTAGGGTACTGTAGTCCACTCATTCCAATTATTATGGGCACTTCTATAAACTCTCTCCAGCTTTGGAAGAAAAAAAAATATTCTTTCTTTGCATCACCATAGTCTTCACCCCTATAACTGAGCTGTGTGAGGGTTTAATTTTTGTTGGGTAATCTGTAAATCTGTACCGTTCATTGATACTATTTTAGGGTGTATATGATTCTGGATGTGGCGATGAAAAAAAAAATATTTAAAATTTTTTAATAGTCCCCCTAGGGAACTTGAACATGCGATTATCAGATAGCTTCTGTCATAGACTACAATAAATTAGCATTGAAGTATCCCAAAATGTTGCTATGTTCCTTGTGAGTATGATGTGAGAGTAATAAGGTCATTGCTAATATTATACTTATATAAGTCATATAACATGAATGATTATATATATATATATATATATATATATATATATATATATATATATATATTTACAGTTGCAAGAAAAAGTATGTGAACCCTTTGGAATGATATGGATTTCTGCACAAATTGGTCATAAAATGTGATCTGATCTTCATCTAAGTCGCAACAATAGACAATCCCAGTCTGCTTAAACTAATAACACACAAAGAATTAAATGTTACCATGTTTTTATTGAGCACACCATGTAAACATTCATAGTGCAGGTGGAAAAAGTGTGTGAACCCCTAGACTAATGACATCTCCAAGAGCTAATTGGAGTGATGTGTCAGCCAACTGGAGTCCAATCAATGAGATGAGATTGGAGGTGTAGGTTACAGCTGCCCTGCCCTATAAAAAAACACACACCAGTTCTGGCTTGCTTTTCACAAAAAACATTGCCTGATGTGAATTATGCCTACAATTAAGAATTGTTGACTTGCATAAAGCTGGAAAGGGTTATACAAGTATCTCCAAAAGCCTTGCTGTTCATCAGTCCACGGTAAGACAAATTGTCTATAAATGGAGAAAGTTCAGCCCTGGCGCTACTCTCCCTAGGTGTGGCCGTTCTGTAAAGATGACTGCAAGAGCACAGCGCAGGCTGCTCAATGAGGTGAAGAAGAATACTAGAGTGTCAGCTAAAGACATACAAAAGTCTCTGGCATATGCTAACATCCCTGTTAGCGAATCTTCGATAAAACACTAAAAAAGAATGGATTTCATGGGAGGATACCACAGAGGAAAACATTGCTGCACATTTACAGTTTGCACAAGAGCACCTGGATGTTCCACAGCAGTACTGGCAAAATATTCTGTGGACAGATGAAACCAAAGTTGAGTTGTTTGGAAGAAACACACAACACTATGTGTGGGGGAAAAGAGGCACAGCACACCAACATCAAAACCTCATCCCAACTGTGAAGTATTGTTGGTGTGTCATCATGGTTTGTGGCTGATTTGCTGCGTCAGGGCCTGGACAGATTGCTATTATCGAAGGAAAAATGATTTCCCAAGTTTATCAAGACATTTTGCAGGAGAACTTAAGGCCATCTGTCCAGTAGCTGAAGATGGGTGTTGCAACAGGATAACGACCAAAAGCATATAAGTAAATCAACAACAGAATGGCTTAAACAGAAGAAAATACACCTTCTGGAGTGGCCCAGTCAGAGTCCTGACCTCAACCCGATTGAGATGCTGTGGCATGACCTCAAGAAAGTGATTCACACCAGACATCCCAAGAATATTGCTGAACTGAAACCGTTCTGTAAAGAGGAATGGTCAAGAATTACTCCTGACCATTGTGCACGTCTGATCTGCAACTACAGGAAACGTTTGGTTGAAGTTATTGCTGCCAAAGGAGCTTCAACCAGTTATTAAATCCAAGGGTTCACATACTTTTTCCACCTGCACTGTGAATGTTTACATGGTGTGTTCAATAAAAACATGGTAACATTTAATTCTTTGTGTTATTAGTTTAAGCAGACTGTGATTGTCTATTGTTGTGACTTAGATGAAGATCAGATCACAGTTTATGACCAATTTGTGCAGAATTCCATATCATTCCAAAGGGTTCACATACTTTTTCTAGCAACTGTGTATATATATATATATATATATATATATATATATATATATATATTTCTTATAGATGACAATATGTATATCCTTATAAGGTGTTATCATGTATTCCACTGTTTCATTTCAACTTGGCTTAAGAACACATTCTGAAGGCCATCTGTAATTGTATTGTAACATGAATACTTGTAAGGATAAAGGAGTATTTCACTAAATTTGGAACACAATGAAGAAGGTTGATAAATATGGAGTGTGAACAGATATGTGACAATGTTCTCAGAGATTCTGGGAAATATTTTCTACATAATGGGTCCAGGTGGTCGGTGTACATGTCCAAATTGAATACAGTTCTTGAGGATTGACTATTTACCTAGATACTTGTCCAAATGAACTTTTACCCAGTTTTCAGACTACAAGATATTGCCAATATGTTATCATGTGCAATTATGTAATGTGCCACGTTTTGAAGTATTGTAACCGCCCTGAGACACCCAGTTACTCCCATTATTCTATTGCTCACTCCCATACAATATTGAAAAAAATAACGTAACACAGCACTACCTTCTGAGTTGTCTCAGTTAGTCAATTTGGTGGCGGTGCCTGTGGTGTCGGATACTAGCCTCTAGGGATCCCAAGATGTAGAAATAGAAGAAAAAAAATGGCTATCCAACTTCTCAAATCAAGTCTGTGTTTATTTTTCACCCAGCGTGCAACGTTTTGACTCCACTGAGTTTTTATCAAGCATAGTGTGATACAATAAATTAACAGAATATATACACATCCCCTAAAATTTATTGGGTGGGAGGTCTATCCCTAGGGTGCCTCCCCCTTTCCAATTAAGTGACATGACACCACATGTCCTGACAAAAGTGTCATCACGAACACATAATACTGACAAAACATTAACCAATGTTAAACATATAATCCACTTACTCAGGGCTGAAGGAGACCATACAGAGGCTCACGTGTATGGCCGCACTAGTAGGCATCTCCCCTCCACGTGCATTTGCGTGGGAGGAGTTTTCGGCAACAGCGCTAGAGAGGCTTACGGCCAAAGCGCTGAAAGACTTCCAGTTGCATCACCCGCAAAGAGTTCAGTTGCTACCAAACCCCACTCTCATATACAGTAATGTATTGGGAAACGGGAGATATTGTAGCAGCTGGCCTGAAGTCATATTTCCACTTGTGCATTCCATGGTACTAACACCCTACTTATCGACAAGGGAATCATTTATCCAATCATGAAAAATGTAATACAGGACTCAATCATTAATGATAAACTGGTTGATGTAACAAGGGAGTAATGTAGCTTTACCACTATATGAAGTTAGGACAGTATTTTGAGGGGAACAAATGGAATTGCAATTAGCGTGATATTACGTGGGTAGGTCAGAAGACTGCTGAGGGGCATTAGATATACCGTGGCAAATAATTAAAGTAGTAACTCGCCCAACCATTCATACTAAGGGACCATACATATAAGCCCCATCATACAGTCACCTAAGTCCAGGGTGGTGGGGCTATCAGTCCATATATTACCTTTCACTCTAAGGTAGTGTCGCTCGGCATAGCCTCTATCCCCATCCCTGGAGAGAGGTGCATCCCCATTCTCACCCCTGTTTATAATAGGTCCGTATTTCGGCCATTAGTTGGTTCATGGGTGTCACCAAATATTTCTAGATGTAACTACGTCAAATGGTGCCTTAAATACTAACTAAGCAGAATCCGACATCATACCCTACTAGGCCAAAACATGGCCATTAATCTAAAGAGTATCAAAATACCAGTTCAAGCACTTCATATTGGTAGCTAAAGACAATTATGCCCAACCTTATGTTGTATTCATCCAGTTGTCAAATAATGATATAAGATCAATAAATTAATCATTGGTGTGGGTGTCCAGATCCTTGAGGAAGCAAGTCCTTGTATACCCATGATACCCACACCAATGATAAGGTATGTCATGATTAACGACTAATATTTAACTGCCCGAAATGCCTAGACTTTTGGTGTCATGAATATGCTTTTACCGCTAAAGAAATAAAGATATAGTTTTTATGATAGAAATTGTCTATTTTTGTCCACAATTACGGACAAGAATAGGACATGCTCTATCTTTTTTGCAGGGCCACGGAACGTAACTACAGATGAGGACATCACACGGTGTGCTCTCCACTTCTTTTGCAGCTTCATTGAAATGAGTGGGTCCGCACCCGTTCTGCAAAATTGTGTTGAGCAACCTTGTGCTTCAAGTTCGGAATACAAGGTTCGGGTTATCTAAGAATTTGTTATGGATTCCGCTACCACGGAACATACCTTATACCTTATGGTCCGTGGCAGCAAAATACATAACAGAATTCTTAGATATGCAAGTAAGTAAAAATGGTAGGGGGCACTCCACTATCTGATGCCAAAAGGACAACGAAAGTAGCAAATGGTACAAATTTATAGAATTTATTGGATAAAATAGTGCAGTGCTGTGGTCCACTATTATAAATACAATGGTGGATCACTTTAAAAACAAGCAGAGCAATGGAACATCCTGGTTAGTCCGGGTTAACACATCACAGTGTCCCTTCTTTTCATCCACCAGAAGAGAAAAATAAAGGAAAAGCTGATCTTGTATTTTAAGCATCTGTTATGCACATTTCCCTGCTGTTTTCGCCATTTCCATGCCATCTAAGATCCTTGGTTTTACACAAAAAAAAAAGGGGGATCAATGACAAAAATTCCCACAAAAAATATGTATTTTAATCATGGGCCATTTTTATGTGTCTTAATTTAAAGGGAAATTCTCAAAAATGTGCCCTGTTGGAGCCTAATATTTTTTTATTTTAGGCCAAGGGAGTACGGGCCCTAAAAATTAGGTATTCACCTGACATAAAAACAATAGTGATTATGTGGCTCGAGGTACATTATGCAGTTACTGAATAACAATTTTACTGTAGCCCACTGGAGTACAGGCCTCAAACATTAGGCATTCACCGTACAGAAAAGATTGAATGATTCTGTCGCTGGAGGTATATCAGATGGTCATTGGATATCAATTTTACTGCAGACCAATGGAGTAAAGACTCAAAATATGAGGCATTCACTGTACAGAAAAGATCAAGTGATTATATGGCTGGAGGTATATTAGGCAGTCATTGGATATCAATTTTACTGCAAGCCAGTGGACTACAAGGCCCAAACATTAGGCATTCACCATACAAGCAAAGAGCAAGTGATTATATGGCTAGAGGTATATTAGGCGGTCACTGTATAACAATTTTACTGTGGGTAAGTTAGATTATAGGCCCCAAAAATTATGCATTCATCGTACAGAAAAAATCAAGTGATTATGTGGCTGGAGGTATATGTTAATTGATATCAATTTTACTGCAGGCCAGTACAAATACATATGTTTAAAAGAACAAAAAATATTAATTTGAATTAAAAACATGGCTAACGAACTTCCCCCTCTTGAATAAACCCCAAATGATAATAGGTGAAATTCGATAACACGTGGTCGTCACAGGTGTTGAATTCCTCCGAGGCTCAAACATTAGGCATTCACCGGACAGAAAAGATCAAGTGATTATGTGGCTGGAGGTATATTATACGGTCAATGGATATCAATTTTACTGCAGGCCAGTGGAGTACAGGCCCCAAAAACTATGCATTCACTGTATAGAAAAGAACAAGTGATTATGTGGCTAGAGGTACATTAGGCGGTCACCGTATAACAATTTTACTGTTAGCCAGTACAAATACATGTCAAACACATATGTTTAAAATAATTTGGATTAAAAACTTGGCTAACGAAACCCCACCTCTTGAATAAACCCCAAATAATAATAGGTGAAATTTGATAGCACGTGTTTGTCATAGGCGCTGAATTCCTCTGAGGCCCCAACATTTAGGTGTTCACCTTACAGAGAATATCAAGTGATTATTTGGCTGGATGTATATTAGACAGTCATTGGATACCAATTTTACTGCAGGCAAGTGGACTATAGGCCCCAAACATTAGGCATTTACTGTACAGGTCACAGGTGTTCAATTCCTCCCAAAGGCTTGATCAAAGACACAACGCAATGCATGCTCCAGAAAGAAGGCATAAGGTACGATGTCACTGATAGCGCCCTGGCTGCGACTGACCAGTTTGGTGATCTCATCAAATGGCCGCAGAAGTCTACATCCGTCGCGCATGAGCAGCCACTGGCACAGTGAAAAGAAACCAAGCTCCCCAGAACCTGTCCTGCTGCAGAGTTCGTACAGGTAACATAGTAACATAGCACATAACATAGTAACATAGTACATAAAGTCGAAAAAAGACATTTGTCCTTCAAGTTCGGCCTGTCATCCTGCAAAGCTAGTCATTAACGGCACATTGCTGCTGGAGAAGCCTATCAAGCATGTGAAAGGTGGAGTTCCGGCGTGTTGGGCTGTCACAAATCAGACGTCTGAGGGGCAGGTGGTGTCACCGCTGAACATCAGAAAGGTGAGCCATGACCATGTAAGATCTTCTAAAATGGGCAGAGATTTTCCTGGCCTGCCACATTCTGCACCCCGGGTTATTTGGCAATGAATCGCTGCACGGCTAAGTTCAGGCACATATGTCATTTTGCCCTGTTTCAGCACACTCAGCAGATTGTCACTGTTGCTCACCAGTTTACCAACTGTCAAATTGAGCGGTGTTAGCCTCTGATCAGCTGGTGACCGCTGAGCTTAAAGCAGTACAGGACCAGTGTGACTTTTAGCTTCCAGGCACAACACCTACAGCACAGCTTGGCCATTTCTCACCTGGAACGTCAGATAGGTTCTGGGGAGCTTGGGGGGTGCAGAGGAAGAGGCGGTACCAATAAAAAAGGAGGAGTCAGCCGAGGAGGAGACTGTGGATGGAGTAGGAGGAGAAGAAGAGGCAGGCCTGCATGCAATCCGTGGCGGTAACACCAAATCCACACGGGTGCCACGGGTTGCATGCTTGACAGCCGTCAGAAGATTCACCCAGTGGGCAGTAAAAGTTATGAACCTTCCCTGCTCGTGTTTGCTAGACCACGTGTCTGTGGTTAGATGTATCTTGGCACCGACATTGTGTGCCAGAGATACATTCCCTTGCCGCTGAACATGGCCATATGGCTCTGGGATGCCCTTCTGGGAGAAATATTTCCTTCCCGAGGACCTTCCATTGCGGTGTTCCAATGGCCACACACAAATTTTCTAATGCCCTTTGAGGTCACCAGTTTATATGGCAGTAGTTGGCGGGCTAGCAGTTTCAACAAACCAGCGGTCAGCCATTGGGCAAGAGGGTTAACCGGCATCATCAACTTTTTACGTTTGAGCATTTGTGTCATGGAAGCCTGCCTTTTGCCAAAAAAACGCAATGACGGCACGGTGGAAGGTGGAGTGGAGGACAAATGGGAGGAGAAAGGAGAAGGAGAAGAGGCAGGACGTGGAGCACCAGGAGTGTGGTTTTGTGGGTTCTGACGGTGTTGCTCCCACTGGGCTTGGTGATGGGAGGCCATCTGCCTTCTTAAGGTGGTCGTCCCTATGTGAGTGCTGGGCTTACCGCGACTTATGCGTTGACAGCACAGGCTGGAGATGGCAACACTATTGTCAGCAGCTGACACGTTAAAAAAAGCCCACACTGCGGAGCCATGTGCCGGCGTCCTGGGAGCACCAGATGTGACCGTGCATGGTGGATGGCTCGCTCCAGATACATTTGCAGTCTGCTTTTTGCCTCCTGTGCACTGCGATTTCTGCCTGCTTCTCCTCCTTCTACCCCCTATATGCTGCTCTGTCTCTCCCTCTGAACTCTCATCCTCTTCCTCTCTTGTGGGCACCCATGTAACATCCTTTGACACATCATCATCGTCACATTCACCACCACTTACATTAGAGATCTCGGAGTAGGCAGCAACAGCGGGGACCTCCGTCCTTGAGATGATCTGGGTACTGTCATCAGACTGCTGCCTGGCAGCCGATGATACCTCCTTTTCCTCATCCGATGCCAAGAATAGCTGAGCATTAGTAAGGTCTGTGAATGGATGGGGAAAAATTTGTGGTTAGATGCTAAATATATGCTAAATAAACAAAGATTTGCTCACGGTTGCTTTCTGCAATGTTTCCTTGCACTGAAATGTGAATTTTTAAAAGCTTTTTTTTTTATACTGCTGGAAGGCTGTTCCGGCAGAGAACAGTTTGCCAGACACATCTTGATCCAGCATTGCCGGATGTTTTGACCACTGACTATAATGAGGTCCAACAGAGATCTGGCTGTTGACTGGTAAATATATTTACTCATTCGAGATTTACCGGGTAACACCCGGATCCCTGCCAGACCTCATTATAGTCAATAGTACCAGAGGGTATTTTGGTAACATTGGCTACTCCGGATCTAGATAGCTTGGGCAAGCTGTTGTGGCAGAGAAACAAGCCTTATATTGTGGCTTTAAGATTATTAAACCCATATGCTTTTTAACGGCGGTCACTAAGGGCCTTAGGCTGGGCTGCTGCCTTTTCACAGTGGCCCAGTCTAATCATTGCATGTGTCCCACGTGCAGCGGAGAATGGGGGCTTGGCTCCCAAATGAGAGCTGCGCTCCTGAACTAACAGCCTGGACTGGGAGGAGTCAATTTCAGTATAGCACTGACATTAAACGGCAATGCACTATAGGGATTGTGCATTGTATCAAAAGATTGCCTGTGATAGTCCTGTTGTGGAACTATTAATTGGTTAAAAAAAAGTTTCAAAAAAAAGATTCAAAAGTGTTATTTAACCAAAAATGATACCAATGAATACTACAAGTCGTCCCACAAAAATAAAGCCCTCACACAGCTCCATAGGAAAAAAAAAAAGGAAAAAAGTTATGGGTCTTGGGATGCTGCTATGTAAAAAGATTTTCTTCTTTTAAAAAAAAGGGGGTTTATTTGACAAAAGTAGCAAAATGTAAAAAAAAAAAAGCTACATGCATTTGGTATCACTGTAATCATACTAATCCAGAAAATAAAGATATTATATTATTTATGCCAAGAAATCAAAACCACAAAATATATAATGCAAAAACTCAGTGGTAACGTTGCTGTTTTTTCTCATCTCCCTCCCTGAAAGAGTTGATAAAGTTAAATCAGAAAGTTATGTGTACCCCAAAATGGCACCATGAAAAACTACAACTTGTGCACTAAAAAAAACAAGCCCCCATACAGCTACATAGATTGAAAAATAAAAAAAAGTTATAGATCTTGGAAGGCTATGATAAAAAAAAGGAAGCCAAACACTTGGTCAGTAAGGCCCCATGCAGGCGTGTCACTAAGGGGTTATAAATAAGTCACAGTCTGAATAATGCCATACCAATATTTGCATTAATGCTGTACTGTGTTATACAGCTGAAAATCCAGATTGGAGCTTTAGATGAATGATTGATGCTCCTTACAAAGTATAATGTGTGGCACCTATTTTAGAGCAAGAATGACTGGCACTTATGTCTTTATTGAGATGTACTGATGAAATGCACTCATTATTCTGATCTTCCTTACTTCAATTAGTGAGCAACAGACACACTTACTGTCCCTGTTTGTGCATGAATAATTAAAAATATGAGACAGCTGGAGTCATTGAGTTACTGTCAAGATAAGAGAGTTGTACTATGAGGAACTCCAACATTAAATGAAAATAACATAAAAATAGTTACTGGTAAATGTCAGGACAAGTTGAGGAGGCTAAACTGTTCTCTTGTTCATAGTGTTGCTATAATTTGTAATACAAAGCATGCAGCTCTGGTGGGAGATGACTATGAAGAAGACATCAAAAGAAATATTACAGACAAAAAGGAGTCACCTTAAAATTTATTTTCTGATTTGTTTGCCCGTCTCTTCAGGGGCAGATTGATCATAGACCCTAATGTGATGATTCGTGTTGGGCTGTCCGACCCCTCCTCATGGCTGCTACATGAGTACATAACACATAGTGTTGACCGATTCAAGCTTCAGATCCACTTTTCCAAGAAAAATGTAAAGTCAAATGTCCTCATGTAACTAAAAACAGAAGACAAAAAAATAAAATAAAAAATGCTTAAAGAAAACGCTACCACACTCCACAACACAGCTTCTGGCAAAGTCCTCAGCTACCATAACACATAATCCCACAAAAATAAAGAATTATGCTGCATGTATCACCTAAAAAAAGGTACAACAATTATTTGCATAATCAAACAGACAAAAAGTTATGTCTTTCAAAGATGCATGTATAAAAAAAAAGACTGAAAATGGAGCTGTCAAGAAGGGGTGTGGGGGTAAATGACCCCATCTTTAACTGGTTAATAAAGCGAATTATAATTTTAAGTGCAATTAGTAAGGGCATATCACTATGACTTCTGATATGTAGTGGTCTGACTACTAGGATCAGGGCCATCTTTACCAAGGGGCAAAAGGGGCAGCTGCCCCGGGCCCAGTTGCTCCTGGGGGGCCCAAGGCAGCTGCCTCTCGAGCCCTGCTAGCTACTGCCCCGGGTGTCAAGCTGTCTGTGTACTTTAACGTTGTGATCTAGGACCTTAATGACATCATCACCATGTGACCAGTAACCTAGCAATTACTGGTCACATGGCTATGAGGTCATCACAGGTCCTATCAGGAGTGTTGCAGAAGTTAACTGTGGAGCTTTTTTGTGTGAAGATTACATCAGAAAAAGGTGACAGGGGCTGTTATGTTAATATACTGTAAAATACTGTATAGTGGGGTGCTGTATATTGTGTGGGGGCCTGTATACTGTGGGGGGCTGTATATTGTGTGGGACTGTATACTGTGTGGTGGGCTGTATACTGTGGGGGCCTGTATACTGTGTGGTGGGCTGTATACTGTGTGGTGGGCTGTATACTGTGTGGGGGGCCTGTATACTGTGTGGGGGCCTGTATACTGTGTGGGGGCCTGTATACTGTGTGGGGGCCTGTATAGTGTGGGGGGGCCTGTATAGTGTGGGGGGGGGGCTGTATAGTGTGGGGGGCTGTATATTGTGGAGTGCTATACTGCTGTACTGTATAGTGTGGGGGTCTGTATACTGTGGGTGCGGTATAAGGTGGAGTGCTATACTGCTGTACTGTATAGTGTGGGGGGCTGTATCGTGTATAGTTTGGGGTGCTGTATACAGTGAGGTGTTGTATACTGTGAGGTATTGTATACTGTGGGCTGCTATACTGCTCTACTATTTACTGTGGGGTACTGTATAGTGTGGGGTGCTATACTGCATACTGTGTGGTGCTGTATACTATAGGGTGCTATACTGCATAATGTGGGGTGCTGCGGTGCACTGTAACACTAGGGCCGAGCCCCGGTCTCCTTCCTGCAGAGCGGTGCCCACTTCCAGCCTGAGCCCAGCTGCCCAGAACACTGATCCTGAGCCACTGGAGTCTTCAGAACTGGAAGTTTTTACAGTCATTCACTGTACTCTACCAGGTGTGTGGATTTTTTGTGTGTGTGTTGTGGTGGAGGGCGTGATTGCCTGCTAAGGTGTGGGAAGGCGGGATCCAGGGGGCCCAAGTAAATTTTTGCCCAGGGTCCAATCAATATTAAAGATGGCCCTGACTAGGATCCTATTGATACAGGAAATAAAAGGACCAAAATACTGGATTATTAATGCAGCACCTTCATTCCCTTGGTTCCACAGCCATCTGAAGCTGCAATGTAGCTTTACTCAAAGAAAGAAGTCAATGAGATTCCTGGAAGTCAGAACCCACTGATTAGGGGGCGGAGCTAGCGCCGGATGAAGATGGTCGCATAGCTCCGTGCTCTGTGAAGAGTTTCGTCCCTGACGCTAGGAATCATCAGCCTACAGAGACGGAGATGGTTAAGATAGGGAACAACAAGCATGTGGACACCCCTGCTCCCTCTAAAACTCAGATTGCAGGAGGTGAGATGGAGAAATTCCTAAAGAAAGCTGCCGCTACCGTGGCCGCCAGAGAACCCAAGATGGCGCCGACGCCGCAGGCCAAAGATCCGAAGTGCGCCCCTGCTCCATCGGAGGGTGAGAGCGATTCGGATGAAGTGCAAGCCAGCTCCGATCTCCCGGTCACAAGGAAATACCTAGACCGCGCTCTGAGTAGAATGATGGAGCCGATACTAGCGGAACTTACTGCCTGCAGGAGCGAAGTGAGACAAATAGGGGATCGGGTGGAGAGTCTGGAGAACCACCAAGCAGAAATCCTGAACCACCAGTCTGCTGTTACGGACTCTTTTCGTCGCTGCGCTCTCTATTTGAATGACCTCCACTGTTCCCTAGAGGACCAAGAAAACAGGGGGCGCCGGAACAACCTCAGATTCAGGGGTGTGCCAGAGTCGGTCACCTCAGGAGAGGTCTCGGCGTCCATTACCGAAATCAGCAGATCGCTGCTGGGGCCTGATTTTCCTCAGGAGATAATCATAGAGCGGGCACACAGGGCCCTCAGACCTAAGCCCAAGCCGGATGAGCCGCCCAGAGACATTATTTGCAAGTACCTGAACTTTCAAGTTAAATCAGCCATCCTGGAAGCCGCACGTGCCCACCCTGATCTGGCATTTGAAGGATCCAAAATAGAAGTTTTTCAGGACTTAGCTCTGTCAACATTAAAGAAGCGTAGAGCCCTTAAACCCTTAACGGATTGGTTACGCTCCAAAAAGGTGCTCTATCGCTGGTCTTTCCCTTTTGGTATATCCTTCTCATACGCAGGAAAGAGAGTGAACATCTCGTCTTATACAGAGCTCACATCTGCCTTTGAGATCCTGAACGTGCCGCATATGCGGATTGAGAATTGGGAACTTTTTAAAGACCTCGGCGCTTTACCTGAGATACCCAAAGTGGCTCCATTCGAGATACTACGCACGCCAAAGTCATCCCGTTCTAAGAAGAGGGGTCACCATCTCACCCCGAGAAGTCTCTCACAAGACCACTAGAGAGACCTGTTTGTATACAGTATAGTTGCCATAAGTAATCCTGTCTCTTTAACTTGCCTACCTCATTGCTAGGTTTTCATGCTTTCATTGTTAGCGGGATGTCTTTTAGCCTAAACCTTGGCGTTCAATGTTCCTTTAGTTCTTTAATGCATTATGACCTGATTCCGTCCTATCGTCGCATATCCTAGGGCGTTAAACGATCTCTTAAACAGTCTACAGACCAAGTAACCCCCACTAGATCTAGACATCAAGTATTATGTCTATGTTTGTACCCTATGTTTGTTTAATATGTTATGTTTTACTCCCCTTTTTTTCCCCCAACTCAAGGTACTTGACTAGCATGTCAGACAGGATCGTCTCTGCCACACGAGCGACACCAATAGTGCAAGAGATATTGGTCCATGATGGTTCCAATGCGTCTCCTGGGGGGAGGCCACAACGGCTCCAAGGTAAATTCGCACACACAGCAAATTATGGCTGACATCTCAGTGGCCTCTTACAATGTCAAGGGCTTTCACTCCCCATCTAAACGGAGCCAAGTCTTTGCCATTCTGAGAAAAGCCGAAGCGGGGGTGGTGTTTCTCCAGGAGACGCATCTACGTTTTAATCACTACCCAGACATGAGGTTTTCGCACTACTCCAACTGGTATCACTGTGGGAGTAACTCCTCAGCTTCCTGTGGAGTTAGTATAGGGTTCCAGAGGAGAATCCACTTCAAATTTGCCAGCCAGAGTTTAGATCCAGAGGGCAGATATATCCTTCTTAAGGGTTCTATAGGGCCACAAGTATACACCTTTGTCAACCTGTACGCCCCCAACACCAGCCAACCCCGTTGGTTTTCCGACATCTTTCCCATCATAGAGGCTTTTAAGTAGGGTATAGTAGTTGTTGGAGGTGACCTAAACGTCGCTCTCTGTCCTCAACTAGATATGTCCACACGTAAATCGTTTCACTCTAAAAGTTTCCTAAAAAGTGTTAGGAATACCCTTTGGGATCTGCACCTGGTTGATGCCTGGCGGTCCCTCAACCCGAATACTCTAGACTTCACATTTTTCTCCCCGGCACACAAAACTTACCACAGACTAGACTACCTGTTCATTTCTAAAGAACACTTACATCTGTGTAGGGAAGCATCCATCGGTGCCATTCACATCTCAGACCACTCTCCAATCTATCTCTCAGTTAAGGCCCCCAGATTGACACCCTCGTGCTTCAACTGGCGCTTAAATGAAACATTACTAGGATTCCAGGATTCGGTTGACCGGATTTCCAAGCAAATTGACGAATATTTCTCCCTCAACAAGAGTCCTAATGTATCGGCCAACACATTCTGGGATGCGCACAAACCTGTAGTTAGAGGGCATTTTATTAGCTTGGGCACGCACCTCAAGAGAGTGAGAGAAAGAGAAATAGATGACACTCTAAAAAATATTCCGATACATGAGTCAAGTCATAAAGCTCAACCCTCTGATGCTCTTTTCCAAAAACTATCTGAATATAGGGCAAAACTTAGATCCCTGTTAGCCACTAGAGCCGCTAAATATCACATGAGTTCGCAGCACAAATTTTTTGCCCATGGAGATAAGGCCACCAAATTTTTAATGAGCAGAATTAAGGGGAGGAGATCTACAAACTTTGTTCACCAACTTTCAACACAGGAAGGGACCCCCATCTTCTCAGTCGAACAGATTGCCGCTCAATTTTGTTCCTTTTATAATGACTTATATAACCTACCCTCATCAACAGCCCCTGAAGCTTCTGTGATATCTTCCTTTTTGGAAACAGCTAAACTCCCTAGAATTGACCCGGACCAGGAATCATGCCTTATAGCCCCCTTCTCCCTAACTGAGTTAAAGGATGCAATGAATCAAATGCCGACAGGGAAAAGTCCAGGCCCGGACGGCCAACCGTTGGCCTATTACAAAACGTTTCAGGCAATACTCCTCCCTCACCTTTTGGATGTGTGCAATCAGACTGTTAAGGGGATCCAACTATCGAGAGATATGACAGCGGCTCACATTACTCTCATTCCCAAAGAAGGGAAAGACACTAGATTGTGTTCTAATTACAGGCCCATCTCCCTCCTAAACATAGACCTCAAGCTCCTGGCCAAGATGCTAGCTAACAGACTTGCTATCATTCTTCCTCACCTTGTCCATGGAGATCAGGTAGGCTTCATCCGCAACAGAGAAGGGAAGGATAACACCACAAGGGTTATTAATACCCTCTGTCATGCTAAACGACTCTCCTTCCCTCTGCTTTTACTCAGCACGGATGCTGAAAAAGCATTCAATAGAGTCAACTGGTTATACCTAAGACAAGCTTTAGCGGGATTTGGCCTACCTGACCCCTACATCAAGGCAGTCTTCTCGATGTATGAAAAAGCTACAGCCTCAGTCCTAGTTAATGGCACCACATCACCTTCTTTTGCCATTAGAAACGGGACTCGCCAGGGCTGCCCCCTATCGCCTCTCTTATTCATCTTGGCCTTGGAGCCTCTCTTAGCGAACATAAGATTGAACCAGGAGATAGGGGGTCTATGTTTGGGAGGCAGGGAACAGAAAATCGCCGCCTTTGCGGACGATGTTCTCGTAATGACAACTAACCCAAAAACATCCCTCCCTAGACTCCAGACCCACCTTAAGGCGTATAGCTTAATGTCTGACTTTAAAATCAATGCCAATAAATCCTTAGTCCTTTGCCTAGGTATTCCCCAATCAACCCGACACCTTCTAATGAAGGACTCCCCATTTAACTGGTCATCTCCTAACATTACGTATCTAGGGATCAAAATTAGCCCAGACAGAGCTTTTCTCCCTTAACTATATTCCCTTGAGGAAGTCTATCTTCGATTCTATTGACAACCTGGCTCGAGCTAACCCAACTCTCTCTTGGTTTGGTCGAAAGAACCTCCTTTCCTCCTTGATACTTCCCAGACTTACATACCTGCAACAAGCTCTCCCCATCTCTATCCCCAAACATTACTATGTCTCGATAATGAGAAAATTTAGTTCCTTCATCTGGAATGGGAGGAAGGCGAGGCTCTCCTCCTCTCTTCTTATTAAGCCCAGAAATGCTGGAGGGATAGGCTTGCCAAGCCCTGAACTGTATGGGAAGGCTATTCTTCTCTCTCGCGCACTAGCTTGGCTGAGCCCTCCCCCATACTCTGTAGTGGCCCAGATAGAAATAGATATACTGAACATACCAGCTAGGGTGCTTCTACTGGGTCAGGAGACCGCTCTTCCTGGCCATATGTCCGCATATCCAATTATCGGGGCCACATTGGAAGCATGGAAGTGGCTATCACATACACACTGCTCCATCCCCTTCCCTTCGCCCACCTTGACAGTATCAGACGCACTGAACACGGCCCCCCCCCCCCACATTAAGGAATGCCACCTCACCAGGATTGTTGTCCTCTTCGATACCACTAATATCCTTAGCTCTCCCGACTGGAGAATGGATGGATTCTAGGGACATGAACGCTCTACTTAATCCTCACCCACGGGATTTTATTCCAGTAGCTTACTTTAGGGCTTACTTAAAGCAGCACATCAAAGTAGGGGACCTTCTTCGTCCCTTAGTCTGGATTGAAGCCTTGTCTGCCTCACAAACATTGCCCAGAAAGCTCACCTCTCGGCTGTACAGCAAACTACGCCTACCCCCTATGCTAGCTAAGCCCTCCTACGTCAGGCAATGGGAATTAGACCTCGGTACCACAATCCCCTTTGATTCTCTGCCTAGATTCCTTGACTCCCCCCACGGTGTCTCCCGCTGTGTCAGGATCCGGGAAAACAGCTATAAAATCCTCTCAAGGTGGTACAACACTCCGGATAAGACATCAAAATATGCTGGGTCGGCTTCTGGCACGTGCTGGAGATGCCTTGGGGAGAGAGGAACCTTCCTCCATGTTTGGTGGACCTGTCCTCCCATACAGAAGTGGTGGAGCGACATCTTCGCTACTGCAAATAAGGTTTGTGGAACAAAGTTCCAGCCCTCCCCGCAAATTGCCCTCCTCTCACTCCCCCAAGGTAACGGGAAGGCCAAGCCGCCATTTGTATTTACACAGATGATCCTAGCGGCCCGCCTTCAACTTCCTAAATTCTGGCTCCAGACTACAGTCCCAAGTTTAGATCAGTGGATGCAGAAAATTGATCAGATTCATAGATTTGAGGAACTTTCTTCATGGGAATCCTGTACACATATGGTCTTCCTCAAAAAATGGTCATTGTGGGCAATTTTCAGATCCCCCAAACCCTAGATTTCTCAATGGAATCCGCTGGAGGTTCTGACCCTATAGCTTCTGAACATAGATGTGCAAAATGTCCTAAACGTCACCCCGACTACATGTATCCCATGCAAAGGTTTTAAACTGCCTTATCGACAGGGTCTTATCATCTCTCTTGGTTTTAATTGATTGACTTTATAGATTCCTCACTCATTGGGAATGCTGTTTTTCTTTTGTCAATAGTGGTTGACGGTCTTGTCTATTTGTCTACTATGCTTAAAGGGAACCTGTCACTGGGATTTTGTGTATAGAGCTGAGGACATGGGTTGCTAGAAAGCCGCTAGCACATCTGCAATATCCAGTCCCCATAGCTCTGTGTGCTTTTATTGTGTAAAATAACTGATTTGACACATATGCAAATTAACCTGAGATGAGTCCTGTCCCTGACTCATCTCGCATACAGGACTCATCTCAGGTTAATTTGCATATGTATCAAATAGTTTTTTTTACACAATAAAAGCACACAGAGCTATGGGGACTGGGTATTGCGGATGTGCTGGCGGCCATCTAGCAACCCATGTCCTCAGCTCTATACACAAAATCCCGGTGACAGGTTCCCTTTAAAGCTGATCCTTTCCTGTATTTGACATGTACTTACTCTTGCAAAGTCGAGGCCTGCGAGCCTACACCTTGATACTATGTTCCTTTTGTTATATTGTATAACCTACAATAAAATATTAAATAAAAAAAATAATAAAAAAGAACCCACCGATCAGAAAGTGACACCATTTTTTATGAATGGAAAGCCATTTAACAAAGAGGAAACTCACTTCCAGGACCCCCATTCATTATCCAAACCAATGAGCTAAAAAAAAAAAAACAATGTCTCATTCCTATGAAGGTGCCATGTTCAGTCTTACTGGGACAAGCTGCTCATTTAAAGAAGAGTGTTATGCTCCATTCCACCTGAAGTGGCACAGCAGTGGAAAGGAACACTAAGGCCCCTTTCACACGGTCAAGTTTTCTGCACGGGTGCAATGCGCGAGGTGAACGCATTGCCCCGCACTGAATCCGGACCCATTAATTTCTATGGGGCTGTGCACACAAGCTGTGATTTTCACACATCACTTATGCGTTGCGTGAAAATCGCAGCATGCTCTATATTGTGCGTTTATCACGCACAAATGGGGCTGAGTGAAAATCGCAAGCATCCGCACGCAAGTGCGGATGCGGTGTGATTTTCACGCACGGTTGCTAGGAGATAATCGGGATGGAGACCCGATCATTAGTATTTTCCCTTATAACATGGTTATAAAGGGAAAATAATAGCATTCTTAATACAGAATGCATAGTACAATAGCGCTGGCGGGGTTAAAAAAAAACAAAAGACAATTTAACTCACGTTAATCCACTTGCTCGCGCAGCCCGGCTTCTATTCTGTCTTCTTCTTTGCTGTGTACAGTAAAAGGACCTGTGGTGACGTCACTCCAGTCATCACATGATCCATCACCATGGTAAAAGATCATGTGATGGACCACGTGATGACCAAAGTGACGTCACCACAGGTCATTTTCCTGTACACAGCAAAGAAGACAGACAGAAGAGAAGCCGGGCTGTGCGAGCAAGTGGATTAAGGCGAGTTAAATTATTATTTATTTTTTAACCCCTCCAGCGCTATTGTACTATGCATTCTGTATTAAGAATGCTATTATTTTCCCTTATAACCATGTTATAAGGGAAAATAATACAATCTACACAACCCCGATCGAAGTTCGGGTTTGGGTACCGAACATGCCGATTTTTCTCACGGGTGTGCAAAACGCATTACAATGTTTTGCACTCGCGCTGAAAAATTGTGCATGTTCTCACAACGCACCTGCACTTTTTCCCGCAACGCCCGTGTGAAGCCAGCCTTACTGTGAGATTCCCACACAAATAACAGTTGATTTCTGACAGGGTCATAGCAGCATGTTATTAGACATTTCTAACAAAAAAATTGTCGAAAGTGGACACCAACCTAAGTATTCTATGGAAAGCATATGCAAGTTTTACAGTATACCATTAAATCATATGTAGAATGTAATGTGATAATTGAAGTATATAAAATAAAGTATGGTGTCTCAGATGAGAGTAACCCAATTGTTTCCCATTAATTTTATACTGTTATAAAGTATATCTACAAACTTTGATATAAGCAAAGGGGTTACAGTTAGCCGAGTACAGCATGTGCTCGAGTGCCATGCTCCTGTCTCCTCCCTGCGTGTTTCTTGGCTGCTATGCAGCCAATATACGAGCAGGTGAGTACTGCCCTCACTGTAATGCCAGTAGCCATGTTGGGTACTGACATTACAGTGAGTGGCTGTCCGAAACACGTCATCGGGTGCAATATAGCACCCGATGACACGCATGTTCGGCTCATTCGTAGTCAGGGAGCTCTGAACATTGGAAGGGACAGAGTGTAGGGAATGCAATTGAATTATTATTATTTTTTTTTGTACAAAAACGTTTCAGAGACCCAAAAGTCCTTGTAAAGACTATTGTGTGTGACAGCAGCAAGTATGTGAAACCTGCGCTAAATTGCTCAGTGTTAGGGATAGCTGTGCGTAGGAAGGGACAGACAGTGTAGGGAATGAAATAGGAAGATTTTTATACAAAAGACTTTTCAGAGACCCAAAAATCCTTTCAAGGACTATTGTGTGTGAGCACAGCAATATATATTTTTAGTAAATCCTGCGCTAAATACCGCGTAATAGGCTGCTGTGGACAGTTAAATTATTTGCTCTTCATCTCCTGTGTAAAGTGTGCACATCCCTAAAATATCAATGACATATGTTTAGATGGTCAGATCAGCAGGTCCTTGCTCCACATGTTTTTGATGGTAACCAGCATGCCATCAATCATAATTTTTCAAGGCTGTGTATGTTGCTCTCCTTTATGTGTAACAAAGGGTGTATTGGAGTGTCGGTTCCTTGTAATTTTTGACAGCCCTTTCCCTTAGTGCATAGGCTTTATGAGTGTAGGAGTCCCACTACCCGAACATTTGTACCACAATGTGAATGAGGCCCTCCTTTATGTGATATACAGGTTGTATCGGAGTGGCTCTTCCTTGTAATTTTTGGCAGCACTTGCACTTTATATACAGATAGATATACAGGAAAGATGTTTCCTAACAATTTTTCCTCTAAAATCGATTTTATCTTTGGTTTGGTGCGGTTTTCAGTCTGTAAAAGTGGTGTACTACTCGGACAACATCATTCCCAGCAGCGACCTGGGAGTCCAAGATGCTTCCAGACATCCTCCCCATGCTGTTCCCGAACCATTTCGGTGGTGTTTCCATCATTTTCTGACCTTTTCCTATGAACCAGGCACCCTCCCCTCTTCAGAGCAGGGGGTACCTGGTTTAATGCTCGGGTTCTCCCATTGACTTCCATTATACTCGGGTGCTCTGTAGATGTGTTCGGCCAGAGCACCCGAGCACTTTGGTGCTCGATCAACACTAGTTACAGTACATATGTGCAATACAATTCCAAGAAATGTTCTACTGTATAAAAAATGACAGTATAATTAGGATTAGAGATAAGCGAAGTTTTGAAAAATTCATAAAATCAGGTATACATGTATGTCACAGAGGGAATGTATGGAGTGGCCTGCTGCAGTGAGCCCACTCCATAAGTGGCAGTAACAGTGAGAGTAGTGGCCCCCATAACAGAGTGGAGAGAGTGGCAGTAACAGTGACAGTCGAGGACCCATGACAGAGTGGGGAGGGTGGCAGCAGCAGTGGCAGTAACAGTGAAGGTAGGTATCCCCATGACATAGTGGGCAGGGTGTCAGCAGTAGCAGTGGCAGTAACAGTGAAGGTAGGTATCCCCATTACATAGTGGGCAGGGTGTCAGCAGCAGTGGTAGTAACAGTGAAGGTAGGTATCCCCATGACATAGTGGGGAGGGTGGCAGTGGCAGTAACAGTGAAGGTAGGTATCCCCATGACATAGTGGGCAGGGTGTCAGCAGCAGCAGTGATGCACATGGAGATATATGACACCTGCCTTTAATACTGTGGCACAGTAACTGAATCCCTAATAGAACAGATTAACTCTAGATGTGGGAGCACTGAACAGTGATGCACGTGGCGATACACTCCCGACACTCTCCCGGCACTCTCCCTCTCCAATATTGTCCTATTAACAGTTTGCAGTCCTAGCGCTGTCCCTAGCACATGAGCACTTGCCACGTCTCTTCCTATGATTAGCTCACAGGAAAATGATAGAGACTGCACGGGATGAGAGTTTTATAGGGCTGTGACCTCACAGGGGATGGCTACCTGCAAATTGGCTAGCTGCACGGCATTATGGGTGATTTCTCATTCCCGAACTTCTCACTTTCATTTTGTAACATATACAGCCACCATTTTAGGAAAAAGTGATTTGTTGCCACGAAAAACGAGGATATTCGGCTTCATAGCAAATTGAATTTTCCCTAATCTTCGGACCGAATTCCACTTTCGATGCTTCAATTTGCTCAACACTAATTATGATCATCAAACGAAAGTGAACTAGATCATTTGTGATGTCATATGATTAAACGCTTTCAAACATACGACAACATTTATTTGTGGCAGTATAGTGGCTCAGTGGTTAGCACTGGTGCCTTGCAGCGCTGGGGTCTGCAAGGCGTTTGTATGTTCTCTCTGTGTTTGTGTGGGTTTCCTCCGACTACTCTGGTTTCCTCCCACACCCAAAGACATAATGATAGGGATCTTAGATTATGAGCTGCACTGGAGACAGCACATGATGATAATGTCTGTAAAGCTATGTGGAATATGTCAGTGTTATAACATGCTAAGTGAGTTAAATCCTACATATCTTTTATTGCTCCACGTGGAAATGCCCTGCAATAAGCGATTTTCTGTTTCCACATGTTAACTAGCAAAGTGTTCTTTGGGCGGACTGCATTGTTAATGCCACTTTGCTAATGTTTTACATTTCTACATGATAAAATGCCAGTGCTTTGGCTCAGAAAGACCGGAGTAAAATCTTGCATTGTATCAAATGAATGCTTAACAAAGAATACTGCTGAGAGGGCAAGAGCTTGATGTTAACAGCTTGCCTCCATGGTAATCAGCACTAGCAAGCTGCAACGATAGGGGAAATAAAACCGTTGTGTTCCCTTACTATAACGCGGCTTAGGAAAAGCCCCTATCCTTCTAATCATAAACACATAATAACATCATTAGATACATCTACAGAATGTCAGGATGTGCTTCAGCCATGTCATGTACAACTAACATTGTTGGATAGAGTCAAGATTAAGAATCAATTATACAACCTTTGGTGTTGTATCATCTCATTGGTGGCATATTGCTAGGATGTTCAATGTCCAATTGGCAGTAGTCCGGGCACTGCGACCCCAAGCAATTGCTAGATGCTAGGAAAGAACCATGGGATGCCACTTCTCCTAGCAGTCCTGTTCTGCTATTTCTGTGCTGTCTGATGTATAGTCACTGACTAGCTATGCAGCTGGTGAGCCACAACCAAGCTGAACTAACAGGAGATGAAGTGGCACTGTACTTTCCTAGCACTTCTACCACTCTACCATACAAATTAGTAGAGGACACAGAGTTAAGACTTCTACCTGTAATGTGCAGGCACCTTTTATTATCAGGGTTTTGGCCCTTTCTGTCCATTTGAAACAGATCAGGTAACTAAAGGAGTTGTCTCATCAGGTTCTGTAGGCATACCATACAAAGTTGTGTGAAGGTCATAGAAAAGGGTCCAATGGAAAAAAAAAATTGTTGATTAAGTGGTTCCTGGTAGTATTAAACATCTGAAATACTAATGGTGGGTTTGCACAGCCTTAAGAGCAGCCAATTATTGGGAAGGAAGCGTTCCTTCCCGCCAACTGGTTCCTGGTTCAGTATAAGACAGTATGAGAACTCTTTCAGCTGCCTCCTCATACAGCATGCATGATCTGCTGTCCAGAAATTATAATTTATTGTAGGTGCCTACACGAATTACAATTTCATCCAATGAACAAGCGCCTCACTCGTTCCTTAGGTGAGTGGCTGCTCCTTTAGATAAGCAGATTTTCAGGAACTAGCGTTTGTATGAACGTTCATCCCCGATCTGCTCAACAATTGGGCCATATAAATCCGCCATTAGTATCACAGCATTCCCATTTCTGTATTTAGTCCACCCTCAGTCTCCGTATAAATAGCTCTTGTTTAGCCACCATGGTGACCTGTTTTATCAAAGATCCTGATTTACATTGTTGTTTTATTGCCATTTGATTCCTTACCTTAATTTTAATATATAGACAATTTAAAAAGAAATATAATATCAGGAATGAAGGCAATGCATTAAGCAGTTTAGCATACAGTATCTGATTTACCTGTCTCAAAGGTTCAGGATGAGTTATTAGACAGAGCTTTGCAAATTCCCTCCTGCAGTTGTGAAGCCTGTGGCGTTATAATTTGCAATTTGTCAAGATGTAAAATGTTGTGCAATATGAGAGATAAATGAAATATACAGCTTTACTATATCATAGGCAATACATATTCAGATATTCTCCGCACATATGGTATTCATCATTGGTTTTTGAAATAAGTGTGGGATGTTCATGCCCAGAAGCTTATTAGTTCTGTGTATCTACTAAACTTGCCAGCCGCTAGAAAATCTGTGAAGTATGGAAAACATGTCATAAAGGCAAACCTCATAAGAGTCAAGTCTAACATGAATATTGCTTAAGCTAAGAGAGGAGATGTCCGATATCAACAAAGAAACATATGAGAGACGTACAACACCAAATGCACCAAAATTCTGGATTAATTTGTGCCAAAAACAATACATGGCTTTTGCCTGATTCAATATGTATTTTAGACACTTTTTGCACCTCACTTGATAGTGTCTAGAAAAGAGGAGATGAGTAGAAGGAATCTGTAAATGTGCCAAAATGAATAAACATTGGAGCAAATTTTTTGTAGACTGGCATTTTACACCGGTCTTTGATATCCCATGCGCTGCCAGAGAATGCATCTAATGCACCACCAAGCTCCGAGCTGCTGTAGATTTCTATTTTCATTTACACCAGAAAAAATGGTGTAAATGAAGATAAATGTGCTGGGCTCCCTTGCCCAGCTTCCTCCCTCCTTCTCCACGTCACCATTTCAGAAAGTGGTGTAGGTGACATTAAAATTCTACTTAAGACATAATCTTGTCACACTCAGGGTTTCCAGCTATTTTTTTTCCCCAGGAAAATGGTGTGAGGGGAAGTGATAAAATTTGGTGCTAAATATTGGTCTAAAAGTGATCCAACTAAGAGGTGGCATAAGAAAATGTGTTTAACAAGATGCACTAAATCTGTTACATAAGCGAGCCACTGTAATAAATTTGCAGTATCTTCTGCCTGCCTTATCTAGTTTTAAACTGTCTAAATTAAGACTAATAATTAATCTCCTTTAGTATCTATTCAAATGCATAAAAAATTGAAATCTCCATAGTATACGTATATAACATAATTAAATCGCACTCACAATAGTCACACATCTAATCAGAATATCTAAATTACCAAGTATGCAATGAAATAATGGGGCAAAAGTTGTGCGTGCAAATAAGGATAGAGGACAGAGGTTGGAAGAACTGCCCACAACTAAGTCATCCATATTTCAGTGACATCCTGAAGAGGACGTTGACTGCATGGATCTTGTATCATGGAGTTTAAGCACTCTCCGTTGTTGTATTAGAGGGAACCTGTCACCAGAACTGCCCTGTTGAGCTAATAACGTGCACACTGGTCACACTGCCATGGTTCCAAAGCTGGTTTTCTTGAAATTCCCAATTAGTGTATTTATGAAAATACAACTTAAAAATGTACTTGACATCATAAATATTGTTTTAGTCGAGTCACTGGGGCGTGTCCATTGCTGAGTCACTGAATACTGCCAGAAATTCCACCAGCACCTATGCAGGAGCACTCCTTCAGCAGCTGGGATCCAGGCATGCTCAGTGCGCACTCCCTACACATGCTCAGATTCTAAGGTGTATACACCTCAGCTTCAAGCACTCACTGTGCATCTTTAGATCCTGGAGGCTGAAGGAGTGCTTCTGGCCAGGCACCAAAGTGCAGGATAGAACAAGTGGGCTATAGAAGCTTCAAGACTTCAAGAAAACCAACATAGGAACTATTGCTGCGAGACCAGTGTACACATGTGATTAGCTCAATAGGGCCATTATGGTGACATGATACCTTTAACTATTACGTTGCACGACACCAGCCAGCAAGTACATGTATTGGAGTTCAACAGGAGTTGATTAGCAGGGATTGGATAATATTGTGGAAACAGAGGTAGCATTGCTATATGTATACTATTAAATTGCTCCATGATTGCTCTATTGGAAGAATATATTGGATTGTTCCTCTATCCTTATTTTTCGCTCTCAGCTTTTGCCCCATATTTTACTTGCTAAATTGTCACTTAATTGTTAGAATCTCGATGATCATGATGTAAAAAATCTGTACAATCGCTCCATTAACCGTCATATGCTTTATACACTGAACAGAAATATAAACACAACACTTTCGATTTTGCTCACATTTTGCATGAGCTGAACTCAAAGATGTTAAACATTTTCTACATACACAAAAGACCCATTGCTCTCAAAGATTGTTCACAAATCTGTCTAAATCTGTGTTAGTGAGCACTTTTCCTTTGCTGAGATAATCCATCCCACCTCACAGGTGTGGCATATCAAGACAGCATGAATATTGCACAGGTGTGCCTTAGACTGCCCACAATAAAAGGACACTCTGAAATGTGCAGTTTGATCACACAGCACAATGCCACAGATGTTGCAACGTTTTAGGGAGCGTGCAATTGGCATGCTGACTGCAGGAATGTCTACCAGAGCTGTTGCCCGTTTAATGAATGTTCATTTCTTTACCATTAGCCATCTCCAAAGGTGTTTCAGAGAAATTGGCAGTACATCCAACCAACAATCGGTTTGCATAACCAAGGAATTTCTGCACAAACTGTCAGAAACCATCTCAGGGGAGCTCATCTGCATGCTCTTTGTCCTCATTGGGGTCTGGTCCTGACTGCAGTTCGTCATCGTAACCGACTTGAGTGGGCAAATGCTCGCATTCAATGTTATCTGGCACATTGGAGAGGCGTTCTGTTCACAGATAAGTCCCAATTTTCACTGTTCAGGGCAGATGGCAGACAGCGTGTGTGGCGTGGTGTGGGTGAGAGGTTTGCTGACATCAACATTGTGGATCGAGTGGCCCATGGTGGTGGTGAAGTTATGGTATGGGCAGGCATATGTTATGGACAAATAACACAGGTGCATTTTATTGATGGAATTTTGAATGCACAAAGATACCGTGACGAGATCCTGAGGCCCATTGTTGTGCCATTCATCCACGACCATCACCTACTGTTGCAGCGTGATAATGCACGGCCCCATATTGCAAGGATCTGTACACAATTCCTGGAAGCTGAAAACATCCCAGTTTTTGCATGGCCAGCATACTCACTGGACATGTCACCCATTGAGCATGTTTGGGATGCTCTGGATCGGCGTATATGACAGTGTGTTCCAGTTCTTGCCAATATTCTGCAAATTCGCACAGCTATTGAAGAGGAGTGGACCTGGACAACATTCCACAGGCCACAATTAACAACCTGATCAATGCTATCCGACGGAGATGTGTTGCACTGCGTGAGGAAAATCGTGGACACACCAGATACTGACTGGTTTTTTGCCCCCCCCGTAAGGCAATACTGTGCACATTTCAGAGTGGATTTTTATTGTGGGAAGTCTAAGGCATGCCTGTGCAATATTCATGCTGTCTAATCAGCACCTTGATATGCCACACCTGTGAGGTGGGATGGATTATCTCGGCAAAGGAGAAGTGCTCATTAACACAGATTTGTGAATAATATTTGAGAGTAATGGGTCTTTTGTGTATGTAGAAAATGTTTCAGATCTTTGAGTTCAACTCATGTAAAAATGTGAGAAAAACCAAAAGTGTTGCTTTTAGATATTTGTTCAGTGTATATTGCATGCAGTCTAAAGCATGCTGCATTACAAGTGCATCTGAGATATTCAGGAGATACTCAGGAGGTAATCTGGAGGTGGATAGAATCTAAAAAAAAGTAAGACTTGTTTGTTAAAAATGTTTCCCCTCTTTAAAATGGCAGACCTGGTTCAGTGCAGGAATTGTTGTGCTTTTATTTCAGGTTTCACTCTTCGGAGGTTTGGATGCTGTCTGATCTGTAGACAGCTCTCCATAATGCAGCAGGAAATAGTATTTTTTAAATCTGAGATTTGTAAATTAACTGTTAAACAAACTCAGGCTGGGAATGTTGCAATGCCACTGCCACAGAGGCCCCCTAGAAATGGAAGATGGGTTACTGCAGGTTCTGATAGACTGAGAGTTGTTGATAGAAGACATGTCACACAGTCCGTGGCTCTCCATAATTCATTTACAGCACTTTCAGAGCGCAAGAGCAACATGGAGGATGGCTCAGGCACAGTTGGTGAAGTACAATCATCTCCCATGCCGAAAGTATGCAAGACTGCAGCCAAAGACAAAAAGGATAAGGTGAGGACTGATAGAAAGCAGCTGTTGGTCGGAGATTCTATAACAGGTGTAAAGTTTGAGGAAAATGGTTTTGTGAGATGTCTCCCTGGGGCTACCACTAGCAGGGATAGATGACGCATCCTTAATATTGTTAGGTAAGTAAAGCAGGAAAGGGAGGTGGATGTTATTCTTGGGACAAATGATAAGGCTTGCAATGATGTTTCAAAGGTGAAAGAAGCTTTTCACACACTTGAAAATGATATACAGGAGGTTGCATCAACTGTTTCATTCTCTGCAGTTTTGCCTGTGCATAACCTTCAGCATGACAGAAAGATGCACATTAAGGAGTTCAATGTATGGCTCGGTGAATGGTGTGTGAACCAAGGGTTTGGCTTTGTGGTGCATGTTATCTCTCGTTGGAATGGAAAAGAACTGTACAAGAAAGATTGTTTGCATCTTTCTCTCAAGGGAACAAATGTCTTCAGTGAACATTTCAAAGCATTTGCTAAGGAGCAATGAAACTAGGAAAGGGGGGGGCAAAAGAGTGATAATCCAGCAGTCAGACTGCCCCCAGGAACAATGCCAGAAGATGCCAGTAGCACATAGGTTAAGAAATGACAAGCTTAGAGTCTTGTCTCAAATGCTCACAGTTTAGGGAATAAGATCAATTAACTTGAGTTTATAATGGCATCTGAGAATATAGATTTAGTGGCTGTTACTGAGACAAGGTTCAATGGGAGTAATGACTGGGATATAGCAATACCAGGGTTCTCTATATATAGAAAAGACAGAGAAGGCAAAAAAAGGGGGAGGGGTGGCCCTGTATGTGAAAGATAGCATAAAATCTAATTTAATACAAGTTAGCAAGACCAATTTAGAGTCAGTTTGGGTTACCTTGCAGCTTCATAATCATAAGGTAACTCGTGTAGGTGTGATATATAGACCACTTAGCCAAGTCAAAGAATTAGATGATCTACTAGTTGAGGAAATAGCTAAAATGACATTGAAAGGGGAAGTTATCATTATGGGAGACTTTAATCTTCCTGATGTAAACTAAACAAACAAAATAGCTAGCTCTGCCAGGAGTACAGATATTCTAAATTCCCTACTGGGATTATCTCTACAGCAAGTAGTTGAGGAGCCAACCCGGAAGGGGGCCAATTTAGATTTATTATTCACAAATGGGAATTTGGTATCTGATATTACTGTAGGGGGAAGCTTGGAGTCTAGTAATCACCAGTCAGTGTGGTTTACTATAAGTACAGTGACTGAGTCACACCACACAAAAACAAAAGTTTTAGATTTTAGAAAAATTGACTTTTCTAAAATTAGATTAGTCATATATAAGTCCCAAACAGATTGGAACAGTTTCAATGGAGTCCAGGAGAAATGGGACTACTTAAAAGTGGCACTATTGAAGGCAACAGATAATTGCATTAAGCTTGTCAGTAAAAGCAAAAAAGGGAAGAGACCACTGTGGTACTCGGCAGAAGTGGCCAAAATCATTAAAAACACAAAGATAGCATTTAGGAATTATAAAAAAATAAATAAATAAATGGGATGACAGGCAAATTTATAAGATTAGGCAGAGAGAGGATACACAAGTTATAAGAGCTTCTAAAGCACAGGCAGAAGAGAAATTAGCTCAGTCAATAAAAAAAGGTGATAAGACATTCTTCAGATACATAAATGAAAAAAAAGGAAACTAAAACAAGGAATTACCAAATTAAAAACAAAAGAAGGAAGGTATATGGAAGAAGATAAAGAACTAGCTGACTGCCTCAATGAATACTACTGTTCAGTTTTTACAAAGGAAAATGAAGGAAAAGGACCTCATTTAGGGAGGAAGACTAATGAATCTTTTGATGCATGTGTCTTTACAGAGGAAGAGGTTCTAAGTCAGCTGTCTAAAATTAATACAAATAAGTTACAGGGGCCTGATGGGGTACACCCAAAGCTATTAAAAGAGCTTAGCGGTGAACTATCAAAACCATTAACAGATTTATTTAACCAATCACTGGTAACAGGAGTCGTCCCAGAAGATTGGAAATTAGCAAATGTTGTGCCCATTCACAAGAAAGGTAGTAGGAAGGAATCGGGCAACTATAGGCCAGTAAGCCTGACATCAATAGTGAGGAAATTAATGGAAACCATACTTAAGGAGAGGATTGTGGAACATCTAAAATCCCATGGATTGAAAGATAAAAAACAGCATGGGTTTACTTCAAGGAGATCATGTCAGACTAATCTAATTGAATTTTTGATTGGGTGACTAAAATAATAGATGGCGTAGGTGAAGTAGACATCGCTTACCTAGACTTTAATAAGGCTTTTGATACTGTCCCACATAGAAGGCTTATTAATAAATTGCAGTCTTTGTGCTTGGACTCCCATATTGTTGAATGGATTAGGCAGTGGCTCAGAGACAGACAACAGAGGGTTGTAGTCAATGGAGTATATTCAGACCATGGTCTTGTTACCAGTGGGGTACCTCAGGGATCTGTACTGGGACCCAAATTGTTTAATATCTTTATCAGCAAAATTGCAGAAGGCCTCGATGGTAAGGTGTATCTTTTTGCTGATGACATAAAGATTTGTACCAGGGTTGATGTTCCTGGAGGGATACACCAAATGGAAAAGGATTTAGGAAAACTAGAGGAATGGTGAAAAATCTGGCAACTAAAATTTAATGTTGATAAGTGCAAGATAATGCACCTGGGGCGTAAAAACCCAAGAGCAGAATATAAAATCAGTGATACAGTTTTAAACTCAGTGTCTGAGAAAAGGGATTTAGGGGTCATTATTTCAGAAGACTTAAAGGTAGGCAGATAATGTCATAGAGCAGCAGGAAATGCTAGCAGAATGCTTGGGTGTATAGGGAGAGGCATTACCAGTAGAAAGAGGGAGGTGCTCATGCCGCTCTACAGAGCACTAGTGAGACCTCATTTGAAGTATTGTGCGCAGTACTGGAGACCATATCTCCAGAGGGATATTGACACTTTGGAGAGAGTTCAGAAAAGAGATACTAAACTAGTACATGGGTCGCAGGATAAAACTTACCAGGAAAGATAAAAGGGCCTTAACATGTATAGCTTGGACGAAAGACAAGACAGAGGGGATATGATATAAACTTTTAAATACATAAAGGGAATCAACAAGGTAAAAGAGGAGAGAATATTTAAAAGAAGAAAAACTGCTACAAGAGGACATAGTTTTAAATTAGAGGGGCAAAGGTTTAAAAGTAATATCAGGAAGTATTACTTTACTGAGAGAGTAGTGGATGCATGGAATAGCCTTCCTGCAGAAGTGGAAGCTGCAAATACAGTGGAGGAGTTTAAGCATGCATGGGATAGGCATAAGGCCAGCCTTCATATAAGATAGGGCCAAGGGCTATTCATAGTATTTTGTATTTTGGGCAGACTAAATGGGCCAAATGGTTCTTATCCTCCGACACATTCTATGTTTAAGTCTCAGATTGTGGCACAACTAGCTGTTGTGCTGCTACCTACGCTTAAAATACGCCTAATATAGGTGTATTTCAGCTTAAAGGGATTCTGTCACCTCCCCTAAGCCAAAAAACGATTTTAAAGCAGCCATGAAGCACAGCTTACCTGGATTAGGCTGTGCTCTTTTATCTTGAAATCCGTCCAGCAGTTACTGCAAAAAACGACTTTGATTGATATGTAAATGTGTCCTGAAGGTGCCCAGAGGGGCGTTTTTTTCTTCTTAGAGAGCCCAGTACCGCCCCTCTTTCAGTGCCCAGCCCGCCTTCCTTGTACTGTCTAACCGCCGCCTCCAGCCTGCTACAGCCTCTCCTCCCTCTCCTCCCTCTCCTCCCCCTCCTCCCCCTCCCTCACGCCGAACGAACTCTCGCACAGGCGCAGTACCCACTGAGGGCTGCGCCTGTGCGATCATCAGGAGACTGAGGGCGGCAGCTTCATCTTCGTCACTGGGCATGCGCCGAGCCCAGTGACGTCCGATGTTCGCTCTTTCCCTCAGTCAGCCTGGTAGGAAGCGCAGAGGATTGCCGATCGGCTAAATACAATACAGCTTTACTTAATATAATAATACCTAATTTGCCCCAACAAATATTTCTTTCCTGAAGGGAGGGTGGGGAAAGAAATCGCTGGCCGTCTTCACTGTGGCAGGCAGACTGGAGAAAGTGCAGGGTGCAGCAGCCGATCGGCAATCCTCTGCGCTTCCTACCAGGCTGACTGAGGGAAAGAGCGAACATCGGACATCACTGGGCTCGGCGCATGCCCAGTGACGAAGATGAAGCTGCCGCCCTCAGTCTCCTGATGATCGCACAGGCGCAGCCCTCAGTGGGTACTGCGCCTGTGCGAGAGTTCGTTCGGCGTGAGGGAGGGGGAGGAGAGGCTGTGGCAGGCTGGAGGCGGTGGTTAGACAGTACAAGGAAGGCGGGCTGGGCACTGAAAGAGGGGCGGTACTGGGCACCTAAGAAGAAAAAAATGCCCCTCTGGGCACCTTCAGGACACATTTACATATCAATCAAAGTCGTTTTTTGCAGTAACTGCTGGACGGATTTCAAGATAAAAGAGCACAGCCTAATCCAGGTAAGCTGTGCTTCATGGCTGCTTTAAAATCGTTTTTTGGCTGAGGGGAGGTGACAGAATCCCTTTAATAAATGACCCCCATAGTCTTTTCAATTATAGATATTGTGTCTTAAAGGAGATAAGTACTATTCATAACATAACTTCCAAAAGCTTATGGATCAAAACAGATACAGACTGGTGCCCATTGATTGCTTTACATAGTTTCCTTATACTACAGACTGGTGTACTCTGTATACACTGGCCATGCGTGCCAATGAAATGCTCGACCTTTGTTTTCCTTCCTTTGGTGTTCCAATATCTTCTCTAATGAGACAGAAATATGATAATACATCTATCTATAATGTGAAGGTGCATCCAGCATGTAATTGTCAGGTCCCTTTTTATTAATTAGGTTGGGCAGATAATCAACATATTTATGTGCTGGTGGTGAGTCAAATAATCCATAAGACAAAAAGTATCTGTGGGGTAATTGTATTACTGACGATTAGGTAAGCTGGTAATGGTTTCCAATAGTAATTATGATTAGGGATCCTGAAAGACTCCCTAATGACTAATTGTTCAGCCGAGCTGCCAACTAAGTAATGGACTGAATATGTTGAGGGCCACTTGTTTTTAATGAGCAATAGGTGACTTTTGCTGTATCTGTCGGGTCTTTAGGTCAGCAGTGTTAATCACATTTAAATTAGATGACATGACCCAGATACCACACTTTCAGTTCAGTTTGCCAGACAAAAGGAGATGGTACCCTTTAAGGAGTTCCTCTCACCTGTTTTGAGTTTTTATTAGTCTAACCAGCACAGTAATCTCTATAAAATAGTTGGCAAATTTTATCCTTGCTTTTGTAACAGTCCATTTTTTAAAGAAATGTAATTGGTAGCAAATGGGGTTTCATTTTGATTGGGATATGCAGATGGCACACAAACACCACAGTGTTAGCATAGTAAAATAACCTCTATATATTTCAGACTATGAGTATTATATTATTCTACAAAGATTGGTCCATAGAGCTTCGGAATACAGATATACAGTACGTTGAGGTGAACCTCCGGCCAAAAATGTGTACATTGCTCTAGAGGACCTATACCTCCTGTCTTGCCCATGTACATTACTTATAACACCAAGGTCAACTAACATCAGGAAGGAGCCCCCAAATCAGGGTGTACCAAGAGGGAAAAAATTGTGTGCCCTACTATCACTGCCCTGGTCCTAGGGAGCAATAATCACTGCAGCCAGAGCCACTACTGCTCCCATTCTCTGCTATGGCTTTTCCTGAGCTGCAGCAAAATGATGGTAATCACATTGGTTAATATAGCCATTATGTAAGAGAGTAGAGGGATTGTCTATTGCACACATATATCACAACTGATTTTAGGGAAAAATAAACAAATGTAAACTGATTGGCATTCACTTTCTGTTGGGTAAACCCATTTGTGTTATATAAGTTGGTGTATCTTTATGGCTTAAATAGGCATATGTTAAGCAAAAACATCACTATGATATTTGTATACATGAAGAGAAAATAATAAAGGTGAATGAAAAAAGGACATGCTGATGTCATTCTTTTCTTAAAGATTTGTGTTGGGCGGGGGCGTTGAACCATCTTGTCCTGATGATCTGATGCATTTCATAATCATATGCAGGAGGTGGTATCTTTCTGTCTTATTCATTTCATGCCCTCATTAATACTATGTTTGCATGGTGAAATCGAAACTTTACTCATTACAAATTACATATTTTAAATTTCTCTTATAATAGCTATGTATGTTTTTACGGAATTATAAACAGTAAGTTATGTTTCTTCTGACTTTTAGAAATCATCCTGGATACTAGACATCACTCTCTTCATCTCTATGAATATCAACCACTGATATAAATGTAGTGGAATTTGTGAAGAAGCTAGATCGATGAAGACTGCATTATGACTTACCAACAACATCACGAGAGAATTGCATAAAGACTTGATAGCAAATTTGATAGCACTCACAGGGATTTTACTGACAGGGCATAAAAGAGGAATGATTTGCAGGTGATGCAAATTCCATTTCGAGTTCTATTTCCAGGTGCATTTCCTTCTGTCTGAATCTAATATTGAAAACTAGGCATATATGGTTTGCAGTATGGGGAAGCTAAGTGCAGCACGAGGCTCTCTCTCTCTCATTTTATCTTGTAACTCATTTGAAAAAGATCATATATCCTGGGGCTTAAGATGTTTCATGTCTACTGGTAGGATTTTATATATACCTGTGTGTATATATTTATATATATATATATATATATATATATATATATACACACAGTATCTGGAAAGGTACTGCGTGGGTTGTATATCTCACCTAATCTTCTTAGATGGGTGAGATAAAAGAATCCGGGAAAGCTGGGTTGCCTTATCAAATCTTAGTTTTGTAAATTTGTTTACAGAGATGGATAGAATGGCAGATAGAATTGATAGTGCAACCTGCCATTCCCTCCCCACTCCAGTACAGAACTTTCTCCTAGCCCAGAGCAGCCCAGATGCAGCTGCTGGAGCCGATTACTTGGGGGATAAATACGGGGCTGGAATGCTCAGTAGTAGGGATGAGCGAACTCGAACTGTATAGTTCGGGTTCGTACCGAATTTTGGGGTGTCCGTGACACGGACCCGAACCCGGACATTTTCGTAAAAGTCCGGGTTCGGGTTCGGTGTTCGTCGCTTTCTTCGCGCTTTTGTGACGCTTTCTTGGCGCTTTTTGAAAGGCTGCAAAGCAGCCAATCAACAAGCGTCATACTACTTGCCCCAAGAGGCCATCACAGCCATGCCTACTATTGGCATGGCTGTGATTGGCCAGAGCACCATGTGACCCAGCCTCTATTTAAGCTGGAGTCACATAGCGCCGCCCGTCACTCTGCTCTGATTAGCGTAGGGAGAGGTTGCGGCTGCGACAGTAGGGCGAGATTAGGCAGATTAACTCCTCCAAAGGACTTGATTAACTGATCGATCTGCAGCTGTGGATCATTGAGCTGCTGATCCTCAATTGCTCACTGTTTTTAGGCTGCCCAGACCGTTTGTCAGTCTCATTTTTCTGGGGTGATCGGCGGCCATTTTGTGTCTTGTGGTGCGCCAGCACAAGCTGCGACCAAGTGCATTTAACCCTCAATGGTGTGGTTGTTTTTTGGCTAAAGCCTACATCAGGGTGAAGCTGTCACACCAAGTGCATTTAACCAGCAATAGTCTGTTCATTTTTTGGCCATATACAAAATCAGGGGCAAGCTGCGCCTGTCACCAAGTGCATTTAACCCTCAATGGTGTGGTTGTTTTTTGGCTAAAGCCTACATCAGGGTGAAGGTGTCACACCAAGTGCATTTAACCAGCAATAGTCTGTTCATTTTTTGGCCATATACTAAATCAGGGGCAAGCTGCGCCTGTCACCAAGTGCATTTAACCCTCAATGGTGTGGTTGTTTTTTGGCTAAAGCCTACATCAGGGTGAAGCTGTCACACCAAGTGCATTTAACCAGCAATAGTCTGTTTATTTTTTGGCCATATCCCAGTCTAATTCTGTCACTAAATCCATACCGGTCACCCAGCGCCTAAATACTAGGCCTCAAATTTATATCCCGCTAAATCTGTCCTTAGTGCTGTAGCTGGGCGAGTTATTTAGTGTCCGTTCAAGCACATTTCTTGTTCTGGGTTGAAATACAATTCCCAATTTAGCAATTTCATAATTTAGTGGTTTCTGCTATATCAGAGCTATTTGAAATCTATCCCTAAAAGGGTATATAATATTCAAGGTGCACATTGGGTCATTCAGAATAACTTCACACACACCCGCTACTGTGTATTTCCAAGTCTAATTCTGGCACTAAACCCATACCTGTCACCCAGCGCCTAAATACTAGGCCTCAAATTTATATCCAGCTAAATCTGTCCCTAGTGCTGTAGCTGGGCGAGTTATTTAGTGTCCGTTCAAGCACATTTCTTGTTCTGGGTTGAAATACAATTCCCAATTTAGCAATTTCATAATTTAGTGGTTTCTGCTATATCAGAGCTATTTGAAATCTATCCCTAAAAGGGTATATAATATTCAAGGTGCACATTGGGTCATTCAGAATAACTTCACACACACCCGCTACTGTGTATTTCCAAGTCTAATTCTGGCACTAAACCCATACCTGTCACCCAGCGCCTAAATACTAGGCCTCAAATTTATATCCCGCTAAATCTGTCCTTAGTGCTGTAGCTGGGCGAGTTATTTAGTGTCCGTTCAAGCACATTTCTTGTTCTGGGTTGAAATACAATTCCCAATTTAGCAATTTCATAATTTAGTGGTTTCTGCTATATCAGAGCTATTTGAAATCTATCCCTAAAAGGGTATATAATATTCAAGGTGCACATTGGGTCATTCAGAATAACTTCACACACACCCGCTACTGTGTATTTCCAAGTCTAATTCTGGCACTAAACCCATACCTGTCACCCAGCGCCTAAATACTAGGCCTCAAATTTATATCCCGCTAAATCTGTCCTTAGTGCTGTAGCTGGGCGAGTTATTTAGTGTCCGTTCAAGCACATTTCTTGTTCTGGGTTGAAATACAATTCCCAATTTAGCAATTTCATAATTTAGTCGTTTCTGCTATATCAGAGCTATTTGAAATCTATCCCTAAAAGGGTAGATCATATTGAAGGTGCACATAGGGTCATTCAGAATAACTTCACACACACGCTTCTGTGCATTTCCAAGTCTAATTCTGTCACTAAATCCATACCGGTCACCCAGCGCCTAAATACTAGGCCTCAAATTTATATCCCGCTGAATTTGAATACAATACATTGGGCCAAATAATATATTTGTTGTTGTGGTGAACCATAACAATGAGAAAAACATCTAGTAAGGGACGCGGACGTGGACATGGTCGTGGTGGTGTTAGTGGACCCTCTGGTGCTGGGAGAGGACGTGGCCGTTCTGCCACATCCACACGTCCTAGTGTACCAACTACCTCAGGTCCCAGTAGCCGCCAGAATTTACAGCGATATATGGTGGGGCCCAATGCCGTTCTAAGGATGGTAAGGCCTGAGCAGGTACAGGCATTAGTCAATTGGGTGGCCGACAGTGGATCCAGCACGTTCACATTATCTCCCACCCAGTCTTCTGCAGAAAGCGCACAGATGGCGCCTGAAAACCAACCCCATCAGTCTGTCACATCACCCCCATGCATACCAGGGAAACTGTCTCAGCCTCAAGTTATGCAGCAGTCTCTTATGCTGTTTGAAGACTCCGCTGGCAGGGTTTCCCAAGGGCATCCACCTAGCCCTTCCCCAGCGGTGAAAGACATAGAATGCACTGACGCACAACCACTTATGTTTCCTGATGATGAGGACATGGGAATACCACCTCAGCATGTCTCTGATGATGACGAAACACAGGTGCCAACTGCTGCGTCTTTCTGCAGTGTGCAGACTGAACAGGAGGTCAGGGATCAAGACTGGGTGGAAGACGATGCAGGGGACGATGAGGTCCTAGACCCCACATGGAATGAAGGTCGTGCCACTGACTTTCACAGTTCGGAGGAAGAGGCAGTGGTGAGACCGAGCCAACAGCGTAGCAAAAGAGGGAGCAGTGGGCAAAAGCAGAACACCCGCCGCCAAGAGACTCCGCCTGCTACTGACCGCCGCCATCTGGGACCGAGCACCCCAAAGGCAGCTTCAAGGAGTTCCCTGGCATGGCACTTCTTCAAACAATGTGCTGACGACAAGACCCGAGTGGTTTGCACGCTGTGCCATCAGAGCCTGAAGCGAGGCATTAACGTTCTGAACCTGAGCACAACCTGCATGACCAGGCACCTGCATGCAAAGCATGAACTGCAGTGGAGTAAACACCTTAAAACCAAGGAAGTCACTCAGGCTCCCCCTGCTACCTCTTCTGCTGCTGCCGCCTCGGCCTATTCTGCTGCTGCCGCCTCGGCCTCTTCCTCCGCCTCTGGAGGAACGTTGGCACCTGCCGCCCAGCAAACAGGGGATGTACCACCAACACCACCACCACCACCTCCGTCACCAAGCGTCTCAACCATGTCACACGCCAGCGTTCAGCTCTCCATCTCACAAACATTTGATAGAAAGCGTAAATTCCCACCTAGCCACCCTCGATCCCTGGCCCTGAATGCCAGCATTTCTAAACTACTGGCCTATGAAATGCTGTCATTTAGGCTGGTGGACACAGACAGCTTCAAACAGCTCATGTCGCTTGCTGTCCCACAGTATGTTGTTCCCAGCCGGCACTACTTCTCCAAGAGAGCCGTGCCTTCCCTGCACAACCAAGTATCCGATAAAATCAAGTGTGCACTGCGCAACGCCATCTGTGGCAAGGTCCACCTAACCACAGATACGTGGACCAGTAAGCACGGCCAGGGACGCTATATCTCCCTAACTGCACACTGGGTAAATGTAGTGGCAGCTGGGCCCCAGGCGGAGAGCTGTTTGGCGCACGTCCTTCCGCCGCCAAGGATCGCAGGGCAACATTCTTTGCCTCCTGTTGCCACCTCCTCCTTCTCGGCTTCCTCCTCCTCTTCTTCCACCTGCTCATCCAGTCAGCCACACACCTTCACCACCAACTTCAGCACAGCCCGGGGTAAACGTCAGCAGGCCATTCTGAAACTCATATGTTTGGGGGACAGGCCCCACACCGCACAGGAGTTGTGGCGGGGTATAGAACAACAGACCGACGAGTGGTTGCTGCCGGTGAGCCTCAAGCCCGGCCTGGTGGTGTGTGATAATGGGCGAAATCTCGTTGCAGCTCTGGGACTAGCCAATTTGACGCACATCCCTTGCTTGGCGCATGTGCTGAATTTGGTGGTGCAGAAGTTCATTCACAACTACCCCGACATGTCAGAGCTGCTGCATAAAGTGCGGGCCGTCTGTTCGCGCTTCCGGCGTTCACATCCTGCTGCTGCTCGCCTGTCTGCGCTACAGCGTAACTTCGGCCTTCCCGCTCACCGCCTCATATGCGACGTGCCCACCAGGTGGAACTCCACCTTGCACATGCTGGACAGACTGTGCGAGCAGCAGCAGGCCATAGTGGAGTTTCAGCTGCAGCACGCACGGGTCAGTCGCACTACAGAACAGCACCACTTCACCACCAATGACTGGGCCTCCATGCGAGACCTGTGTGCCCTGTTGCGCTGTTTCGAGTACTCCACCAACATGGCCAGTGGCGATGACACCGTTATCAGCGTTACAATACCACTTCTATGTCTCCTTGAGAAAACACTTAGGGCGATGATGGAAGAGGAGGTGGCCCAGGAGGAGGAGGAGGAGGAGGAGGAAGAGGGGTCATTTTTAGCACTTTCAGGCCAGTCTCTTCGAAGTGACTCAGAGGGAGGTTTTTGGCAACAGCAGAGGCCAGGTACAAATGTGGCCAGCCAGGGCCCACTACTGGAGGACGAGGAGGACGAGGATGAGGAGGAGGTGGAGGAGGATGAGGATGAAGCATGGTCACAGCGGGGTGGCACCCAACGCAGCTCGGGTCCATCACTGGTGCGTGGCTGGGGGGAAAGGCAGGACGATGACGATACGCCTCCCACAGAGGACAGCTTGTCCTTACCCCTGGGCAGCCTGGCACACATGAGCGACTACATGCTGCAGTGCCTGCGCAACGACAGCAGAGTTGCCCACATTTTAACCTGTGCGGACTACTGGGTTGCCACCCTGCTGGATCCACGCTACAAAGACAATGTGCCCACCTTACTTCCTGCACTGGAGCGTGATAGGAAGATGCGCGAGTACAAGCGCACGTTGGTAGACGCGCTACTGAGAGCATTCCCAAATGTCACAGGGGAACAAGTGGAAGCCCAAGGCCAAGGCAGAGGAGGAGCAAGAGGTCGCCAAGGCAGCTGTGTCACGGCCAGCTCCTCTGAGGGCAGGGTTAGCATGGCAGAGATGTGGAAAACTTTTGTCAACACGCCACAGCTAACTGCACCACCACCTGATACGCAACGTGTTAGCAGGAGGCAACATTTCACTAACATGGTGGAACAGTACGTGTGCACACCCCTCCACGTACTGACTGATGGTTCGGCCCCATTCAACTTCTGGGTCTCTAAATTGTCCACGTGGCCAGAGCTAGCCTTTTATGCCTTGGAGGTGCTGGCCTGCCCGGCAGCCAGCGTTTTGTCTGAACGTGTATTCAGCACGGCAGGGGGCGTCATTACAGACAAACGCAGCCGCCTGTCTACAGCCAATGTGGACAAGCTGACGTTCATAAAAATGAACCAGGCATGGATCCCACAGGACCTGTCCGTCCCTTGTCCAGATTAGACATTAACTACCTCCCCATAACCATATATTATTGGACTCCAGGGCACTTCCTCATTCAATCCTATTTTTATTTTCATTTTACCATTATATTGCGAGGCTACCCAAAGTTGAATGAACCTCTCCTCTGCCTGTGTGCTAGGCCTAAATATATGCCAATGGACTGTTGCAGTGGTGGGTGACGTGAAGCCTCATTCTCTGCTATGACATGCAGACTAATTCTCTGCTGACATGAAGACAGATTCTCTGTTACGGGACCTCCCTCCTCTGCCTGGGTGCTGGGCCTAAATATATGCCAATGGACTGTTGCAGTGGTGGGTGACGTGAAGCCTGATTCTCTGCTATGACATGCAGACTAATTCTCTGCTGACATGAAGACAGATTCTCTGTTACGGGACCTCTCTGCTCTGCCTGTGTGTGTGCTGGGCCTAAATATATGCCAATGGACTGTTGCAGTGGTGGCTGACGTGAAGCCTCATTCTCTGCTATGACATGCAGACTAATTCTCTGCTGACATGAAGCCAGATTGTCTGTTACGGGACCTCTCTCCTCTGCCTGTGTGTGTGCTGGGCCTAAATATATGCCAATGGACTGTTGCAGTGGTGGCTGACGTGAAGCCTCATTCTCTGCTATGACATGCAGACTAATTCTCTGCTGACATGAAGACAGATTCTCTGTTACGGGACCTCTCTCCTCTGCCTGTGTGTGTGCTGGGCCTAAATATATGCCAATGGACTGTTGCAGTGGTGGCTGACGTGAAGCCTCATTCTCTGCTATGACATGCAGACTAATTCTCTGCTGACATGAAGCCAGATTGTCTGTTACGGGACCTCTCTCCTCTGCCTGTGTGTGTGCTGGGCCTAAATATATGCCAATGGACTGTTGCAGTGGTGGCTGACGTGAAGCCTCATTCTCTGCTATGACATGCAGACTAATTCTCTGCTGACATGAAGCCAGATTGTCTGTTACGGGACCTCTCTCCTCTGCCTGTGTGTGTGCTGGGCCTAAATATATGCCAATGGACTGTTGCAGTGGTGGCTGACGTGAAGCCTCATTCTCTGCTATGACATGCAGACTAATTCTCTGCTGACATGAAGACAGATTCTCTGTTACGGGACCTCCCTCCTCTGCCTGGGTGCTGGGCCTAAATATATGCCAATGGACTGTTGCAGTGGTGGGTGACGTGAAGCCTGATTCTCTGCTATGACATGCAGACTAATTCTCTGCTGACATGAAGACAGATTGTCTGTTACGGGACCTCTCTCCTCTGCCTGTGTGTGTGCTGGGCCTAAATATATGCCAATGGACTGTTGCAGTGGTGGCTGACGTGAAGCCTCATTCTCTGCTATGACATGCAGACTAATTCTCTGCTGACATGAAGCCAGATTGTCTGTTACGGGACCTCTCTCCTCTGCCTGTGTGTGTGCTGGGCCTAAATATATGCCAATGGACTGTTGCAGTGGTGGCTGACGTGAAGCCTCATTCTCTGCTATGACATGCAGACTAATTCTCTGCTGACATGAAGACAGATTCTCTGTTACGGGACCTCTCTCCTCTGCCTGTGTGTGTGCTGGGCCTAAATATATGCCAATGGACTGTTGCAGTGGTGGCTGACGTGAAGCCTCATTCTCTGCTATGACATGCAGACTAATTCTCTGCTGACATGAAGCCAGATTGTCTGTTACGGGACCTCTCTCCTCTGCCTGTGTGTGTGCTGGGCCTAAATATATGCCAATGGACTGTTGCAGTGGTGGCTGACGTGAAGCCTCATTCTCTGCTATGACATGCAGACTAATTCTCTGCTGACATGAAGCCAGATTGTCTGTTACGGGACCTCTCTCCTCTGCCTGTGTGTGTGCTGGGCCTAAATATATGCCAATGGACTGTTGCAGTGGTGGCTGACGTGAAGCCTCATTCTCTGCTATGACATGCAGACTAATTCTCTGCTGACATGAAGACAGATTCTCTGTTACGGGACCTCTCTCCTCTGCCTGTGTGTGTGCTGGGCCTAAATATATGCCAATGGACTGTTGCAGTGGTGGCTGACGTGAAGCCTCATTCTCTGCTATGACATGCAGACTAATTCTCTGCTGACATGAAGCCAGATTGTCTGTTACGGGACCTCTCTCCTCTGCCTGTGTGTGTGCTGGGCCTAAATATATGCCAATGGACTGTTGCAGTGGTGGCTGACGTGAAGCCTCATTCTCTGCTATGACATGCAGACTAATTCTCTGCTGACATGAAGACAGATTCTCTGTTACGGGACCTCCCTCCTCTGCCTGGGTGCTGGGCCTAAATATATGCCAATGGACTGTTGCAGTGGTGGCTGACGTGAAGCCTCATTCTCTGCTATGACATGCAGACTAATTCTCTGCTGACATGAAGACAGATTCTCTGTTACGGGACCTCCCTCCTCTGCCTGGGTGCTGGGCCTAAATATATGCCAATGGACTGTTGCAGTGGTGGGTGACGTGAAGCCTCATTCTCTGCTATGACATGCAGACTGATTCTCTGCTGACATGAAGCCAGATTGTCTGTTACGGGACCTCCCTCCTCTGCCTGGGTGCTGGGCCTAAATATATGCCAATGGACTGTTGCAGTGGTGGCTGACGTGAAGCCTCATTCTCTGCTATGACATGCAGACTGATTCTCTGCTGACATGAAGCCAGATTGTCTGTTACGGGACCTCTCTCCTCTGCCTGTGTGCTAGGCCTAAATATATGCCAATGGACTGTTGCAGTGGTGGCTGACGTGAAGCCTCATTCTCTGCTATGACATGCAGACTGATTCTCTGCTGACATGAAGCCAGATCGTCTGTTACGGGACCTCTCTGCTCTGCCTGTGTGCTAGGCCTAAATATATGCCAATGGACTGTTGCAGTGGTGGGTGACGTGAAGCCTCATTCTCTGCTATGACATGCAGACTGATTCTCTGCTGTCATGAAGCCAGATTGTCTGTTACGGGACCTCTCTGCTCTGCCTGTGTGCTAGGCCTAAATATATGCCAATGGACTGTTGCAGTGGTGGGTGACGTGAAGCCTCATTCTCTGCTATGACATGCAGACTGATTCTCTGCTGACATGAAGCCAGATTGTCTGTTACGGGACCTCTCTCCTCTGCCTGTGTGCTAGGCCTAAATATATGCCAATGGACTGTTGCAGTGGTGGCTGACGTGAAGCCTCATTCTCTGCTATGACATGCAGACTAATTCTCTGCTGACATGAAGCCAGATTGTCTGTTACGGGACCTCTCTCCTCTGCCTGTGTGTGTGCTGGGCCTAAATATATGCCAATGGACTGTTGCAGTGGTGGCTGACGTGAAGCCTCATTCTCTGCTATGACATGCAGACTAATTCTCTGCTGACATGAAGACAGATTCTCTGTTACGGGACCTCTCTCCTCTGCCTGTGTGTGTGCTGGGCCTAAATATATGCCAATGGACTGTTGCAGTGGTGGCTGACGTGAAGCCTCATTCTCTGCTATGACATGCAGACTAATTCTCTGCTGACATGAAGCCAGATTGTCTGTTACGGGACCTCTCTCCTCTGCCTGTGTGTGTGCTGGGCCTAAATATATGCCAATGGACTGTTGCAGTGGTGGCTGACGTGAAGCCTCATTCTCTGCTATGACATGCAGACTAATTCTCTGCTGACATGAAGCCAGATTGTCTGTTACGGGACCTCTCTCCTCTGCCTGTGTGTGTGCTGGGCCTAAATATATGCCAATGGACTGTTGCAGTGGTGGCTGACGTGAAGCCTCATTCTCTGCTATGACATGCAGACTAATTCTCTGCTGACATGAAGACAGATTCTCTGTTACGGGACCTCCCTCCTCTGCCTGGGTGCTGGGCCTAAATATATGCCAATGGACTGTTGCAGTGGTGGGTGACGTGAAGCCTGATTCTCTGCTATGACATGCAGACTAATTCTCTGCTGACATGAAGACAGATTGTCTGTTACGGGACCTCTCTCCTCTGCCTGTGTGTGTGCTGGGCCTAAATATATGCCAATGGACTGTTGCAGTGGTGGCTGACGTGAAGCCTCATTCTCTGCTATGACATGCAGACTAATTCTCTGCTGACATGAAGCCAGATTGTCTGTTACGGGACCTCTCTCCTCTGCCTGTGTGTGTGCTGGGCCTAAATATATGCCAATGGACTGTTGCAGTGGTGGCTGACGTGAAGCCTCATTCTCTGCTATGACATGCAGACTAATTCTCTGCTGACATGAAGACAGATTCTCTGTTACGGGACCTCTCTCCTCTGCCTGTGTGTGTGCTGGGCCTAAATATATGCCAATGGACTGTTGCAGTGGTGGCTGACGTGAAGCCTCATTCTCTGCTATGACATGCAGACTAATTCTCTGCTGACATGAAGCCAGATTGTCTGTTACGGGACCTCTCTCCTCTGCCTGTGTGTGTGCTGGGCCTAAATATATGCCAATGGACTGTTGCAGTGGTGGCTGACGTGAAGCCTCATTCTCTGCTATGACATGCAGACTAATTCTCTGCTGACATGAAGCCAGATTGTCTGTTACGGGACCTCTCTCCTCTGCCTGTGTGTGTGCTGGGCCTAAATATATGCCAATGGACTGTTGCAGTGGTGGCTGACGTGAAGCCTCATTCTCTGCTATGACATGCAGACTAATTCTCTGCTGACATGAAGACAGATTCTCTGTTACGGGACCTCTCTCCTCTGCCTGTGTGTGTGCTGGGCCTAAATATATGCCAATGGACTGTTGCAGTGGTGGCTGACGTGAAGCCTCATTCTCTGCTATGACATGCAGACTAATTCTCTGCTGACATGAAGCCAGATTGTCTGTTACGGGACCTCTCTCCTCTGCCTGTGTGTGTGCTGGGCCTAAATATATGCCAATGGACTGTTGCAGTGGTGGCTGACGTGAAGCCTCATTCTCTGCTATGACATGCAGACTAATTCTCTGCTGACATGAAGACAGATTCTCTGTTACGGGACCTCCCTCCTCTGCCTGGGTGCTGGGCCTAAATATATGCCAATGGACTGTTGCAGTGGTGGCTGACGTGAAGCCTCATTCTCTGCTATGACATGCAGACTAATTCTCTGCTGACATGAAGACAGATTCTCTGTTACGGGACCTCCCTCCTCTGCCTGGGTGCTGGGCCTAAATATATGCCAATGGACTGTTGCAGTGGTGGGTGACGTGAAGCCTCATTCTCTGCTATGACATGCAGACTGATTCTCTGCTGACATGAAGCCAGATTGTCTGTTACGGGACCTCCCTCCTCTGCCTGGGTGCTGGGCCTAAATATATGCCAATGGACTGTTGCAGTGGTGGCTGACGTGAAGCCTCATTCTCTGCTATGACATGCAGACTGATTCTCTGCTGACATGAAGCCAGATTGTCTGTTACGGGACCTCTCTCCTCTGCCTGTGTGCTAGGCCTAAATATATGCCAATGGACTGTTGCAGTGGTGGCTGACGTGAAGCCTCATTCTCTGCTATGACATGCAGACTGATTCTCTGCTGACATGAAGCCAGATCGTCTGTTACGGGACCTCTCTGCTCTGCCTGTGTGCTAGGCCTAAATATATGCCAATGGACTGTTGCAGTGGTGGGTGACGTGAAGCCTCATTCTCTGCTATGACATGCAGACTGATTCTCTGCTGTCATGAAGCCAGATTGTCTGTTACGGGACCTCTCTGCTCTGCCTGTGTGCTAGGCCTAAATATATGCCAATGGACTGTTGCAGTGGTGGGTGACGTGAAGCCTCATTCTCTGCTATGACATGCAGACTGATTCTCTGCTGACATGAAGCCAGATTGTCTGTTACGGGACCTCTCTCCTCTGCCTGTGTGCTAGGCCTAAATATATGCCAATGGACTGTTGCAGTGGTGGCTGACGTGAAGCCTCATTCTCTGCTATGACATGCAGACTAATTCTCTGCTCACATGAAGCCAGATTGTCTGTTACGGGACCTCTCTCCTCTGCCTGGGTGCTGGGCCTAAATTTATGACAATGGACTGTTGCAGTGGTGGCTGACGTGAAGCCTGATTCTCTGCTATGACATGCAGACTGATTCTCTGCTGACATGAAGCCAGATCCTCTGTTACGGGACCTCTCTCCTCTGCCTGTGTGTGTGCTGGGCCTAAATATATGCCAATGGACTGTTGCAGTGGTGGGTGACGTGAAGCCTCATTCTCTGCTATGACATGCAGACTGATTCTCTGCTGTCATGAAGCCAGATTGTCTGTTACGGGACCTCTCTGCTCTGCCTGTGTGCTAGGCCTAAATATATGCCAATGGACTGTTGCAGTGGTGGGTGACGTGAAGCCTCATTCTCTGCTATGACATGCAGACTGATTCTCTGCTGACATGAAGCCAGATTGTCTGTTACGGGACCTCTCTCCTCTGCCTGTGTGCTAGGCCTAAATATATGCCAATGGACTGTTGCAGTGGTGGCTGACGTGAAGCCTCATTCTCTGCTATGACATGCAGACTGATTCTCTGCTGACATGAAGCCAGATCGTCTGTTACGGGACCTCTCTGCTCTGCCTGTGTGCTAGGCCTAAATATATGCGAATGGACTGTTGCAGTGGTGGGTGACGTGAAGCCTCATTCTCTGCTATGACATGCAGACTGATTCTCTGCTGTCATGAAGCCAGATTGTCTGTTACGGGACCTCTCTGCTCTGCCTGTGTGCTAGGCCTAAATATATGCCAATGGACTGTTGCAGTGGTGGGTGACGTGAAGCCTCATTCTCTGCTATGACATGCAGACTGATTCTCTGCTGACATGAAGCCAGATTGTCTGTTACGGGACCTCTCTGCTCTGCCTGTGTGCTAGGCCTAAATATATGCCAATGGACTGTTGCAGTGGTGGCTGACGTGAAGCCTCATTCTCTGCTATGACATGCAGACTAATTCTCTGCTGACATGAAGCCAGATTGTCTGTTACGGGACCTCTCTCCTCTGCCTGGGTGCTGGGCCTAAATTTATGACAATGGACTGTTGCAGTGGTGGCTGACGTGAAGCCTGATTCTCTGCTATGACATGCAGACTGATTCTCTGCTGACATGAAGCCAGATCCTCTGTTACGGGACCTCTCTCCTCTGCCTGTGTGTGTGCTGGGCCTAAATATATGCCAATGGACTGTTGCAGTGGTGGCTGACGTGAAGCCTCATTCTCTGCTATGACATGCAGACTGATTCTCTGCTGACATGAAGCCAGATTCTCTGTTACGGGACCTCTCTCCTCTGCCTGTGTGTGTGCTGGGCCTAAATATATGCCAATGGACTGTTGCAGTGGTGGCTGACGTGAAGCCTCATTCTCTGCTATGACATGCAGACTAATTCTCTGCTGACATGAAGACAGATTCTCTGTTACGGGACCTCCCTCCTCTGCCTGGGTGCTGGGCCTAAATATATGCCAATGGACTGTTGCAGTGGTGGCTGACGTGAAGCCTCATTCTCTGCTATGACATGCAGACTAATTCTCTGCTGACATGAAGACAGATTCTCTGTTACGGGACCTCTCTCCTCTGCCTGGGTGCCGGGGCCTAAATATCTGAGAATGGACTGTTCCAGTGGTGGGTGACGGGAAGCCAGATTCTCTGCTATGGAACCTCTCTCCAATTGATTTTGGTTAATTTTTATTTATTTAATTTTTATTTTAATTCATTTCCCTATCCACATTTGTTTGCAGGGGATTTACCTACATGTTGCTGCCTTTTGCAGCCCTCTAGCTCTTTCCTGGGCTGTTTTACAGCCTTTTTAGTGCCGAAAAGTTCGGGTCCCCATTGACTTCAATGGGGTTCGGGTTCGGGACGAAGTTCGGATCGGGTTCGGATCCCGAACCCGAACATTTCCGGGATGTTCGGCCGAACTTCTCGAACCCGAACATCCAGGTGTTCGCTCAACTCTACTCAGTAGGAGTCAGACCCTGAGAAGCTGCAAATTTTTTATGTAAAAAGCTTGATCTTCTAGTAAGACCTCTTGCACACGACCGTATGTATTTTGCGGTCCGCAAAAACGGATCCGCAAAAAATACGGATGACGTCTGTGTGCATTCCGTATTTTGCAGAAAGGAATAGCTGGCGATAATAGAACAGTACTATCCTTGTCTATAATGTAGACAAAAATAGGACATGTTCTATATTTTTGCAGAACGGAAATACGGAAACGGAATGCACCTTCCGTTTTTTGGCAAACCCATTGAAATGAATGGTTCCGTATATGGTCCGCAAAAAAAAAGCAACGGAAATGGATTGTAAATACGTTTGTGTGCAAGAGGCCTTATATTGAAGTGTTTAGGTGAGGAAACCTGTATTTAGTTAGAGCCCAGACAAGCAGGTGTTATTGTTTTGTTTGTTTAAGTTTGCAGAGAATTGTTTAAAGTGATTGTTCAACTTTAATGCAACTGTGTTATTTTAAACAAAAATACCCTAATTTGGACTTTTAAGATTTGGTTCATTGAATTTTGTCTATCTAACCTATATGAGTGTGTATGTGTGTATATGTGTAAAGGCCAATTTATTGGCCTGCATTTGTGGGAGGGGTGTAGCTGCCTTTATATCCGGCATACGCCCCTACCTCAATGAACGTCTAGTCTTGTTTCTACCTACCACACGTGCAGGCAGGTGACGGCGGCGTTCCTGGCTCACGAGTCTGCGGTCAAAGGTGAGTATGCTGCCTCATCCAGCAGCCATGTCCACGTAGTCCGGCCGGCGGTGTTTCGGCTCCCCAAGTTGAGGGGGAGCACCGCCGCACCGGAACGATCAGCAAGGCAGCTCCCCACGCGGCCATTCATCGTAAGGTTACAGGGGACAGCGTGTTCCCAACTCCGGCGCAGCGGTAAAGTCTTGCACGGGCCGTCGTGCAGTTAGATAGGAAGGTAGAGAGGCAGAGCTGGAGCAGGCTCGTGGTCTGTTAGTCAGGTCTGCCTGCTCCAGCTCAGTGCACAGGTCAGATCCCTGCTTGCTGGTGAAGATTAACCCCTTAGTGACCAAGTGTTCAATGTACTTGTATGAGGTCTTATTTTTTGCAGGACAAGTTATAGTTTTTAATGCACCATTTTAAGTACATGTACTGATTGATTAAAGCAAGCTGTTTAGCTAAAACCTCCTTTGTTTAAGTCTGAAAAAAGGCGCATTAGTGGTCACTAAGGGGTTAAAATAAAATATTTAGTATATAAGGGGGGGTACATATGTGGTTTAGGCAATTATGTTAGGCACCCTATTTGTAGTTTCTCAGCAGGCTTCTCTTTAACCACCTCCCGACCGCCTAACGCACGGATGCATCCGGAAGGTGGTTGATTTACTCCTCCTGGACGCATCCGTGCGTCATCTCGCAATAGCCGAGATTTCCTGTGAAAGCGCGCACACAGGCGCGCGCGCTCACAGGAACGGAAGGTAAGCGAGTGAATCTCCAGCCTGCCAGCGGCGATCGCTCGCTGGCAGGCTGGAGATGTGATTTTTTTAACCCCTAACAGGTATATTAGACGCTGCTTTGATAACAGCGTCTAATATACCTGCTACCTGGTCCTCTGGTTGTCCCTTTTGCTTGGATCGACCACCAGAGGACACAGGTAGCTAAGTAAAGTAGCACCAAACACCACTACACTACACTACACTACACCCCCCCTGTCACTTATTAACCCTTTATGAACCACTGATCACCACATATCATACAGACGTCTGAATGGAGCCTTACAGGGGGGTGATCAATGACAGGGGGGTGATCAATGACAGGGGGGTGATCAGGGAGTCTATATGGGTGATCACCCCACTGTCATTGATCACCCCCCCTGTAAGGCTCCATTCAGACATTTTTTTGGCCCAAGTTAGCAGAAATTGTTTTTTTTTTTTTTTTCTTACAAAGTCTCATATTCCACTAACTTGTGTCAAAAAATAAAATCTCGTATGAACTCACCGTACCCCTCACGAAATCCAAATGCATAACATTTTTTAGACATTTATATTCCAGACTTCTTCTCACGCTTTCGGGCCTCTAAAATGCCAGGGCAGTATAAATACCCCACATGTGACCCCATGTTGGAAAGAAGACACCCAAAGGTATTACGTGAGGGGCATATTGAGTCCATGAAAGATTTAAATTGTTGTCCCAAGTTAGCGGAAATGGAGACTTTGTGAAAAAATACAAAAATAAAATCAATTTCCGCTAACTTGTGCCAAAAAAAAAAAATTCTATGAACTTGCCAGGCCCCTCATTGAATACCTTGGGGTGTCTTCTTTCCAAAGTGGGGTCACATGTGGGGTATTTATACTGCCCTGGCTTTTTAGGGGCCCGAAAGCGTGAGAAGAAGTCTAGGATCCAAATGTCTAAAAATGCCCCCTAAAAGGAATTTGGGCCGATTTGCGCATCTAGGCTGCAAAAAAGTGTCACACATCTGGTATCGCCGTACTCAGAAGAAGTTGGGCAATGTGTTTTGGGGTGTCAATTTACATATACCCATGCTGGGTGAGATAAATATCTTGGTCAAATGCCAACTTTGTATAAAAAAATGGGAAAAGTTGTGTTTTGCCAAGATATTTCTCTCATCCAGCATTAGTATATGTAAAATGACACCCCAAAACACATTCCCCAACTTCTCCTGAGTATAGCGATACCAGATGTGTGACACTTTTTTGCCGCCTAGGTGGGCAAAGGGGCACACATTCCAAAGAGCACCTTTAGGATTTCACAGGTCATTTTTTACACATTTTGATTTCAAACTACTTACCACACATTAGGGCCCCTAAAATGCCAGGGCAGTATAAATACCCCACATGTGACCCCATGTCGGAAAAAAGACACCCAAAGGTATTACGTGAGGGGCATATTGAGTCCAAGAAAGATTTAAATTGTTGTCCCAAGTTAGCGGAAATGGAGACTTTGTGAAAAAATACAAAAATAAAATCAATTTCCGCTAACTTGTGCCAAAAAAAAAAAATTCTAGGAACTCGCCAGGCCCCTCATTGAATACCTTGGGGTGTCTTCTTTCCAAAGTAGGGTCACATGTGGGGTATTTATACTGCCCTGGCTTTTTAGGGGCCCGAAAGCGTGAGAAGAAGTCTGGGATCCAAATGTCTAAAAATGCCCCCTAAAAGGAATTTGGGCCGATTTGCGCATCTAGGCTGCAAAAAAGTGTCACACATCTGGTATCGCCGTACTCAGGAGAAGTTGGGCAATGTGTTTTGGGGTGTCAATTTACATGTACCCATGCTGGGTGAGATAAATATCTTGGTCAAATGCCAACTTTGTATAAAAAAATGGGAAAAGTTGTTTTTGCCAAGATATTTCTCTCACCCAGCATTGGTATATGTAAAATGACACCCCAAAACACATTCCCCAACTTCTCCTGAGTATAGCGATACCAGATGTGTGGCACTTTTTTGCCGCCTAGGTGGGCAAAGGGGCACACATTCCAAAGAGCACATTTAGGATTTCACAGGTCATTTTTTACACATTTTGATTTCAAACTACTTACCACACATTAGGGCCCCTAGAATGCCAGGGCAGTATAACTACCCCACAAGTGACCCCATTTTAGAAATAAGACACCCCAAGATATTCCGTGAGGGGCATGGCAAGTTCCTAGAATTTTTTATTTTTTGTCACAAGTTAGCGGAAAATGATATTTTTTTTGATTTTTTTTTCTTACAAAGTCTCATATTCCACTAACTTCCGACAAAAAATAAAAAATTCTAGGAACTCACCATGCCCCTCGCGGAATACCTTGGGGTGTCTTCTTTCCAAAATGGTGTCACTTGTGGGGTAGTTAAACTGCCCTGGCAATTTAGGGGCCCTAATGCGTGAGAAGTAGTTTGAAATAAAAATCTGTAAAAAATGGCTGGTAAAATCCTAAAGGTGCTCTTTGGAATGTGTGCCCCTTTGCCCACCTAGGCTGCAAAAAAGTGTCGGGGTGTCATTTTACATGACCCACATATACCCATGCTGGGTGAGAGAAATATCTTGGCAAAAGACAACATTTCCCATTTTTTTATACAAAGATATTTATCTCACCCAGCATGGGTATATGTAAAATGAGACCCCAAAACACATTGCCCAACTTCTCCTGAGTACGGCGATACCAGATGTGTGACACTTTTTTGCAGCCTAGGTGGGCAAAGGGGCACACATTCCAAAGAGCGCCTTTCGGATTTCACCGGTCATTTTTTACAGATTTTGATTGCAAACTACTTCTCACGCATATGGGCCCCTAAAATGCCAGGGCAGTATAACTACCCCACAAGTGACCCCATTTTGGAAAGAAGACACCTCAGGGTATTCCGTGAGGGGCATGGCGAGTTCCTAGAATTATTTTTTTTTTTTTCACAAGTTAGTGGAATAAGAGACTTTGTAAGAAAAAAATAAAATAAAAAATAAATCATCATTTTCCGCTAACTTGTGACAAAAAATAAAAACTTCTATGAACTCACTATGCCCATCAGTGAATACCTTAAGGTGTCTACTTTCCGAAATAGGGTCATTTGTGGGGTTTTCTACTGTCTGGGCATTGTAGAACCTCAGGAAACATGACAGGTGCTCAGAAAGTCAGAGCTGCTTCAAAAAGCGGAAATTCATATTTTTGTACCATAGTTTGTAAACGCTATAACTTTTACCCAAACCATTTTTTTTTACCCAAACATTTTCTTTTAATCAAATTTAAATTTATATATGGATGTTGTGAAAAATGTCATTTTTTTGCAAAAAAATCGTTAAATTTCGATTAATAACAAAAAAAGTAAAAATGTCAGCAGCAATGAAATACCACCAAATGAAAGCTCTATTAGTGAGAAGAAAAGGAGGTAAAATTCATTTGGGTGGTAAGTTGCATGACCGAGCGATAAACGGTGAAAGTAGTGTAGTGCAGAAGTGTAAAAAGTGGCCTGGTCATTAAGGGGGTTTTAGCTAGCGGGGTTGAAGTGGTTAAACTGTGCATATCCCTAAAATATCAGTGACATCCAGTGCACTTTTTCCATAGACAGTGTCCGCTACAGACAGTTAAATTATGTGTGCCACATCTTCTGTTTAAATTGTGCGTATAACGAAAATATCAGTGACATCCAGTGCACTTTTTCCGTAGATGGTGTCCTCTGCGAATAGTTAAATTATCCGCGTCACATCTCCTGTTTAAATTGTGTGCATAACTAAAATATCAGTGACATCCAGTGCACTTTTTCCATAGATGGAGTCCACTGCGGACAGTTAAATTATCCACACCACATCTCCTGTTTATAATGTGCGCATCATTAAAATATCAGTGACATCCAGTGCACTTCTTCCGTAGATGGTGTCCACTGAGGACAGTTAAATTATCTTTGCCACATCTCCTGTTTAAATTGTGTGCATCCCTAAAATATTAGTGACATCCATTGTACTTTTTTCCGTAGACACTGTGGAAAGTGACATTACCTGTGGTAATTACCTGTTCTGTATAACGTTTTCTCATCACAAATACCTTTGTAATTTTTTTTTACGCATACACTTCCAAGTCCTACGCTACTGTACGTGTGACATGCTTTGAAGCATATATCACATTTAAAATGAGGAAGGCGAGCAGTAAGGAACGGGGAAGGGGCCATGATGCTGATGGTGCATGCAGAGGCTGTGGCCCTGGGCACGGACAAACTGTGGCTGCTGCCAGAGCACAAGAAAAACAATCATCCATGATACCTTGCTTCATGTCCCAGTTTGCAGGGTGCTGCAGGACAATGATCGCGAAGTCAGCCCAGTGCGAGCAGGTGGTCGGTTGGAATTCAGCAGATAATGCTTCCAGTCGGTTCAGCACCTCCTTCTCTTCCACCAAGTTCAGTCTCAGTAGCCAGGAGTCTGGTCAACACAATCCTCACCCTGATCCTCCTTCCTCCCACTATGTATAGTCTGGCCAAACATGTGATCCCACACTCAGATATTCCGAGGACCTCTTTTAGCCATCACTTGATTTTGCCCTCTCGCCAAGCACGCTTGAAGAGGGACATGAGATCTTGTGCCCTGATTCCCAACCTCTTGAGCATCCACAGACACAAGAACATGATGGTGGAGAATGGCAATTAGCGTTTAATGAAATGGATGATAATGAGACAAAGTTGCCAATGAGTCAACCACAATTACTGTCTCAAGAGGTTGATGCAGTACAGAGAGGGAGGGATCTAGAGCACCGCAACAGGCTGGAAGAGGCAGTGGGGTACCAAAAGTGAGAAGGCAAACCACCCCAAACAGGCCCGCAACTCCCTTGCCAAGGGGTAGATGTTCCGCAGTATGGCGCTTTTTTGAGGAAAGTGTGGACAACAAAAGAATAGTAGTTTGCAACCTGTGCCATACGAACATTAGCCGGGGCGTGAACACTAGCAACCTCACCACCACCAGCATGATCTGCCACATGGCATCCAATCACCGTAATAAGTGGGACGAATGCCTGGGTCCCCAATCTGTGTCTGCGGGTCACACCACTGCCTCCGTCTCCCCTATGTTACGTGCTGGCTAATCCCCTGTCAAATGCGCAGGCCTGGATGCCTCCCGCCCTGCACCTGGACCTTTGCAAGCACCATCAGCGACCACATCCACTTCCGTGTCCCAGTCGGTAGCTGGAAGCAGTGTAGCACTGCAGTGGGGAAGTGGCAACAAGCCTTGCTGAAGCTGATATGCTTAGGGGACAAACAGCACACAGCCACAGAGCTGTGGCAGGGGATAAGAGACCAGACTGAGCTGTGGCTCTCGCCACTCAACCTAAAAGCAGACATGGTTGTGTCTGATATTGGCCATAACTTGGTGACGGCTTTGGAGCTCTGCAAACTCAGACACATCCCAGCCCAAGCCCATGTGTTCAAACTTGTGGTTCACTGGTTTCTCAAAACCTACCACATTTTGCCTGAGCTACTGGTGAAGGTGTGCCGCGTGTGTGCACATTTTCACAAGTCATTGACAGCTTTAGCCGGTCTGTCAACGTGGCAGCAGCGCTTGAAATTGCCAGCTCACTGGCTGTTGTGCGAAGTGAGCACGCGCTGGAACTCCACGTTCCACATGTTGGCCAGGCTTTGTGAGCAGCAGAGGGCAGTAGTGGTATACAAGCTGCAAAATGGTGGTCGCCTTTCCAGTCAGCTTACGCTATTCACAAGCGAGGAGTGGGCTTGGATGTCTGACCTCTGTGAGGTTTTAAGAAACTTTGAGGAATCAACACATATGGTGAGCGGCGATAACCCTATTATCAAGTGTAACCATCCCACTTCTGTATCTACTCAAATGCTCGCTGCTCACAATTAAGGACGTTGCTTTGCATGTGGAGGAGGTTGAAATGGGGAAGACATTACACAGCGTGATAGCCAGACCACCCTCAGTTCATCTTCTCAGCGCGAATTAGATGATGAAGAGAAGGAGGAGGAGCAGGAGACGGTTGCCTCTGCTACAGAGTGTAGTACCCCTGGAAGTTTAATTCCATCTGTTCAGTGTGGGTGGGCAGAAGAGGAGTAAGAGGATGAGGAGATTGAGAGTGATCCTCCTGATAACAACAGCAAAGTCTTGCCTGTTGGTACTCTGGCACACATGGCTGATTTCATGTTAAGCTGCCTTTCTAGCGACCTGCATGTTATACGCATTTTAAACAACACGTATTACTGGTTGTTCACCCTTTCTTGAACTCCGCTACAAAGAGAACTTCTCATCCCTCATTCCTCTGGTGGAGAGGAGATGCAAAATGGTGCAATACCAGGAGATCCTTGTTGAAAAATTGCTCCAAAAATTTCCATCTGACAACACTTACAGAAGAGTGCGTAGTTTCTTGGCCAACCGAGGAGGGGAGACAAGGGGAATACACAGCAGTTCCAACAGAGGCAGGGCAACACTCTCCAAAGCCTGGGAAAGTTTCATGACACCCCACCAGCACCCTCACCCTGATACGCGGCCTAGTGTCACAATCAAGGAAAATTTTGGGAAGATGTGACGGAGTACATAGCAGACCGTGTAAGTGTCCTCAATGATGACTCAGTGCCTTACAACTACTGGTTGTCCAAACTGGCGCTCTACACCTTGGAGGTCCTGCCGCCAGAGTTTTGTCTGAGCGGGTATTTTATGCTGCTGGTGGCGTTATAACAGATATGCGTATCCGCTTGTCAACTGAAAATGCTGACAGGCTGACTCTTATAAAAATGTACAAGGCCTAGATTGACCATGACTTCTCGTCTCCACCAGAGAAAAGCTGATGAATATAAAGCTACTTTAAATGTGTTGTTTGTAATATACTGAATACACTGTATTCCCATGCACCCCTTCCACCACAAACAAGGGTATGTGGTTGAATCTTCCTTTTCTCATCCGCCTTCTCCTATTCCATCATATCAACACATGCTTATTCGTCGCATATAATGCCCTCACATATATGCCCTTTGCATATAATGTTTTACAGGTTCAGCTCAGCTGCGAGCCCTTGCATATAATTTTTTAAAGGGTCAGCATAATCAGCAGGCTCTAGCATATAATGTTTAACAAGGTCAGCTCACCAGCAGGTCCTCACATATAATGTTTTACAGGGTCAGCTCAGCTGCAGGCCCTCGAATATAATTTTTTAGAGGGTCATCTCACCAACAGGCCCTCGCATATAATGTTTTACAGGGTCAGCTCACCAGCAGGCCCTTGCATATAATTTTTTAGAGGGTCAGCTCACCAACAGGCCCTCGCATATAATGTTTTACAGGGTCAGCTCACCAGCAGGCCTTTACCCACAATCTTTTACTAGGTCAGCTCACTTGAAGGCCCTTATCTACAACCTTTTAGAGGATCAGCTCACCAGCAGAGCCGCAGCAAAAATCTTTTTCAGAGTCAGCTCACCAGCAGGCCCACACCTAAAATATTTTACAGCAGGCGTGCACCTCAAATCTTTTTCAGGGTTAGCTCACCTGAAGACCCTCAAATTAAATGTTTTAGAGGGTCAGCTCACCTCCAGGCCTTCACCTACAACCTTTTAGAGGGTCAGCTCACCAGTAGGCCCGCACCTAAAATCTTTTGCAGGGTCAGCTCACCAGCAGGCCCTTGGATATAATTTTTTACAAGGTCAGCTCACCAGCAGGCCTTCAACTACAACCTTTTAGAGGGTCAGCTCACCAGCAGGCCCTTGCATATAATTTTTTACAGGGTCATCTCACCAGCAGGCCCTCACATTTAAATTTTTACAGGGTCAGCTCACCAGCAGGCCTTCACCTGCAATCTTTTACAGGGTCATATCACCTGCAGGCCCTCACCTAATTACACCTAATAGGTAATTGTGGTCGGGGCACTCACGAAAGAAGGACTCCTACCTGCTGGCTAGCTAAAGCGGTTAGAGTTATGCCGGAACCGCGACGTTGAAGGAATAGCTGAAGGAGGCCATCCCCTTGGTGTGAAGCTGAGAATGAGGGTGGGTAGGGTGGGAGAGTTTGACACGTCGTTCATTGAAGGAGGGGCAGAGGTGCCATGATATAGGCAACCGTGCCCCTCCCACAAATACAGGCCAATGAATCGGCCTTAACACTTGTGGTCGGGGCACTCACGAAAGAAGGACTCCTACCTGCTGGCTAGCTAAAGCGGTTAGAGTTATGCCGGAACCGCGACGTTGAAGGAATAGCTGAAGGAGGCCAAAAAGAGCAACAATTCCTATCATATCGGAACGCTACAAACATTTATTCATAACACCAAATTCTGACAAGCAAGACTCATTTCAGTATATGGACAAGGAATGTAGCGGCTGAAACATGACGAACGCCAACGACCTAGTCTTATGATTATATGTGCTGGAACCCGATTCCGAACCCGCATATTGAGGACGGGTCTACTGCCAGATTAGTCAGTAAAACGCGAATATGAGTTATGAATTGGGGACAGGTAAGGTGAGTATTATGGAATGGTAGCAAAGGACTGTCGGGCGGTTTGTTTGGCAGAGAGGACAGAAGCTGTTGCAGCACGCGCACGGGGCCCCATTGATGAGAGGTCGGGAAGAAACACCTGGGTCGGGGTGCCTACCTGAGAGGTCTTGGTGATGAGTAGCGAGAGTATGTAACCATCTCTGGAAGCCGAGAGCTGACCGAGAGTGACGTATCTGCTACTGTTAGCCAGGGAGGTAAACTCGGCCGGTCTCAACCCGTAAAAGGCCAGGTACATGGCAGCTTAATTATCAACTATGCAGTGCACCGAATGGTTTTGTCTAGCAGGTCGGAAAGGTCGCGGAAAAGCTGGCCAGTGACGGGTAGCCGGCGAGTGCGTGTCTCGCAGTCGCTTCTCTCGAGACCCCTCAGAGTAGCTTTAATGGCATGGATTGAAAACAACGAACCTGGCTGGGTGAAACTCATGGCTCTAAAATGTTGCACCCCTGCGAGGTAGGACTTGACCGCGGCGTGGGATAGTTTCAGATTGGGGTGACAGTAACCTATAAACGCCAGGATGTACGGAACGAACTCAGTGTCACCTTGCGGACAGGAGTCCTGAAATCTCTGGAAGGCTCTCCAACCTGTCTGGTAGGCTCTGGCTGTATTGGGTGAGAGGGACTTGTCTAACAGTGACCGAGCGGTGGCGAGATGAGCGTCTATGGAAGGAATAGAGCAGCGTATGGCGGGACTGGACTCCCGATGACATCGGCTTCTGGACAGATCTGTGAAAAGAGGGTAATAAACGAGATAATGCGTCGTCTGCTGCGTTGTGGTTACCGGCTATGTGAAGCTATGTAACGAAACTGGTGTTGTAATGACAGAAGGACCAGGCGCCTAAGAAATAACATGACATACAGACTTAGAAGAACCACTATTGAGAAACTCGATGACGGCTGCATTATCGGACGCGAAGGACGTTGTCTGACCTGACCAACTTTGACCCCAGGTATGGGATGCTGCCACTAAGGGCTAGAGTACAAAACTGCTGAGGTACGGAAAACCCAGGAATGGAACTGACTTCGATTGGCCATCTGTCTGCTAACCAATGATTGCCAAAAATAGCTGCGAAACCTGTATTGGCAGCGGCGTCGGACAAAATTACGGGGGAGTTGCCGGATATTGTGGGAACAAAGAGCGAGATGCCATTCCATTGCGTGAGAAATGATTCCACATGTTCAAGTCAGCTATGACCATATCGCCCAGACCTATGCTGCTATCCTGGGAAGGGGCTGTAGGAAGGAGTGAAAGTAACGAGATACGAATGCCCTACCTTGCGGAATTGTACGCATGGCAAAGTTCAACATACCTAACAGGGACTGAAGCTGAACTTTATAATCACTCTAGTGGATGTGAAACTATGAACGACTTCCCTGATTCTCTGTAATTTGTCCCTTGGCAACCATGTTCTGGGTGTCCAATACTATACCAAGGAATGTGATGACTGCGGAGGGACCTTCCACTTTCTTGGGAGAGACAGGAACCCCTAATTGTCTGAAACACTCCAGTAGCAACGAAGGTCTTTGGGGGGAGCGTCAGGACGCTCAATAATTAAAAACTATTCAGGAAGTGAATAACATAGCTACAGTGGAATTCATGGACTAAATCCAGTGGAGAGCCTTGGCTAATTGGTCAAATAACCACAGGCTACTCTTAGACCCGAATGTGAGATTGAAAGCAAAATAATAAAGGTCCCTCCATTTGATGCCATGCCATTGCCAGAGGGATGGTTTGATCGGTAGTAATTTGAAGGCGTCTGCAATATCAGCTTTAGAAAGGATGGTGCTGGGACCTAACTGTAAGATAAGAGCGATGGCTTGATCTATGGTGACATATCTCATGCTAACCTCTTCTGATGGGACGAGAGTTGATGTTAAGTATGGGAACTGCTGCAACCGAACTATATTGACAACACACATGTAATTATTATCTTCTTTTAATGAACAGACTACTTAGGGTGGGCTCTGAAGCAGTTAGTACATATGTGTAGCAAGCGGCACTGACTGAAGTTACAGGACGCATGGTTGAAATTATTACAATTTGTGACCTGCCGAGTAGTTTGATGGGTCTACCCAGCTTGTCACCTAAACCAGAGGATCTGTGTGAATCGGACGGGCCGGAAACAGGACCTGTAGAACTAGACCTCTCACTCTGGGCAGCCTTATGACACCACACCGTAGAATGGTCAATTGACTGGCACAGGGAGCATGATAGTGCTTTAAGCCCGGCGAAATGCCTACAAATCTCTGAATCAATATTGGCCCAGTTAGTAAGAAACTGGAACTGACTTGAGGTGGCAGCTGCCTTGACCGAGAAGAACAATGGTAGTCGTAGAAGGAACTCCCACCGTACTTGTAGCCCAACTCTGTTATCCTGAACAAGTATAAATCCAGTTCAACCCTTCTCTCGGGACGAACTGAACAGACTACGTCTCTGTACAAACTAAAAACGAGCACAAACTCAGGTACCGTGAGCTTGCGGTTCAGCCTGTGGTCCCGGCCTTCCAGGACCACTGACACATCCCGACAGGCAATTACCCTACTGTTTTCAACAACAGATGGATCTGTGTCAGCGAGTTCTGAACAGTGACCACTGAGACTTCTACCTGCTGCTGAGGGCCTTAGTTAATGACAATAACCGGTATAACTCAGCCTTCCCAGCAGAAGCGGGATGCGAAACACCCCGTCTGGACATCTCCGTCATCAGCCTAGGGACGGTCCAAGTGCGAGGAGACGACACATTGCCCCCTTCTGACATCCTGGCGGGGTTCTTGTCGACCGAAGCCTCCACTATGTCTGAAGCGCGTGACATATCCTGTAAATACAGCATGCACAAATCAATTTCTGACTGCCAACCGACACCGGGATCATGTGACGTAAGCTGTGGGAAGGTCGAGACCCATGCAACTGTGAAGAATACGAGTGAAAAGGGACGAGAGGACCTGAGCCGAGGAGAAGCGATAGCTGAACCTAGAACACCCCAGTGATTGATGAGTCTGACGGTGGCACAACTGACCCACCACCAGAAGGAGAGAAGAGGAATAGTAACACGACACAGCTACTGCCATACTGTACCCTGATGGTTGAACAACGTGCAGAATATATTGGAAGAAGGACGACACAGATCCTGGAATAATTCATATGTAAGATCCCTGCGTACGACATACCGCCAGGCGTAGAGGCGTGTGCCCAACAATACGGAGATCCTCTAACTAGCACTGAACAAGTATATCGCCCCTTCCTTAAACTCCATCAGTGAAGCATGGGTAACACTCTATAATGATTCTTTTCTCCCCCTTTTTTTTTTTTTCTTAAATGTATATGTATATATATATATATATATATACACACACACACACACCATTTCTCAACACTCCCTTTTTTTTTTTTTTTTTTTTTTTTGTGGTCATAACCCCTGGTGGCCACTAGATGGAGCCAACACAGGGCACAGCACCATGGACTGTACAGCCGGCAGACGCCACCAGAGGGAGCCTGTGACAACCAACACTGCTCCATGGACTGCATTGACTCCGGCGGCCACCAGGGGGAGCTCACACAGCGCCGGCCACCTGCAGCACGGGCAGACAGCGGAGGAGACAGCAAGCAGGACGCTGAGGTGAGTGTGCGGCTGACATGACAAGGGCCAGAGCGGACATGGGGGACATGAGGGGCATGAGGGGAAAGAATTAACTACAGCTACCGAGAGCCCTACCTAGCTAATGGCACAGCGGCCCGTGCCAGACATTAGGGGAGGAGAGACGTATGAATCGGGATCGCGCTGATCCCTGCACCCTACGATTCATGCCACGTGGGAGTCGGGGCTCCTGGCAGACGCTCCGGTGCAGTGTGGCCCCCTCTTACCTAAGGGAGCCGGCACTGCCGGCCGGACTTGTGAGCCGAGACTGCAATTGTGGCAGCCACTTACCTGATCTAGTAGCTTGCTTTGCGTGGAAACGAACTTCCAGGACCAGACGCAACTTCACGCACCGAACGAGGCCAGCGTTTGACACGTCGTTCATTGAAGGAGGGGCAGAGGTGCCATGATATAGGCAACCGTGCCCCTCCCACAAATACAGGCCAATGAATCGGCCTTAACACTTTGCGCGCATGCTGCTTTGCTTGAATGTGGTAGCCGTAGCTGTTTCTCAGGCTCCCTCTCGGGAATCAAACCCTGATTCCCCATTACCCGTAGTCACCATGGTTTGCGCTGACAATAACATTGAAAGTTGATAGGGCAGACATCCGAATGGATCATCGCAGTCACGGGGATGTGCAATCGTACTCAGGTTATCTAGATCCACCAAAGCGGCAGAAGGGGCTCACCCATAATGTTTTAGATGGTCAGATCAGCAGGCCATTGTTCCAAATGTTTGAGGGTCAGCAGCAGGCCATCAATCATAATTTGATGCCATCCTTTATGTGTAATAAAGGGTGTATTGGAGTGCCGGTTCCTTGTAATTTTTGGCAGCCCTTTCATTTAGTGCATAGGATTTATTAGTGTAGGAGTCCAACTACCTGAACAATTGTACCACAATGTGAATGAGACCCGTCTTCATGTGATATACAGATTGTATCAAAGTGCCTCTTCCTTGTAATTTTTGGCAGCACTTACACTTTATACAAGTAAATATACTAGAAAGAATGTTTCCTAACAGTTTCTTCTCTAAAATCGATTTTCTCTTCGGTTTTGTGCGTATTGTTGTGAGTCTGTAAAAGTGGCATATTACTCGGACAACATCGTTCCCAGCAGCGACCTGGGAGTCTAAGATGCATCCCGACATCCTCCCCATGCTGTTCCCAAACTATTTCAGTGGTGTTTCCATCAATTTCTGACCTTTTCCTATGAACCAGGCACCCTCCCTTCTTCTGAGCAGGGAGTACCTGGTTTAATGCTCGGGTTCTCCCATTGACTTCCATTATACTCAGGTGCTCAGTAGATGTGTTCAGCCCGAGCCCCTGAGCACCCGAGCACTATGGTGCTCGATCAACACTAGTAGTAGTTTACTATGACAGTCCTAGGAACCTTCAGCAGACCCCAAGCTATCATAATAACCATTTGGAGCCCTGCAATTTCACTGCGGGGGCTCTGATTGTAAGGCAGAGAGAGCCTCCTTGCTCTGCCTAGCTCCACATATGCCGCAATCCACTATTGACCGTGGCATCTGAGGGGTTAAATGGCCGGGTTCACTCAGTCATTGCAGCCAGATGCCCACTGTATTAGGCTACTTTCACACTAGCGTTCGATCGGATCCGTTCTGAACGGATCCGATCATATTAATGCAGACGGAGGCTCCGTTCAGAACGGATCCGTCTGCATTATATTGGCAAAAAAAAAAGCTAGTGTGAAATTAGCCTGAGCGGATCCGTCCAGACTTTTACATTGAAAGTCAATGGGGGACGGATCCGTTTGAAGATTAAGCCATATTGTGGCATCTTCAAACGGATCCGTCCCCATTGACTTACATTGTAAGTCTGGACGGATCCGCACGCCTCCGCACGGCCAGGCGGACACCCGAACGCTGCAAGCAGTGTTCAGGTGTCCGCCTGCTGAGCGGAGCGGAGGCTGAACGCCGCCAGACTGATGCAGTCTGAGCGGATCCGCATCCATTCAGACTGCATCAGGGCTGGACGGAAGCGTTCGGGTCCGCTCGTGAGCCCCCTCAAATGGAGCTCACGAGCGGACAGCAGAACGCTAGTGTGAAACTAGCCTTATACAGAAAGCATCAACTGCATATAAATCTGGGTCAAAGCAGAGTATGTGATAATGTGTGAAGGAGTTAAAAAAAAAGTTTATAAACTACGTCCACTATTCGGCCTGTTACATGGGTCACACAAAATTTCTAGCTTTGCATGCAGCCAATCAAATATCACATCTTCCTAATTTTCAATTTCTCAGCTCTTTTTTCTTTGTTCAAGGAAATGACCACCAAGTTGATTTATGGAGCAGCTTTAGAAGATGATAACATCCCAGATAATTAAGAAACATTACAGACGGGATTATCATTGTTGAGTAGGAGTACAATTAGACTACATCCACAGCAGTCTGAAATGGATTTCTAAATCATTTTAGCAGAGTAAGCAGTAATACTGAAGCACTGCTTCCATTGAATGTTTTGCTTGTCGCTTTCTAAGGCTGCAGTGTATTTCAAAACAACACTTTGTCTTCTATCTTTCATGTAAGAAAAAAAAAGCAAGTAATGGCATTATATGATTTTATTTTTAAGGATTAAAAAAAATATATATATAATTACTGAACTATTACTCTAATTATCATTGTCCTAATGTCATGCAGTTTAACAGATGACTTTCATTTATTTTATTTTAGTGGTTTTTTTTTTAAATATTTTTAATAGAGCCTAGTGGCTAGAAATGATTGTTTAGAAATTAGGATTTCCAGATTACATATTTTTTAAGTGATATTTTTTCTATTTATTTAATCAGATTTGTTTTTGTTTTTTTTACCGAAGCAAGCTCTATGTCAGTGCTTCTCAACTGTCAAACTTTTAAGTGCACCCCCCTCTCCATTGTAGTGAGGATGAGTGTGGTGAATAAACTGAGGACTTGCTTATTGAATTAAAGTCTGTATGGTGTCCTCTTCTCTATATATGTATCCATCCTTCAGTCCACAAACAATAGATCTGCAAAATACTAGAATAGGACATGGTCTACAATTTGAAGAACTACCATACGGCATAGTCCTTTGCATAGTCCTATAAAAAATAATGGATCAGTGTGCTATCCACAAAAAATGTGGATGGCCTATGGATGGAAAATACGATCATGTGCATGAGGCCTCATGCATAGGTCGGGGACATCCATTAAACAGTACAGCACCCTTGAATGATAACAGGCAGAATTTCAGCAATGCAGACCTTTTAACAGACTTTTTAAAGTCAGCAATCTGGACTTATAAACATCACAGAAGGCAAATCTTCAGGACAACAGCATTCATAGAGAGATGATTATGCATGAGTTGTCTCATTAATCCCTTTTGTATATTGCAGCCAGCCTGGTGATTAGCTGACTGCTGAGTCTGGCTTCAGAAAATGCTCAGTTATCAGCTGCTGTAGCTAGTGGAAGTTGTATCTGACCATACATTTGGGTTAGAAATGAGCAAATCGATTACAACAAATCGACTTGTTCATCAAACAGAGTTCTAAAGCAGCAAAGTATTGTCCCCACTGCTCAAGAGGTTGCCTTCTCCCCTTGATTGACAGTGCCTGCCACTTCAGGGTAGCGGAACATGGACAGTACAATACTCTGATAGCAGCAGTGAAGCTTCTGTGCTGGAACCACAACTTGGAGCAGGGGGGCAGACGGGTGATTGACAGGGCGGGAGAGAGAAGTCCAGCCTTATCAATCAAGCAGGAGAAGGGAGCCTCTTTTTTCCTGGGAGAAACTTCTTTGCATATTATTTTTCATGGAGGCCACTAAGCCTCCATACATAATGGGTCTCTTTAAAGGAGAGCTAGTACCCCAGCAAAGCTGCATAACAGGATACCACACTTATCTAGTCACAATCCTACTTTGTACTGATGAGGGACAAGCACCTTGAAACAGCTGTCTACAGATAGGTATTTGGTTTGGTTATTTTCCCTTATCATGTCCCAAGGCTTATTAAAAAGGTGGAAGTTGATTCACAAGCAGCCACTTCCAAAAGTTGGCCCTAGCGCATGGCTGGCCAACCTGTGGCTTTCCAGCTGATGTAAAACTACAACTCCCACTATGCCCTACTGTAGGCTGATAGCTGTAGGCAGACTTGGTATGCTGGGAGTTGTAGTTTTTCAACAGTTGGAGAGCCACAGGTTGGCCAGCCCTGCACTAGCAAGATGGTTCTCTTTCACTAGGAGATATCATTTGTCTATTAAAAACACATAAACACTGGGCGTACTGAGTGTATATGCATGTGCGTGATCTGGGAGAGATAGCTGTCATCTGAATGAGTGTTTGGCCAACAGATATTAAAGATGTATGTGCACCTTTAGACTAGACCAGAGGTTAGCAACCTCCGGAACTCTAGCTGCAGTGAAACTCCATGAGTGTGCATGCTGGAAGTGGCAGTTTCACAAAACCTTAATTATCAAAAGTTGTCAACCCTTGGAATAAGACTATCTACAGATGTGACAGATTTATTATAGTTGCTCAGGTTGAAGGATAAATGTGGTGCTTCTCTTGGCACAATGGGGGTCAGTTACAAATATTTTTATGGCAGTTTTTGGTCTAAATATCACAGAGAAAAATGACTTCATTAAAAATACATAACTTTTAGTTTTAAATGTTAAAATACTAATATACATGTGGATATATATATATATATATATATATATATATATATATATAGTATTATTTTAACATTTAAAAGTAAAAGTTATGTTTTATATGAAAAGTCATTTTTCTCTGTGATATTCCGATTTGTTACTTTTCAAACCTTATAATTATTGCAATGATAGCAGTTTGTAGTCTACAATTTGTCGCACAACCCCCCTTTTGTGACTTTTTGAATGCTTGTGCGAAAATATTTTGTCCCACCGTGGTTTTTGCCCCACTTTTGACACTTAGGAGTGGCAAGAGAGTAGCTGATTGGCTGGCTTTATGGCATTCCCGGGCTTCTTACTTACACTTTGTAACACATGTAGCCGCCATCTCAGGAAAAAAATGCTTCGTTACCACGAAGAGCGAGGAAATTCGGATTCGTTGTGAACCAAATTTTTCCCTAAACTTCTGAATGATTTCCACTTAGTCAGTCATGACATGTCAGAAGAGGAGACAGGTCCTATATAAAAAATATACATATACCCTACTCACAAAAAGTTTGAGATATTTGGCAAAACATAAAAAGTTAACGCTACAGTGATATTACAGTCAGGTCCATAAATTTTGGGACATCAACACAATTCTAACATTAAAAAGGAATATATTTATGGTATGGTGGCTCACTCCGCATACAGTTGTGGAAATGGGTGCTACTAAGTCTATTTATGACTCACCCAGTCATAGGTAGAATAATATATAGAAAAGTGTAGGAAGACTGAGCACTCGCCAGCTAGACCAATTGGAGAACAAACGAATATGTAGCAAAATATTTTATTTAATATTTAAATAAAGCCCTGAATCTAAAAATGTAGCGGAATCAATAATATAATATACAATAAAAAATTTGATGTTCACATATAATGAATACACCTGTAGTAAAAAATGCGGTTATATATATATAGCTTAAACAATAATAAAAAACATGTTAGGGCAATTGTTCACAGTGCATATGTAGAAAATTGGAATAAATATTTGGTAGACTGCTGATCAGTTCGGGGAATATGCCAAATATAATGTCCAGATCGGGATATTGTAATAAATATGCGATCAGTCACTGGTTAATACAATAGATGCGCCAGATATGGTATCCAATAGTTGTCAGTAATCGAAGAAAAAAAAATTGATGTCCCTGTGATAGTTCACTTCTTATATAATACTTTGATGCAATGTAGCTAGGTGGACATGTGTTTAAAAGGGTATAATACACCTGTTAAATGCCGTCTAGTGTGAGCGTAGCCGTGGCGTCCCACGAGGCTCACTAAGTTAGATTCGGCGGTACCTTAGTCTGGTCGTTTGCTTGAGGAGGTTCAAATGAGCGTGTAGCTCTCGGCGTGGATAATCTTCTGGTGATGTTCACCGATGCTGCAAGCCTGGACCTGGTTGGTAAATAACAAGGTGTTCCCTCCACACTAGCAAAGTGTATTTCCGGCAGGGTTAAAGTTCAATTGTCGGGATGTTGGGGTCTCGTAGGTTTTTTTCATCAGCTGATGTCCGAGTACAGTAACCAGACGCGTTTCGGGGTCCTTTCCTGGCCCCTTCCTCAGTGGTGGTCTGTAAGAGGGTTTTGACCCTCTTTTTATACCCAACATCCCTTGAAGTGAGCTGGTGCAAAAGCAAAGTAGTGGATTTTGGATCTGGTCATGTGAAAACTCTGGCATGGAACAGTCTAAATAGTTGTTATTATTTTTATTTGTATAAGGAAAGGTATTTCCAAATATTGTACTGAAAATCGGTTTTAGCGATCCTATTATCTGGCATTTCTTAATTAAATCCCGTTTTCATTTTGCAGTGGATTCCATATAATTTATCAATGCGGTTTTTTAAATGCGGTTTTTTGAAACGCAAATGCGGTTTCTTCAATGCATATGCGTTTTATTGTCCCCTATATTTGTAGGTGCAGGTTATAATGATTTTCATCAATTTTATGTCATACAATGCAATATGGGGATGAAAAATTAATAAAAGATTTATAATAAATTTATAAAATACAACATTTACAATAACAGACAGTATATATACAAGTAAAAAGTCTTAAATGTAAAGTATTCAAAAATATGCAGTCATTACTTTTATAAACTGCAAAGGCACAAGATATGGTAGTTCTTATCGGTTCTATATTTTAAGCTAATGCGTTCCATATAGTGTAACGATATATGAATGTAACAATATGATTAAAATGATGCAGAACATGTTAAAACTGTATTGGAACTCTAATTCTACATTCATATATCGTTACACTATATGGAACGCATTAGCTTAAAATATAGAACCGATAAGAACTACCATATCTTGTGCCTTTGCAGTTTATAAAAGTAATGACTGCATATTTTTGAATACTTTACATTTAAGACTTTTTACTTGTATATATACTGTCTGTTATTGTAAATGTTGTATTTTATAAATTTATTATAAATCTTTTATTAATTTTTCATCCCCATATTGCATTGTATGACATAAAATTGATGAAAATCATTATAACCTGCACCTACAAATATAGGGGACAATAAAACGCATATGCATTGAAGAAACCGCATTTGCGTTTCAAAAAACCGCATTTAAAAAACCGCATTGATAAATTATATGAAATCCACTGCAAAATGAAAACGGGATTTAATTAAGAAATGCCAGATAATAGGATCGCTAAAACCGATTTTCAGTACAATATTTGGAAATACCTTTCCTTATACAAATAAAAATAATAACAACTATTTAGACTGTTCCATGCCAGAGTTTTCACATGACCAGATCCAAAATCCACTACTTTGCTTTTGCACCAGCTCACTTCAAGGGATGTTGGGTATAAAAAGAGGGTCAAAACCCTCTTACAGACCACCACTGAGGAAGGGGCCAGGAAAGGACCCCGAAACGCGTCTGGTTACTGTACTCGGACATCAGCTGATGAAAAAAACCTACGAGACCCCAACATCCCGACAATTGAACTTTAACCCTGCCGGAAATACACTTTGCTAGTGTGGAGGGAACACCTTGTTATTTACCAACCAGGTCCAGGCTTGCAGCATCGGTGAACATCACCAGAAGATTATCCACGCCGAGAGCTACACGCTCATTTGAACCTCCTCAAGCAAACGACCAGACTAAGGTACCGCCGAATCTAACTTAGTGAGCCTCGTGGGACGCCACGGCTACGCTCACACTAGACGGCATTTAACAGGTGTATTATACCCTTTTAAACACATGTCCACCTAGCTACATTGCATCAAAGTATTATATAAGAAGTGAACTATCACAGGGACATCAATTTTTCTTCGATTACTGACAACTATTGGATACCATATCTGGCGCATCTATTGTATTAACCAGTGACTGATCGCATATTTATTACAATATCCCGATCTGGACATTATATTTGGCATATTTCCCGAACTGATCAGCAGTCTACCAAATATTTATTCCAATTTTCTACATATGCACTGTGAACAATTGCCCTAACATGTTTTTTATTATTGTTTAAGCTATATATATATAACCGCATTTTTTACTACAGGTGTATTCATTATATGTGAACATCAAATTTTTTATTGTATATTATATTATTGATTCCGCTACATTTTTAGATTCAGGGCTTTATTTAAATATTAAATAAAATATTTTGCTACATATTCGTTTGTTCTCCAATTGGTCTAGCTGGCGAGTGCTCAGTCTTCCTACACTTTTCTATATACAATTCTAACATTTTTGGCTCTATACATTACTGCAATTAATTTGAAATTAAACAAACAAGATGTGCTTTAACTGCAGACTGTCAGGTTGAGGGTATTTACATCCAAATCAGGTGAACGGTGTAGGAGTTACAACAGTTGCATATGTTCCCCCCACTTGTTAAGGGACCAAAAGTAATGGGATAATTGGCTTCTCAACTCTTCCATGGCCAGGTGTGTGTTATTCCCTCATTATCCCAATTACAATGAGCAGATAAAAAGTCCAGAGTTCATTTGGAATCTGTTGCTGTCAACTCTCAAGATGAGATCCAAAGAGCTGTCACTATCAGTGAAGCAAGCCATCATTAGGCTGAAAAAACTAAACAAACTCATCAGAGAGTTAGCAAAAACATTAGGTGTGGCCAAAACAACAGTTTGGAACATTCTTAAAAAGAAGGAACACACCGGTGAGTTCAGCAGCACCAAAAGACCCGGAAGACCACGGAAAACAACTGTGGTGGATGACTGAAGAATTCTTTCCCTGGTGAAGAAAACACCCTTCACAACAGTTGGCCAGATCAAGAACACTCTCCAGGAGGTAGGTGTATGTGTGTCAAAGTCAACAATCAAGAGAAGACTTCACCAGAGTGAATACAGAGGGTTCACCACAAGATGTAAACCATTGGTGAGCCTCAAAAACAGGAAGGTTAGATAAGAGTTTGCCAAACAACATCTAAAAAAAGCCTTCACAGTTCTGGAACAACATCCTATGGACAGATGAGACCAAGATCAACTTGTACCAGAGTGATGGGAAGAGAAGAGTATGGAGAAGGAAAGGAACTGCTCATGATCCTAAGCATACCACCTCATCAGTAAAGCATGGTGGTGGTAGTGTCATGACGTGGCCATGTATGGCTGCCAATGGAACGGGTTCTCTTGTATTTATTTATGATTTGACTGCTGAGAAAAGCAGCAGGATGCATTCTGAAGTATTCCAGGCAATATTATCTGCTTATATTCACCCAAATGCTTCAGAACTCATTGGACGGCGCTTCACAGCGCAGATGGACAATGACCCAAAGCATACTGCAAAAGCAATCAAAGAGGTTTTTTTTTAAGGGAAAGAAGTGGAATGTTATGCAATGGTCAAGTCAATCACCTGACCTGAATCCGATTGAGCATGCATTTCACTTGCTGAAGACAAAACTGAAGGGGAACAAAACTGAATGCCCAAGAACAAGCAGGAACTGAAGACAGTTGAAGTAGAGGCCTGACAGAGCATCACCAGGGATGAAACCCAGCGTCTGGTGATGTATTTGCGTTCTAGACTTCAGGCTGTAATTGACTGCAAAGGATTTGCAACCAAGTATTAAAAAGTGAAAGTTTGATTTATGATTATTATTCTGTTCCATTACTTTTGGTCCCTTAACAAGTGGGAGGCACATACGCAAACTATTGTAATCCCTACGCCGTTCATTTCAAATCTATTGTGGTGGTGTATAGAGCCAAATATCTTAGAATTGTGTTGATGTCTAGAGTTGAGCAAACACCTGGATGTTCGGGTTCGAGAAGTTCGGCCGAACTTCCCGGAAATGTTCGGGTTCGGGATCCGAACCCGACCCGAACTTCGTCCCGAATCCGAACCCCATTGAAGTTAATAGGGACCCGAACTTTTTGGCACTAAAAAGGCTGTAAAACAGCCCAGGAAAGAGCTAGAGGGCTGCAAAAGGCAGCAACATGTGGGTAAATCCCCTGCAAAAAAATGTGGATAGGGAAATGAATAAAAATAAAAATAAAATAAATAAAAATTAACCAATATCAATTGGAGAGAGGTCCCATAGCAGAGAATCTGGCTTCACGTCACCCACCACTGTAACAGTCCATTGTCAGATATTTAGTCCCAGGCACCCAGGCAGAGGAGAGAGGTCCCGTAACAGAGAATCTGGCTTCATGTCAGCAGAGAATCAGTCTGCATGTCATAGCAGAGAATCAGGCTTCACGTCAGCCACCACTGTAACAGTCCATTGTCATATATTTAGGCCCAGGCACCCAGGCAGAGGAGAGAGGTCCCATAACAGAGAATCTGGCTTCTTGTCAGCAGAGAATCAGTCTGCATGTCATAGCAGAGAATCAGGCTTCACGTCACCCAACATTGGAACCGTCCATTGGCATATATTTAGGCCCAGGCACCCAGGCAGAGGAGAGAGGTCCCGTAACAGAGAATCTGGCTTCATGTCAGCAGAGAATCAGTTTGCATGTCATAGCAGAGAATCAGGCTTCACGTCACCCAACATTGGAACAGTCCATTGGCATATATTTAGGCCCCGGCACCCAGACAGAGGAGAGGTTCATTCAACTTTGGGTTGCCTCGCAATATAATGGTAAAATAAAAATAAAAATAGGATTGAATGAGGAAGTGCCCTGGAGTACAATAATATATGGTTAAGGGGAGGTAGTTAATGTCTAATCTTCACAAGGGATGGACAGGTCCTGTGGGATCCATGTCTGGGTCATTTTTATGAACGTCAGCTTGTCCACATTGGCTGTAGACAGGCGGCTGCGTTTGTCTGTAATGACGCCCCCTTCCGTGCTGAATACACGTTCAGACAAAACGCTGGCCGCCGGGCAGGCCAGCACCTCCAAGGCATAAAAGGCTAGCTCTGGCCACGTGGACATTTTAGAGACCCAGAAGTTGAATGGGGCCGAACCATCAGTCAGTACGTGGAGGAGTGTGCACACGTACTGTTCCACCATGTTAGTAAAAGGTTGCAGTTAGCTGTGGCGTGTTGACAAAACTTTTCCACATCTCTGCCATGCTAACCCTGCCCTCAGAGGAGCTGGCCGTGACACAGCTGCCTTGGCGACCTCTTGCTCCTCCTCTGCCTTGGCCTTCCACTTGTTCCCCTGTGACATTTGGGAATGCTCTCAGTAGCGCGTCTACCAACGTGCGCTTGTACTCACGCATCTTCCTATCACGCTCCAGTGCAGGAAGTAAGGTGGGCACATTGTCTTTGTACCGTGGATCCAGCAGGGTGGCAACCCAGTAGTCCACACATGTTAAAATGTGGGCAACTCTGCTGTCGTTGCGCAGGCACTGCAGCATGTAGTCGCTCATGTGTGCCAGGCTGCCCAGGGGTAAGGACAAGCTGTCCTCTGTGGGAGGCGTATCGTCATCATCCTGCATTTCCCCCCAGCCACGCACCAGTGATAGGCCCGAGCTGCGTTGGGTGCCACCCCGCTGTGACCATGCTTCATCCTCATCCTGCTCCACCTCCTCCTCATCCTTGTCCTCCTCGTCCTCCAGTAGTGGGCCCTGGCTGGCCGCATTTGTACCTGGCCTCTGCTGTTGCAAAAAACCTCCCTCTGAGTCACTTCGAAGAGACTGGCCTGAAAGTGCTAAAAATGACCCCTCTTCCTCCTGGGCCACCTCCTCTTCCATCATCGCCCTAAGTGTTTTCTCAAGGAGACATAGAAGTGGTATTGTAACGCTGATAACGGCGTCATCACCACTGGCCATGTTGGTGGAGTACTCGAAACAGCGCAACAGGGCACACAGGTCTCGCATGGAGGCCCAGTCATTGGTGGTGAAGTGGTGCTGTTCCGCAGTGCGACTGACCCGTGCGTGCTGCAGCTGAAACTCCACTATGGCCTGCTGCTGCTCGCACAGTCTGTCCAGCATGTGCAAGGTGGAGTTCCACCTGGTGGGCACGTCGCATATGAGGCGGTGAGCATGAAGGCCGAAGTTACGATGTAGCGCAGACAGGCGAGCAGCGGCAGGATGTGAACGCCGGAAGCGCGAATAGAAGGCCTGCACTTTATGCAGCAGCTCTGACATGTCAGGGTAGTTGTGAATTAACTTCTGCACCACCAAATTCAGCACATGCGCCAAGCAAGGGATGTGCGTCAAACCGGCTAGTCCCAGAGCTGCAACGAGATTTCGACCATTATCGCACACCACCAGGCCGGGCTTGAGGCTCACCGGCAGCAACCACTCGTCGGTCTGTTGTTTTATACCCCGCCACAACTCCTGTGCGGTGTGGGGCCTGTCCCCCAAACATATGAGTTTCAGAATGGCCTGCGGACGTTTACCCCGGGCTGTGCTGAAGTTGGTGGTGAAGGTGTGTGGCTGACTGGATGAGCAGGTGGAAGAAGAGGAGGAGGAAGCTGAGTAGGAGGAGGTGGCAACAGGAGGCAAAGAATGTTGCCCTGCGATCCTTGGCGGCGGAAGGACGTGCGCCAAAAACAGCTCTCCGCCTGGGGCCCAGCTGCCACTACATTTACCCAGTGTGCAGTTAGGGAGATATAGCGTCCCTGCCCGTGCTTACTGGTCCACGTATCTGTGGTTAGGTGGACCTTGCCACAGATGGCGTTGCGCAGTGCACACTTGATTTTATCGGATACTTGGTTGTGCAGGGAAGGCATGGCTCTCTTGGAGAAGTAGTGCCGGCTGGGAACAACATACTGTGGGACAGCAAGCGACATGAGCTGTTTGAAGCTGTCTGTGTCCACCAGCCTAAATGACAGCATTTCATAGGCCAGTAGTTTAGAAACGCAGGCATTCAGGGCCAGGGATCGAGGGTGGCTAGGTGGGAATTTACGCATTCTCTCAAATGTTTGTGAGATGGAGAGCTGAACGCTGTCGTGTGACATGGTTGAGATGCTTGGTGACGGAGGTGGTGGTGTTGGTGGTACATCCCCTGTTTGCTGGGCGGCAGGTGCCAACGTTCCTCCAGAAGCGGAGGAAGAGGCCGAGGTGGCAGCAGCAGAAGAGGCCGAGGCGGCAGCAGTAGAAGAGGCCGAGGCGGCAGCAGCAGAAGAGGTAGCAGGGGGAGCCTGAGTGACTTCCTTGGTTTTAAGGTGTTTACTCCACTGCAGTTCATGCTTTGCATGCAGGTGCCTGGTCATGCAGGTTGTGCTAAGGTTCAGTACGTTAATGCCTCGCTTCAGGCTCTGATGGCACAGCGTGCAAACCACTCGGGTCTTGTCGTCAGCACATTGTTTGAAGAAGTGCCATGCCAGGGAACTCCTTGAAGCTGCCTTTGGGGTGCTCGGTCCCAGATGGCGGCTCTCAGTAGCAGGCGGAGTCTCTTGGCGGCGGGTGTTCTGCTTTTGCCCACTGCTCCCTCTTTTGCTACGCTGTTGGCTCGGTCTCACCACTGCCTCTTCCTCCGAACTGTAAAAGTCAGTGGCACGACCTTCATTCCATGTGCGGTCTAGGACCTCATCGTCCCCTGCATCGTCTTCCACCCAGTCTTGATCCCTGACCTCCTGTTCAGTCTGCACACTGCAGAAAGACGCAGCAGTTGGCACCTGTGTTTCGTCATCATCAGAGACGTGCTGAGGTGGTATTCCCATGTCCTCATCATCAGGAAACATAAGTGGTTGTGCGTCAGTGCATTCTATGTCTTCCACCGCTGGGGAAGGGCTAGGTGGATGCCCTTGGGAAACCCTGCCAGCGGAGTCTTCAAACAGCATAAGAGACTGCTGCATAACTTGAGGCTCAGACAGTTTCCCTGGTATGCATGGGGGTGATGTGACAGACTGATGGGGTTGGTTTTCAGGCGCCATCTGTGCGCTTTCTGCAGAAGACTGGGTGGGAGATAATGTGAACGTGCTGGATCCACTGTCGGCCACCCAATTGACTAATGCCTGTACCTGCTCATGCCTTACCATCCTTAGAACGGCATTGGGCCCCACCAAATATCGCTGTAAATTATGGCGGCTACTGGGACCTGAGGTAGTTGGTACACTAGGACGTGTGCCACCTTTTCTCCCAGCACCAGAGGGTCCACTAACACCACCACGACCATGTCCGAGTACGCGTCCCTTACTAGATGTTTTCCTCATTGTTATCGTTCACCACAACAACAAAAATATTATTTGGCCCAATGTATTGAATTCAAATTCAGGCCTTTTTTTAAAGACTTCTAACACTATCTGGCTATCTATTTAGGTACCGTATTACACTAATACAGGCACAGCAGTAACCACAGATTTAGCTGACTATAAATTTGAGGCCTATTATTTAGGTGCTGGGTGACAGGTATACGTTTACAGACAGAATTAGACTGGGATATGCACAGTAGCGTGTGTGTGTGAAGTTTTTGAGAATGACCCTATGTGCACCTTGAATCTTATATACCCTTTTAGGGATAGATTTAAAGGAGGTCTGATACAGCAGAAACCACTAATTTAGAGAATTGCTAAATTGGGAATTGTATTTCAACCCAGAACAAAAACTGTGCTTTGACGGACACTAAATAACTTGACCAGCTACAGCAATAACAAGCTGGTGCATTGTAGTCCATGAAGATGAAAATGATGATTACACTTACCGGTAATCAGATTTTTCTGACGCCACAACAGCACCACTGAGAGATGGCTCTGCCTCCATGGACAGGAAACGTGTAGCATAAAAAGGTGGAGCCACTCTCCCACCTCAGTGAGTTTACAGAGCATGAGACGGACTCCTCTTTCGGTTAATCAAGGTTGTAACAGAATTTTCCACTTTTTTTTTTTTATTTGCTTTACCACGTGCTCTCAACACAGTACCACCACCTTAGGGAGGGAATTAGACGGGTGCTGTCGTGGAGTCAGGAAAATCCGATTACCGGTAAGGGTAATCATCATTTTTCCCCTCCCCCATGACAGCATCACTGAGAGAGATTACATAGAAATCAAGGGTGGGTAACAGCCTCTAACACCTTTCTCCCAAAAAGGAGGTCAGAGATAGAGTCCAGCTGAAGCCTATAGTGCCTATAGAAGGTAGAGGGAGAGGCCCAAGTGGCAGCTCTATAGATTTGATCGATCGATACACTGGCTTTTTCTGCACAAGGGGTAGACACCGCCCTAGTAGAGTGAGCTTTCAAGGATAGAGGAGGAGAAGAGCCAAAATAAGAGTATGCTATTGAAATTAGATCTCGGATCCACCTAGCGATGGAACTCTTTGAGGCAGCATTACCTTTCCTAGCCCCTGCATACAAGACAAATAATGATGAAGAATTTCTCCAGTCCTTTGTCTTTTCTATGTACTGGATAAGACACCTTCTTACATCTAGAAGGTGCCATTTTTCTTCATCTTCATTCTTTGGTTCTGGAAAGAAAACTGGGAGAACTATCTCCTGTAACCTGTTTGTCTTGGAAGGGACTTTGGGGATAAAGTTAGGGTCCGGCTTCATCGCTACCCTATCCTAAAGTATTGTCATAAACGGGGGATTAATGGACAGGGCCTGAATCTCGCTTATTCTTCGTGCTGAAGTGAGGGCTACTAAGACAACCAACTTCAGGGTGAACAATTTGATAGAACTATCTTTGATAGGCTCAAAGAGATGATTGGTTAATGCTATTAATACCATATTTAGGTTCCAGGGGGGAAATCTAGGTCCCTTAACTGGAGCAACCCTATCCACTGCTTTAAAAAACCTGATTATCCAAGGATCCATAGCCAAGCTCCTACTGCTTAGCCCAGAGAGGGCAGAAACCTGAACTTTTAGAGCACTTTTAGCTAAGCCTAAAGATAGTCCTCACTGCAAAAATTCTAACACCTGCCTGGTAGAAAATTTGTCTGGCCAAACGTTGGTCTCTAAGCCTGCAAAGGATAGAAATCTTTTCCATAACCTGGCATAAATTGTGTTGGTCACTTTTTTCCTGCTTTTAAGTAGGGTAGAAATTAGTGCCTCAGAAAACCCCTTGCCAACTAAATGTGCCCTTTAAATCTCCAGGCCGTAAGATGCAAGGACTCCACCTCTAGGTGAACTACTGCGCCCTGCAACAGGAGATTTTGAATCTCGGGAAGAACCCAAGGTTCCAATACTGACATTGACCTGAGAAGAGAGAACCATGCCCTCTTTGGCCAAAATGGGGCAATAACTATCATGTCTGATTTTTCTTCCCTTATTTTCCTGAGAACTCTGGGTAGTAGTTGAAGCGGGGGAAAGGCATACCCCAGGCGAAACCTCCATTTTAGGAGAAAGGCATTCACCCCAAACGGGGATTTGCAGGGACTGAGGGAGCAAAACTTCTCCACCTGCCTGTTCTCCCTGGTGGCAAATAAATCTATCTCCGGGGTCCTCCATGACTTCACAATCTTTGCAAATACTAAGGGATTTAAGGACCACTCCCCCTGTCTTAACCGTGGACGACTTAAAAAGTCGGCCTGAACGTTCTCCTTCCCTTTTATATGTAGAGCAGAAATATACGCCACCTGATCCTGTATTTCTGAGAATATTAATTTTGTCTCCCTCATCAAAGATTGGGATTTGGTACCTTCCTGGCGATTTAATTACGATACCACCGTCCTGTTGTCTGACATAATCCTGACGTGGCTGTGTTGTATTTCTGGAAGGGCTGTTCTTAAGGCCAACAGTACTGCTCTTAGTTCCTTCCTTTTGGAGGAGAAATCTCTCTGAAGTAAGTTCCAGTTTCCTTGCCTCAACTGGCCCCGAAAATGAGCCCCCCACCCCCATGAGCTGGCATCAGTTATGAATAATACTGGGTCTGGGTAATTCCACGGGATACCCTGGTTTAAGTTTTTTACCTCCAACCACCAGTTGAGGGAGATTAGAGTATTCCTGGAAAGCTTCATCTGGGGGTCCAAAGTCATCCCTTCTAGTCTTGTCGTCTCCAAGATTTCTCCTTGAAGCTGTCTTGAGCAACAATGTCCTTTGAACTCTAATTTTAGCCCTTCTGTAATAATATTCCTGACCAAATTTCCTGCGATCTTTTCCCAGGCATAGAGAAAGTATTTTAGCCTTCCTCCTACCTGCAACTTGGCGTTGTTTTTTGGACAGTTTATCTTTTTGGGAGGAAGCACCCCTGAACATGAAGCCCATACTTCCTGAACCACTTGCTCTGGGGAACTGATCTCTATCTCCTGGCTGCCTCTTCCCCTGAAACCTAGAGGAATTTCGAAAGGGACACCTGTAACTCTTAAATTGTGAGAAGGCGTGCTCCTGAGGTAACTGTCTGCTGCCTTTTCCAGAAGGGCATCAAGCTCTGGGCCAAACAGAAACTGTCTCTGACAGGGAAAACTACATAGACATTGTTTAGAAGCCATATCTCCCCCTCTCCAGTTCTTAAACCATAAGGCTCTACGGGCAGAGTTAGAAATAGAGGCTGACCTGGCTGTCAATCTGACCGCCTCCACTGAAACGTCAGATAGAAAATATGCCACTTTTTGTAAGGTCGGCAAAGAGGCCAGAATCTGATCGCTAGGGCTTTTATCCCTTATCTGCCCTTCTAGCCTGTCAAGCCAAATGGCCAAAGATCTGGCGGTAACCCTTGCCGCTATATTGCGTCTGAAGGATGCGGTAGATGCCTCCCATGTATTTTTAAGACAGGAATCTATCTTCTTAGCCAATGGGTCTTTTAAAAACCCCATGTCCTCGAACAGCAGAGAAGACCTTCTAGATATTTTAGATATGGCTACATCCAATTTAGGTGCTTTATACCAAGAAGTAGAGGCTTCTTCCTGAAAGGGATATTTTCTCTTAAAATTTTTTGTTACAAAGGCCTTCCTATTGTTTTTTTTTTCCATTCTTTTTCTATTAGGGCTGTTATACTTTTGTGTAAGGGAAAACATCTTATTTTCCTTTTGCGTAAACCCTCAAAAACTGCGTCCGCTACCCACTGAAGAAGACAAATCCTCGGACTCTTCGTCTTTATTCCCTTCACTATCGCCAGAGGATTCCACCTCTGACTCCACCTGTTCCTCCGATCTCTTACACTTCCTAGATGATTTAAGGGAATCTTTAACTTCAGATCTAATTAAGGCCCTAATGTCTTTTGTAAAACTTGGGGATTCCTCCGCCAGCATCATTTTGATACACTGCTGGCACAATTTTTTAGGATAGGAGGACGACAAGAGGCATCTACATATGGCACATTCTTTATTTTTCCTTTTCGCCATGACCTTTTTTGGCGCCATCTAAGGAGAAAAAGGTATATACACAACCATATATCAGTATTTTCCATACCAACGAATGTACCTTACCCCTTCAGAAGCTTCTATACCGGAGTCTGCCTCTCTGTCTCCATCTCTTCAGACCTCTTATCCTCCTCCATGCTTACTCCTGAGGGCATAGAGGTTTAAGAACATATTTAGATGTAGCAGGGAACAGCGCCTCTCCTTTGAGAGTTCCACATGTTCCCTGGGAGCCAACTCGTGCCAGAAATCCACCCTGCAGGTTCTCACCAGTAGCAGATCCCGGAGCCTGAGCTTTGTTTGTCCCGAGAGCTGGATAATAAACAATCCGGTCACCCCAGAGGGGTTAGAATAGACTTCGTTCACCAGTAGATTGAAGAAAAGGGTGCCCCAAGCTCTGGAAACACCGGCCTTCTGAACTCTGCTTTTATTTCCAGTCGCATGACCGGAACCCGGCCTGTGGAACGCATGTCTCACCTGTGACGTCACTCTCCTGCGACTTCCGGATCAGGCACTGCTTTTGCTGACTTTAAACCCAGCGTGCAGCCTCCACGTATGTGCCCGGAACATTACCCCTGTGGGATGTTCCTCCTCTAGCCCCCCGACATCCCGGCGTTCTGCGGCCCACCATGCGGTCTCACTCCTTTGAGGGACTAGCGCTGCCAGCCGTGAAGATCAAGGAACGGCCTGGACCATCCCCTGTCTTCCTAGAGAGAAGGACCCGGCACCTGGTTTCTGGCTGGTAAGACCACATGACTCTCTAAGCTTTCCTAGTATTTCCTAGTCATGGGTCCCTAGAGAAAGAAAGCTACTAGGTCTCCCGCTCCAGGGACAGGAAACCTCACTGAGGTGGGAGAGTGGTTCCTCCTTTTTTATGCTACAGGTTTCCTGTCCATGGAGGTGGAGCCATCTCTCAGTGGTGCTGTTATGGGGGAGAGGAAAATTAGGCCTGTGTTGTTTATGCAGCAGCACAATAACTTGATTAATTATGGTATTCAAGTAGTATGGGCTTGTCACTGTACCATTCACAAAGTGTAGGGCAGTTCTGTATTGACTAGACACTCCTGCCCACACTGTAAAACCACCACCACCAAAGACTCGTCTGGTGACAACAGTGGCTGATGCATAGCACTCTCCTTGATGCCTCCAACATCGTTGGCGGCCATAATTTCTGCTCAACATAAATCGACTTTCATCAGTGAACAGCACTGAGGCCCACTGGTCCCTCATCCAGCATAAATCCTCCCTGGCCCATGCAAGATGATGACACCTGTGCTTCGTGGTGTTTTCAGCAGGGGCGTTGCTAGGGTCTGATAACATCCAGGGCACAAGCCCACTGTGTTGAATTTGCATTGCATCGTGCTGCCTTCCCTGCCATCAGGTTCTCGTCACAGCAGAGCTTGGACCCGATGGCTGCTCTCTCCGTCCCTCCACACATTTCACGTGCCACGGTCAGCGCTGAACGCTGCACATGAAGAGTTAATGTGCTGGCATTGGTGATTTCACCAATGCTGGCGCATGCAGCAGGGATCCGGCTATCAGTGACTGCCGGACCCCTGCCGCGGATCAGGCGGGCACATATCCTGCATCCGCCCGATCACAGGTCCATGAGTCACGGATATCTGTGCTGTACATGTACGGAGCAGGTCCTTAAGGGATTAAGCTCCCTTTTAGAGAACAGCAAAGAAGGAAAAATACATATTTGCCATCAGTGTAGGACTGGGGTGCCTAGGGTCCACCTGTAAAATTTATTTTGAGGGCCCAAATATTTAAATATTACATACTCACACAGCAGCAGACAAGGGTTTCTGCAGCAACTTTGAGAAGGGGAGTGCCCCGGAAAAGAGGATACTGTTTTTTCTGACTCTCTACCTAGAAGCCATGTCAGCCACCTGATGCATCTATGATAATAAACTGGGTCATTTCGTAAATAATCTACCCATTTTTTTATATGAACATAGACTGGTTGAGATGTTGTATGCTGCCTCTCTGCTGTGTTATGTGCCACTTTTGCAGGTGGATGGTAGACTATGGGTCCACCTTGCTTAGGAGCCCACTGGGGGATTCACCTGTACCCCTGTGGGTCAGTTGAAGCCTGTTTGCCATCACCCTAAGGCCATCTGCACATGTTGCAGAATGCATGCATTTTTTTTCTGAATGGATTTCCGTGTGGAAAAACTGCAGCATATTACCGTACCAGCAATGTGTATGATATTATACAAATCTCATGAACATTTTACGGATTATTTCCTTGTGGAAATTGACCTGATGTGCGGATTTCCAAATCGTCAGCATGTCAGTTATGTTTGTGGTTTAGCTGCAGATTTCACCCTTTTCCAATGAAGGGTGAGATCTGCGGCAAAACCTCATCAAATACGCTCCAAAATTCACAGTTCAAAATTAAGTATTTTGGTGCAGAAACACACATAAATCCGAGTGGAATTTTGTGCAGATCTTTTGTGCACTCACCCACACTCGTGTGCAGGTGGCCTAACGGTGCTTGCACACGGCGCCGATTTATGTGCAGAAAATCTGCTCGAAATCTGCACAAAAAATGCACATAAAACCTGCATTATTTGTTGTTTTGGTGCATTTCTTGTTTGGTTTTTGGTGCAGATTTCATGCATATTTTCCATAGATCTTACCCTGCATTGGAAAAGGGTGAAATCCGCAGCTAAATCTGCAAACATATTTGACATGCCACAGGTTTGGAAATCTGCACTGCAGGTGCACAGAAAAAATACACAAAGTGAACATGAGATTTGTCTAATCTCATATACTTTGCTGGTACTGTACTATGCTGTGTTTTTTCCGTACGGGAATCTGCTTGAAAAATATGCACATATTACGCAACATGCACAGGAGGCCTTAGGGCTCGTTCACACGACATTTTCAATAGATGTTCCGCAAAAACGGAACCCATTGCAGACCCATTGACTTAAATGGAGCCGCGGAACGTGATTTGCGGGCATTAATAGGACATGTTCTATCTTTCAACCGAATGGAAAAACAGAAATACGGAAAAGGAATGCATACGAAGTACATTCCGTTTTTTGCTGAACCATTGAAATTAATGGTTTCGTATATGGCCCGTATACAGAACACATAAACGGCCCGTATATGGAACGCAAAAAACGTTTGTGTGAACGGCTCGTGCAGATTTGTGGGCAGAAAATCTGCAAGAAATCTGCACCAAAACCGCAACTAAGACAGAAATGTTGTGCAACACAAAAATATGTGTAACTTGTCTGTAGCTTGCTGTCTGATGATTGTTATAGCGCTTGAAAAAGCACTATTTGGAAATTCCTCATATTCTTATGCTTTATTACATGCATGAAAAAGCACTATATTGTAATTTCACATATATTTTATTTATTTCTTTGCTATAATGCCTGAAAAGCACTATACTTGTATTCCTCTGTTAGGCTTCATTCACACATACGTGGATTTTTACAGACCATGATCCGTGAAAACCCGGCCTGCCGTCCTTACACGTGCACGGTGTCAATGGTTGCTATGATGCCACGTATGTGTGAATGAGGCCTTATTCCTATATTTATTATTATTCATTTTTCTCCAGTTTTCTGAATTAATACAGCAGGAACCATTTAACGTACAGACTGTTAAAATGCATTTTGAAGTTCTCATTGCTGAGACGTCTGCTATGTATTTTTGGATTGTATTAGGATTTGTCGTTTGTAATCAATTTTTGATTAAAAAATAAAATAAAAAAATCCCCTTAGAAATCAATGTCAGAATTATGTAATTAATACAGGCTGAATCGCTTCAAACTGAGTTTCGAAGCTCCCAGTGCTGAGAAATGTGCTATGTATTTTGTAGTTGATCAGATTTGTTGTTTTTAATAAATTTATGTTTAAAAATAAAAAACGGAATGGCAGAATTCTGCAATGAATACAGATCAAACCACTTAACGCACCTGCGCCAGTATTCACGACAATTCTATATTCCACCCCATCTCCCTTTGGTAATGAAGAGGGGTATATAAACCCATTGGCACTGACTCGGTTAAGGCAGCATATTTACCATAGACAGCTGTATGCAGTATACTCTCTCTACAGGCAAATGAGGTCAGCGGGGATTTTATGATTTAACTCTATGGCTGTAGCAGAAACGATAACAGAACATTATAAAAATATATTGTGAAATTAATAAACTATTTGAGGAGATTGATATATACTTTTGTGGCAAAAGATGCAAATTACAAATTATGGTTGCTCAGTGGTTGGAGCTGGTGCTTTAAATCCGATGAAGGACAACATCTGCATAGTGTTTTCAATGTTCTCACAGTGTTTTTGTGTTATTCCACCCACACTTTAAAGATGTACTGAGGTCTAAGGAGTTTCGATTATAAGTAGAGTTGAGCGAACACCTGGATTTTTAGGTTCGAGAAGTTCGGCCAAACTTTCCGAAAATGTTCGGGTTCGGGATCCGAACTTCGCCCCGAACCCGAACCTCATTGTAGTCAATGGGGACCCGAACTTTTCGGCACTAAAAAGGCTGTAAAGTAGCCCAGGAAAGGGCTAGAGGGCTGCAAAAGGCACCAAAATGTAGGTAAATCCCCTGCAAACAAATGTGGATAGGGACATGAATTAAAAAAATAAATAAAAAGTTAACCAATATCAACTGGAGAAAGGTCCCATAGCAGAGAATCAGGCTTCATGTCACCCACCACTGTAACAGGCCACTCTGAGATATTTAGGCCCCCGGCACCCAGACAGAGGAGAGAGGTCCCATAGCTGATAATCAGGCTTCATGTCATAGCAGACAATCATGCTTCATGTCACCCGCCACTGGAACAGGCCACTGTCAGATATTTTTAGGCCCTGGCACCCAGACAGAGGAGAGAGGTCTCATAGCAGAGAATCCGGCTTCATGTCACCCAGCACTGGAACAGGCCATTGTCAGATATTTTTAGGCCCCAGCACCCAGACAGAGGAGAGAGGTCCCAAAGCAGAGAATCAGGCTTCATGTCACCCAGCACTTGAACAGGCCACTGTCAGATATTTTTAGGCCCCGACACCCAGACAGAGGAGAGAAGTCCCATAGCAGACAATCAGGCTATATGTCATAGCAGGGAATCAGGCTTCATGTCACCCACCACTGGAACATGCCACTGTCAGATATTTTTAGGCCCCGGCACCCAGACAGAGGAGAGAAGTCCCATAGCAGAGAATCAGGCTTCATGTCACCCAGCACTGGAACAGGCCACTGTCAGATATTTTTTAGGCCCCGGCACCCAGACAGAGGAGATGTTCATTCAACTTTGGGTTGCCCCGCAATATAATGGTAAAATTAAAAAAAGAGGATTGAATGAAGAAGTGCCCTGGAGTACAAGAATATATGGTTAAGGGGAGGTAGTTATAAATGTCTAATCTGCACAAGGGATGGACAGGTCCTGTGGGATCCATGCCTAGTTCATTTTTTTTGAACGTCAGCTTGTCCACATTGGCCGTTAGACAGGTGGCTGTGTTTGTCTGTAATGACGCCCTCTGCCGTGCTGAATACACGTTCAGACAAAACACTGTCCGCCGGGCAGGCCAGCACCTCCAAGGCATAAAAGGCTAGCACTGGCCACGTGGACAATTTGGAGACCCAGAAGTTGAATGGGGCCGAATCATCAGTCAGTACGTGGAGGGGTGTGCACACGTACTGTTCCACCATGTTAGTGAAATGTTGCATACTGCTAACACGTTCCGTATCAGGTGGTAGTGCAGTTAGCTGTGGCGTGGTGACAAGACTTTTCCACATCTCTGCCATGCTAACCCTGCCCTCAGAGGAGCTGGCCGTGACACAGCTGCGTTGGCGACCTCTTGCTCCTCCTCTGCCTTCACCTTGGGCTTCCACTTGTTCCCCTGTGACATTTGGGAATGCTCTCAGTAGCGCGTCTACCAACGTGTGCTTGTACTTGCGCATCTTCCTATCACGCTCCAGTGCAGGAAGTAAGGTGGGCACATTGTCTTTGTACCGGGGATCCAGCAGGGTGGCAACCCAGTAGTCCGCACACGTTAAAATGTGTGCAACTCTGCTGTCGTTGCGCAGGCACTGCAGCATGTAGTCACATATGTGTGCCAAGCTGCCCAGAGGTAAGGACAAGCTGTCCTCTGTGGGAGGTGTATCGTCATTGTCCTCCGTTTCCCCCCAGCCACGCACCAGAGATGGGCCCGAGCTGTGTTGGGTGCCACCCCGCTGTGAACATGCTTCATCCTCATCCTCATCCTCCTCCACCTCCTCCTCATCATCGTCCTCCTCGTCCTCCAGTAGTGGGCCCTGGCTGGGCACATTTGTACATGGCCTCTGCTGTTGCAAAAAACCTCCCTCTGAGTCACTTCTAAGAGACTGGCCTGAAAGTGCTAAAAATGACCCCTCTTCCTCCTCCTCCTCCTCCTCCTGGGCCACCTCCTCTTCCATCATCGCCTTAACAGCGTCATCACCAATGGCCATGTTGGTGGAGTACTCGAAACAGTGCAACAGGGCACACAGGTCTCGCATGGCGGCTCAGTCATTGGTGGTGAAGTGGTGCTGTTCCGCAGTGCGACTGACCCGTGCGTGGTGCAGCTGAAACTCCACTATGGAATGCTGCTGCTCGCACAGTCTGTACATGTGCAAGGTGGAGTTCCACCTGGTGGGCACGTCGCATATGAGGCGGTGAGCATGAAGGCCAAAGTTACGCTGTAGCGCAGACAGGCGAGCAGCGGCAGGATGTGAACGCCGGAAGCGCACACAGGCGGCCCGCTCTTTATGCAGCAGCTCTGACATGTCGGGGTAGTTATGAATGAACTTCTGCACCACCAAATTCAGCACATGCACCAGGCAAGGGATGTGCGTCAAAATGGCTAGTCCCAGAGCTGCAACGAGATTTCGCCCATTATCGCACACCACCAGGCCGGGATTGAGGCTCACCGGCAGCAACTACTCGTCGGTCTGTTGTTCAATACCCCGCCACAACTCCTGCGCGGCGTGGGGCCTGTCCCCCAAACATATGAGTTTCAGAATGGCCTGCTGACGTTTACCCCGGGCTGTGCTAAAGTTGGTGTTTAAGGTGTGTGGCTGACTGGATGAGCAGGTGGAAGAAGAGGAGGAGGAAGCCGAGTAGGAGGAGGAGGCTACATGAGGCAAAGAATGTTGCTCTCCGATCCTTGGCGGCGGAAGGACGTGCGCCAAAGAACTCTCCGCCTGGGGCCCAGCCGCCACTACATTTACCCAGTAAGCAGTTACGGAGATATAGCGTGCCTGGCCGTGCTTACTTGTCCACGTATCTGTGGTTAGGTGGACCTTGCCACAGATTGCGTTGCGCAGTGCACACTTGATTTTATCGGATACTTGGTTGTGCAGGGAAGGCACGGCTCTCTTGGAGAAGAAGTGGCGGCTGGGAACAACAAACTGTGGGACAGTAAGCAATATGAGCTGTTTGAAGCTGTCTGTGTCCACCAGCCTGAATGACAGCATTTCATAGGCCAGTAGTTTAGAAACGCTGACATTCAGGGCCAGGGATCGAGGGTGGCTAGGTGGGAATTTACAGGATGTTTCTCTACGAATTCCACTTTGGCTTCTTGAAGATGGCCTCCTATTCTTATCAACCCATTTTTCTCAATGATGGGATCAAGCTTCTTCAAAGCGCTGTCCTTGGAGATACTGATAACAGTGTCTAATATACCTGCTACTTGGTCCTCTGGTGGTCCCTTTTGCTTGGATCGACCACCAGAGGACACAGGCAGCTCTGTAATAAGTAGCACCAAGCACCACACTACATTACACCCCCCATGTCACTTATTAACCCCTTATTAACCCCTGATCACCCCATATAGATTCCCTGATCACCCCCCTGTCATTGATCACCCCCCTGTAAGGCTCCATTCAGACGTCCGTATGTGTTTTACGGATCCACGGATCCATGGATCGGATCCGCAAAACACATACGGGCGTCTGAATGGAGCCTTACAGGGGGGTGATCAATGACAGGGGGGTGATCACCCTATATAGACTCCCTGATCACCCCCTGTCATTGATCACCCCCCTGTAAGGCTCCATTCAGACGTCTGTATGTGTTTTGCAGATCCGCGGATCGGATCCGCAAAACACATACGGACGTCTGAATGGAGCCTTACAGGGGGGTGATCAGGGAGTCTATATGGGATTACCACCCCCCTGTAAGGCTCCATTCAGAAATCCGTATGTTTTTTACGGATCCACGGATCCATGGATCGGATCCTCAAAACACATACGGACGTCTGAATACACCCCAAAACACATTGCCCTACTTCTTCCGAGTACAAAAATACCACAAGTGTGACACTTTTATTCAGCCTAGGTGGGCAAAGGGGCCCACTTTCCAAAGAGCACCTTTAGGATTTCACAGGGTATTTTTAACACATTTGGATTTCAAACTACTTCTCAAGCATTAGGGCCCCTAAAATGCCAGGGCAGTATAACTACCCCACAAATGACCCCATTTTGGAAAGAAGATACCCCAAGGTATTTCGTGATGGGCATAGTGAGTTCATGAAAGTTTTTATTTTTTTGTCACAAGTTAGTGGAATATGAGACTTTGTAAGGAAATTTTATTTACAAAAAAATCATCATTTTCCACTAACTTGTGACAAAAAATAAAAAGTTCTATGAACTCACTATGCCCATCAGCGAATGCCTTAGGGTGTCTACTTTCCGAAATAGGGTCATTTGTGGGGTTTTTCTACTGTCTGGGCATTGTAGAACCTCAGGAAACATGACAGGTGCTCAGAAAGTCAGAGCTGCTTAAAAAAGCGGAAATTCACATTTTTGTACAATAGTTTTCAAACGCTATAACTTTTACCCTAACCATTTTTTTTTTACCCAAACATTTTTTTTATCAAAGACATGTAGAACAATAAATTTAGAGAAAAATTTATATATGGATGTTGTTTTAAAAAAAAAAAAAATTACAACTGAAAGTGAAAAATGTCTTTTTTTTTTGCAAAAATTTCGGTAAATTTTGATTAACAAAAAAGTAAAAATGTCAGCAGCAATGAAATACCACCAAATGAAAGCTCTTTTAGTGAGAAGAAAAGGAGGTAAGATTCATTTGGGTGGTAATTTGCATGACCGAGCAATAAACTGTGAAATTAGTGTAGTGCAGAATTGAAAAAAGTGGTCTGGTCATTAAGGGTGTTTAAGCTAGGGGGGCTGAGGTGGTTAAGGTGGCTTGGTACGATGATCTAGTTGCGTGGTCCGTAGGATTATGCTGTGTAGGCATGTAGTGCCACTGTTTAGGACAAGTGGATCTCCTGATCCTTAGCACCCAATTTCAGGCATAGACGTAAAAACGTCTGGTTTTGTTGCAAATATACCTAGGACTACCTTGCTGTCCATGTAATAGTTGACTTCATCGATTTCCAGGTTCATTCCTGTTGTTATAAGCTCAGCCAACTCCACTGAAAGCACAGCAGCACAGAGCTCCAGTCTGGGAATTGTGTGTTCGACGAGTGGCACCAGTTTGGTCCGGCTCATGACTAGAAATGAGAGAATAAAAAAAAAAATCTATTTGCCGGTTTGCCGAATGTTTCTGGAAAAATTCTGTTAGATCCGAATATAGTTTTATAAAATGGCTTTCCTGGCTGCTTAGAGCATATATAGTGGTGTAGAACACTGTGCAGATGACAGGCATCGTTCTTAGAATGACTGCACACTTCACTTATTAGGGCAGTCACGGCTCACGGGGCCAAAACTGACCAAATAAGTAAAGTATGAACTCAACCAAACAGGTCGATGTTAGTGCCAAAAATAAGTGCACTCCTTTACACCATTGCCAGCTGATTCCAGATAGATGTTATTAGAACCTGTTCTATTAAAAGCTTATACAAGTAGAGCCCCCCCCCCCCCCCCACAGGGTGGAGAGGAAGTCAGCAGTAAGTTTGTGTTGATATCACTGATTATTTTGCCCTTCCTCTGATCCGTCAGAACAATAACCCACAAAAAATGGATCCTGTCTGTGGAGCATACACCTTCACTCATTCAGTATTTGCTCAATAATCCATCAGTATTGCTAATGCCAAAAAAAAAAAAAAAAAAAAAAACAGGACTAGATCTAAAACAGAGATGACACGTGAATGAAATATCGGACCTGATGGGACCATACAGGCAATACAGCTGCTACAAAGACAGGGTGCATTGTGCATCTAATTTTTTCTTCCTTCTGACAGATCAGAAGAAGAGTCAAGCAAATGATGATGTCAGTCAGGCCAAAAATAGTGGCCCAGTCATGAAGTGGGGAGGGTGCGAACAGCATAAAGAGACCAAAGAGTGGCCCAATGACAGGGTCTGGAGGTGGTGGCAGCATGAGGAGACCACAGAGTGGCACAATTGCAGGGTCTGAAGTTTGCAGCAGTATGAGGAGGCCACTGAGTGACACAATGGCAGAGTGTGGAGGTGGCAGCAGTATGAGGAAGCCACAGAGTGGTACAATGAAAGAGTCTGAAGGTGGCAGCAGTATGAGGAAGCCAACAAGTGGCACTATTACAGATTTTGGAGGTGGCGGAAGTAGCAGCATCGGGAGAAGGCCACAGAGTGGCACAATGACAGAGTGTGGAGGTGGCAGCAGTATGAGGAAGCCACCAAGTGGCACAATGACAGAGCCTCGAGGTGGGGGTGGCACAATGACTCAGTGTGGAGGTGGTGGCAACAGCAATAGCAGCATCAGGAGAAGGCCACCGAGTGGCGCAATGACACAGTCTGAAGGTGGCGGCAGCAGCAGTATCAGTAGGAGGCCACAGAGTGGTACAATGACAGAGTGTGGAGGTGGCGGCAGCATCAGGAGGCCACAGAGTGGCAAGGTGACATAGTTTGGAGGTGGCAGCAGCATGAGACCACAGCATGAGGAGGCCACAGAGTGGCACGACGACAAGTTGGCAGCAGCATGAGGGGGCCAGAGAGTGGCACTACTACGAGAGATTGTGGCGGTGGCAGCAGCATGAGAAGGCCACTATGTGGCCTTTTCGTCTATTCACTTATAGGGAATATAGAACAGAAGGTTAAAATTTCTCAACTTTATAAAGTGTTGCTTAAAACACGATTTAATAATACACGTTCTCCGGTGCAAAAGGCTTGGCAAATTGATTGTCCATGAAGATTGGGATAATATAATGACAAATTTAAGTTTTCTTTTTGTTATAATTTTAGAATAATAATTGTTATTGATTTTGTAATAAAGCGTATAATATCATGCAGTATCCAACTCACAACACAAACGTGTTAAGGAGAAGAGGACTGGTATAACAATATAAACAGTGTACGTGAGGGTGAGGCACAGGACCCTCAGTAAGCCTCAGAGAGATGACAATTATTCAGTATACAAAGCAATTATCGAAGTAACATTGAACTTGTGTTCCGTTAATAGGAACTAAACTATAGGTATAAACTCAAAATAAAAAGGAGATAAATGGAGGGTCTATTGAGCAGCACAGCAGCTTGACCGAGCTTATGAGCAATATTTTTATTCATGGCTTGTAGTGAAGATTCAACATCCAAGGAGACCAATGTCACGGATGGTGTTGCAGAAAGCTGTAACGTATAAATAAACATCCGACTGGCTTGATCCCAAACTAAGGAGCATATGGGTGAGCATATAAAACCCCTAGAGCTCTCCCTGACTGCTATGCCCATGCAAAAATCTTCATGGTAGACAATTGCATGCCCTTGTACCTTATACTATGTGACACCTGAAAACCCTACAATAGTGAGGGGACACGACCACCGGCTCCCTGCACTTAATACGGACAGAGTCAGGGTCACCTACAATCAAGCCAGTAAGAAAACACAAATAATGGAAACAGACTTATCTGAGGAATCAGGAGAAGCAGCCTCCAGCAGTGAAGACAGTCCAGGAAGAAGTATAAACCGCAAAGTGAGGCAGTGTGGGAGGGAATATAAAGGGAGACAATCAGTGCAAATAGGTGACAGCTGTGAGAAGGAAAGGAGATAGAAAGTGAAACCAAAAACCAAAACAAAGAACATCGTACAACAGGTAGAGAAGAACGTCTGCCAGATCTTATCACAGAGCTGGCGGTGACAGTACCCCTCCCTCTACGGGTGGACTCTGGACACTCAGAGCCCACCTTCTCAGGATGAGACCTATGGAAAGCCCTGATGAGACGAGTGGCCTTAATGTCCACCATTGGGACCCACATCCTCTCCTCAGGACCATAACCCTCCCAATGAACGAGGTACTGGAGAGAACAGCGGAAAATGTGAGAATCCACAATCCTAGAGACCTGAAATTCAAGATTACCATCAACAACAATTGGAGGAGGAAGCAAAGAGGAGGGTACAGTGGGTTGGACATAAGGTTTTAATAGGGACCTGTGAAAAACATTATGGATCTTCCAAGTCTGAGGAAGATCAAGACTGAAGCGAGAGGCACAAACAACCTCCCAGGGGGACAAAGATCAGGAGCCTCTGCCTGGGCTGCCTGAACCTCTGCCTTCAAATCAGGATAAAAAGCTGAAACGACCACCCCTTCAGCCAAAATGGGACCTGGGTCTTCAAAGTTCCCCCCTCCCGGAAAACAACGCGACAAGGCTTGGCCGATTCCAAGTAGGCCAGATTGTTATGGTCTGTAAACACGGTAATAGGGTGTCTGGCTCCCTCTAACCAATGGCGCCATTCCTCAAAAGCTAATTTGATGGACAACAACTCCCTATCTCCCACATCGTAATTTCTCTCTGCAGAGGGGAGTTTTCTTGAGAAAAAGGCACACGGTCGCCTTTTGACAGGAGAGGGACCCTGACATAAGACCGCACCCACACCCACCTCTGAAGCATCCACCTCAACAATAAAAGGTAGAGAGTAGGGATGAGCGAACTCGAACTGTATAGTTCGGGTTTGTACCGAATTTTGGGGTGTCCGTGACACGGACCCGAACCCGGACATTTTCGTAAAAGTCCGGGTTCGGGTTCGGTGTTCGTCGCTTTCTTGGCGCTTTTGTGACGCTTTCTTGGCGCTTTTTGAAAGGCTGCAAAGCAGCCAATCAACAAGCGTCATACTACTTGCCCCAAGAGGCCGTCACAGCCATGCCTACTATTGGCATGGCTGTGATTGGCCAGAGCACCATGTGACCCAGCCTCTATTTAAGCTGGAGTCACATAGCGCCGCCCGTCACTCTGCTCTGATTAGCATAGGGAGAGGTTGCGGCTGCAACAGTAGGGCGAGATTAGGCAGATTAACTCCTCCAAAGGACTTGATTAATCGATCGATCTGCAGCTGTGCATCATTGAGCTGCTGATACTCAATTGCTCACTGTTTTTAGGCTGCCCAGACCGTTTGTCAGTCACTTTTTTCTGGGGTGATCGGCGGCCATTTTGTGTCTTGTGGTGCGCCAGCACAAGCAGCGACCAAGTGCATTTAACCCTCAATGGTGTGGTTGTTTTTTGGCTAAAGCCTACATCAGGGTGAAGCTGTCACACCAAGTGCATTTAACCAGCAATAGTCTGTTTATTTTTTGGCCATATACTACATTAGGGGCAAGCTGCGCCTGTCACCAAGTGCATTTAACCCTCAATGGTGTAGTTGTTTTTTGGCTAAAGCCTACATCAGGGTGAAGCTGTCACACCAAGTGCATTTAACCAGCAATAGTCTGTTTATTTTTTGGCCATATACTACATCAGGGGCAAGCTGCGCCTGTCACCAAGTGCATTTAACCCTCAATGGTGTGGTTGTTTTTTGGCTAAAGCCTACATCAGGGTGAAGCTGTCACACCAAGTGCATTTAACCAGCAATAGTCTGTTCATTTTTTGGCCATATACTACATCAGGGGTAAGCTGCGCCCGTCACCAAGTGCATTTAACCCTCAGTAGTGTGGTTGGTCAAGCTGTCACACCAAGTGCATTTAACCAGCAATAGTCTGTTCATTTTTTGGCCATATACTACATCAGGGGCAAGCTGCGCCTGTCACCAAGTGCATTTAACCCTCAATGGTGTGGTTGTTTTTTGGCTAAAGCCTACATCAGGGTGAAGCTGTCACACCAAGTGCATTTAACCAGCAATAGTCTGTTCATTTTTTGGCCATATACTACATCAGGGGCAAGCTGCGCATGTCACCAAGTGCATTTAACCCTCAATGGTGTGGTTGTTTTTTGGCTAAAGCCTACATCAGGGTGAAGCAGTCACACCAAGTGCATTTAACCAGAAATAGTCTGTTTATTTTGTGGCCATATACTACATCAGGGGCAAGCTGTGCCCGTCACCAAGTGCATTTAACCCTCAGTAGTGTGGTTGGTCAAGCTCTCACACCAAGTGCATTTAACCAGCAATAGTCTGTTCATTTTTTGGCCATATACTACATCAGGGGCAAAATGCGCCCGTCACCAAGTGCATTTAACCCTCAGTAGTGTGGTTGGTCAAGCTGTCACACCAAGTGCATTTAACCAGCAATAGTCTGTTCATTTTTTGGCCATATACTACATCAGGGGCAAGCTGCGCCTGTCACCAAGTGCATTTAACCCTCAATGGTGTGGTTGTTTTTTGGCTAAAGCCTACATCAGGGTGAAGCTGTCACACCAAATGCATTTAACCAGCAATAGTCTGTTCATTTTTTGGCCATATACTACATCAGGGGCAAGCTGCGCCTGTCACCAAGTGCATTTAACCCTCAGTAGTGTGGTTGGTCAAGCTGTCACACCAAGTGCATTTAACCAGCAATAGTGTGGTTATTTTTTGGCCATATCCCAGTCTAATTCTGTCAGTAAATCCATACCGGTCACCCAGCACCTAAATACTAGGCCTCAAATTTATATCCCGCTAAATCTGTCGTTACCGCTGTACTGTTCTGGCTGGGCAAGTTATTTAGTGTCCGTCAAAGCACATTTTTTGTTCTGGGTTGAAATACAATTCCCAATTTAGCAATTTCATAATTTAGTGGTTTCTGCTGTATCAGAGCTATTTGAAATCTTTATCTAAAAGGGTATATAATATTCAAGGTGCACATAGGGTCATTCAGAATAACTTCACACACACGCTACTGTGCAGTTCCAAGTTTAAATCTGTCAGTAAATCCATACCGGTCACCCAGCGCCTAAATACTGGCCTCAAATTTATATCCCGCTAAATCTGTCGTTACCGCTGTACTGTTCTGGCTGGGCAAGTTATTTAGTGTCCGTCAAAGCACATTTTTTGTTCTGGGTTGAAATACAATTCCCAATTTAGCAATTTCATAATTTAGTGGTTTCTGCTATATCAGAGCTATTTGAAATCTATCCCTAAAAGGGTATATAATATTCAAGGTGCACATAGGGTCATTCAGAATAACTTCACACACACGCTACTGTGCATTTCCAAGTTTAATTCTGTCAGTAAATCCATACCGGTCACCCAGCGCCTAAATACTAGGCCTCAAATTTATATCCCGCTAAATCTGTCGTTACCGCTGTACTGTTCTGGCTGGGCAAGTTATTTAGTGTCCGTCAAAGCACATTTTTTGTTCTGGGTTGTAATACAATTCCCAATTTAGCAATTTCATAATTTTGTGGTTTCTGCTGTATCAGAGCTATTTGAAATCTATCCCTAAAAGGGTATATAATATTCAAGGTGCACATAGGATCATTCAGAATAACTTCACACACACGCTACTGTGCATTTCAAAGTCTAATTCTGTCAGTAAATCTATACCGGTCACCCAGTGCCTAAATAATAGGCCTCAAATTTATATTCAGCTGAATTTGAATACAATACATTGGGCCAAATAATATTTTTGTTGTTGTGGTGAACGATAACAATGAGGAAAACATCTATTAAGGGACGCGGACGTGGACATGGTCGTGGTGGTGTTAGTGGACCCTCTGGTGCTGGGAGAGGACGTGGCCGTTCTGCCACATCCACACGTCCTAGTGTACCAACTACCTCAGGTCTCAGTAGCCGCCAGAATTTACAGCGATATATGGTGGGGCCCAATGCCGTTCTAAGGATGGTAAGGCCTGAGCAGGTACAGGCATTAGTCAATTGGGTGGCCGACAGTGGATCCAGCACGTTCACATTATCTCCCACCCAGTCTTCTGCAGAAAGCGCACAAATGGCGCCTGAAAACCAACCCCATCAGTCTGTCACATCACCCCCATGCATATCAGGGAAACTGTCTGAGCCTCAAGTTATGCAGAAGTCTCTTATGATGTTTGAAAACTCTGCTGGCAGGGTTTCCCAAGGGCATCCACCTAGCCCTTCCCCAGCGGTGGAAGACATAGACTGCACTGATGCACAACCACTTATGTTTCCTGATGATGAGGACATGGGAATACCACCTCAGCATGTCTCTGATGATGACGAAACACAGGTGCCAACTGCTGCGTCTTTCTGCAGTGTGCAGACTGAACAGGAGGTCAGGGATCAAGACTGGGTGGAAGACGATGCAGGGGACGATGAGGTCCTAGACCCCACATGGAATGAAGGTTGTGCCACTGACTTTCATAGTTCGGAGGAAGAGGCAGTGCTGAGACCGAGCCAACAGCGTAGCAAAAGAGGGAGCAGTGGGCAAAAGCAGAACACCCGCCGCCAAGAGACTCCGCCTGCTACTGACCGCCGCCATCTGGGACCGAGCACCCCAAAGGCAGCTTCAAGGGGTTCCCTGGCATGGCACTTCTTCAAACAATGTGCTGACGACAAGACCCGAGTGGTTTGCACGCTGTGCCATCAGAGCCTGAAGCGAGGCATTAACGTTCTGAACCTGAGCACAACCTGCATGACCAGGCACCTGCATGCAAAGCATGAACCGCAGTGGAGTAAACACCTTAAAAACAAGGAAGTCGCTCAGGCTCCCCCTGCTACCTCTTCTGCTGCTGCCGCCTCGGCCACTTCTGCTGCTGCCGCCTCGGCCTCTTCCTCCGCCTCTGAAGGAACGTTGGCACCTGCCGCCCAGCAAACAGGGGATGTACCACCAACACCACCAACACCACCACCACCTCCGTCACCAAGCGTCTCAACCATGTCACACGGCAGCGTTCAGCTCTCCATCTCACAAACATTTGAGAGAAAGCGTAAATTCCCACCTAGCCACCCTCGATCCCTGGCCCTGAATGCCAGCATTTCTAAACTACTGGCCTATGAAATGCTGTCATTTAGGCTGGTGGACACAGACAGCTTCAAACAGCTCATGTCGCTTGCTGTCCAACAGTATTTTGTTCCCAGCCGGCACTACTTCTCCAAGAGAGCCGTGCCTTCCCTGCACAACCAAGTATCCAATAAAATCAAGTGTGCACTGCGCAACGCCATCTGTAGCAAGGTCCACCTAACCACAGATACGTGGACCAGTAAGCACGGCCAGGGACGCTATATCTCCCTAACTGCACACTGGGTAAATGTAGTGGCAGCTGGGCCCCAGGCAGAGAGCTGTTTGGCGCACGTCCTTCCGCCGCCAAGGATCGCAGGGCAACATTCTTTGCCTCCTGTTGCCACCTCCTCCTTCTCGGCTTCCTCCTCCTCTTCTTCCACCTGCTCATCCAGTAAGCCACACACCTTCACCACCAACTTCAGCACAGCCCGGGGTAAACGTCAGCAGGCCATTCTGAAACTCATATGTTTGGGGGACAGGCCCCACACCGCACAGGAGATGTGGCGGGGTATAGAACAACAGACCGACGAGTGGTTGCTGCCGGTGAGCCTCAAGCCCGGCCTGGTGGTGTGCGATAATGGGCGAAATCTCGTTGCAGCTCTGGGACTAGCCGGTTTGACGCACATCCCTTGCCTGGCGCATGTGCTGAATTTGGTGGTGCAGAAGTTCATTCACAACTACCCCGACATGTCAGAGCTGCTGCATAAAGTGCGGGCCGTCTGTTCGCGCTTCCGGCGTTCACATCCTGCCGCTGCTCGCCTGTCTGCGCTACAGCGTAACTTCATCCTTCCCGCTCACCGCCTCATATGCGACGTGCCCACCAGGTGGAACTCCACCTTGCACATGCTGGACAGACTGTGCGAGCAGCAGCAGGCCATAGTGGAGTTTCAGCTGCAGCACACACGGGTCAGTCGCACTGCGGAACAGCACCACTTCACCACCAATGACTGGGCCTCCATGCGAGACCTGTATGCCCTGTTGCGCTGTTTCGAGTACTCCACCAACATGGCCAGTGGCGATGACGCCGTTATCAGCGTTACAATACCACTTCTATGTCTCCTTGAGAAAACACTTAGGGCGATGATGGAAGAGGAGGTGGCCCAGGAGGAGGAGGAGGAGGAGGAAGAGGGGTCATTTTTAGCACTTTCAGGCCAGTCTCTTAGAAGTGACTCAGAGGGAGGTTTTTTGCAACAGCAGAGGCCATGTACAAATGTGCCCAGCCAGGGCCAACTACTGGAGGACGAGGAGGACGACGATGAGGAGGAGGTGGAGGAGGATGAGGATGAAGCATGGTCACAGCGGGGTGGCACCCAACGCAGCTCGGGCCCATCACTGGTGCGTGGCTGGGGGGAAAGGCAGGACGATGACGATACGCCTCCCACAGAGGACAGCTTGTCCTTACCCCTGGGCAGCCTGGCACACATGAGCGACTACATGCTGCAGTGCCTGCGCAACGACAGCAGAGTTGCCCACATTTTAACGTGTGCGGACTACTGGGTTGCCACCCTGCTGGATCCACGCTACAAAGACAATGTGCCCACCTTACTTCCTGCACTGGAGCGTGATAGGAAGATGCGCGAGTACAAGCGCACGTTGGTAGACGTGCTACTGAGAGCATTCCCAAATGTCACAGGGGAACAAGTGGAAGCCCAAGGCCAAGGCAGAGGAGGAGCAAGAGGTCGCCAAGGCAGCTGTGTCACGGCCAGCTCCTCTGAGGGCAGGGTTAGCATGGCAGAGATGTGGAAAACTTTTGTCAACACTCCACAGCTAACTGCACCACCACCTGATACGCAACGTGTTAGCAGGAGGCAACATTTCACTAGCATGGTGGAACAGTACTTGTGCACACCCCTCCACGTACTGACTGATGGTTCGGCCCCATTCAACTTCTGGGTCTCTAAATTGTCCACGTGGCCAGAGCTAGCCTTTTATGTCTTGGAGGTGCTGGCCTGCCCGGTGGCCAGCGTTTTGTCTGAACGTGTATTCAGCACGGCATGGGGCGTCATTACAGACAAACGCAGCCGCCTGTCTACAGCCAATGTGGACAAGCTGACATTCATAAAAATGAACCAGGCATGGATCCCACAGGACCTGTCCGTCCCTTGTCCAGATTAGACATTAACTACCTCCCCTTAACCATATATTAATGTACTCCAGGGCACTTCCTCATTCAATCCTATTTTTATTTTCATTTTACCATTATATTGCGAGGCTACCCAAAGTTGAATGAACCTCTCCTCTGTCTGGGTGCCGGGGCCTAAATATATGCCAATGGACTGTTCCAATGTTGGGTGACGTGAAGCCTGATTCTCTGCTATGACATGCAGACTAATTCTCTGCTGACATGAAGACAGATTCTCTGTTACGGGACCTCTCTCCTCTGCCTGGGTGCTGGGCCTAAATATCTGACAATGGACTGTTGCATTGGTGGCTGACGTGAAGCCTGATTCTCTGCTATGACATGCAGACTAATTCTCTGCTGACATGAAGCCAGATTGTCTGTTACGGGACCTCTCTCCTCTGCTTGTGTGCTGGGCCTAAATATATGCCAATGGACTGTTGCAGTGGTGGCTGACGTGAAGCCTGATTCTCTGCTATGACATGCAGACTAATTCTCTGCTGACATGAAGCCAGATTGTCTGTTACGGGACCTCTCTCCTCTGCCTGGGCGCTGGGCCTAAATTTATGAAAATGGACTGTTGCAGTGGTGGGTGACGTGAAGCCTGATTCTCTGCTATGACATGAAGACTGATTCTCTGCTGATATGAAGCCAGATTGTCTGTTACGGGACCTCTCTCCTCTGCCTGGGTGCTGGGCCTAAATATCTGACAATGGACTGTTGTAGTGGTGGCTGACGTGAAGCCTGATTCTCTGCTATGATATGAAGACTGATTCTCTGCTGACATGAAGCCAGATTGTCTGTTACGGGACCTCTCTCCTCTGCCTGGGTGCTGGGCCTAAATATCTGACAATGGACTGTTGCAGTGGTGGCTGACGTGAAGCCTGATTTTCTGCTAAGACATGCAGACTGATTCTCTGCTGACATGAAGCCAGATCCTCTGTTACGGGACCTCTCTCCTCTGCCTGGGTGCTGGGCCTAAATTTATGAAAATGGACTCTTACAGTGGTGGGTGACGTGAAGCCTGATTCTCTGCTATGATATGAAGACTGATTCTCTGCTGACATGAAGCCAGATTGTCTGTTACGGGACCTCTCTCCTCTGCCTGGGTGCTGGGCCTAATTTTATGACAATGGACTGTTGCAGTGGTGGCTGACGTGAAGCCTGATTCTCTGCTATGACATGAAGACTGATTCTCTGCTGACATGAAGCCAGATTGTCTGTTACGGGACCTCTCTCCTCTGCCTGGGTGCTTGGCCTAAATTTATGACAATGGACTGTTGCAGTGGTGGCTGACGTGAAGCCCTATTCTCTGCTATGACATGCAGACTGATTCTCTGCTGACATGAAGACAGATTGTCTGTTACGGGACCTCTCTCCTCTGCCTGGGTGCCGGGGCCTAAATATCTGAGAATGGACTGTTCCAGTGGTGGGTGACGTGAAGCCAGATTCTCTGCTATGGGACCTCTCTCCAATTGATTTTGGTTAATTTTTATTTATTTAATTTTTATTTTAATTCATTTCCCTATCCACATTTGTTTGCAGGGGATTTACCTACATGTTGCTGCCTTTTGCAGCCCTCTAGCCATTTCCTGGGCATTTTTACAGCCTTTTTAGTACCGAAAAGTTTGGGTCCCCATTGACTTCAATGGGGTTCGGGTTCGGGACGAAGTTCGGATCGGGTTCGGATCCCGAACCCGAACATTTCCGGGAAGTTCGGCTGAACTTCTCGAACCCGAACATTCAGGTGTTCGCTCAACTGTAGTAGAGAGACATCAGGTTGTACCAAAATGGGAGCGGAAGCAAAACTCTCTTTCATAGTAGAAAAGGCTTTAAGCGCATCTACTGACCATGAAGAAAAATCTACCCCATTTTTAGTCATATCAGTGAGTGGCTTAACAACAGAGGAATAATTCAAAATTAACTTTCTGCAATAATTGGCAAAACCCAAAAACCGTATCAGCGCCTTCTGATTCTCAGGAAGCTCCCAATCAAGCATAGCGCGGACCTTCTCAGGGTCCATGCGAAAACCAGAAGCGGAGAGAAGAAAACCAATAAATTGAATCTCCGGAGCCGCAAACACACATTTTTCCAGTTTAACGTACAATTTATTATCCTGCAGAATCAGCAAGACCTGACGTAGGTGGTCCCGATGAGTTTTGAAATCTGGAGAAAAAATCAAAATGTCATCCAGATACACCAGTACAAATTTCCCCATTAAATGATGAAAAATGCCGTTCACAAAATGTTGGAAGACGGCCGGAGCATTCATTAAACCAAAGGACATAACCAAATTCTCGAAACCACCCTCAGAGGTATTGAAGGCCGTCTTCCATTCGTCCCCTTCCCTGAACCTAACTAGGTTGTATGCCCCTCTTAAATCCAACTTAGAAAAAACCTTAGCCCCAACAATCTGGTTAAACAGGTCCAGAATCAGAGGAAGCGGATATGGTTCACGAACCGTGATACGGTTCAGCTCCCTGAAATCCAGACAAGGTCTTAAAGAACCATCTTTTTTCTTAAAAAAAAAAAAAAAACTGTGGCAACAGGTGACTTCGAGGGTTGAATGTGTCCCTTTCTCAGGCTCTCAAAGATATAAGTATGCATAGCGACTATTTCAGGTTGGGATATATTGTATAAACGTTATTTTGGCAGTTTGACGCCTGGGATGAGATTAATAGGGCAGTCATACTTCCGATGCGGGGGCAACTCTTGGACAACACTCTCGGAAAATACATCTGAAAATTCAGAGAGAAAAGATGGCACAGTCTTGGTAGAAATCTCTGAAAGAGACGCCGTGAGGCAATTCTCTCTGCAAAACTCACTCCAACCATTTATTTGCCTTGCTTGCCAATCAATGGTGAGGTTATGTTTAGTGAGCCAGGGTAGCCCCAACATTAGAGGAGTAGGTAAGCCGCTTAAGACGAAACATGACATATCCTCAACATGAGCGTCACCCATAGTCAAACGGATATTGTGAACTATGCCCTTTAACGATCTTTGAAAAGTGGAGCGGAATCGATAGCAAAAACAGGTATATCCTTTTCCAAAGTGCATACCTGGAAACCATGCGTTATTGCAAATTGATTATCAATGAGATTGACAGCTGCTCCACTATCTACAAAAATCTCACAAACAATGTTCTTGCAGTCTAGCGCCACCCTGGCAGGTAGGAGAAAACGGGAACTACAAGTAAATGGCAAACCTTCAATTTCCGCATCAACTTTGCCAATAGTAGCAAATGGAAAGTTTTTAGAGGGTTTTTTTCTTTTTGTTTTTCTTTTATTACCCTCAGAAAACTCCATGAATCTCCTAGAGGGGCAAACATTAGCCAAATGATTTATACCCCCAAAACAGAAACAAACCCTCCTCTGAGAGCTGAATCCTCTACTATCAGAGGCAAGCAAACCCAGCTGCATGGCCTCCTCCTCAGAGGGGATTGAGACAGACTGAGACCCCTGCACACTGAATGAGACAGACCCACTGTCCTTGGACTGAATATGACAGGAAGGAGTAGTCTCCTCTCTCTCTCTAAGACGCCTGTCAATACGAACAGCTAGAGACATGGCAGATTCTAACGAGGCTGGTCTCTCATGAAAAGCAAATGCATCTTTCAATCTTTCCGAAAGACCATGGCAAAATTGACTTCGGAGTGCAGCATCATTCCAACCAGTATCAGCTGCCCATCTCCGAAATTCTGAACAATATATCTCTGCGGACTGTTTACCCTGGCATAAAAGACGCAGATTAGATTCAGCCAGAGCAATACGATCCAGGTCATCATATATCTGTCCCAGGGCTACAAAAAATTCATCCACCGATCGGAGGTGCCGTGCCCCAACCGGCAGCGAAAAGGCCCAAGACTGAGCGTTATCTCTGAGCAGTGAGATGATGATCCCCTTTCAGATCAATTAAGTCCCCCAGAAAAATTGGCAAAGGCAACTGCTAGTTACCTATGCAGAGCTCATTGAGGGGGCATAGAATCCTTGATGGATAGAGGCAGCGGGACATGTCCAGAGATGTGTTTGGACAGAGATGCCGTCTACTCTGGCTCTGCAGAGTGTAGTTATGCTTTATACCGCCCTTATTTAAGATACAGATTGTGACGTAAGTGGTCACGTGATCAAGATGGCGACCACGTGATACAGCTGTCAAGCTTCATGTGATCTGCGTGTGAGAATGCAGCCAATGTGCGTAATCACGTGGTCAAAAGTATGACAATGTGATTGCACTGATCTAAGCAATATAGGTGTCATCGGAATATGGGTGCCTGGAGGCTGGGTCACATGGGTGGCAGTTCAGTCATGTGTCCAGGTACTAGGAAGGTCATATTAATGCTGGTGGATGTGATGGACACAATCATGCCATACAGTTAACGCAGGGGGTTAATAAATAAACAGACGAACAATAAAGGTATTACGTCAGATTAATAGTAAATGACGTTGAGTAGTTAGAATAGAATACAGGGGGAGGAATGACAAGTAGAAATCTGTGCGCATTAACAATACAAGTTACTACTATTAAAGGGGAGTTGCTAACAAATAAGGGACAACTGTAATCACATGGAATGGGGCTGGCTAACTGATCCAAATTGCTAATAAATAGCACCAATATGTGATATAGGTGGTACAGTGATTCACATAAGGACGATGAGCAGGCCAGTCATAGAAAGCATGCAAAATCTATTACCTCATTCATTCCACCCGGTACTGTGGTGTTTAGGTTATATATCCACCTCGACTCTTTTTGTTTAAGAATCTTGTCGAGATCGCCTCCTCTTATGGAGGGTTTGATAGTCTCAATCATGGATAAGTGCATACATTTAGCATCCCCCCATGATGTAGACATACATGTCTTGAAATTGGCTTATCCCTTCTGTTTCGTATGTCCCCAACATGCTCAAGAATCAATTTTTTAATGGTCCTGCACGTCTTTCCCACATATTTAAGGCCACATTCACATTGTGCAAGATATATCACTCCTGCAGTGTTGCATTTGGCAAAGCTCCGGGCCTTATAGATCTTATCATTTGTGTGGTTCAGGAATCTGTTACCAACAGTGATGAATGGACACGTCTTATGTTTACCACATTTATAGGTACCCGTATTTCTATTTAGCAGCCATGTAGTTCTAGGCGGGGTCTCAAAGTGGCTATGCACAAGTGCATCCCCAATACTCCATCCCCGTCTTAAGGTGATTGCTGGGTAGTCAGGTAGGACCTTTTCTAAATCCGGTTCAGTCTAAATTAGCGACCAATATCTGCCTAGGATCTCCCAAACCTTTTGAGGTTCGGTGTCATAGGTACCAATCACTCTGATAGCTTGTTGTTGATGATGTGGCTTTTTCGGTTGAAGCAAAGAGGATCGTTCGGTAGCACTGGCAGTATTCCACGCTTCAAAAAGACATTTATTGGGTTACCCTCTCTGTTTAAACCTGTCAAAGAGTTTTGACACTTCTTGTGTAAAGTGATTTTGTTCAGTATAGCTAGTATAGGCTTATATGTGTATACAGCTAATCCTGCTAATAATCATGTTTTGGATGTCATATAACTGTTATATTTTGTATTCACAGAAGCAGATAAAGATAATATGCCTTTAAGATAAATTTTGCAATTTAAGGTAAGCTCAGTGATACAGCAAAAACAACAGAAAGTATAGTGTTAATCTGTTGCTGGGCAGGGGGGGCGGAGCTAGCGCCGGAGCCGGATGGCCGTTTAAAGTGCAGCTCTCCACAAGCTTATCCCTCACAGCTCCTTAATTTACGCTTGCTGGACCTCAAAATGGTCAAAATCGGTGGCCAAAAGCCCGCTGAACAGACTGGTCACGTCCGTTCCCTCAGTCAGTCTGGAGAAATGGAGAAGTTTATCAAAAAGGCGGCGGTGCTTGCCGTTAACAAGGAATCCAAGATGGCGCCCGGGACACCTCGCTCCAGCAACAAGCAGGCTGCAGCTTCAGGCTCCGATAAGGTAGGGGACGATCCCAGCTATACAGACTCTCTGCCTATCTCAAGGGCTTTTCTCAAGGAAGCCCTGGCAGACGCCCTGGGCCCCCTTAGCCAAGATCTTACCTCAATAAAAGAGGATGTTCATCACATAGGCCGGAGGGTGGAAACACTAGAAGACACCCAGGCTGCAATACTACAGCACCAGAGCGGGGTGACTTCCAGCCTAGCAGTAGCCCAGCACCATATTAACTCCCTGTATACCGCCTTAGAAGACCAGGAGAACAGGAGCAGGAGGAACAACCTCCGCTTCAGAGGCATTCCTGAGACGATTGCAGCAGTAGATATACCACAAACTGTTATCCAGATATGCCTTAAACTGTTGGGCCCTGACTCCGTGCATGAAGTCCTGATAGAGAGGGCACACAGAGCACTTCGTCCTAAGCCGCAGGCGAATGAGCCTCCCAGAGACGTGATTTGTAAGTTTCTCCACTTCCCAGTGAAAGAAGCCATACTGTCCAGCTCCAGGAACTTCAGCTCATTGGAATGGGAGGGCAATTCCATCTCCATCTTCCAAGATCTAGCCCAATCAACCCTCAAGAAAAGAAAAGCGTTGAAACCCCTCACGGACTTTCTGCGCCAACACAAGATTGTCTATAGATGGACATTCCCGTTTGGACTCTCCTTCCTACATGATGGCCGACGTGTCCAGGTTGCCACCTTCAATGACTTGGATAAGGCTTATGATCTCCTCCAGATCCCGCCACTTCCAGTTGAAAACTGGGACGTGATCCAGAACATGACCACCTTACCTGACCTGCCTACAGCAGTGCCCTGGGAATCGCTTCACACTCCAAAACCCCAAAGGTCCAGAAGGGGGAACCCTTTTTCCACCCCCAAGCGCTTATCCATGGTGGATAAGTAACCTACTACTAATTTTTCTTTATGATAATGTGGTTCCTCAGGACATACTTCACAGGTCTCTTATATCACACTACTACTTCTAAATAATCTTTCTGGTGATAATCTGCTTTATATGCTGAGTGGTGCTAAAGGTGCCTGCAGTACCAGCACAATTCAATACGCCCTTTCTCCACTCAGTATTAGAGGTAGAGACAGTAGGGATTCCCTTCCCATCTGTATGTAGACTAGATTGGTATCATTACTGAATAGTAGTGTTGAAATACATCTGCCAATGCTTTTACTTTGTCCTTTCCCTACCTCCTTCCCTCGTCCCACTTCCTCCCCTCTACCTCGTATTTCTATAATTCTGAATAAGGTTATGTTCCCCTATTCTACAACAATTCCCAGGGTTTCCCTTTGCTATTTACAACGTCCAGTATTACTCATTCCTTAGAGGGAGTCGCTTCCACTAGGTATATTTACCTCCCCCCCCCTTCTTATGCCACCCACTCAGGGTACTACAATTGTTTGGTCCCACTATGTAATGCGACCCATCAATTATGATTGGTTTCTGTTATTTGTTAAGTTCTATGTATCTTTCCTTTACTGTTTTGACAGGTACTCTAAAACTTCACTAGCGGTTTTTCCAGTGTGTGACATGGTGCGGGTGCGGAATGGGAGGAATTTCTGGAACGCCCAGGGGAAATGGCCAGGGGACCGTTCCCCTCGAGGTAGCACCCTCCTTTTTCTCCTCATACAGGCTGATCAGCATCTCTTTAGAATATTATTTAGAGACCATGATTCAACCCCTCATATGCCTACCTATGGCTGATCTCAAATTGGTTTCCTATAATGTCAAGGGACTGAGATCCCCCTCTAAACGATGCCAGATCTTTTCTATGCTAAATAAGGAAAAATGCTCAGTGGTTTTCCTTCAAGAAACCCATTTTAAGCATGATAGATATCCTAACCTCACCCACTCTAAATTCCCTACCTGGTACCACTGTGGAGCGGGGGGTGCTGCCTCGAGGGGCGTAAGTATCGGCTTTCATAGGAATCTTCCCTTCCAATACAAATCCCATTTGCAGGACCCAGATGGCAGATACTTAATTCTCAAGGGTCAGGTGGGACAATCCTTATTCACACTTGTGAATTTATATGCTCCCAACACGGACCAGGTTAAATGGCTCACTGACACTCTTTCCTTGGTGGAGGCCCATGGGGAGGGCTTTTTAGTCATAGCTGGAGACTTTAATTTGGCTCTTAACCCCCCCGTAGATACTTCATCAGGGAAATCTCCCATATCAATGAGAGCTCTTAAATTGTTTCGCACTAAACTATACGACCTAGGGTTGGTAGATATATGGCGCTGTCTTAACCCTGAGACGATAGATTATTCCTTCTACTCCCCAGCAAACACTTCCTATAGTAGGATTGACTACTTCCTTATACCCAAGGAAAAGCTTCAACTCTGCTCATCCTCCCTAATTGGTGACATCACCCTATCTGATCACTCCCCGGTTTATTGTTCCATACGCCCAGACTTAAAGTCTGATAGACACTTCAACTGGAGATTAAATGAATCTCTTCTGGGTAATGCCAAACATAAAGCACAAATAGCTTCCTATATAGAGGAGTACTTTTTAAATAACAACACCCCTGAGATATCCCCCCAGATTCTCTGGGATGCTCATAAACCATACATTCGAGGCAGACTGATCAGTCTATGTTCTTTCCTGAAGAAGGAGTCGGAGAAGCAACTCTCTACATTATTAGCAAAAATCCACTCGACAGAAAAGGCCCATAAACAATCCCTACTTGCTAGCCAATTATCGGAACTCTCCTCTCTCAGAACTCAACTAAAGAATTTGTTGAACGAGCGTTCAGCCAAGTTTTTTCTGTCCGCTCAACAGAAAACCTTCGCTCATGGCAACAAAGCCTCAAAATACATGATGCAAAGAATAAAGCAAAGAAGAAACTCCCGATACGTACAATGCATCAAATCCCCCCAGGGCACTCACCTGTTTAAAGCAGAGGAGATTGCCGAGCAATTTAGATTGTTTTACGAATCTTTATACAACCTCCCACCCTCCGACTTACCTAACCCTTCTCTGGGAAGAGAGACCAATATCAAATCCTTTTTGGACACCCTTACCCTTCCGTCTCTAACGCTATCACAACAGGAACTTTTGTCCAAACCATTTACCTCCTTGGAACTGGAAACTGCTATAAAATCGACCCCTAAAGGGAAAAGCCCTGGCCCCGATGGCCTCCCCATATCTTACTTTACGGCCTTTAGTGAGCTATTAATACCACACCTGCTCCCTATTTGTAATCGTGCACTAGTCGGTCACCCTCTTTCTGCTGATATGATGAATGCCTCGATTGCAATTATACACAAAGAGGGTAAAGACCCCGCCTCTTGCTCCAACTATCGGCCCATTTCCCTGCTCAATGTGGATCTTAAGCTCTTAGCAAAAATGTTGGCCACAGGATTGCAGAACCTGCTCCCCGATTTGATCCACCCAGACCAGGTGGGCTTTGTTAGGGGACGGGAGGGTAAGGATAACACCACTAAGGTATTGGATGCCTTATATTACGCTTCTTACAAAGCCACCCCCCTAGTCATGATTGGTACGGATGCTGAGAAAGCATTCGACAGAGTAGACTGGACATATATCAGGCAGGTTCTCTCGAAATTCCAGTTACCTGAACAGTTCATTAATGCAATGTTTTCTATGTATACGCATTCCTCAGCATCCGTGTCGGTTAATGGCCTTAGGTCCTCCCGCTTCCCAATAAGAAACGGCACGAGGCAGGGCTGCCCATTGTCGCCTCTCATCTTTGTCTTGGTGATGGAATCACTGCTGCAATCTCTTAGGCAGGATAAGGAGATTAGAGGCTTGATGGTGGGAGGTCATGAGCTTAAGTTGGCTGCTTTTGCAGATGATTTATGGATTCTGACCACTAATCCCCTTAGATCCATGCCCAAAATAGTTTCAAAACTCAACCTATTCGGCTCTTTATCTAACTTTAAAGTCAATCCCTCAAAATCCCAAGTCCTACATATTGGTCTCTCTCCCCCGTGCCTCTCATCCCTTCAGGCAAACTCCCCATTCAATTGGCAAACCCAACAACTAACATATCTAGGAGTAAGGATCTCTCCTCACTTACCAGACTTGTTTAGATTAAATTATAAACCCCTCCTAACTTCTATCCAAACCCAGTTGGATTCATTAGATTTCCCATACCTCTCATGGTTTGGGAGAAAAAATTTACTTATGTCCCTAATCTTACCCAGGCTTACATATTTGATGCAGGTGCTCCCCATCAAAATCCCTAAATCCTATTTCGTCTCCCTAAATAAGCTGATACGCAAATTTATTTGGCAAGGTAAACATCCCCGCATTTCCTTTAGCACCCTGACTAAACCTAAAGCTAAAGGGGGAATTGGACTTCCGGACCCAGAGACATATCTGAAGGCAGTACAACTTTCTAGAGTCATTGATTGGATTAGAATGCCGGTACACAAACCCTGGCTTATAGTAGAGAATGCCTTTTTACCCAACCCTATCAGGGCCCTTCTACTGGCTGACAAACCACCTCCTACGCCAAGCTCTGTTCCCAACCCCCTTATTCGTAACACCTTAAAAATCTGGAGAAGTTTCTTGGCCTGCTCTGGAGCACTGACCCTGCCTTCCCCTATGTTACAGATAAAAGATGTTATTAGCTTGGCCCCCAGAGACCTAAGGGACAGCTGCCCTCTTGCTCTGCGGTCCTCGGAGTTGGCTATTACACAGATTTTGGATCAGGACGGATGTGTACTCCCTGACTCTGAACTCTTCAAAGCAATAGACGTGCAGAGTCTCAATCCTATCCTTTTGCGTTTCCTTAAATCTGAATCCCTCCTTCTTGCAAAGAAAACCTCCTCCCCCAGCGTTACTAGCTGGTTTGAAGTAATGTTAAGCAGCAAGAATTACCCACGCAAATCCATTTCTACGATATACAAGCACCTGATATCTCCCTCTACAACAATTAAACCTGCTATAATCGGTTTGTGGGAAAAAGATCTTCAACGTGCCCTAACACCGCTCGAGATAGCCAAAATCTTGATCTCTCCCCACAGATTATCTAGATGTGTGCGCATTCAGGAGAATAGTTACAAGGTCCTCATGCGATGGTATAGAACCCCAGATAAGACGTGTCTTTATAATCCCAATGCCCTTGATACCTGCTGGAGGTGTAATAGTGCCAGAGGCTCCTTCTTACACATCTGGTGGTCATGTTAACTTATCAACCCATGGTGGCACAATATAATTTCCTTATGCAACCAGGTCTGCCAGACCTCCTTTATCTGCTCGCCAGATCTCACTTTGCTATCATTAGGTATAAATGAAGCTGGTCCCTTTAAGTCCTCACTTTTTTCGCTTTGATAGCTGCAGCTAGATTACTTCTACCCGTACATTGGCTCTCTCCTGAAATACCTAGTACCGAGCATTGGGTCAATAAAGTGGACCAAATCTATAGAATGGAGGAGATCTCGCACTGGGAGTCACGTACTAGACATATTTTTCTCAAGATCTGGTCCCCCTGGAGGTCTTATAGGGGCTTTTCCTGACTTTTCCTGACTTTTACAACCTTCCTCCCCCCTACACCCGTGGATTAGTCTTTATTAGTCTGGGCTCCCCCAGGCTGGTTATCCCCCACTTCATGTCACAATAATATGTCCATAATATACCTGTCATGTTGTTTTCTTTACATGATTGTTTATGTTCATTTTTCCATGATCTATGTGGCCCTGCAAGCCTCTCTCTCATTTTTTCAATGCTATTTAGAGGCCTTTTGTATTTAAGATCTCGTATTTCATGGCATGTAATTTGTATGTGTTCTGTACATGTTATGTACTTGACTATGTTTATCTCATGAAAATGAAAAACAATAAAAATTGTCAATTAAAAAAAAAAAAATCTGTTGCTGGGCAGAAGTCTAGACCAATCACAGCCAGATTCTCACAGAGCAAGAGTTTACACCAATCACATCCAGCCACACGGACAGCCTGTCTGGGAATTCCCCTAGCAGGAGCTGCTAGAATCATTATTCACGAGAGTCAGGAGCTGAAGAGACATTCACTCCACTGAGAGCTGTGTTTTATGGGAACAAGAGGCCAAAATAAGTAGTTAACACAGTTATATAATGTTCATATTGTTAGTATTGTGTTTAAAACTGTATACTGAACTAGATACATTTGTTTACTTACAGTTCCACCAATTGCAAACCGCAAAGTTCACAAATGCAATTGCAACCATACAATTGCAAATACAATTGCAACCAATCTGCAAATAGTCACTGCTAACTGCATACTGCAAGTGAACTATTAGTTAGACCTCATATATACCTCTCAGAGAGATCATAAAGTGCTTAAATAACTTAAAGTGAGAGTACAGATACTAAAGAGAGAAATACTTCTACCATTTTATGTTGAATGACAAGATTGAACAGTTGAACAACCATCTTATGCATACCGCCATTTTGTGATATTTTTTCAACACATGTTTTGTACATGGACTATCTGCTGCGGAGGTGGCAGTGTTATATATGAAGGAAAAGTTTAAGTTAATAAAGAAGTTATTTCCAGCATTTGGTGTGCTCTTTAAACCTACTGTTTCAATAGAATGGTGCTAGAGGAATTACAGAGTAATAGACAGAGATATAAAAATTCTTCAAATGCCACAGCACAACTTGAATGGGGATTATTTATTTCTCATGTGCTGAGCTCTGTATCTATTGTTCTGTTTCAGATGCCCTTCTTATACGGCCGCTGCCCTTGTGTGGTATGATCTGATATATTATTACACTACACCATCTGCAGACACGCAAGTAGCAACCATATGACTAAACAGGAGGGGTTTGTTGTCTGTTTAGCTGATTGCTGACAGTCAATGTATTTTGTTCCTTTAACTCCACGTTTATTGTGTTAAATGTACACCAGACTAGATGGGCCAAATGGTTCTTATCTGCCAACACATTCTATGTTTCTACACTGATTTTTATTTGTCTTGACACAAGCTATACCTCTATAAGTTTCTTCCGTGTCCCCTGATGAGCCCCCCAAGTGCTTGGGCAAAATATGTTGGTACAGGGATGTGTTAATTTCACACATCTCATAATATTACCACTAAACAACTGTGGTATTCTTTTAGCTACCGCGTGACTCATCCCTTGTTGATGGGAGTTGATATGCACCTATCTTTTCCAGTTGTGTTACTGTTTATTATTTTTGGTACGTTTATTTGTACATGGTAAAGTCTAGACGAGCCAACTGTTGCTTGTTCTACACTTCCTGATCAGGGCCATCCTAGAGCGTCCAGGAGGTTTCTAACATGGGATCGCACCTATCGGGGCGGCCACTCCGTTCTAGGCAGGGCAGAACAAAGATAGGGTCACCTTTAGGGACAGTACCCCAACCATTGTTTTAGCACACGAGACCCTGCCATTCTGTCACCCACTACTGTGAGGATTGACTCTTTTACAATAGGATTTTTTTAGTTTTGTCTTATGTTAGACAATTTTGCCTATTTGGAGTATTTAATGTGTTTTTTATTTAGATATATGAATAAAGGTTAAGTTTTAAAGGATGGTTTTCTGTGACTAAGCTCAGACATAGACATTGCAGCCTTCTCATTGGCCTGCAACCAAGAAGGGAGGTTACTGATGAAAAAAATACAAATATATAGCACTATATTCTAAATCTTCGCAAATTCTCGAAGTAGATATTCGCGATTAAAATTTGCGATTCTAATATTCATGCACAACACTATTAATCACTACAGAAATACCAAACCCTGGACGAATGAAACAGAATTCCTTTCCCTAACCCTGCTGGGCAGAACACTAATAATGAGCTTGGAAGCCTAGTACAGGCTCTGGCTCGGTATAAGATCGGGGCACTTTACCCGATCTCCACCGAGGGGAACGCACGGCATTTTAACATTTGACCACGGCATCTGAGTGGTTAAATGTCCAGGTTGGCATTACCGATCGCGCACATTAGCTCCGAGTGCTTTCTGTATGAAACAGCAGCCACACAGTTGCTATGGTGCCCACCTAAGCTAATTTCAGTAGTTCAACTGCAGTGTGTTGATAGAAAGGGTTGTATAATTGTGCATCTTTTAGTTACCAAAGAAACAGATGCAATTTTGTTACCATGTATATTTAGCACTTTATCTCATTTTATCAATCTGTTCATATCAGGGGGCATTTAATTGCTGAAAAAAAAACAGTTTCAATTTAGTGCATGACTTTACCGGATTCATTCAATGCATTGTATGTCAATGCATGTGTCAATATACCGCACAGTTTTAGATCTTGCATTATACTGTATTAATATGTTTTTATTCAACGCATTGCATTACATCAATATACCATGCAGTTTTACGCATTGTACTTCCCAAATATACCAGTTTCATTTAATACATTGTAATATACCGTGCAGTGTTAGATATGATTGATTGTATAGTGATCCCTCAAGAAGCAATGACCTCAGGATGCAATATTTTCAACATACAATGGTCTTTTCTGGGCCATCATAAGTTGAAACCAGACTCAACATACAATGTCTCAGAATCAGGCCCAACCAATCAAGGCCACTTCTCTGGTAAAATAGCTGTATTAGATGCTAGTTAGCAGCTATTCTTGACTGTTTTATGTGAGGACTTGTTTTATATGTCTTAGGCACTGGTGTGTGCGCCCCATTGCCGTATTGCGGACCGCATTTGCGGATCCGCAATACACGGGTGCCGTTCCGTGAGCATTCTGCATCACGGATGCGGACCCATTCACTTGAATGAGTCTGCAAATCCGGAGATACAGAATCGGGCGGAACGGAACCCTATGGAAGCACTACGGAGTGCTTCCGTGGGGTTTCGTCCCGTACTTCTGTTCCGCAAAAAGATAGATCATGTCCTATGTTTTTTCAGAACAACCAGATTGCGAAACCATTCAAGTGAATGGGTCCGCGATCCGCTGCGGCTGCCCCACGGACTGTACTCGTGTATTGCGGCCTGCATTTTGTAGGCCCCAATACAGCAACGGAGCCCACACGCCAGTGTGAAAGAGACCTAAGGGTACTTTCACACTAGCGTTTTTCTTTTCCGATATAGAGTTCCGTCCTAGGGGCTCAATACCAGAAAAAAACCTGATCAGTTTTATCCTAATGCATTCTGAATGGAGAGAAATCTGTTCAGTATGCATCAGGATGTCTTCAGTTCAGTCACTCTACAGTTTTTTGAAGGAGAAAATACCGCAGCATGCTGCAGTATTTTCTCTGTCCAAAATTCTGGAACACTTGCCAGAATGCCGGATCCGACATTATTTTACATTTAAATTAGAGGTGGGATGACAAATCCCTCGAATCCACGAATCCCTGAATCTTGATGGATTTGTGGACTCAAATCCCGACGTAATATTGTGAAATTCGAATCCGACGAATCCCGCGACGCGATATGGCGATTTGGCCGACCCAAAAATGCTGCGATTAGTATACCTAATGATACACAGCGGCCGCCATGCCGCACAGCATGGTGGGCGGGTGAATCAACAGAGGGAGGAGGGGCTGGGGGCCGGCATCTGGATTAGAAATGACAGCGGGGACCGGTACAGTCCCTGTATTCTAATGCACCGGCCCCGCTCACTGTTGTATAATATTATCTAACCTGTAGGCATTGTACGATATAATAATCATTTGTAATCCAGCTGTATTACTTACAACTAAGTTCTGGAGGAGGGAGGAGGTAGGCCGGGAGGGCGGGCAGGCGGCGTGTCACTCACTACGTCATGCATCTGCGCCGCCCACTTTATGAAAGAAGCAGGCGGCGCGGGTGCGTGACGTAGTGAGTGACTCGTTGCCCACCCGTTCTCCTGGCCTGCCTCCTGCCTCCTCCCTCCTCTCTGCTATGGAACTTAGTTGTATGTAACGAGATGCAAGGTACAAAGATCAGCCGCACTCACCGTCAATCTTCACATCTTTATTGCAGAGTAAATACAGGGGGCAGACTCACATGGAGACTCGATGTACAGCGACAGCCGTTTCACGGTAAGCACCGCTTCTTCCGACTGTTTAATCCACACTGAGGATCGTGTGTGCGCTGACTTATAGCGTCATCTAGGGGAGGGTTCAAACCAACCCATCAATTAAAAGCCTAGGACGCTGTGGCAGCAGCGCACACACATAGATACATTTTTTTATAATTTAAAAGCAGTAAGAACATGGATACATAAAAGTTACAAAGAAGTGACACAAGGCTGGCATGTATAGAGGGAATAGTATCTACATATCCATCAGGGGTAAAATACATACAAAATTCACTATTGATTCCCTGCAATAAATAATACATTCCGAAAAGAGAGACACACTTGTGCGCTATCTTATTCAATAAATGCTGACAAATCATTACGTTCGTTCAGGCCCAAGTAACCAGTAGCATCGGTTTTGATGATAAACCAAGCTTCCTTTTGGAGCAGGATGCGGTTTCTATCACTTCCCTGTAATAATGGGGGCACCTGTTCTAAACCCGCAAATTGCATAACACTCGCATCTCCTCCGTGTTGGCACCGTACATGCTCAATGAGGCGAGTGCGTCCCTTGCCTGTTCTGATAGAATTACGGTGTTCCCGTACCCGCTCCATTAAGGATCTTTTTGTCTTTCCTACATAGAAAGACCCGCATACGCAGATCAATACATAGATTACAAATGTTGTCCTGCAATTAATAAATTGATGTACACAATGTTCGATACCTCCAAAAAAGAGATGGCGACCATGAAGCATATAACCGCACTGGGAGCAATCACCACAGCGATAGTTGCCAACCGGCTTACTTTAATAATACATTCCGAAAAGAGAGACACACTTGTGCGATATCTTATTCAATAAATGCTGACAAATCATTACATTCGTTCAGGCCCAAGTAACCAGTAGCATCGGTTTTGATGATAAACCGAGCTTCCTTTTGGAGCAGGATGCGGTTTCTATCACCTCCCTGTAATAATGGGGGCAATTTTTGAGACTCAGACGGATTAACAGTCAGGATACAGTATTCCTTAAGCAGGCGAAGGAACTAAAGGAACAGATTAGTCCAACGTGGGTATCCGCCTGAGCAATTGGATATAACATTGGAGAAGGCAAAGACCTACACACAGCGATCATTGATGAAATGCAAAAAAATGTAAGGTTGAGAATGAGGCAGAGAATAAGGACAGATTTGTGTTTGTGTTTAAACATAGTCCAATGGCAAAAAGTATAAAGAGATCAATTTTGAACAATTGGGAGATTTTAAAAGCAGAAGGAGATCTGGGCAAACTTGTAGATCAGAAACCAATATTGGCTTTTAAAGATGTCGTACATTTAGGGACATCTTGGTGCGTAGCCGCTACAGCGAGCGTAAACCGCGCAATTGGTTGTCAGTCGGTAAGCCGGTTGGCAACTATCGCTGTGGTGATTGCTCCCAGTGCGGTTATATGCTTCATGGTCGCCATCTCTTTTTTGGAGGTATCGAACATTGTGTACATCAATTTATTAATTGCAGGACAACATTTGTAGTCTATGTATTGATCTGCGTATGCGGGTCTTTCTATGTAGGAAAGACAAAAAGATCCTTAATGCAGCGGGTACGCGAACACCGTAATTCTATCAGAACAGGCAAGGGACGCACTCGCCTCATTGAGCATGTACGGTGCCAACACGGAGGAGATGCGAGCGTTATGCAATTTGCGGGTTTAGAACAGGTGCCCCCATTATTACAGGGAGGTGATAGAAACCGCATCCTGCTCCAAAAGGAAGCTTGGTTTATCATCAAAACCGATGCTACTGGTTACTTGGGCCTGAACGAACGTAATGATTTGTCAGCATTTATTGGATAAGATATCGCACAAGTGTGTCTCTCTTTTCGGAATGTATTATTTATTGCAGGGAATCAATAGTGAATTTTGTATGTATTTTACCCCTGATGGATATGTAGATACTATTCCCTCTATATATGCCAGCCTTGTGTCACTTCTTTGTAACTTTTATGTATCCATGTTCTTACTGCTTTTAAATTATAAATAAATGTATTTATGGATCTATGTCTCGTGTGTGCGCTGCTGCCACAGCGTCCTAGGATTTTAAGTGATGGGTTGGTTTGAACCCTCCCCTAGATGACGCTATAAGTCAGTGCACACACGATCCTCAGCGTGGATTAAACAGTCGGAAGAAGCGGTGCTTACCATGAAACGGCCGTCGCTGTACATCGAGTCTCCATGTGAGTCTGCCCCCTGTATTTACTCTGCAATAAAATGTGAAGATTGACGGTGAGTGCGGCTGATCTTTGTACCTTGCATCTCGTTACTTATTTGTTTAAGTCCTGCACCCCGCTGTCCTGGATAGTCAGAGGAGGCCAGATCTGGGTTCCTTATCAACACAGGTGCTAGACGGTGGGTGCCCTCAGCATTTCTTGCTATATATTAGTTGTATGTAATACAGCTGGATTACAAATGATTATTATATTTTAACAATGCCTACAGGTTAGATAAGATTATACAACAGTGAGCGGGGCCGGTGCAATAGAATACAGGGACTGCACCGGTCCCCACTGTCATTGCTAATCCAGATGACGGCCCCCAGCCCCTGTATTGTGGGTCATTGACACTGCATTGCATGTGCATTTGACACATGGCATCCCCGCCAATCAGCTGTTTGAAGAGGAGGTGGAGCTCCATGCCAGTGCCACTTCCTGGTAATTATACTAGCATTGTCTCCTGTGGAGTAATGGCGTAGTGTAATTACAAGTGCATGCTCCATTCAAGTGAATGGAGCCAGTACTTGTCATTACACTGCACTTCCAAGAAGAATGGAGCACAGCCTCCTCTTCAAACAGCTGATTGGCTTGGGTGCCGAGTGTGAGACCCCGTTGATCTGATATTGATGACCTATCCTGGGGATAGGTCATCAATATAAATTGCTGCACGACCCCATTAAGGCATTGTACTGCATTAATATACCAATTTCATTCAATGCATTGTTTTACATCAATATATTCTGCAGTTTGGGTTAACACATTGCATTGCTAAAGTCTATCGGGCAGCAAATATTCTGCTGCCGGTCTCCCCGCCAACTGCAACTGGGCAATGTGGTCAGCAGCAATAATGGCAAAAATATCATGGCTGTACTGCATTTAGGAGAAATAACACATGATCCTTGCATGGCACACGTGACAAATTTAGTGGTAAAATGTCTTTTGAAAAAGTACTGTGGCTTGCAGAAGGTGCTGGAGACTGCATTTCAGCCCTTTTTATGCGGCAAGGTTTTCCCTCCTAGACTTGTAGCGACAGAACAGTCTGCCAATGTATTGCTTGATGTCTCGTCAGCAAGGAGTGTCACATACTCAGGCCCTTTGGAAAGGCCACCAGATTTGTCAGTAGGGACAACTACAACATGATCAATGTCATCCCCTTGATGTTTGTATTAGTGCAAATGCTCATGCTGATCCAACAAGGGTCAGTGGAAGATGAACAGCTTCTGCATCTTGTGGGCACTCTGTAGCTGTTGGGGACCCATACTGACAAAGTTCCATGGGGGAGGAAGCTGAGGAGGAGGGTGGATAATGAGGAGCCACCAGTGAAGGAGAAAGAACAGGAGGAGTCGCTCTTGCAGGAGGACAAGGCTGATGATGATGATGACAACAACACTGGCGATAATGCCCAATCATCACATTGACAGGCCGAAATGGAGAGAACTGAGTCTTTGGATACCCTGGAAAGCATGACAGGTTGTATGCTTGTTTGCTTATGTACTGACAAGCATCAAGCCATCTAAGGACTACTGGATAGCCATGCTTTTAAACTATTGCAATCAAAGCTAAGTGGCAAAATGTTTTCCTGTTGTTGAAAGGGAGGCAAAATTGCTGCATTTCCAGGATACACTATGAACACCGCTTGTTACAACTTTCTGAAAGCAAACGCCTGCTGTCTGCTTATCCGACTAGGCGGCCCTTCTCCACCACCTTTCAAGTCCCCCATCTCCCGCCATCTTTGCTACCACAAGTTCCAGAAGTCACAGCAGCAGCTAGTTCAATCTCATGGACATGATGAAGCAGTCTTTTTAAATGCCATGCCATGCTGAGGCAAATCAGTAAATTGAGATGTACCATATAAACAGCCATGTTCAGTCCTACCTGGACTGTGGATTTTTTTCTTGGGCACATACCCCATTCCCTAACCTCATGGACTTCTGGGTAGGTAGATTGGAACAGTGGCCAGAACTGGCAAATTTACTCTTGCTACACAGTCTTGTCCAGTTTCCAGCATCATCTCAGAGAGGTTATTTAGTGCAGGTGGAGTGGTCACATACAGAAGGACAAAGTCCTCCTCGTGCATACAAAACATTGCCAGCAGCTATTGTCAAAATGAATGAGACATGGATCTGTGAGGATTTCCACACACCCCAGGCTGAGCCAATGGATCTGCCATTGCTGACAGTGTTTATTTATTATCATCCCTATTGTGCCTTTTCCGGTCTTTGCCTGCCTACCATTATGTTCCATACTGCATAGCTGATTCTGCTACTGCTGCCACCTCTACTTCCCCTACTGCCACTACTAATATCCCTACACAGCCAACACTACTACCCCTACATGGCCACACACACCTACTGCCTTGTCTGTTCTATAATGTCCTGGTACTGCTGACACTAGCTCCATTAAGACATCATTTTTGGAACATAACACTGTGTGAATTAAATACCATCTGCTACAATAAGGAACACATTTTGGAATTTATTTTTCTTTAGAAAGCATAGCAAATTTGATGGCATGGTGTATTTTCAAACAGCATGGCAACTATGTATTTTACATTAGCTATATTTATCAGTGTTACTCTAACTTTATTTGCTGCGGCAGTTATTGCATTAAGGGGCAGGGGCAAAAATTAGGATAAAAGGGAAAAAAAGACAAGTGAAAAAATGTGTCTCAGGGCTCATTCACACGGCTGTTGCCCCTCTGTTGCCATATTGCGGCCCGCATACGGTGGGTTCGCAATACACGGGGCACCAGCCGTGTGAATTCCGCATGTGGCAGCCCCACTGCCGGTGCCCATGCATTGCGGACTGTGGTCGACAGCACGGGCACGAAAGGGCAATGGTTGTGTGAACATGCCCTTAGTGTGAATGTCATATACCAATTTGCACATTAATTGGAGCAATTTGGAAAATCTGACACAAACGAAATTTCAAATTCACTCATCTTAACCACCTCCGGACCGCCTAACGCACATGTGCGTTCCGGAGGTGGCAGGGCTGCGCACAGTCACGCATATACGCGTCATCTCGCGAGACGCGAGATGACGCGAGTATGCGCCCGCGCGTGCGCAGTTCGCGCCGGCATTTCTTTCAGGACCATTTCGTCAGCAACCTGCCAGCCAATGATCGTGGCTGGCAGGTTGCTGATTTTTAAAAAATCCAATCAAAGTGCCAGATAGCAGATCATATTTGTAAATATGATCTGTTATATGGCTGCCTGCTCCTCTGCTGGTTCTTTTCGTCGGTTGGATCCAGCAGAGGAGCAGGCTTCACAGTGAGTACACCAACACTACACTATAGCCCCTGATCACCCCCCTGAACCCCAATTAACCCTTTGATCACCTCTTTGATCACCCCCTGTCAATCACAAGTGAAAAGAAAAAAGTGATCAGTGCAAACTGTCACTTTTTTTTTTCACTGTTATTGACCGTTAGGTTTTAGGTATAGTTTAGGTCCCTTGGTTAGGTAGTTAGCGATCAGTTAGCGCCCAGCCCACCGCACCGCAGTCCGTTATTCGCTGATTAGCATATCGCTAATCAGCATTTGTACTTTTATAGTATCTGAAAGTGATCAAAACTGATCACGGTCAGATCTATAATAGTACTAGTGTCACTTTAGCTCGCCCTCCACCCAAAACGCAGTGTTTGCCCGATCAGGCCTGATCGGTCGCCCACACCCGCCCCACCGCAGTGACAAAAAAAATATTTTTTTTTGATCACTGCACATTCACTTTACACGCACTGCGGCGATAAAAAAATCCGTTTTGATATTTTTTATCAACCGCAGCGGCCTCCGGTACTTCGCTAGCCTCCCCTTTGTAAGACAGGCTTGCTTTTTTTTTCTTGGGTAGTCTCAGGGAATACCCCTAAATTTAGTTGCCCACATGTCAAACAGGGGGTATTCTTCTGAAGAGGCCTACAGGCTTCTGACCCAGTCGGATGAGGAGTGGGAACCCTCATCTGATGAATCCAGCGGGTCAGAATACGAACCTGTAGAAAGCAGTGGCTCTCTGACCCAAAGTTCGGACGAGGAGGCTGAGGTCCCTGATACCACCAGGCGTACCCGGCCCCGTGTCACTAGACCGCAGGTTGCGCAGGATCCGCTTCAAGAGCAGCAGAGTGGGGCTGGTGCTGTCGGATTACGTGGTGAGGCATACACCAGCAGCCCAGCCCTCCCTGGACCTAGTACCAGCACTGCCGTACAACCTGGTGAAGTAGCGAGCACCAGAAGGGCAGTTGAAGCTGGTACGGTGGCACGTGCAGTAGTGACCCCGTCGCAGCCACCGCAAAGACGTGCCCGTAGAGCCCCTAGAATCCCAGAGGTGCTGGCAAACCCTGATTGGCAGTCCCCAACTTCAGCCGCACCTGTAGTTTTCCCTTTCACTGCCCAGTCTGGAGTTCGGGTTGAGACGGCTCAGATCGGTTCGGCCCTGGGATTTTTTGAGCTGTTCTTGACTGCGGAGCTTTTAGACATAGTTGTGGCCGAAACAAACAGGTATGCCACACAATTTATCACCGCTAACCCGGGAAGCTTTTATGCCCAGCCTTTCCGGTGGAAACCAGTCCAAGTTTCCGAACTTAAAACTTTTCTGGGCCTCCTCCTCAACATGGGCCTGACAAAAAAACATGAATTGCGGTCATATTGGTCCACGAACCCGATTCATCACATGCCCATGTTCTCTGCTGCCATGTCCAGGGCACGTTTTGAGGCCATCCTGCGGTTCCTGCACTTTAGTGACAACACCGCCTCCCGTCCCAGGGGCCACCCTGCTTTTGACCGGCTCCACAAAATTCGGCCCCTCATAGACCATTTCAACCAGAAATTTGCAGATATTTATACCCCAGAGCAAAACATCTGCATAGACGAGTCCCTGATACATTTTACCGGGCGCCTTGGCTTCAAGCAATACATCCCAAGCAAGCGCGCCCGGTATGGGGTCAAATTGTATAAGCTCTGTGAAAGGGCCACAGGCTATACCCACAAATTTCGGGTCTATGAGGGAAAAGATCAGACCCTGGAGCCGGTCGGTTGCCCTGACTACCTGGGGAGCAGTGGGAAGACAGTTTGGGACTTGGTGTCACCCTTATTCGGCAAGGGGTACCATCTTTATGTGGACAATTTTTACACAAGTGTGGCCCTCTTTAGGCATTTGTTTCTAGAACGGATTGGCGCCTGTGGTACCGCGCGAACTAGTCGCGCGGGCTTCCCCCAACGGCTCGTTACCACCCGTCTTGCAAGGGGTTAGAGGGCCGCACTGTGTAACGAAGAACTGCTCGCGGTGAAATGGAGAGACAAGCGTGACGTTTACATGCTCTCCTCCATTCACGCAGACACGACAATACAAATTGAGCGAGCAACCCGTGTCATTGAAAAGCCCCTCTCAGTCCACGACTATAACCTCCACATGGGAGGGGTCGACTTCAATGACCAGATGTTGTCTCCGTATTTAGTTTCCCGACGCACCAGACGCTGGTATAAGAAGGTGTCTGTATATTTAATTCAATTGGCTCTGTACAATAGTTTTGTTCTCTACAGTAAGGCTGGGAGAACTGGATCCTTCCTCAAATTTCAGGAAGAGATCATTGAGAACCTCCTGTATCCAGGAGGTTCCGTGGCCCCAACCACCAGTGTAGTTAGCCGTCTACACGAGCGACATTTCCCCAATGTCGTTCCTGGTACCTCAACCCAACCGTCACCCCGAAAAAGATGTCGTGTCTGTAGCAGGAGTGGAATAAGGCGTGACACCCGCTATTTCTGTCCTGACTGTCCGGACCACCCTGCCCTATGCTTTGGAGAGTGTTTCCGGAAGTACCACTCACAGGTACACTATTAGCATAGGGATCATCTCACCAGGACAGGCACACAGGGCTATTAGGGCCCATTCACTCACTGCTGCTGCAAACGTCTCCTTTCACATGGGACAAAGTGCATAACGCACTTCGCCACATCTTTGGGCGATTTGCGCTTTGCACATTGACCCATGGGGAAGGAGAGGTTTGTTCTATAAAGGTAAAAAAACAAAAAAAAAAACAGGTAAGCAAACAGGTTAATGTTTAGTTCCAAAAGTTAAAGTTACATGTTCTGTTCCAAAGTTAATAAAATTATTGCGTTGTGGCCTGTTTTTTTCTTTTTTTTTTTTTTTGTCTTTTTACCTTCCAGGTGGACCAACCGATCTACTAGCTGCAGCACCGATGTGCATTCTGACAGAAGCATTGCGCTGCTGTCAGATTACACGCAAGTCGGTGTATGCGGCGCTGCAAGACGGGATTTTCTCCTCTGCAGTGACAGATACGTTTGCCGAGGCATACGAGCTGAGGAGGAGGCGGCGTTCCTATGCTTTGGCAAGCACTTTGTATGTATATATATATAAAAAAAAAAATCCCGGCAATGATTTATTCATCCACATCGATTGATGCGAATGGAGAAATCTGGTTTGCCAGGGCATACGAGCTAAGTGGGTATGGATGTAGGGCGGAGCTCCTATGTCCTGGCAGACGCCTTTCCCCTCCATTTTTTTTTTTTTGGCAGAGATTTTTTCATCCACATTGATCGATGCGAATGAAGAAATCTGTGCCGTTCATTTTTTTCTTTCAGCCCAGAGGCTGAACGGAAAAAATAATCTCATTACCTGTATGCTCAATATAAGGAGAATAGCAGAAACTCCTAATGCTGGCCATACATGTAATGATTGCGGAGACCCTCAAATGCCAGGGCAGTACAAACACCCCACAACTGACCCCATTTTGCAAAGAAGACACCCCAAGGTATTTGCTGAGGGGCATATTGAGTCCATGAAAGATTGAAATTTTTGTCCTAAGTTAGCGGAAAGTGAGACTTTGTGAGAAAAAACAAAAAAAAATCAATTTCCGCTAACTTATGCGAAAAAAAAAAATTTTCTTTGAACTTGCCAGGCCCCTCATTGGATACCTTGGGGTGTCTTCTTTCCAAAGTGGGGTCACATGTGGGGTATTTATACTGCCCTGGCTTTTTAGGGGCCCTAAAGCGTGAGAAGAAGTCTGGGATCCAAATGTCTAAAAATGCCCTCCTAAAAGGAATTTGGGCACCTTTGCGCATCTAGGCTGCAAAAAAGTGTGACACATCTGGTATCGCCGTACTCAGAAGAAGTTGGGGAATGTGTTTTGGGGTGTCATTTTACATATACCCATGCTGGGTGAGATAAATATCTTGGTCAAATGCCAACTTTGTATAAAAAAATGGGAAAAGGTGTCTTTTGCCAACATATTTCTCTCACCCAGCATGGGTATATGTAAAATGACACCCCAAAACACATTCCCCAACTTCTCCTGAGTACGGCAATACCAGATGTGTCACACTTTTTTGATGCCAAGGTGGGCAAAGGGGCGCATATTCCAAAGAGCACCTTTCGGATTTCACCGGTCATTTCTTACACATTTTGATTGCAAAGTTCTTCTCACACATTTGGGCCCCTAAATTGCCAGGGCAGTATAACTACGCCACAAGTGACCCCATTTTGGAAAGAAGACACCCCAAGGTATTCTGTGAGGGGCATGGTGAGTTCCTAGAATTTTTTATTTTTTGTCGCAAGTTAGTGGAATATGAGACTTTGTAAGAAAAAAAAAAAAATCATCATAATTTTCCGCTAACTTGTGACAAAAAATAAAAAGTTCTATGAACTCACTATGCCCATCAGCGAATACCTTAGGGTGTCTACTTTCCGAAATGGGGTCATTTGTGGGGTAGTTATACTGTTTGGGCATTGTAGAACCTCAGGAAACATGACAGGTGCTCAGAAAATCAGAGCCGTTTCAAAAAGCGGAAATTCACATTTTTGTACCATAGTTTGTAAATGCTATAACTTTTACCCAAACCATTCCATTTTTTTTTTTGCCCAAACATTTTTTTTTTATCAAAGACATGTAGAACTATAAATTTAGCGAAAAATTTATATATGGATGTCGTTTTTTTTGAAAAATTTCACAGCTGAAAGTGAAAAATGTCATTTTTTTGCAAAAAAATCGTTACATTTTGATTAATAACAAAAAAAGTAAAAATGTCAGCAGCAATAAAATACCACCAAATGAAAGCTCCATTAGTGAGAAGAAAAGGAGGTAAAATTCATTTGGGTGGTAAGTTGCATGACCGAGCGATAAACGGTGAAAGGAGTGTAGTGCCGAAGTGTAAAAAGTGGCCTGGTCATGAAGGGGGTTTCACCTAGCGGGGCTGAAGTGGTTAAGGACAGAAAAGGAGAGAGAATTTTTTTCCATGCATTCGAGTTTTGATTCAGGTTGCACCCCGATCAAATTTCTTTACCAATTTCGAAGAATCATGCCAAAATCTGTTTTTGATAAATTTGCTCATCTCTAAGTTATAGAAACTTTTTACAAGTGCAAATAAGACATAATTACGTAATATACGTTATGTATTTGTCACTCAAGAATAATATTTATAATTTATAATGCTAATTCATAAATATATAACTCATTAAAACATAGAAACTTTGCCCTCTTTTCATGGTGTTTCATTGCATATTGCAATAGCATGGCAATTGCCTTTTCCATTTTGCGTGAACACAAGAGTATAATTTGCCTTTAAAATTCTAATAAGGCATTTGCCTAGCTAAAATTCACCCTGATAAAAATTAAATACTGAACCTAGAAATAAATTGCAAGAGGAAATCTCATTAATATAGTCTTTGATCTCCTATTAAGAAGAACCTACCTGAAAGTTAAACTTTCCCTGAACAGATGCTTCACAATCAAATGGCAGATTACACCTTCACAAAAGACACAGCAAGAGCACAGCAAATGTACTTAGCTGCCTCATACCAAATTATGCAAGATACATTACTTATCGCCTGCATATTAACAACAGATAACTTCTACCTGTATGATCCCATTTTCATGATGAGGTAGAGAAAAATATTAGGGTTTTCTCAGAATTGTTTGTTAATTGGCCCCATCTGCAGAATAGAAGTACAGAACAATTAAAAGGGCTATTACTGGGTGTATATTGGATTTGGTGTGAGAGGTCTAGTGTATTTCAATTCAGTAGATGTTCCTATTGAAGTAAATTTAATTTCCATTAATCTAACATCCAGGTTAATTAAGTAGCGCGCAGACTCTTCACAAAACTTGATGTATTTGCTTTCATTTTATCTACAATATATTGCATAAAATATAATTTTTATAATGTATTCAGAATGCTCTGCCTTTTAGAAATCATAAGATATGTTTAACCCCTTCATGCATTATCACATACGTCATAATTAGAGATGAGCAACTTTTTCAAAACTTTGATTTGCCGGTTCGACAAATTTTTCGATCCGAATAAATTTGCGGTGAATTACGTTAGAAAATGGCTATTTCCTGGCTGCTGAGAGTCTTTATAGTGGTGTAGAACACTGTGCTTTGTAGTAACATGAATAGGGAGTCTACTTTGGTAGTGAAATAATACTGTGAGTCCGTATGACATGATGATGACAGGCATCACTCTTAGAATCACTGCACACTTCGCTTATTAGGGCAGCCACAGGGCCAAAATGGATAAAATAACTCAAGTATGAACTCAGCCATACAGGTTGATGTTAGTGCCAAGAAGAAGCGCACTCCTTTTACACCATTGCCAGTTGATTCCACTTAGATGTTATCAGAACCTGTTCTATTAAATGCGTATACAATTAGAGCCCCCCCGGACAGAGTCACTGATTAAATTGTCCTTCCTCTGATCTGTCAGAACAATAACCCACAAAAAACAGATCCTGTCTGTGGAGCATACCACTTCTCTTGGTCAGCATTTGCTCAATAATCTATCAGTGTTGCTAATACCACAAAAACCAGGAGTGGATGTAAAACAGAGATGACACGTGAATGGAATATCTGCATGCCTTCTGTGTTTTCTACCCACTCCTGCTTTTGGCTACCAAATCACAAGCAAATTCTGATAGGAACATACAAGCCTTACAGCTACTACACAGATAGGATCTATTGTGTGTCTCATTCTAACTTCCTTTTTTATTTTATTTTTATTTAATATTTTATTGTAGGTTATACAATATAACAAGAAGGAAATAGTATCAAGGTGTAGGCTCGCAAGCCTCGACTTTGCAAGAGTAAGTACATGTCAAATACAGGGAAGGATCAGCTTTAAGCATAGTAGACAAATAGACAAGACCGTCAACCACTATTGACAAAAGAAAACAGCATTCCCAATGAGTGAGGCATCTATAAAGTCAATCAATTAAAACCAAGAGAGATGATAAGACCCTGTCGATAAGGCAGTTTAAAACCTTTGCATGGGATACATGTAGTCGGGGTGACGTTTAGGACATTTTGCACATCTATGTTCAGTAGCTATAGAGTCAGAACCTCCAGCGGATTCCATTGAGAAATCTAGGGTTTGGGGGATCTGAAAATTGCCCACAATGACCATTTTTTGAGGAAGACCATATGTGTACGGGATTCCCATGAAGAAAGTTCCTCAAATCTATGAATCTGATAAATTTTCTGCATCCACTGATCTAAACTTGGGACTGTAGTCTGGAGCCAGAATTTGGGAAGTTGAAGGTGGGCCGCTAGGATCATCTGTGTAAATACAAATGGCGGCTTGGCCTTCCCGCTACCTTGGGGGAGTGAGAGGAGGGCAATTTGCGGGGAGGGCTGGAACTTTGTTCCACAAACCTTATTTGCAGTAGCGAAGATGTCGCTCCACCACTTCTGTATGGGAGGACAGGTCCACCAAACATGGAGGAAGGTTCCTCTCTCCCCAAGGCATCTCCAGCACGTGCCAGAAGCCGACCCAGCATATCTTGATTTCTTATCCGGAGTGTTGTACCACCTTGTGAGGATTTTATAGCTGTTTTCCCGGATCCTGACACAGCGGGAGACACCGTGGTGGGAGTCAAGGAATCTAGGCAGAAAATCAAAGGGGATTGTGATACCGAGGTCTAATTCCCATTGCCTGACGAAGGAAGGCTTAGCTAGCATAGGGGGTAGGCGTAGTTTGCTGTACAGCCGAGAGGTGAGCTTTATTCTAACTTCCTTCTGACAGATCAGAAGAAAGGTCAAATAAATGATGATGTCAGCCATGCAGAAAGGCAAAATAGTGGACCAGTCATGAAGTGGGGAGGGTGGGAACAGCATGAGAAGTCCACAGAGTGGCCCTATGACGTGAACTGAGAATGCATTTTTCTGTTTTGTACTGAAATAGGCCACTAAATGCTTTCAACACATCTAACTGCCGCAAACTGAGAATGGATTTTTCTGTTTGTACTGAAATAGGCCATTAAACGCTTTCAACACCCTACTAACTCCTAGCCATGCTTTCAACACATATAGCTGCCAACGTGAACTGAAAATATATATTTTTTTTTTGTACTGAAATAGGCCAGTAAACGCTTTAAGCAGCAATAAATGTAACTGTGAAGTGCATATATATTTTTCTTTCTGTATTGAAATAGGCAATTGAACGCTTTGCCACAAATAAGTGCACCAGTGAAATGCGTATATATTTTTCTTTTTTTTACTGTAATACGCCCCCTTACTCTTTCAACAGAAATAACTGTAGAAGCGAACTGAGCATATATTTTTCTTGTTGGACTGAAATAGGCTACTATACGCTTCCACCAGAATTAACTGCAGAAATGCCCTGATAATATATTTTCCTTTTTTTACGGTAATACGCCCCTAGACGCTTTCACCAGAAATAACTGCAACAGTGCAGTGTGTATATATTTTTCTTTTTTTTACTGAAATACACCCCTATACGCTTTAACCAGAAATAACTGCAGAAGTGACCTGAGAATATATATTTCTTGTTCTAATGAAATAGGCCACTATACGCTTTAACCAGAAAACAATTAAATAGGGCAGTGTGTATATATTTTTTCTTATTTTACTTAAAAGAAAAAGGGAAAGGAGGCAGCGCTTCGTGTGAAGAACCTTACCGATATAGATAATACAAATACACTGATTTTGCTTACCAGATGGGGTTGGGATGAGTTACAACACCTATAGAACGCCTTGCTGGATTTTTCCCATCCAACTTGCGGGGAAGTCTGCGTCTGCTACCCAGGTCTGTGCCCTTATCCGTGAGTCACGGTTAATTGGATAAAGAAAGATGCAGTGGAGGAAGAATTCAGACCGTTTTGTGTGGCGCTGATGCAGAAAGGACTCCGTACCATAATGTTACCAAACCGGTAATCTTTTATTCAAAGTCGACTCGTTTCAGGGGCGCTTCATCAGGACAATAAAACTTCTACATGCTTTTCGACCCTGAAATGCATCGACTTTGAATAAAAGATTACCGGTTTGGTAACATTATGGTACGGAGTCCTTTCTGCATCAGTGCCGCACGGAACGGTCTGAATTCTTCCTCCACTGCATCTCTCTTATTTTACTGAAATACGCCCCTATACGCTTTCACCAAAAATAACTGCAACAGTGCAGTGCATATATATTTGGCTTTTTTTAATTAAAATTAGTGATAAGCGGCAGGGGTCGTATTCGAATTTGCGATATTTCGCAAATATTTTATAGAATATCAGTGCCGATCCTATCTGAGCTGTCTCAACCCGAACTCCAGACTGGGCGGTGAAAAAGGGAACTACTGGTGCGGCTGAAGTTGTAGGCTGCCAATCAGGGTTTGCCAGCACCTCAGGGACTCGAGGGGCTCTACGGGCCTGTCTGTGCGGTGGCTGCGAAGGGGGAACTAATGCACATGCCACCGTACCAGCTTCAACTGCCCTTCTGGTGCTCGCCACTTCACCATGTTCTACGGAAGTGCTGGTACTAGGTCCAGGATGGGCTGCGCTGCTGGTGTATGCCTCACCACGTAACCCAACAGCGCCAGCCCCACTCTGCTGCCCTTGAAGCGGATCCTGCGCAACCTGTGGTCTAGCAACATGGGGCCGGGTACGCCTGGTGGTATCAGGGACCTCAACCTCCTCGTCCAAACTTTGGTTCAGACTGCCACTGCTTTCTACAGGTTCGTATTCTGACCCGCTGGATTCGTCAGATGAGGATTCCCATTCCTCGTCCGACTGGGTCAGAAGCCTGTAGGCCTCTTCAGAAAAATACCCCTTACTTGCCATTTGGTCAACTAAATTTAGGGGGTATTTCCTGAGACTACCCAAGAAAAAAAGCAAACCTGTCTTACAAATGGGAGGCTAGCAAAGTAAAGGAAGCCGCTGCGATTGATAAAAAATATCAAAACAGGTTTTTTTTATCGACGCAGCGCTTGTGAAGTGATTGTGCAGTGATTAAAAAATAAATAAATAAATTGTCACTGCGGCAGGGCGGGCGTGGGTGAACGCACGTGTGGGCGACCGATCAGGCCTGATCGGACAAACACTGCTTTTTGGGTGGAGGGCGAACTAAGGTGACACTAATACTTTTATAAATCTTTTATAAAATCTATAAATCAGTTCTGATCACATACAGATACTATAAAAGTACCAATGCTGATTAGCAATATGCTAATCTGCGAATTAGTGACTGCGGTGTGGTGGGCTGGGCACTAACCGACGCTAACTACCTAGCAAAGGGGACTAAACTAACCTAAAACCTATCCGTCAATACTAGTGGAAAAAAAAAAAGTGACAGTTTACACTGGTCACTTTTTTCTCTTTCACTAGTGATTAGAGTTGAGCGAACACCTGGATGTTCGGGTTCGAGAAGTTCGGCCGAACATCCCGGAAATGTTCGGGTTCGGGATCCGAACCCGATCCGAACTTCGTCCCGAACCCGAACCCCATTGAAGTCAATGGGGACCCGAACTTTTCGGCACTAAAACGGCTGTAAAACAGCCCAGGAAAGGGCTAGAGGGCTGCAAAAGGCAGCAACATGTAGGTAAATCCCCTGCAAACAAATGTGGATAGGGAAATTAATTAAAATAAAAATTAAATAAATAAAAATTAACCAAAATCAATTGGAGAGAGGTTCCATAGCAGAGAATCTGGCTTCCCGTCACCCACCACTGGAACAGTCCATTCTCAGATATTTAGGCCCCGGCACCCAGGCAGAGGAGAGAGGTCCCGTAACAGACAATCTGGCTTCATGTCAGCAGAGAATCAGTCTTCATGTCATAGCAGAGAATCAGGCTTCACGTCACCCACCACTGTAAGAGTCCATTTTCATAAATTTAGGCCCAGCACCCAGGCAGAGGAGAGAGGTCCCGTAACAGACAATCTGGCTTCATGTCAGCAGAGAATTAGTCTGCATGTCATAGCAGAGAATGAGGCTTCATGTCAGCCACCATTGCAACAGTCCATTGGCATATATTTAGGCCTAGCACACAGGCAGAGGAGAGAGGTCCCGTAACAGACAATCTGGCTTCATGTCAGCAGAGAATCAGTCTGCATGTCATAGCAGAGAATGAGGCTTCACGTCACCCACCACTGCAACAGTCCATTGGCATATATTTAGGCCTAGCACACAGGCAGAGCAGAGAGGTCCCGTAACAGACAATCTGGCTTCATGACAGCAGAGAATCAGTCTGCATGTCATAGCAGAGAATGAGGCTTCACGTCACCCACCACTGCAACAGTCCATTGGCATATATTTAGGCCTAGCACACAGGCAGAGCAGAGAGGTCCCGTAACAGACAATCTGGCTTCATGTCAGCAGAGAATCAGTCTGCATGTCATAGCAGAGAATGAGGCTTCACGTCACCCACCACTGCAACAGTCCATTGGCATATATTTAGGCCTAGCACACAGGCAGAGCAGAGAGGTCCCGTAACAGACGATCTGGCTTCATGTCAGCAGAGAATCAGTCTGCATGTCATAGCAGAGAATGAGGCTTCACGTCACCCACCACTGCAACAGTCCATTGGCATATATTTAGGCCTAGCACACAGGCAGAGCAGAGAGGTCCCGTAACAGACAATCTGGCTTCATGACAGCAGAGAATCAGTCTGCATGTCATAGCAGAGAATGAGGCTTCACGTCACCCACCACTGCAACAGTCCATTGGCATATATTTAGGCCTAGCACACAGGCAGAGCAGAGAGGTCCCGTAACAGACAATCTGGCTTCATGTCAGCAGAGAATCAGTCTGCATGTCATAGCAGAGAATGAGGCTTCACGTCACCCACCACTGCAACAGTCCATTGGCATATATTTAGGCCTAGCACACAGGCAGAGCAGAGAGGTCCCGTAACAGACGATCTGGCTTCATGTCAGCAGAGAATCAGTCTGCATGTCATAGCAGAGAATGAGGCTTCACGTCACCCACCACTGCAACAGTCCATTGGCATATATTTAGGCCTAGCACACAGGCAGAGCAGAGAGGTCCCGTAACAGACGATCTGGCTTCATGTCAGCAGAGAATCAGTCTGCATGTCATAGCAGAGAATGAGGCTTCACGTCACCCACCACTGCAACAGTCCATTGGCATATATTTAGGCCTAGCACACAGGCAGAGCAGAGAGGTCCCGTAACAGACAATCTGGCTTCATGTCAGCAGAGAATCAGTCTGCATGTCATAGCAGAGAATGAGGCTTCACGTCACCCACCACTGCAACAGTCCATTGGCATATATTTAGGCCTAGCACACAGGCAGAGCAGAGAGGTCCCGTAACAGACAATCTGGCTTCATGTCAGCAGAGAATCAGTCTGCATGTCATAGCAGAGAATCAGGCTTCACGTCAGCCACCACTGCAACAGTCCATTGTCATAAATTTAGGCCCAGCACCCAGGCAGAGGAGAGAGGTCCCGTAACAGACAATCTGGCTTCATGTCAGCAGAGAATTAGTCTGCATGTCATAGCAGAGAATCAGGCTTCATGTCAGCCACCACTGCAACAGTCCATTGGCATATATTTAGGCCTAGCACACAGGCAGAGGAGAGGTTCATTCAACTTTGGGTAGCCTCGCAATATAATGGTAAAATGAAAATAAAAATAGGATTGAATGAGGAAGTGCCCTGGAGTCCAATAATATATGGTTATGGGGAGGTAGTTAATGTCTAATCTGGACAAGGGACGGACAGGTCCTGTGGGATCCATGCCTGGTTCATTTTTATGAACGTCAGCTTGTCCACATTGGCTGTAGACAGGCGGCTGCGTTTGTCTGTAATGACGCCCCCTGCCGTGCTGAATACACGTTCAGACAAAACGCTGGCTGCCGGGCAGGCCAGCACCTCCAAGGCATAAAAGGCTAGCTCTGGCCACGTGGACAATTTAGAGACCCAGAAGTTGAATGGGGCCGAACCATCAGTCAGTACGTGGAGGGGTGTGCACACGTACTGTTCCACCATGTTAGTGAAATGTTGCCTCCTGCTAACACGTTGCGTATCAGGTGGTGGTGCAGTTAGCTGTGGCGTGTTGACAAAAGTTTTCCACATCTCTGCCATGCTAACCCTGCCCTCAGAGGAGCTGGCCGTGACACAGCTGCCTTGGCGACCTCTTGCTCCTCCTCTGCCTTGGCCTTGGGCTTCCACTTGTTCCCCTGTGACATTTGGGAATGCTCTCAGTAGCGCGTCTACCAACGTGCGCTTGTACTCGCGCATCTTCCTATCACGCTCCAGTGCAGGAAGTAAGGTGGGCACATTGTCTTTGTAGCGTGGATCCAGCAGGGTGGCAACCCAGTAGTCCGCACAGGTTAAAATGTGGGCAACTCTGCTGTCGTTGCGCAGGCACTGCAGCATGTAGTCGCTCATGTGTGCCAGGCTGCCCAGGGGTAAGGACAAGCTGTCCTCTGTGGGAGGCGTATCGTCATCGTCCTGCCTTTCCCCCCAGCCACGCACCAGTGATGGACCCGAGCTGCGTTGGGTGCCACCCCGCTGTGACCATGCTTCATCCTCATCCTCCTCCACCTCCTCCTCATCCTCGTCCTCCTCGTCCTCCAGTAGTGGGCCCTGGCTGGCCACATTTGTACCTGGCCTCTGCTGTTGCCAAAAACCTCCCTCTGAGTCACTTCGAAGAGACTGGCCTGAAAGTGCTAAAAATGACCCCTCTTCCTCCTCCTCCTCCTCCTCCTCCTGGGCCACCTCCTCTTCCATCATCGCCCTAAGTGTTTTCTCAAGGAGACATAGAAGTGGTATTGTAACGCTGATAACGGTGTCATCGCCACTGGCCATGTTGGTGGAGTACTCGAAACAGCGCAACAGGGCACACAGGTCTCGCATGGAGGCCCAGTCATTGGTGGTGAAGTGGTGCTGTTCTGTAGTGCGACTGACCCGTGCGTGCTGCAGCTGAAACTCCACTATGGCCTGCTGCTGCTCGCACAGTCTGTCCAGCATGTGCAAGGTGGAGTTCCACCTGGTGGGCACGTCGCATATGAGGCGGTGAGCGGGAAGGCCGAAGTTACGCTGTAGCGCAGACAGGCGAGCAGCAGCAGGATGTGAACGCCGGAAGCGCGAACAGACGGCCCGCACTTTATGCAGCAGCTCTGACATGTCGGGGTAGTTGTGAATGAACTTCTGCACCACCAAATTCAGCACATGCGCCAAGCAAGGGATGTGCGTCAAATTGGCTAGTCCCAGAGCTGCAACGAGATTTCGCCCATTATCACACACCACCAGGCCGGGCTTGAGGCTCACCGGCAGCAACCACTCGTCGGTCTGTTGTTCAATACCCCGCCACAACTCCTGTGCGGTGTGGGGCCTGTCCCCCAAACATATGAGTTTCAGAATGGCCTGCTGACGTTTACCCCGGGCTGTGCTGAAGTTGGTGGTGAAGGTGTGTGGCTGACTGGATGAGCAGGTGGAAGAAGAGGAGGAGGAAGCCGAGAAGGAGGAGGTGGCAACAGGAGGCAAAGAATGTTGCCCTGCGATCCTTGGCGGCGGAAGGACGTGCGCCAAACAGCTCTCCGCCTGGGGCCCAGCTGCCACTACATTTACCCAGTGTGCAGTTAGGGAGATATAGCGTCCCTGGCCGTGCTTACTGGTCCACGTATCTGTGGTTAGGTGGACCTTGCTACAGATGGCGTTGCGCAGTGCACACTTGATTTTATCGGATACTTGGTTGTGCAGGGAAGGCACGGCTCTCTTGGAGAAGTAGTGCCGGCTGGGAACAACATACTGTGGGACAGCAAGCGACATGAGCTGTTTGAAGCTGTCTGTGTCCACCAGCCTAAATGACAGCATTTCATAGGCCAGTAGTTTAGAAATGCTGGCATTCAGGGCCAGGGATCGAGGGTGGCTAGGTGGGAATTTACGCTTTCTATCAAATGTTTGTGAGATGGAGAGCTGAACGCTGGCGTGTGACATGGTTGAGACGCTTGGTGACGGAGGTGGTGGTGGTGGTGTTGGTGGTACATCCCCTGTTTGCTGGGCGGCAGGTGCCAACGTTCCTCCAGAGGCGGAGGAAGAGGCCGAGGCGGCAGCAGCAGAATAGGCCGAGGCGGCAGCAGCAGAAGAGGTAGCAGGGGGAGCCTGAGTGACTTCCTTGGTTTTAAGGTGTTTACTCCACTGCAGTTCATGCTTTGCATGCAGGTGCCTGGTCATGCAGGTTGTGCTCAGGTTCAGAACGTTAATGCCTCGCTTCAGGCTCTGATGGCACAGCGTGCAAACCACTCGGGTCTTGTCGTCAGCACATTGTTTGAAGAAGTGCCATGCCAGGGAACTCCTTGAAGCTGCCTTTGGGGTGCTCGGTCCCAGATGGCGGCGGTCAGTAGCAGGCGGAGTCTCTTGGCGGCGGGTGTTCTGCTTTTGCCCACTGCTCCCTCTTTTGCTACGCTGTTGGCTCGGTCTCACCACTGCCTCTTCCTCCGAACTGTGAAAGTCAGTGGCACGACCTTCATTCCATGTGGGGTCTAGGACCTCATCGTCCCCTGCATCGTCTTCCACCCAGTCTTGATCCCTGACCTCCTGTTCAGTCTGCACACTGCAGAAAGACGCAGCAGTTGGCACCTGTGTTTCGTCATCATCAGAGACATGCTGAGGTGGCATTCCCATGTCCTCATCATCAGGAAACATAAGTGGTTGTGCGTCAGTGCATTCTATGTCTTTCACCGCTGGGGAAGGGCTAGGTGGATGCCCTTGGGAAACCCTGCCAGCGGAGTCTTCAAACAGCATAAGAGACTGCTGCATAACTGTCACGAGGGTGTCAAGAGCCACGTCTGACTCTGTTATACCCGGGGTCAGGAAGTCGCAGCGGGTGGCTGCGCGCTCTATGTCTAAAGATCACGGTGTTTCTTAGTGTTTGTTTTCTGTGTTTGCCTTGCTATCCTTTTTGTCTCACTCAGGGATCCGTAGCTTCTCCTCCTCAGCTGTTTCTTGTCTGCCACTCCCAAACTCCTTATATTCTCCTCTCACACTTCTCTTGTTGCCAGTTATAGAGCTTCCTGCCTGGACATCTATACTGACCCACTGGAGCTGAGAATCTGGTTGTTGTTCCAGAGTGATACCCTCCGGATCCCTGTTGGGCTTTTGTTGTCTCCTGTTGTTGCCCACCTGGGATTATATGTTTAGTTTGTATTGTCTGTCCTCCCCTTGGTGTTTTCCTCTAGAGCTAGTGGTGCGGACTAGTGTTCCCACCGCCCTGTTCACTATCCAGGGCTCATCCTAGGGAAAGCCAGGGTTTTAGGCACGTGATCGGCGTACGGGTGAGGAACCCGTCTAGGGACGACAGGGCAGCCAGGTGCCAGACGCAAGGTGAGTCAGGGGTCACCACCTTCCCTCTCACTAGGGCAGGGCCTCCCTCTGTTCCTCCCTCCGTGTCACGTATGTGACAGTTACGCCGATCGTGATATTATAACTGGCCCTTATTTTTTGAGAAAAAAATAAAATAAAAATTATTTAAATTTTTTTTTCTCTACTTAGAATCCAATATGGATCCTATTGCTGCTTTGGCAAAACAGCTTCAAGGCCTGTCTTTGGAGGTGGCAGGATTGAAGGCGTCTGTCCTCCAACAGCAGCAGCAAATGCAGCAGACCGTAAGCCCAGCGGTTGCT